>NC_092125.1:38022535-38647535 GCF_043159975.1 Macaca nemestrina
AAGATGAGCATTCCACATTATCAGGGAAATGAAAAATTAAAACCAGGAGATACCGGCCGGGCGCGGTGGCTCAAGCCTGTAATCCCAGCACTTTGGGAGGCCGAGACGGGCGGATCACGAGGTCAGGAGATCGAGACCATCCTGGCTAACACGGTGAAACCCCGTCTCTACTAAAAAAAATACAAAAAAAACTAGCCAGGCGTGGTGGCGGGCGCCTGTAGTCCCAGCTACTCGGGAGGCTGAGGCAGGAGAATGGCGTAAACCCGGGAGGCGGAGCTTGCAGTGAGCCGAGATCCAGCCACTGCACTCCAGCCTGGGCGACAGAGCGAGACTCCGTCTCAAAAATAAACAAACAAACAAACAAACAAAAAACCAGGAGATACCATTTCATACCCACTAGATTGGTGAAAATTAACTTTGACAATGCCAAGCACTGATACGGAATGGAGCAAGAAACCCCTTTAGATGTCAGAGTGTACACCGGTGTTGCTACTTTAGACAACACTAGAGCATTACAGGTTAAACCTAAACACACATATACCCTCCAACCCAGCAATTCTACTTCTAGTTATATCCTTTTGCACATGTTCTCCAGGAGATATCTGCAAGCATGTACACAGCAGCAGTGTTCACAATAGATCCCAAATGTAAATAGCCCAAATGCTCATTAATGGTAACATGTAAATAAAGTATCAATCACATGTACAATGAAATCCTATAGAACACTGGAAACTAATGAACTATAGCTTCACACAACATGGGTTTATATACAAAACATAATGTTGAAGGGAAAAAAACAAGTGAGAAGAATACATACGATATGATTTCATTTAAACAAAATTTTGAAAACAGGTAAAACGAAAGAATATTATTCAGACATACAAATATGTGCTGAAACTACAAAGGAAATCATTAATATAAAATTTTGGATAGTTGTAATCTCTCAAAGATTACCACTAGGGAAGGCCATATGATTTGAGAGGCATGCACGGAAGGCTCAAAGATATTTGTGATGTTGTATTTCTTAAGCTAAGTAGTGGGTAAATTTTTAAAAGCTATGTTTAAATTCTTCATATATATTTTATATACTCTTGTGTAGCATGATTATCACACAACACAGTGTGTGGGGTTTTTTGTTGTTGTTGTTTGTTTGTTTTAAGAGAAATAAAGGGTATGGAGCTGAATTTCACGGACTTTTTTTTGAGACAGGGTCTGGCTCTGTCTCCCAACCTGGAGTGCAGTGGCGAGATCATGGCTCCCTGCAGCCTTGACCTTCCGGGCTCAAGCAAATCCTCCCACCTCAGCTTCCTGAGCAGTTATAGCTATAGGTATGTGCTACCATGCTTGGCTCTCACTTTGGGAGTCTCACTTTGTTGCCCAGGCTGGTCTCAAACTACTGGGTTCAGGCAATTCTCCCACCTTGGCTTCCCAAAATGCTGGGATTACAGGCATACACCACTGCACCTGGCCCTATAGCCCTTTTATTGAGCACATACTGTACCAGTCCTGTCAGGAATACAGGTAAGATTTCTGCTCTTGAGAATGGATTGTAAATATGTAAATAAGCAATTCCAACACAAAAGAATGAATAAGTGCTGTGGCAGAAATACATACACTGCAAAGGCAGGGAGGAAGGAGGAGACTGAAGGATCAAAAACACTACAAATTCATAGTAAGATGTAAGATGAGCTTTGAAGGATCGAGCAAAATTCCTGAGAAGGAAAGGCATTGCAGAATGTGAAAATACCACTAGCAGAGGCATGACAAGGTATGCTGTTAGAACTGTCTCTGCTTGCTCAGGGAAGCAGTACAAAGAGTTGAAAGTACAGAGGTTGGATTGAAGTCAAATTATCTAGGGCCTTGAATCGGTCACACTAAGTTTGGGTTTTATCAAGTGATCCACAGGCATTTATGAGGAGTGGAGTGGCATAATTTGGCAAGCACTGATCTGATTTCTGTCCCTATAGTTTTGTCTTTTCCAGAAACAGAAATAATATAGCATAGTCTTTTGTATCTGGTCTCTTTCACTTAGCATGTTGCTTTCGCGATCCATCCACACTGCTTCAAGTACCAGTTCTTTCCTTTTGATTGCTGAGTAGTATTCTACTGTATGGATGTATGCAGCCATCTGGGCTGCTTCCAATTTTTGGCATTATGAACAGGGATCTTATGAACACTTGGGTAATCTTGTGGGTAAATAGGAGAACTGTCAAGTCATATGGCAAGTCAATGTTTAACTTTCCAAGAAACTACCAAACTTTTCTAAAGTTTTCATTCACACCAATAAGTATAAATTCCAGTTGCTTTGCAGCCTTACCAGCACTTTACTATTATTAAAAATATTTTTTAGCCATTCTAGTTAGGTCTATGGTGGCTTTTCATTGTGATTTCTAATTTGTACTAATGTCTAATGATGAACACTTCTCATGTGCTTATTTGCCAACTGTCTTTGGTGATTTATCTGTTCAAATCTTTTGTTCCTTTATTAATAAGGTTGTCATTTTCTTGTAAGAGGTCTTTATATATTGTGGATACAAAGTTTTTTTTCTCAAATATATGTTTTATAAATATTTTCTCCCAGCATGTGACTTGTCATTTTTCTTAAGAGTATCTTGAAGAGCGGAAGTTTTTAATTTTGATAAAGTGCAATTTATTTTTCTTTTATGGTTTGCGCTTTTTGTGTTCCATCTGAAAACACTGCCTACACCAAGATCACAAAAATATTCTTCTAGTTCTTTATCATTATTCCTCTTATGTACACATCTAAGATCTTACTTTCCCAGTTAATTTTTGAGTAGGCTTCAGGCTCACCTTTTTGTTTTGTTTTGCATTTGGATGTCCAATTGTTACAACTCTATGTATTGAAAAGGCTATTCTTCTCTCCGCTGAATTTTATGTTGGCATTTTTGTCAAAAATCAGCTGACCATTTAGATTGGATCTATTTCTAGGTTATTTATCATGTTCCTTTGATCTATATACCTGTTCTTATACCAATACAACATTGCCTTGATTTCTGTACTTTATAGTTAAGTCCTGAAACCAGTGTGGGGCCTCCAACTTTATTCTTTTTCAAAGTTGTTTTGATTATTCTAGGTCCTTTGCTTTTCCATATAAATTTTAGAATCAACTTAGAAGTTTTTACAAAGATCCTGCTGGGATTCTGATTGGGACCCCGCTGAATCTATGGATCAATTTGGAAAGAATGGACAGCTTAACAATACTGAGTCTTTTGATCCACGAACATTGGTATCTCTTTCCATTTAAATTTTCCTTAATTTCAATAATAATTAGGAATTCTACGCATACAAATCTTACACTTATTTTGTTTGATGTATCCCTAAGAATTTCATGTTTTTGAGGCTACTGCAAATAATATCTTTTAAAAATTCAATTTACTGTAAGCATAAAGAAAAACAATTAAGATTTGTATACCAGCCTCAGTGTTTTTGAATTTTAATTTTCAATTGTTCATTACTAGAATACAGGAAAACTCTTCATTTATATATATTGATTTTATGTCTTGTGAACTTGGTGAACTCACTTATTCTAGTGTTTTTTTTTTTTAATAGATACTTGGGGTCTTATACACAGATGGACACATCACCTATGAAAAAAGGAAGTTTTATTTCTTCTTTTTAAAACTACATGGCTTTCATTTCTTTTACTTGCCTTAATGCATTGCTAGAACTTTCAATACAATGTTGGATCAAAGTGGAGAGAGTGGATATTTTTGTCATCCATAGTCTTATAGGGAAAGCATTCAGCCTTTCATCATCAAGGATGATATTAACTGTCGATTTTCTCAGGCTAAAGAAATTCCTTACTATTTCCTATTTCTACTTTGCTGTGAGTTTTTGTTGTTGTTTTAATCATGAAGGGAAGTTGAATTTTGTTAGCCTTTTCTACATAAATTGATCTAATCATGTTTTGTTTTTTTGATTTGTTGATATGGTGAAATACTATGGTTCCCAACTGCCAAACCAACCTTGCATTCCTAGGATAAACACACTTGCACAAAATTTATTAATCTTTTTGTATTTACTAGGTTCAATTTGCTAACATCTTATTGAACATTTTTGCATCAATGTTCATAAGGAATACTGGCCTGTAGTTTTCTTTTCCTCTAAGGTCTTTGTCTGGATTTGGTTATCAGGGTAATTCTGGCTTCACAGAATGAGTTGGGCAGTGCTCCCTCTTCTATTTTCTCGAAACATTTGTGTGTAGATTTTTTATTTTTATTTTTTATTTTTGAGACAGAGTCTCACTCTGTTGCCCAAGCTGGAGTGCGGTGGCGCAAATGGCATGATCTTGGCTCACTGCAAACTCTACCTCTCAGGTTCAAGCAATTCTCCTGCCTCAGCCTCCCAAGTAGCTGAGATTACAGGTGCCCACCACCACGCCCAGCTAATTTTTGTATTTTTAGTAGAGACAGGGTTTTGCCACGTTGGCCAGGCTATTCTCAAACTCCTGACCTCAGGTGATCCACCTGCCTCAGCCTCTCAGAGTGCTGGGATTACAGGCGTGAGCCACTGTGCCCAGCCAATTTCATCCTTAAACACTCAGTAGAATTCACCAGGGAAGTAAACAAGGCCTGGAAATCTTGTTGTGGGAAACTTTTTAGCTACAAATTCAATCTCTTCAATAAATATAGGGCTATCGAGATTTTCTATTTTTTATTTTTGTTTTTTTAAGATGGGGTCAGGTTATGTTGCCCTGGCTAGAATGCAGTGGCTATTCACAAGCATGATCATAGTGCAGTGCAGCCTTGAACTCCTGGCTCCAAGTGATCCTCTTCCCCAAGCCTCCCAAGTAGCTGGGACTCAAGGCGTGCACTTCTATTTCTTTATTTCTTTTTTTTTTTTTTTTTTTTTGGAGATGGAGTCTGGCTCTGTTGCCCAGGCTGGCGTGCAGTGGCACGATCTTGGCTCACTGCAATCTCCGCCACCCGGGTTCAAGTGATTCTCCTGCTTCAGGCTCCTGAGTAGCTGGGATTACAGGTGTGTACCACCACACCCGACTAATTTTTGTATATGTAGTAGAGACAGGGTTTCACCATATTGGCCAGGCTGACCTCAAACTCCTGACCTCAGGTGATGTGCCTGCCCCAGCCTCTCAAAGTGCTTGGATCACAGGTGTGAGCCACCACGCCTGGCTTTCTGTTTCCTTTTCAGAAAACTTTGGTAGTTTGTGTTTTTAAAAAAATTTGTCCTGGTCAGGTGCAGTGGCTCATGCCTGTAATCCTAGCAGTAGCACTTTGGCAGGCCGAGGCAGGCAGACTGCCTGAAGTCAGGAGTTTGAGACCAGCCTGGGTAACATGGCGAAACCCTGTCTGTACTAAACATACAAAAATTAGCTGGGCATGGTGACACATTCCTGTAATCCCAGCTACTTGGGAGGCTGAGGCAGGAGAATTGCTTGAACCTGGGAGGTGGAGCCTGCAGTGTGAGCAGGCTGAGATCGCACCACTGCACTGCAGCCTAGGTGACTGAGTGAGACCCTGTCTCAAAAATAGTAATAATAATAGTAATAATAATAATTTGTCCATTTCATCTAAGTTATTTCATTGGTACAAAATTGTGTGTAATGTTTCCTTATTTGCTTTATAATATCTTTAGGATATGTACTGATATCCTTTCATTCCTGAAATTGGTAATTTGCTTTTTTTTTCTTTTTTTTAGTGTCACATCTCACTTTGTTCCTTAGGCTGGACTGTGATGGCACCATCATAACTCACTGCATCATGGAACTCCTGGGCGTGAGTGATCCTCCTGCCTCAGCCTCCTGAGTAGCTGGGACTTACAGGCTCAAACAACTATGCCTGGCATGTTTTAAAATTTTTTTTGTAGAGATGGGGTCTTGCTATGTTGTCCAGACTGGTCTTGAACTCCTAGTCTCAAGTGATCCTTCCGCACTGGTCTCCCAAAGTGCTGGGATTACAGGTGTGAGCCACAGCAACCAGCCTGTTTCTTCTCTTTTTTTTTCCTTCCTTGGTCTGGCTAGAGAACTATTATAAACAACCAGTTTTTGATCTCACTGATTTTCTGTTTTCTGGTTCTCTATTTCAATGATTTCTGCTCTGATCTTTCTTATCGTTTCACACTTACTTTGGCCTTAATTTGCCCTTCTTTATTTGAGGTAGAAGCTTGGATCACTGATACGAATTCTTCTTTTCTAATAATAGTATTTAATTTCCTTTAAAGCACTGGTTTAACTGCATCCCACTTTTTTTTTTTTTTTTGAGGTGGAGTCTTGCTCCGTTGCCCAGGCTGGAGTGCAGTGGTGCAATCTTGGCTTGCTGCAACCTCTGCCTCCCTGGTTTAAGCGATTCTCCTGCCTCAGCCTCCTGTGCATCCATCCCACAAATTTTGACAGGAGTGTTTTCATTTTCATTCAGTTCAAAATATTTTATATAGGCATAACTTATTTTATTGTGCTTCACTTTACTGTGCATCACAGATAACTGCCTTTTTTTTTTTTTTTCAAATTAAAGATTTGTGGCAACATTATATTAAGCAAGTCTATCGGTGCCATTTTCCCAACAGCATTTGTTCATTTTGTGTCTCTGTGTCACACTGTGGGGATTCTCACAATATTTCAAACTTTTCATTATTATTTCTGTTGTGAGGATCTATGATAAATGATCTTTGATGTTACTATTGTAATTGTTTTGGGGTGCCATGAACTGCACTCATATAATATGAACTTCATCGACCAATGTTGTATGTGTTCTGACTGTACCATGGAGTAGCCAATCCCCCATCTATCCCTCTCCTTGGGTCTCCCTATTCCCTGAGACACAATATTATTGAAATTAAGCCAATTAATAACCCTACAATGAACTCCAAGTGTTCAAGTAAAAGGAAGAGTCACACATCTCTCATTTTCAATCAAAAGCTAGAAATGATTAAGCTAGAAATGATGAAGGCATGTCAAAAACCAACATGGGCTAGGCTTTTGTGCCAGTCAGCCAACTTGTGAATGCCAAGTGAAAGTTCTTGAAGAAAATTAAAGCACTATTCCAGCGAACACACAAATGATAGGAAAGCAAAACAGCCTTATTGCTGATTTAGAAAAAGTCTGAGTGGTCTGGGTAGAAGATCAAACCAGCCACAACATCCCCTGAAGCCAAAGTCTAATCCACAGCAAGGCTCCAGCTCTTTAATTCTATGAAGACTGAAAGAGATGAAGAAACTGCAGAAGAAAAATTAGGAGTTGGCAGAGGCTGACTCATGAGGCTAAAGGAAAGTTGTCCCCATAAAATAAAAGTGCAAGGTAAAGCAGTAAGTGCTGATGCAGAAGTGGCAGCAAGTTATCCAGAAGATCTAAGATAAAGATAATTGATAAGGATGGCTATACTACACAACAGATTTTCTTTTTTTCTTTTTTTATTAGACAGAGCTTCACTCTGTTGCCCAGGCTGGAGTGCAGTGGCGCAATCTTGGCTCATTGCAACCTCTGCCTCCTGGGCTCAAGCGATTCTTGTACCTCAGCCTCCCGAGTAGCTGGGATTACAGGCCATGTGCCACCATGACTGGCTAATTTTTGTATTTGTGGTAGAGAAGGGGTTTCACCATGTTGGCCAGGCTGGTCTCAAAATCCTGACCTCAAGTGATCCGCCCACCTGGGCCTCCCAAAGTGCTGGGATTACAGGCATGAGCCACTGTGTCCAGCCAACAGATTTGCAATGTAGATGAACCAGCCTCATATTGGAAAAAGATGCCATCTAGGATTTTCATAACTAGAAAGGAGAAAACAATGCCTGTCTTCAAAGAACAGGTGAATTCTTGGCCAGGCGCAGTGGCTTATGCCTGTAATCCCAGCACTTTGGGAGGCTGAGGCGGGCGGATCACAAGGTCAGGAGATTGAGACTATCCTGGCTAACACCGTGAAACTCCATCTCTACTAAAAATGCAAAAAATTAGCTGGGCATGGTGGCAAGAACCTGTAGTCCCAGCTACTTGGGAGGCTGAGGCAGGAGAACAGCTTGAACCTGGGAGGTTGCAGTGAGCTGAGATCGCGCCACTGCACTCCAGCCTGGGCAACAGAGCGAGAATCCATCACAAAATACATAAATAAATAAATAAATAAATAAATAAAAGAACAGGTGAACTCTCTTGTTAGGGGCTAATGCAACTGGTTACTTTAGGTTGAAGACAATGCTCATAAACCATTCCAAAAATCCTAGGGCCATTAAGAATTATGCTAAATCTACTCTGCCTATACTCTATAAATGCAACAAGGCCTGGATGATGGCATATCTGTTTACAACATGGTTTACTAAATATTTTAAGCCCACTGTTGAGACCTACTACTCAGGAAAACAGATTCCTTTCAAAATATTACTGCTCATTGATAATGCACCTATTCACCCAAGAGCTCTGATGAAGGTGTACAGAGATGAATGTCAGCAGCTGAACTGGGTTTGGGTTTGCTGTTGTGACAGATAAGTTCAGTGCATCATTGCCTTCAAACTCCTCCAGTGATAGGATGCTGCTACCTTATGCTTAGTGTGGGGCTAGGGTGCTAGGGTTCCCCCCCACCAATGTTGTTGCTCCACCCTTAGCTTTCAGCAGTCTCTGCATGTCCGTACCACAGAGGAAGTCTCTCTCTCTCTACATTCTTGTCCCTTCTCCATCAATGGACTACTTTTGCTTATTACTCAGGGCTCGGCTCATGGCAGGAGTAAGATGGAGTTCTTTGTCCTTTTGGGCTGGTCTCAGTCTTAGGCAGGACCTCAGGGATGGTGATTTCTCATTGTTTCTACACACCCCTCCCCCAAATGTCAGCCAAAGTCTGCGGTGTGTGTGTATGTGGTGTTGGTAGTGGTGGGTGTCTTGGGTGGGAGAGACTTTCCTGCCCTGCCTTCAGTGGTGGGGGAATCTCTGCTTTATATCACTGCAGAGTCCTAAGTTCAGGGCTTTCCTGTCCCTCCCTGAAGGCAGATTTTGCTTTTACTCTAACTTCAAAAGCAGTAGATATCTACTTGAGCCCAGAAGCAGCAGCAGGGGAGGCCAGAAAGGCTTTCAGCTCCTCCTCTGTGGCTTAAGGATTTGGCTTTGAATGAAATAAGAGTTTAGCATTGTACAACATAGTGGCTATAGTTGATAATAATTTACTGTATTCTTGAAAATTGTTGAGAGTAATTTTAAGTGTTCTCACCACAAAAAATGGTAAGTATGTCAGGCAATGCATCTATTAATCACTTCGATTCAGCCATTCCACAATGTATACATATTTTAAAACATCATGTTTTGAAACATATACAAGGTTTATGTGTCAAAAATTTAATTAATTTAAAAAGAAGGATACAGGGAAGTGGAAATGTTTCATGCCTGTGTGCCACTGGAGGTTTTCTCTCTTCTAAAGAAATTTCTCTCATGAGCACTCAGTTAGTGAAAAAGAATGCAACTGAGGACTCCTTTTGGGTCTCAGGCTCCCAGTTACTCTAAAATGTCATACTAGCTCACTTTAACAATTTGCTAATCTTAGCTGTTTTCTTCCTACCTATTTTGATGGTGGCTGCCTCTTCTTCAAAGAAGAAACAGTTTGTGTGTCTTACAGGGGCTTGTCACTCTTTGAATTCAGTTTATTTGGCTGCCATGAAACCTCTGCTGTCTGATGTGTTCACAAAAAGTTATGATTTTGTAGACTATCTATCTTTTTCTTTTGTTAGGGTGAGAATGAAGTTCTCTTGCAGTTTACTACATCTTAATAGTGGAAGCAGAACTCCCCAGGGGTTTGTTTTAAATGATTTAGCAGTGATATTTCTTCTTTTGCTCTCAAACGGTACTTAGGTAAAGATAAAGTAGTTTCTCTGGTTCCCTTGACCATCTTTTCTCTTTGGGTGGATGCTTCCAGCTCAGAGTTTCATGGTTATGTGCTGTGAAGTGTGCACAGAGCCGACAGCCAAAACCCGGTTGTGACAGGTACTTGGGATAGATTTTGTGATCCTTTACGTTACTTATCCTGATAAGCTTAGGCACCAAACTCTAATCCATAACCACATAAGCTCAGAGGTGCTTCTAAGTGAACCAAAGTAGAGGGTAGATTTTTTTCTGAGCTAAAATCAGACCATTTATGAACCCTATCTCTGCCTTCAGTGTTGTGGGGTTTCTTAGAAGGCTACCAAGGTATAGATATTAATATTTGATGAATGGAGAATAGAAGAAAATGCAGAGAGAGGCAAGAATTGCCTATTCCAACCCCAGGGTCACTGCTGATTGGCTGAGATCATAGTTTTGGGTAGCTCCTGAGACTCAAGAGCTATTCTGCATCTTGAGGGATGCCACAGACAGGGAGGAAGAGATGGTATGATCTTTACCAAGGCCGAGGATTCAAGAGAGTGTTTAGGATTATAGTATCTTTTTGAGAATTTAAAATTGCCTCCCAAAATAATTTTATTATTATCATTTTTTGAGACAGAGTCTCTTGTCGCCCAGGCTGGACTGCAATGGCACGATCTTGGCTCACTGCAACCTCTGCCTCCTGGGTTCAAGTGATTCTCCTGCTTCAGCCTCCTGAGTAGCTGGGATTATAGGCGTCCACCACCAAGCCCAGTTAATTGTTTTTGAATTCTTTTGGTAGAGATGGGGTTTCACCATGTTGGCCAGGCTGGTCTCAAACTCCTGACCTCAGGTGACCCACTTGCCTTGGCCTCCTGAAGTGCTGGGATAACAGGGATGAGCCACTGTGCCTGGCCCAAAGATAATTTTAACGAACATTTTAATTTTAAATTTCTAAAGGGTTTTATCATGAATCACTGTATACCAAATTGGATTAAAATGAAAGACAATCTCCTATAAAATACAACAAAGTTGAAGACACACTGCCTTATATCAAATAGCTGTGAAAAAAGGCTATTTATCCTGCATAGAACTAGCTACAAGACATTTATATTTTGAACAATAATGATTTGACCTTTACACTGCAGTTATTAGTCTCAACTTACTGTAAGAAACATGTAGATTTTAAAATAGGACCTTTAGCAGTATCACAGGAATAAACTTCCCATTATATAAATCTATAATACACAATAATAACTATCATGATCTGTCAGATCACGCTTGGCTCAATTCTAACCCAACAGTTACACAAGAAGATCAGGGCTAAGTAGATGTGTGCTATGGCTGAAGACACAAAAGATGGCCATCTCAGACAAAGGGACATTAATTACATTTATGCTGTATGATGATGTGACCATTCCAGTGGTGAGGTATGATATAATCTATGGGCACCAACCCATATCTTAGGTATGGAGTTTAAGAAATTAAGTTCCACATCTAGGGAACTCAACCAGCTATGAAAATGCTACCCGAGGCTAATAATAATTCCCTAACTTGACAGATGTGAATGAAATTTTAGCTCAGGTCTAACTATGATGTGAGATATAAATTTGGAATTTAAGGTTCAAAACAGTAATTCAGAGCCAGAAATATGGCATTCATATGAAAGGAGTTCTATTAACAAATGCCTGGGAGTTATGCAAAGACAGACTTACATGACAGCATAAACAACTTATAGATAAAAAAGATTGAGACTGAGTAACTTAAAGGACAGGAGTCCTTTAAACCACACAAGTACATCTTATCCTGATATGAGTAGGCCACTTGCAGTATCTCTTGGAGATTCACTGTTGAGATGCATCCATTATGTTTATGTTAGCACAGAGCCTACTTGCACATATAGTTGCCCAAAAAATAGCTATTGAAAAAATATGCTTTGTACCCCGCAATGGAATGCTGAACTACTTGAGTATATGAGTATAGGCTTCTTTTTGTATTATCTTCTCCATCTAGCGTAATGCTGGGCACTTACTATTTGCTCAAAATTCATTAGTTAATTGATTTCTCTGCCTTTGGCATCTTCAGTGAAACACAAGTCACAATGTAGAGTCGCCTTTCAGAAATGTGTACTCTGCCCACCCTTTCAAAACAGACAAAGGCAAAGAACATGAGAGAGAATCGAGGAGGAAAGGGTGCTAACATTTTACCAAATTAATGAGGGGATATACTGGTGCCCACAATGTGCTGGGAAATACAAAAACAGTCATAAGCCCATCTTGGAAAAGCTTGAGCAAGTCTATAGGGATTAGAACAGTTGCTGAATTTATGGTACCCTGGGAACCTCTATTTGTCAAGTGCCATAGAGGCAGCCCTGACACTGGCACAGGTGAAGATGAATTTCCATTCAGAGCAGTGAGCCTTCTGACTCCATTAATCCTCAGGGTTTTGATGATGAATTTCTTTCTTTTTTTATTTTATTTATTTTCACTCTAATGCCTCCTCCCACTGCCCTGTAACAGTGTGGAGGTAACAGAACAGATGGTGCTTTGCGTGGAAGACCAAGGGCTCATGAGGATACAAAGCCTGCCCACTCTGAAATCACATGACTGCACGTGCAAGGAAAAGCCTTGATTTCCCCTGGGAGACACAGATGCAATGATATTAGTATTCCCAGTGGAGGAAGAGGGGAAGGCTAACAGGCCATTTATAAGGAAGACCACACTTATACCAATATACTCTTCAGCAAGGACCATGTTTAATCACAAAATAACAGGAGGACCAATATCTGAAGATTCAAAAAAACTCAAGTAAAATATAGGCATATAAGGGTTTTAGTATGCTGCCACACAAAGCCCATTTAGAATGAACTAGTAAGGACGTATAGTAGTAGAATACTGGCCTCTAGTTAACCTGCGATTGGCTCTGACCCAGTTTTAATCGGAAGAAGCCAGGATTTACAACCTGCTTAAGGATGGAGTTTGACAACTGCTATAATCAGAAGAGCTGTCAACACAAGGACAGCTGTCAAGCCCAACCATAATTCATAAAAAATAATAGCTAAGTCCCCAAAGACATCCCCAACACTGTCTGCACTCTCTGGATTTAACGATACTTAGAGTTTTATGAAAGTTCCAAGAGTAGGTTAAGAGTCCTGAAATAAAATAAAATCAACAAATAGTAACTGACTGCCCACTAAATAAAAAGCGTTAAATAATATTAAGTGATTAAATGAATAACAAATATGCCCAGCAGATTCTCTGGCCTAATAGGTGCTTAATAAATGATTATTATTTTTATTACATGCAAGACTGTTTTGACTACCTTAAAAACTTGTAAGAATCCAGTGACCTAGTGAAAAATTATAAATTAAAAATAACCCACTCCTAAGTGATTATGAATTAAACTTAAAATAGTAATTTTTATTAAATATTCCTGAATTGTCAGAATATTTTAATTTTATATATTTGTAATGCCAGAACTTTTAGGGATATTTAGTATTTGATTATCTTGATTTTAACATATATGGCATTTGTTTTGTTCTTTCCATGATGATTAAAATAACCTGAGAGAAATAGAAGTTCTAGATCAATTTTAGGCAAGATTTCCGAATCAGGGATGATTTTTATTAATGTATAAACTCTTAGTGAACAGAAATAAAAAGATAAAAGCACACAGATAGACAGAAATATTGATATACATTTACTCCCAAGTACAGTCTTGAAAATTAGCCTTGAATCACTGACCAAGGTAACCAATAAGAAAAGATTTTTTAAAATTTCATTTGTATAAAAGATTATCTTCCACAAAATAATGTCTTCCTTAAAAAGACAGCAGGACTGTAATTATTTATGGAACTGTGAAAAGAGGTCTGGATGTAGAATCAGAAGACCTGTACAAGTGTCTTGGCTCTGCTACCTACACTTTGGATTACCATGTCAAGGTAACATCTCTGAACTGTAGTTTTTCATCTAAAAATGGGAGAAGGCAGTACCTAGCTCAAACATTTGTAGAAAAGGCTAAATGAGATTTTACACAGAAACAATAACATCGCTACTGTACATCTACCTAGGTTTAGACTTTCTTGGTGTCTGTATACTTTTTAAAGAGTATAAAATGTACACAGAAGAGTACCAAAATCATATACAATTGAGCCTTGAACAACATGGGGTTAGGCGTGCCTACTCCACATGAATTAGAAAAGCCACATATAACTGCTGACTCTCCAAAAACATAACTACTAATATTCTATAGCTGACTAGAAGCCTTATCAGTAACAGAAACTGTCAATTAACACATATTTTGTATGTTATATGTCTTCTTAACAATATGATAAGCCATAGAAAAGAAAATGTTATTAGGAAAATCATAAAATACATGTATAGTACCTGTACTGTATTTATTGATGCTGTATGTTTATGTTGCCTGTTTCCAAGATGAATCATCTGTCTGAAATGGTGGCAACTGCGGTGGCAGAACTCAAGTTATGGTACATATCAAGCAACTTAACTTTTTCTTGTAATGTCATACTTCTCTTCTCGGGAGCACTTTCAACATCACTAGTGGCATTTTGTATGGGCCTCCTTGTGTTATTCAAGGTTTATCGTAGTGTACTAACACACAAAAATACACAAGAACTGCGAGATCACTTTTTTATTGTGATACACAATTTACTGGAGAGACAAACTGCTCATGTAGAGATGACCAGCATCACCTGACACTTTAAGCACAGACTGGCAACACTTGAGCTCACTGTAATAGCAACAGGAGGTGTACACAAAATTATTACAGTAGAACAGTATGTACTACAGTTAATTTTATGCAGTTATGATTTAATATTGCATCTTTAGATTTGTTTACATTTGTCTCAAATTTGAATGGTGCCATGAATGGTCTGTGTTTATGTGTATAAGTTTTGATAAATTTTAACTTTTCATAATATGTTTGTGTATATTTTATGATGGTAAATGAAACAGACTAGTATCTACATATATTTTATGCATTCATCATGTAAGTAACTTTTCCTTAATTTTTTTGATATTTCTAGGATGCAAAATTGAGTTTTTTTCAAGTTGTCGCAAATCTCTGAAATATTTTCCAATATATTTATTAAAAAAAAAAACCCTGCATATAAGTGGACCCACACAGTTCACACCTATGTTGTTCAAGGATCAACTGTATATAAATTTTTTTAAGGAAATTTATCCATGTGACTAGCACATATCAACAATCCGATCATTATTAGACTTTCAGAAGCACCCGTGCCCTGTTAACCCCTTCTAGTTGCCTGTTACCTGCTTACTTCATCCAAGGTAATCATTATCCCCTTTACTAATGCTAGAGATAAGTTTTTCCCATTTGTGACCTTTATATAAATGGAAACCATACTGTATGTACTGTTTTGTGTCTGGCATCTCAGCTCAATAGCATGCGTAAGATTCATTTATGTTATTGCGTGTAGATGCAGCTCATTCTCATTGCTGTACAGTATTCCACCACATGAATATCACAGATTATTACTAACCAGAGCTCATAATTCCTGAATCTGAAGATCCCAATGTTTAAATCAATTCTAGGAATTATTAGTAAATATTTCGTCAAATATTAATTTTTCCCAATCTCTCCTTCTGGAACTCCTATTAAAAATACTGAACTTGGCTGTTATCCAAAAGACAAGCAATAACAAATGCTGGTGAGGATGTGGAGAAAAGGGAGCCCTTGTACACTATTGGTGGGAATGTACGTTAGTATAATCACTATGGAGAACAGTTTGGAGCTTCCTCAAAAAACTGAAAATAGAGCTACTATACGATCCAGCAATCCCAATCCTGGGTATATACCCTAAAAAAGGAAATCAGCATATCAAAGAGATATCTGCACTGCCACGTTTGTTGCAGCACTATTCACAATAGCCAAGATTTGGAAGCAACCTAAGTGTCCATCAACAGATGAATGGATAAAGAAAATGTGATACATATGCACAATGGAGGACTATTCAGCCATAAAAAAGAGTGAGATTCTGTCATCTGCAACAACATGGATGAACTGAAGGTCATTATGTTAAGTGAAATAAGCCAGGAACAGAAGGGCAAACTTCACATATTCTCACTTATTTGTGGGGGCTAAAAATAAAAATGGAAGCTATGTAGATAGAGAGTGGAGGGATGGTTACGAGAGGCTGGGAAGGGTTGTAGGGACATGGGGGTGGAAATGGGGATGGTTAATGGGTACAAAAAAAATTTTTACAAAGAAAAAGACCCAGTATTTGACAGCACAACAGGATGACTATAGTCAATAATAATTTAATTGTATGCTTCAAAATAACTAAAAGATTGTTTGTAACACAAAGGATAAATGCTTGAGGGAATAGATACCCCATTTATCATGATGTGATTATTACACATGGGATCCCTGTATCAAAGTATCTCATGTACTCCATAAATATGTATCTACTATGCACCCACAAAAATTAAATATAAAAAAATTAGGCTAGGTACAGTGGCTCATGCCTGCAATGTCAGCACTTTGGGAGGTCAAGGCAGGCTGATCACTTGAGGCCAGGAGTTTGAGACCAGCCTGTTCAACATGGTGAAACCCCGTCTCTACTAAAAACACAAAAACTAGCTGGGTGTGGTGGCTGGCGCATGCCTGTAGTCCCAGCTACTCTGGAGGGTGAGGCAGGAGAATCACTTGAACCCGAGAGGCGAAGGGGGCAGTGAGTCGAGAACACACCACTGCACTCCAGCCTGGGTGACAGAGCTAGACTCTGTCTCAAAAAACAAATTAAGATAAATAAATGCTGAACTTTCTTGATCCACTCTTAATGTCTCTTTACATTTATAATTTCTTTACCTTTCTGTGCTGCCTTTTTGGCAATTTCTTTAGACAAATCTTTTCACCAATTTTTTTTTTTAACTTGTGTCAATTCTTCACTTTAACCTATCCATTGTAAATTTTTTTTTTTTCATAGTTCTATTTGGTTCTCTTTCAAATCTGCCTGTTCTTTTTTGGAATGCCTTGTTCTTGTGTTTTTGATTCCTTCATTTTATACAGACTTAGTCTGATCATTTTTATCCAACTTTTACTGAAGTTCCTCAAAGTCTATTACTATAGTTTACTGTGTCTGCTGACATTCACTCAAGTGTATTTTGTAATTTTGGATTGTGAACTTATTATCAGTGGGGCTTCATTCTGGAGGAACTTTGTACTGTATAGGTTGAAGATGTGTTTCTCAAGAGAAGTTTAGCATTCATCAGCTTGGTACACTTATGTTAATTTCTTGACTTGAGGATTCCTGAGATAATCAGAATATAAATGTGAACCCCAAACTTATAGGGCTTTTGTTTCCACCCAAATGCTAGTCTGAAGCAGAGAAGCTTCTCTGTCTTCTTTTTTACCAACAGGCCAACTTGTTCTAATCTCTACCCCTTTGCCTCCTCTTTTAAACCAAGGATATATATAGCCTTTTGAAGGTCCTGGCTCATGTGCAAGATCTCAGTTTTGAGTCCTGATTACTTCTAGTTCAAGAGGCCTCATTTCCAGGTTGCACTGGCATTGAAATCCAAGCCCAGAGTTCTCCCAGATATGGTGTTTGCTCACCCATTTACCGCTATAGATACTGGGTTCTTTATTGGGTGGGAAGTAAAGGAATCTGGGGACATCTCTTATCTTAAAAAGAATGTTTGATGTATTTTATCTAGCAAATAGTAGGCATTCAAATATTTGTTGAATGAATGAAATATAATTAAGAAGGTGTATCATATTCATAGTACTAATAGAACCTATGACACTTAAATTTAAAATAATTTAATTTTTGAACAGATGATATATGCATATAGGTCCAATACAGAAGTTATAAAAGGGTTTACAGAAAAAGGTTTTCATCTTATTCTTGTATTCTAGCCCCACAGCTCCTCTTCCCCAAGGCAATTAACATTATTAGCTTTTTATGTATCCTCCCAGAGATATATATTTACTAGCAAGTATGTATAGATATATTCATGGCAGCACACTAGATACACTGTGCTAAACCTTAATCTTTTTGTTCAACAATATATGTTATGAGATTTTTCTGTACCAGTACATAAAGAAAATGGAGCTTATTTGAACCCAGTCAGAAATGCCTTTTGAAAAATCCCTACCCTGTTGCTATCTATAAATGCATTTTAAATACATCAAACTTAAATGGACACATTCCTACATCCATAAAGGCATTCACTCCTAATGGTTAACTAGGGATGACAGAGTGACTCATCTAAATTCTCAAGGGCACATTCAATCTGGTTTAGCTGTTGCTACAGTTTCTGAAAGGGAGAAATGAAAGGAAAACACAGCACATGTCACAGAGAAGGCACTGAAAAGCATCTGAATGAGGGAATGAAAGAAGGAAGAAGGGGCTGGAAATAAGAGCTGATTCAGCAGGGCATGTGGATGCATTGGCAGTGGTTGTCTTTATAAAATATTTTGGAGTAAAAGAAGGCTGGCCTCTCGAAGCAAGGCATCAGGAAAAATGAGTAGCCTTGAATTTTGTGCTAAAGACCTCACAACCACTGTGAAGAGTTTATTTTCCCTCTTTTTTGACTCTCCGGTTATTTGACTTAAGCCTGGTTATCTCAGATTGCAATCATAGCTGTGGGGATGGCTGAGACAAATTTCTTCTGGGTGGAAAATCAGGGTTTAGAGCAGCTAGCTCTTGATAATACAGGAGGAGTCCTATCACAGAAATACTATATAAATATGTTTGAAGAGTAAGTGATGTGAATGCTGTGGAAGGAGGTATGGGAAAGCATTAATTTTTGTCTTTTCCTAGTAAATACAGACATACAGGTTTGAATTTCCAGTTCCCTTAGGCAAGCTTGTTAATCCCTTCGATTTTAGGTTGCCTCATTTATAAAAAACAGTAACTACTACATATGCTTTGGGAGGCTGACATGGGAAAATTGGTGGAGGCCAAGAGTTTGAGACCAGCCTGGGCTAGATCCTGTCTCAACAAAAATAAAATAACTTAGCCAGGTGTGGTGGTGCATGCCTGTAGTCCCAGCTGCTTGGGAGGCTGAGGTGGGAGGATAGCTCAAGCCCAGGAGTTCAAGGCTGCAGTGAGCCATGATTGCGCCACTACACTCTAGCCTGGGTGACAAGAGTGAGACACCGGCTCACAAACAAAGAAACCCTACTACAGGTATATTTATAGACAGGAGCTTACAGATTAAATAGTTTATTATTTTACTATTTTATATACTCATTTTAATGGTTCTTTCAAAGGCATTTGATACCATAAAATATGTATTTGTATATGCATATATGTATATATGTGCAATTTCAATGAACAAATATTGCAAGCATGGCATGCAGAGGAATAGAGGCTAATAAAACAAGCTGTTGACTACTACAAATATGCTGCAATAAATGTTCTAAATCATGTTTCATTATACACATGTTCAGGAGTTTTTCTCTGGTATATGTCTAGAACTAGAATTACTGGGTTGTAGAGTATGTGTACCTTCAACTTTACTAAATCTTACTAAACTGATCTCAAAATGGCTGTATGTAACAGCTGACACTCTTATCAGCACTGTATGAGAATTCTTGTTGTTTTATAGCCTAATATTAATATTTGTAGACATTTACATGTTGCCAGTCTGATCAGTATGAAGTTGTATCTAAATGTTTTAATCTGCATTCCCCAATTAATTACTGTTGGGAGACAATTCTTGAAGGGTCTCTTGCATTTCTGCACGTCTTATGTACAAAGGTACATAAGGTACAAAGGTACATAAGATGTGCAGAAGACATAAGACAGCTTTTGTTCTAGACTAACTTTCAAGGATGTTTGTGTAATGAACAGATTTGACAACAGAGATAGTGTTTCTTTCCAGAACAGAGGGCAGGTTTGTTTACCATCCAGAATAATAAACATAATACCTCCTCCTGAGCAAAGGTTTGCTTGCAGCCCTAATCTTATAAAAGATTAGAGTTCCCTAAGATCACGATTCCTAAGCCATGACACACGGTGAATGCAGTATCTACGTGGACCTCTCTGCGTCGCTTTGGTGGGACTTTGGAGGCAAGAGGAAATGACAAAAACATGAAGCTTATGCTGCTTGCTGTGCCATGGATAATAAAGTCTTTTGTCTCTGATTCAAAAGTTTTGTGTCTTTTGCCAGCAACCATGAAACAGTCAGGCCAACTTGCTAGCTTGTAAGCAAAATACAATCTCACACGATTCATAGTTCTTTCTTTTTTACTCTTACTTTTTTTTTTTGAGATAGGGTCTTACTCTGTCAAGCAGGTTGGAGTGCAGTGGCATAATCACAACTCACTGCAGCCTCCAACTCCTGGATTCAAATGATTTTCCTGCCTCAGCCTCCCAAGTAGTTGGGATCGTATTTGCCCAGGACAGCCTTAGCAAAAGGTAGCTGGAGGCAAGGTGGAAAATGTTTGTCCTGCTTCTCCCAGGAAGAAAGTCCTCTGACTAGGAGCTGGGAGGAGAGGGAGCTCGTGTTCCTGGCATTGTGGAGTGGAGTCTCCACATCACTGAGCTGGGAAGAGAGAATGGAGGGAGTGATCTTGGTTCAAATACCACAAAGTTTTCCTTCCTACCAAATTTTTGTAGATTTTCTTGAATAGATGTCTCTTCATTTGCTTTTTGTCCTTAGTACCATTTCCAGAAGCTATTAAATGTCTATAGTTCCAAAAATAATTTTTACCAGTTTGACAAGGGAGCTTATCAGTGCAGCTTCTCACATTGTCATGTTGGAAGTCAGTCTCTGCCTTCATTATCATAGCTGTAAAATAACATCTTGATATTTGGAAGAACAAGTCTTTCTTTCTTGCTTTTCTTCAAATTGCCTTAGCTATTCCTGGCTCCTTTATCTTCCATTTGAATTTTAGGGCAAGTTTGTTAAACTCCACAAAGTATCTGCTGGAATTCTTATGAAGATTCTCTGTATTTGTAGTTTGACTTGGCAGAAATGATCTTTATGAAATCAAGTCTTCCCATTCATTAACACGGATTATTTCTCCTTCTGCTTAGGTCCTTTAAAAATGTCTTTTAAAAATTGTATTTTTTTCTATGATGGTTTTACATGCCTTTTGTTAGGTTGAGTCCTAGGATTTTGTTGCTACTGTAAATAATATTGGAAAAATGTTTAAAAAATTTTTTACCTTTTTACACTAATGTTTAAGACTGAACTTAAAAAACTAATGCATTCAGCATCCTTGCTAAATTGCATAGTTTTTATAATTTGTAGAGTTTCTTGGATTTCTATGTAGCTAACTGTATTGCTTGAGAATGATGATGATTTTGTTTTATCCATCTCATGTACCTTTTATTTATTTTGTTTTTCATTTTGTGTTATCTACAATTCTAATACAGTATTGAAGAGAAACAGTTATGGTATGCATTTTTTCTTGTTTTGGATTTTAAAGAAAATGCTTCACACATCCCATCTTTAATAATAATGTTTGCTCTGGGTTTTTGATAAGTAAATCAGGCCATAGAAGTCTCCTTCTATCCCTAGTTTAAGAGCTTTTATCATAAAAATAATTAACTAACATTTATTGAGTATATGCCAGGTGTCAGACATTGTTCTAAGCACTTTACACAGATTAACTCATTCTAACAAATCTCTGAGGTTACTATCCCCATTTCATCATGAGTAAACTGAGGTACAGGGTAAGTGAAGTATTTTGTCCAAGGTCAGGGGTAGAACTAGAATTTGAACCCAGAAGTCTGACTTATGAGCAGTCTTAACTACTTTTCTCTACCGCTCTTAAAACGAGTGTTGAACATCCTCAAACGCTTTTTTCTGCATTTCATTTGATCATGTGGTTTTTTACCTAATTTGCTGATGTGGAAGGTTACATTAATAGATTTTTTAAATGTTAAGTCATCCTTGAATTCCTGGGATGAACTCAACTTGGTCAGCACATACCTTTCTTTCTTTTAAAAATATATTGATGAATTTCATTTGCTAATATTTTATTTAGGATTTTTGCATCTATGCTCAAAAGTGAGATTGACTCACAATTTTCCTTTCTCCTCCTGGTTTTGGTAACCAGGTTATGCTAGATAAACTCATAAGTGAGTTAAGGCTGGTAGTTGGTGACAGACATTTCAACCTCAATTATTAGGCTGACATATATAGGTAGTATAATAGCTAGTCCAATAGGTTAAGACTCCTAGATAGCACAGCGAGGTTTCTCCAGAATCATCCATCCAGAATGATTTTGCTTTTGTTTCCGTCAAGCATCTCAGAGACACTATCAGCTTGAAATACCTTAGTTGACTTTTTAGCTTGGGATTTTTGAACACTTAAGTGCAAATTTAAAGTCCAAAGCAGTAGACAAAAGTGTCCAGGGCCATCTGAGCCACTTGTTACTGAATGGCAGTCTAAGACTGCCAAGACTGACAAGTGTATTCCCTCCCAAAAGGTTGATCCATAATCTGGTTTAAATATTGATGGCTGTCTTTCATTCAGCCATATTCACACCCAAATAGAATCTTTTTTTTTGGAGATGGGGTCTGTGTTGCTCAGGCTGGCCTCAAACTCCTGGATTTGAGTGATCCTCCTGCCTCAGCTTCCTGAGTAGCGGGGACTACAGACGTGCACCACTGCGCCCAACTCTATGCAGAATCTTTAAATTATATTTACTAGGACTTTACATTTTACAAAATACTGTAATATCTTTTATCTCACTGAATTTACCAAGCAGCTCTCTAAGAGCCATATTATTTCCATCTTACAGATTTTTTTCTATTTTACAGATTACTTAAGCTAATCAGTTAGTAGGAGAAATTAGTTAAAAAATCAAATTTCTTTTTCTTCAATTAGATCAAGAAAATATTTCTTGTAGGAGAAATGCTAGATTCTATAGTGACAATGATTAACATCTTTCTTGTCACTCATGAATAGAACTAAGAATGAAATAATGAATTTTCAAAGTGGGGCTGGAGGGGTCTCCATTTCTGTTGCTAGTATAGAAACAATTTATTATAAATGTGACCATAAGAATTTTAATATATCTTCAACTTACTAAGTTATTAATACTGTTTTTTTGTTTTGTTGTGTTTTTGAGATGGAGTCTCACTCTGTCACCCAGGCTGGAGTGCAGTGGTGCGATCTCAGCTCACTACAACCTCCCCCTCCCAGGTTCAAGCGATTCTCCCAACTCAGCCTCCTGAGTAGCTGGGATTACAGGCGCCTGCCACCAGGCCTGGCTAATTTTTGTATTTTTAGTAGAGACAGGGTTTCAGCATGTTGGCCAGGCTGGTCTTGAACTCCCGACCTCAAGTGATCCGCCTGCCTCAGCCTCCCAATGTGCTGGGATTACAGGTGTGAGCCACTGCGTGCGGCCTAATACATTTTTCAAACAAAAAGTTACTGTATCTCTGCTAGCTGCCAGGTACTTATCTAAGCACTACATAGGAATGGACAAAGTTGAAATAAACAGAGAAGATGTTCAAATATGATTACATAATAATTTAGAAACTTCTTACCATAATGTAGAGCTGTTTGGCCTTCATTGTCCTATAAAAGAAACAAATAATATATTTTAGAAGTCTAAGTAATTGCAAAAGTATGAAAGTACATAAACTGTAGCAAATTTATCTGATAAGCCAAAGTTCCATAGGTTTATCAGACTTACGAAAAGAAGTCAGTTATCTGAGCTTCACAGTCACTTTTGACCAAGCTCACCATCCTGAAGAATAAAGAATGATAACTTGTGCACTGTAGCAGCTACAATGGAGTAACAGGATAACCAGTCACTCCAGATATCTGCAGGTAATAATCCAAAGGGAAATTCTTAAAGTGAGGTAGTTTGGTCACCTAGTACATGGCAGAAACATTGACACTATATCTCATTTATCTTGGCCAGTATTACGATTTTTTTTTTTTCTAAGCTTGTCCCCAAATCTATCTAGCGAGTCTGTGATTTACAGTGGATAGCCTTTTATCTCTTTTCAAAGACTCACAAATTCCAGGCTAATAACATTAGGTTTCCTAACCAGATCAAATATCATAAAGTAATGTGATTTCAAAGCATACAAAGTCCCAGAAGTTGTTAAGAAAGCCAAAAGTTGCCATAGAATACTTAGGAAATTCCAACATTTCAGTTAATTATTTTCCTTTAAAACCAAGAAAACTATATATACTATATATATATATGCTATAATTGTAGCGCAGTTGAGTACTTTTTAGCAAGCCACCTCTTAAATTGAGAGCAGCTAATCACATTACATGAGCAACAAATAATCAAAGTACACAAGTGAAAAGTAGAATTTAGTAATTAACTTCATAAGCACTTTGTAGTATGCATGGCCATCATGCCCCTGGTAATTAAGAATAAATGTGAAACTGTTAATCTGAATAACTTGGAAAGGGTGACGTTATGCCAACCAAACTATTCTTGGGTACCCATATCTGCTTTTCCCACTTCCTAACAGCTGAATGTAGGGGTGGAGGTTGGTTCTGGAACTTTTTGGTAATGGGTCTCCCTGTTAATCTCCTAGAAAGAAAAGCAAGAAGCTGCCATAGAGAACTTATTTTATGGTTCAGATAGGTAGTAAGAAAAAAGTCATGGCAGGGGGACAACCTTGAGGCAATGTGGTTTGTTTTCCTACTGTGGAATGAAGTTCTGATTGTATTTGGAGGTAAGGTGCTTATTACATGGGTGAGAGGAGATATAAAGAAGTAATTCTGGCAGGAAGTCGGCATAGGGTACACTTGGCTAAGGTGCAACTATGGCTAAGTTTGGGATGTCCAGGAAGCAACATAAAGATAATAAACTCTAAGAAAAGTAAAAGATGGAAAGCAGCATGAAAAAGAAAGCACAGGAGATCATTTTTGCCTACTTTTTTTTCTTGTCTTTTTAGATACAACCTTTATCTTGCTCCCCTTTGACTTGCCCTGCCCTTCAGATTAAGGACAGGTAGGGGAAGAGAGCTAAGGCAGCTATCATGAATAGTATCTGAGTGATTCTTATGCAGGGCAGCCTGACAATGTGAAGTTCTGCTCCAGAGAATGTGGTCTTGATTGGGAAAGCTAAGGGTAATTTCGAAAGAACAGTACTGACCATTATGGCTTAAGACTCATATCTATATTTGTCAGTTTCCAATGTTAATCAATAAAAGTGTGTGTGTGTATGTGCACGCACACACACACATGCAAACACCTGATGAGTTTATACATTCACATTTATAGTTTAAATGTGAATGTCCTGCATTAGAAAGCAATTTCAGAAAGAGCTTAATCTACTGCAATTTCAGGATTCTACTTAGGCATCCATCATGCAAGGCTGTATTTTCCACAATTACATATCTTTAGAAAGCATAGTTCTTTCACTATTTGTGCATAACTTTCATGTTTAATCACTGTGTTCATATATACTCAAAGTTCATTTCCTTTCAATTTCTAATTCTTCATCTTCACTATGCAGATGGAAGAAAGCATAATTAATTTCTTTTAATCATATTTACCAGTGAATACTAAATCTATATCTCTACCTCAATTTCTAATTAATTAATTAAAAATAGTTACTGAGCTCCAATTATGTTCCAGTCACTGTTCTAGGCACTGGAAACAATGAGATGAATGAGACAGAGAAGGTCTCTAATGTTATAAATCTTATGTTGTAGTGGCTAGGGAATCAATAAGCAAATAAATACATTTAACACTAGGAAGTGATGAGTATACTGGAAAACAATCAAAAGAGTAAGAGACTAGATTGATGTGGGGTGCTATTTTAGGTAGAAAGGACAGAGGACCCTATAAGAAGGTATGTTTACACAGAGAACTGGGGAAGATACTAAGGTGGTCATGCAACCCAAAATGGGCAAATCACAGCACTGGTCATCTTCCTTGTCTGAAAGTATGCAAGTTACTCAAGCCAAGCCAATTAGTTTTCTTTCAAAATTTTTCAAAATGGAGCTATAAGATAGAAGTGTGTGCACACAGAAGGTTCTTTCCTCTCTGATCAAAAGTAAAGGGTGCAACCCTGTAAATATGTACAATTATTATGTGTCAATTTTTTAAAAGAGAGTGTGGTCAAAGAAGCTAGACACGGAAGGACAAATATTGTGTGATTCCATTTATATGAGATACCTAGAGCAGTCAAATTCACAGGAACATGAAATAGAATAGTGGTTACCAGAGGCAGGGAGGAGGGAAGCATGGGGAGTTCTTGTCTAATGGGTACAGAGTTTCAGTTTGGGATGGTGGAAAAGTTCTGGAGATGAATAGTAATGATAACTGCACAATAATGTGAATGTACTTAATGCCACTGAACAGTACATGTAAAAATGGTTAAAATGGTAAATTCCACATATATTTTACCACAATAAAAAAGAAAGACAATTAGAAAAGGGTATGAGCCAAAAACTACAAGTGGCAATGTTCTCTATTTTTGGGCGAAAATCAGTCTGTAGTAGAAGGGAATAAGTATTCACAAAGAAAAAAGTAGTGGTGAGACATGGAGAGAGAATGAGGGTCTCTGGTTCTTGTCATTTCAACAATATTTTTTCTTGGTTAGGTAAGCCAATAACAGCAAAATACTCCCTAGACAAATATGATCTTTCTGTCACTTGTAAACAAGAGTCCTGACTAACCCAGAATGCAAGGCATTTTATGAACGACGCCCTGCTCATCTCTCTCCCAATACCTTCTCTACCCAATTTTGTGACTGCCAATTCCCGTAAGAATACTTATCTGGGGCCTGGAGTGGTGGCTCACGCCTGTAATCCTGGCACTTTGGGAGGCCAAGGTGGGCAGATTGCCTGAGCTCAGCAGTTCCAGACCAGACTGGGCAATATGGTGAAACCCAGTCTCTACTAAAATACAAAAAATTAGCCGGGCGTGGTGGCATGCGCCTGTAGTCCCAGTTACTTGGGAGGCTAAGGCAGAAGAATTGCTTGAACTTGGGAGGTGGAGGTTGCAATGAGCTGAGATAGCACCACTGCACTCCAGTCTGGGTGACAGAGTAAGACTCCATCTCCAAAAAGAAAGAAAGAAAGAAAAGAAAGAAAGAGAAGAGAAGAGAAGAGAAGAGAACAGAAGAGAGAGAGACAGACAGACAGAAAGAAAGAAGGAAGGAAGGAGGGAGGGAGGGAGGGAGAGAGACAGAGAGAGAGAAAGAGAGAAAGAGAAAGAGAGAGAGAGAGAGAAAGAGACAGAGAGAGAGAGAGAGAGAGAAAGAGAGAAAGAGAGAAA
This sequence comes from Macaca nemestrina, assembly GCF_043159975.1. Classification (NCBI taxonomy): domain Eukaryota; kingdom Metazoa; phylum Chordata; class Mammalia; order Primates; family Cercopithecidae; genus Macaca; species Macaca nemestrina. The sequence continues at coordinate 38,049,523 of NC_092125.1, forward strand.
GAGAGAAAGAGAGAAAGAGAGAAAGAAAGAAAGAAAGAAAGAAAGAAAGAAAGAAAGAAAGAAAGAAAGAAAGAAAGAAAGAAAGAAAGAAAGAAAGAAAGAATTTACTGGACTCCCATAGCTGTGAATGCTCCTTGCTCTACCTGGAAACTGTCCGTCAACATTTTAAAGATAAAATCTTGCTCTTTCCTCATGTTTAAAAAATTCCTCTTTGATATATTTGAGCATTTTAAATTGACTTATTTTATGGTCCCTATATTTATTTCTTTTATCTGAGTTCAGGGAGGGGAAGCAGAGTGATGTTTGTTGTGCTGGCTGACACCTACTTATTGCTTCCTATATGCTTTTTGATTCTGTACTATTAGTTTATTTTAAGTGGAGTTTTATCTTTGAAAAAAATCTGTGCTGTGCTCCCTAGATTGAGGTTCTGTCGCTCCAGAACGATTTTGCTTTTGTTTCTGTCAAGCATCCCAGATACATTATCAGCTTGAAATCACTTAGTTGATTTCTTAGCTTGGGGATTTTTGAAAACTTAAGAAGTGCAAATTTAAAAAGAGCAAACCCACCTTCACTGCCATCCCTAACTCCGGACTTGGAGCACAGGCTAAGACAAACTCTCTATGCCAATTCTCTGTTAGTGGGTAGAATTTTTCAGTCTACTCTGAGGGTGGTTGGTATTATTTGAGATCTCTACCCCAGAGGTATTGAGACTGCCAAATCCTTTTAGAGCAGCCCAGTGTTGGTTTAAACTTACCACTTTATTTTTAAAGCTTTGTTTATTTAAAAAAATTTTTAAAGCTTCCTATTTTGTTTTCAGCTACGCTTATTTTGGCCCTTGGAGAGTTGAGTTGCTTTTTTTGTAAGCTTGTCTATGCATTCAAAGGGGTGCTTATTATATTTTATTCTGCATTTCTGAGTGTTTTGTGGTGGGAGAATTTTGAGATTATTATTAGTCTGGAATCTTGCAGGAAAATGAAAACCCCCAACCTTCAAGACTCAGTTCACCTTCTTAAGGAAACCTCCCCTGACTTCTCAAGTAGGGTTAGGTGCTCCTCTTTTCTACTACTGTGGCACAACACATACGTTCCGTTCTTATCTATCTCTTCCACTGAGACTATAAACTTCTTGTAGGCAAGTACTACGTCTTTCATCCAGTGTCTTGCATACACTGTGTGCTCAGTAAGTGTTCATGAAATGAGAGAATGAATACACTAATTTTTTCTCACTGTTTTTTTTTTCTTTAAACTCAAAAATTTTTAATTTTTGTGGGTACACAGTAGGTATATATATTTGTGGGGTACATGAGATGCTGATGTAGGCATGCAATGTGTAATAATCACATCATGATATATGGGGTATCCATCCCCTCAAGCATTTATCCTTTGTGTTATAAGCAATCCAATTGTCCTTTTAGTTTGTACTCATTTTAAAATGTACAATTAAATTATTATTGACCAGAGTCACTCTGTCGTGCTATCAAATATTAGGTCTCAGTCATTCTAACAACTTTTCGTACCCATTAACCATCCCCACTTCTCCCCACACCCCCACAACCCTTCCCAGCCTCTAGTGGTCACCATCCTCCCACTGTCTATCTCCATGAGTTCAACTGTTTTAATTTTTAGCTCCTACAAATAATGAGAACATGCAAAGTTCATCTGTCTGTGCCTGGCTTATTTCACTTAACATAATGATCTCCAGGGTCTATCTATGTTGTTGCAAATGATAAGATCTCATTCTTTTTAATGACTGAATAGTACTCCATTGTATGTAAGTACCACATTTTCTTTATCCATTCATTTGCTGATGGACACTTAGGTTGCCTCCAAATCTTGGCTATTGTGAACGGTGCTGCAACAAATATGGGTGTATGTATATCCCTTTAACATACTGATTTCCTTTCTTTGGGGTATATACCCAGTAGTGGGATTGCTGGATCATATGATAGCTCTATTTTTAGTTGTTTGAGAAACCTCCAAACTGTTCTCCATAGTGGTTGTACTAATTTACATTCCCACAACAGTGTATGAAGGGTCTCTTTTTTCCACATCCTCGCCAGTATTTGTTATTGCCTGCCTTTTAGATACAAGCCATTTTCACTGAGGTTAGATGATACATCATTGTAGTTTTGATTTGCATTACTCTGACGATAAATGATGTTGACCACCTTTTCATATACTTGTTTGCCATTTGTATATCTTCTTTTGAAAAAGATCTATTCAAATCATTTGCCCGTTTTAAAATCTGATTATTAGGACAGGCGTGGTGGGTCACACCTGTAATTCTAGCACTTTGGGAGGCTCAGGCAGGTAGATCACTTGAGACCAGGAGTTGAAGAGCAGCCTGGTCAACATAATGAAACCCCATCTCTACTAAAAAATATTAAAAAAATCAGTCAGGCGCAGTGGCTCACACCTGTAATCCCAGCTACCTGGGAGGCTGAGGTGGTAGAATTGCTTGAATCCGGGAGGTAGGGGCTGCAGTGAGCTGAGATCAGGCCACTGCACTCCAGCCTGGGTGACAGAGCAAGAGTCTGTCTCAAAAAATAAAAATAAAAAAAGAAAAGAAAAGAAAAGAAAAGAAAAGAAAACCAGATTAGTTTTTTTTGTTTGTTTGTTCCTTCTGGTTATTAATCTTTTGTATATTTTCTTCCATTCTGTGGGTTGTCTTTCACTTCGCTGATTATTTCCTTTGCTGTGCAGAAACTTTTCAACTTGATGTGATCTCATTTGTTCATTTTTGCTTTGGTTGCCTCTGTTTGTGGGGTATTAAGAAATTTTTATGCAGAACAAAGTCCTGGAGAGTTTCCCCAATGTTTTTGTATAGTAGTTTCATAGTTTGAGGTCTCAGATCTAAATCTTTAATCCTTTTGGTTTGACTTTTGTACACAGTGAGAGACAGGGGTCTAGTTTCATTCTTCTGCATATGGGTATCCAGTTTTCCCAGCACCATTTATTAAAGAGACTGTCTTTTCCCCAGTGTGTGTTTTTGGTACTTTTGTTGAAAAAGGGTTCACTGTAGGTGTACAGATTTGTTTCTGGGTTCTCTATTCTGTTCCATTCATCTATGTGTCTATTTTTATGTCAATACCAAGCAGTTTTGGTTACTATAGTTTTGTAGTATAATTTGAAGTCAGATAATGTGATCCTTCCAGTTTTGTTCTTTTTGCTCAGGATAGCTTTGGCTATTCTGGGTCTTTTGTGGTTCCATAAATATTTTAGGATTGTTTTTTCTATTTCTGTGAGGAATGTCATTAATATTTTAATACAAATTGCACTGAATTTATAGATTACTTTGGGTAGTATGGACATTTTAACAATATTGATTCTTCTAATCCATGAATATGGAATATCTTTCCACTTCTGTGTGTTCCCTTCAATTTCCTGCATCAATGTTTTGTAGTTTTCATTGCAGAGATCTTTCACTTCTTTGGTTAATTCCTGGGTATTTAATTTTATCTGTGGCTAAATGGGATTACTTTTAAAATTTCTTTTTCAGACTGTTTGCTGTTGGCATATAGAAATGCTACTGATTTTTGTGAGCCGAGATCATGCCACTGCACTTCAGCCTGGGCAACAGAGCAAGAATCCAACTCGGGAAAAAAAAAAGAAAAGAAAAGAAAAGAAATGCTACTGATTTTTGTATGTTGATTTGTATCCTGCAACTTTACTGAATTTATCAGTTCTAATTGTTTTATGGTGGATTCTTTAGGTTTTCCAAACTATAAGATCCTATCATCTATGATCAACAAATTAAACAAAGATAATTTGACTTCTTCTTTTCCAATTTGGATGCCCTTTATTTCTTTTTCTTGTCTGATTACTCTAGCTAGGTCTTCCAGTATCATGTTGAATAACAGTGGTGAAAATGGGTATCCTTGTCATGTGTGACATCTTACAGGAAAGGCTGTTTTTCCTCATTCACTACAATACTAGCTGGGGGTCTGTCTTTTAAGACTTTTATTACGTTGAGGTAAGATGTTCCTTCTATATCTAGTTTTTTAAGGATTTTTTATCATGAAGGAATATTGAATTTTATCAAATACTTTTTCAGCATCAATTGAAATGATCATATGGTCTTTGTCCTTCATTTTGATGATATAATGTATGACACTGATTTATTCACATATGTTGAGCCATCCTTGCATACCACTTTCAGCATTGGACAGATCTTTCAGACAGAAAATCAAAGAAACATCAGACTTAGTCTATACTGTACAACAGTGAATTAATAGATATTTACAGAACATTTCATCAAATGGCTGTACAATACACATTCCTCTCTGACATAAATCATTCTCAAGGATAGACCTGTAATAAATCCAACTTGGTTATGATGAGTGATCGTTTTAACATATTGTTGAATTTAGTTTGCTATTATTTTGTTGAGGATTTCTGAATCAATATTCATAAGAGATACTGGCCTGTAGTTTTCTTTTTTTTGATCTTTCTCTGGTTTTGGTAGCATCATAATACTGGCCTTATAGAATGAGTCTGGAAGTCTTCCCTCCTCTATTTTTTTTGGAATAGTTTGAGAAGGACTGGTATTAGTTTTTTAAAAATGTTTGCTAGAATTCAGCAGTGAAGCCATGAGGTCCTAGGATTTTCTTTACTGGAAAACTTTATTTCAGCTTCTATCTTGTTATGTGTTACTGGTCTATTAAGGTTTTGGATTTCTTCATGGTTCAATCTTGGTAGGTTGTGTATGTCTACAAATTTCCCCATTTTCTCTAGATTTTCTAATTTATTGACACATAGTTAGTTGCTCATAGTAGTCACTTAATAATCCTTTGAATTTCAGGTGGTATTGGCTGTAATGTTTACCTTTTCATCTCTGATTTTATTTGGGTCTTCTCTTTTTTTTTTTTTAAGTCTGGCTAAAAGTTTGTTTTATTTGTCTTTTCGAAACACCAAGTTTTCATTTTGATGACTGTATTCTTTCCTTCATTTCAATTTGATTTATTTATTTCTGCTCTGATTTTTATTATTTTATTTATTATTTTATTATTTATTTTCTTCTACTAATTTTGGGTTTGTTTACTCTTGCTTTTCTGGTTCTTTAGGATGCATTATTAGGTTATTTGAAGTTTTTCTTCTTTTTTGGTGTAGGTGCTATAAACTTCTCTCTTAGTACTGCTTTCACTGTGTCTTATAGGTTTTCGTATGTTTTCACCATTGTTTGTTTCAAGAAATTTTTCAGTGTTCTTAATTTCTTCATTGACTCACTGGTCATTCAGGAGCATACTGTTTAATTTCCATGTGTCTGTATAGTTTCCAAAATTCTTCTTGTTATTTATCTGTAGTTTCATTTGATTGTGGTCAGAGAAGATGCTTAATATTATTTCAGTTTCTGAATAAGACTTATTTTGTGGCCTAACATATGGTCTATCCTTGAGAATGATTTATGTCAGAGAGGAATGTGTATTGTACAGCCATTTGATGAAATGTTCTGTAAATATCTATTAATTCACTGTTGTACAGTATAGACTAAGTCTGATGTTTCTTTGATTTTCTGTCTGAAAGATCTGTCCAATGCTGAAAGTGGTATGTTGATGTCTCCAGCTACTATTGTACTGAGGTCTCTCTTTCTCTTCACCTCTAATAATATTTCTTTTATGTATCTGGGTGCTTCAGTGTTGGATGCATATATATTTATAATAATTATATCCTTTCACTGAATTGACCCCTTTATCATTATATAATGACCTTGTCTCTTCTTATAGTTTTTGTCTTGAAATCTATTTTGTCTGATATAACTACAGCTGTTCCTGCCCTTCTTTTGTTTCCACTGGGATAGGATATGTCTTTGCATCCCTTTATTTTCAGTCTGTGTGTATCTTTATAGGTGTCTCTTGTAGGCAACAGATCATTGGGTCTTGATTTTTTAATCCACTCAGCCACCCTATGCCTTTTGATAGGAGAGTTTTTAGTCCATTTACATTTAACGTCATTATTGATTAGGTAGGGACTTGCTCCTGCCATTCTGTTATTTGATTTCTAGTCTTCTCTTTCTTTTTTCATCGATTCCTGTCTTCCTTTAGTGAAGGTAGTTTTCTCTGTTGGTATATTTTAATTTATTGTTTTTTATTTTTGCATATGTTATGTTTTTTTTATTTGAGGTTACCATGAGGCTTGCAAATCATATCTTATAACCCATTATTATTAAGCTGACAACACTGATTGCATATACAAATAGGCAAAAAATTAAAAAAAATAAAAACACTTTCACTTCATTCCCTGACTTTTTAAACTTTTTGTTGCTTATGTCTTATTGTCCTATGTTTTGAAAAGTTATCCTAGTTATTAGTTTTGACTGGTTCATCAACTAGCCTTTCTACTTAAGAGTAGTTTACAAACCATAATTACAGTGTTATAATATTCTGTGTGTTTACTATTACTGGTGAGTTTTGTACCTTCATATAATTTCTTATGGCTCATTAACATGCTTTTCCTTCTGATTGAATAATTCCCTTTAGCATTTCTTATCGGACAGGTGTAGTGTTGACAAAATTGCTCAGCTTTTGTTTGTCTGACAGTCTTTATTTCTCCTTCATGCTTGAAGGATATTTTCAACAGATATGCTGTTCTAGGGTAAAATTTTTTTTTGTTTTTCCCTTAGCACTTTAAATATGTCATGCCACTCTCTCCTAGCCTGTTAAGATTTCTACTGAAAAGTCTGCTGCCAGATGTTTTGGAGCTCCATTATATGTTATTTCTTTTTTCTTGGTGCTTTTAGGATCCTTTCTTTACCCTTGACCTCTGGGACCTTGATTATTAAATGCCTTGAGGTAGTCTTCTTTTGGTTAAACCTGTTCTATAACCTTCTTGTGCTTGAATGTTGGTATCTTTTTCTAGATTTTGGAAGTTCTCTGATACTATCCCTCTGAATAAACTTTTTATCCCTGTCTCTTTCTCTATCTCCTCCTTAAGGCCAATAACTCTTAGATTTGCCCTTTTGGGGCCGTTTTCTAGATCTTTTACGTGTGTTTTATTCTTTTGTTTCCTCTGTGTATTTTTAAGTAGTCTGTCTTCAAGCTCACTAATTCTTCTGCTTGATTAATTCTGCTATTAAGAGATTGATGCATTCTTCACTATGTCAACTCCATTTTTCAACTCTAGAATTGCTGCTTCATTCTTTTTATTTCAATCTCTTTTTTTATATTTAAACGATAGAATTCTGAATTTGTTTTCTGTGTTATCTTAAATTTTTCTGAGTTTCCTCAAAATGGTTATTTTGAATTCTGTCTGAAAGGTCGCATATCTCTTTCTCCAGGACTGGTCCCTGGTGCCTTATTTAGTTTGTTTGGTGAGGTTGTGTTTTCCTGGATGATCTTGATGCCTGTGGATAGTCACTGGTGTCTAAGCATTGAAGAGTTAGAATTTACTGTAGTCTTTGCAATTTGGGCATGTTTGTGTCCATTTTTCTTGGTAAGGTTTTCCAGGTATTGGAAGAGAATTGGGTTCCAAGCCCAACAACACTGTGGTTCTTGAAAACTCCTAGAGGTAGTGCCATGGTGGTCTTGGATAAGATTTGGAAGAATTCTCTGGATTATCAGACAGACACTCTTGTTCTCTTCCCTTATTTTCTCCCAAACAAATGGAGTCTCTCCTGTGCTGAGCCACTTGGATCTGGGGGTGCAGTGATGCAAACATCCTGTGGCCACCACCACTGGGACTGTACTGGGTTGTATCTGGACCAAGTACAGCACTGGGTCTCACTCAAGGCCCACTGTAATCATTACCTGGCTACCGCCTATCTTTACTCAAGGCCCTAGGGCTCTACAATTAGCAGATGGGGAAGCCAGCCAGGTTTTTGTCCTTTCCTTCAGTGAAGCAAGTTACCCCAGGCCCTAGGTGGGTCCAGAGATGCTGTCTGGGAGCTAGGGATTGGAGTAAAAAACCTTAGAAATCTACCTGATGTTCTATTTTACTGAGGCTAAGCTGGCCCTAAAATCATAAGACAAGTCCTTCCCTCCCTTTTCCACAGGCAGAGGAGCCTCTCCCAGTTGCCGCCACCACCACCAGCCCATGGAGAGTTCTGCCAGGTCACTGCCAATATTCACCTAAAGCCCAAGTGCTCTTCAGTTAGCTGTGGTGAATGCTGCCAGCCCTGGAACTCACCCTTCAGGGCAGTGGGCTCCCCTCTGGCCCACGACAAGTACAGAAGGCTATCCAAGACTTGTCTGGCCCAAAGCTGTCCAAGAGCCTAGGCCTGGAATCAGGGACCCCAACAGCTTGTTTGGCGTTCTAACCCATTGTGGTCGAGCTGGTATCTATGGTACAAGGTAGAGTCCCCTTTACTTTTCCTTCTACTTTTCTCAAGCAGAAGGAGTCTTTCGCTGTAGCTACCACAGCTAGGAATGTGCTGGGTCTCACCTAAGGCCAGCACATCTCAGAGTATCACCCAAGGGCTCTTTAGTCTGCAGGTGATGAATCCTGCAGGGCTGGCTCTTTCCCTTCAAGGCAGTGCGTTCCCTTCTGACCCAGGTTATGTCTAGAAATGTCATCTGGGAGCTAGGCCCTGGAATGGGGGCTTCAAGAATCTGCCCAGTACCCTATCCTACTGTGGCTGAGCAGGTATCCAAGATGTAAGACGAAGTCCTCTTTACTCTCCTCTCCTCAAACAGAAGGAAGGAGTCAGAGGGATGGCACGAGCACTCCCTTTGTTGCCCTAGCTGATGTCTCCCTAGGTCATGTGCCGTCCTCGTCCACTGTCTCTAAGCCCACCTCAGCACTAGGACTTGCCTAGGAATTACAGTCCTGTGGCCTAGACTGCCTTTCAAGTATATTTAGGACCCCAGAGATCTTTAGCCCGCAGTGGTGAGGTTTGCCAAAACTCAAGTTCCAACCGCTGGGATGGACAATTACCCTCTGGCTAGGGCTAGTCCAAACGCTCCTTCTGTGTGTGGATGCTGGCTGAGCCCTGCATGGCTTTGCTCTCTGTTTTGACGGGGCAGTACTGAGTTCAATGCAAATCTCCCAGTTGCTGTGCTCTCCCCCTCGAAGTGCACAGATTCTCTCCCCACGCCAATGGCTGCTGCGGGATTGAGAAGGGGTGGTGTCGGCAATTTAAGACTGTCTTTCCTACCCTCTTCAGTACCTCTTTTAGTAATATGAAGTTAAAACCAGGTACTGTGATTACTCATCTGATTTTCGGTTCTTATGACAGTGATGTTTTATGTGTAGTTATTTGTTAAAATTTGGTGTTCCTGCTGGGAGGACAATTGGTGGAGGGGCCTATTTGGCAATCTTGCTCCACACTCAGTTTATTCTTTAAACCAATTTAAAGACTAATTAATTTTAGTCTTTAACCTTTTTCCTTTTACTTAAACCCTTTAAAAGAATGTTCCCGGCCGGGCGCGGTGGCTCAAGCCTGTAATCCCAGCACTTTGGGAGGCCGAGGCGGGCGGATCACGAGGTCAGGATATCGAGGCCATCCTGGCTAACACGGTGAAACCCCGTCTCTACTAAAAAATACGAAAAATAAAACTAGCCGGGCGAGGTGGCGGCGCCTGTAGTCCCAGCTACTCGGGAGGCTGAGGCCGGAGAATGGCGTAAACCCGGGAGGCGGAGCTTGCAGTGAGCTGAGATCCGGCCACTGCACTCCAGCCTGGGCGACAGAGCCAGACTCCGTCTCAAAAAAAAAAAAAAACAAAACAAAAAAACAAAAAAGAATGTTCCCATGTATTTCCTATAGTGTGGAGTGCAATGTCAGACATGACAATACAATGAAGGTCTAAACAATGACGAACAGGATATTTAGCTTATAGTTACTAGCTGCAAAATCACTACTATATTCTGTTTGATTTCTGGATTCTTTTTTCTTCCACATGTGCTCCTAAAGTTAAACAGATTATTTCTTTCCCCACATGTACTCTGCAGCAATTCTTTCTTATTTTTGAGCATGTCTCCATTTTATGAATATTTCCTTTAAGGACTGAGTTTTCTACCTCCAAATTGTGTGCCTCGTTAAACATAGTATGTTTTTATTCTACCAAATGAGGTGTTGACGAAAATATTAAATACATAGCTCAGAACTGGTACAAGGAAACTATCATTTATTTTATCTCTTTCACACTAAGCCACTCATAACGCTGCTGTTTCTTGTGCATAAAATTGTGTAGCCCCTGGTTTTAACTGCTAAATACATTTTATCAAACTGAATCAAGAGCCATATTTCTAGGTCAAGACACATACATATATACACACACATATATATACACACATATACATGTATATTCCTGTACAGGTGTGTGTATATATATGTCACACACACACACACACAAACATATATATTCCAAGCTGTTCTTACAGCTTGTATATATACAAGCTATGTATATACACACACATATATATTCTAAGTGGAAAATTCTCTTCAGTGTAACTGGATTTTTTTTTTTGGACCATGATTCTGATGCTCTAATTCAATTCACACTTGATCTACCACCTCTCTACTAATGTCCGCTCTAAAGATACATGAGTAATAACAGAGCTGCACAGAGAGGTTGGGTTTTCCCCATGATATGGCTGAGAAAATTTTTTTATTTCTAGTAATTTACTTAAAATATAAATTTTATTTAAAAAAACAGTGTTTCAAGTGAATGTATAAGTGAGGCACTCAAGCAAATCGGCTATGAGAAACTCGTAGTAATAAAAAATTTTGAGTTAGTAATACAGTTTTAGGTAAATTATAATATTATTTCCAAGCCTGGAATGTATTGTCTCTCTTTATGAGATCTGTGACTCTATAACAGATGATTAAACTAATCTGACAATTTAGAAGTTTGCAAATCCATTTTATGATTATTTTTCTCTACATATAAGTTAAGCTTTTAGCTGCAAGTTCTAGGTATTTTCCTTTCTTTCTAGGAAACAATGTAGATACAGTAACACCTTATTTAACTGGCATCTTTACGGAATGAGGGAGTTTATATCAGTAGATTTTTCAAATAATTGGAACATTAACATTTAAGCATCCAAAAATCAAAAACACCATCCCTGTAAACTTTTGCATATAATTATTCCTAACACATCTTACTTCTCATTACTCTATATGGAGAACATGGACAATGATTTAACCTTTTCCTGATGATTCATAGTCAACATCATAAACTGATTATATCCCTCAACTTCTGGCACCAAGTGAATGTCTGGGAATATGATTGAACAAAAACATCATTTATTGTACATACTATAAAAGATGCCTTTACAGTGTATTAAGGTATGTAAGGCTATTTGGTTTTTCACAAAATGGCCCCAGACTACTTTTTCTTCTTGTTGAGTGTGATTTTTGTCTTTTTTTTAAAGCAGCTTTTCCTCAGCCATAGGATATTCATTTATCCTTTATTATTATCAGTGTACTTTAACTCTTTAAAAAATGTTCTACCTCTCATCTGCTGAGGACTGGAAATCAGACAAGCAAGTTCCTCGAGCTATGTCTAAAACTGGGAAACCATCTCTGATTGATAGTCTGGGAATGGTCTCACAATATGATTTGTAGAAATCTTTATTATAGATCTGTGTATTTTATTTTCATGTTGGTTTTTTCTTGGTTTTAGGCTATATTCTTTCTTTTTAATTTTTGGGGAGCACTTCTAAGCATAGATTACATTCGTGATCAGTGATTTTCAATTTTTTTTAACATCCTATGAAAGCTTATATTCAAATAGAATCTGGAATGACAAGTAAATAAAGCCAACATTAAAGTGGCACTGCTCTGGGTGGTGATCTGGAGCCCTTGCACACTTGGTCTTCTTGCCTCTCTACCAGTTGCCATCAGTGTCACTACAAATGGGTAACATGTCTTTGGACAAGTTAGAGGTAACTCTTTTTACTGGCTGTCTTTCTGTTTTTGGACATTTGTCTAATCCTCCACAAAATAATGGAACTAACTTGTTAATCAATAGTTACAAGATAACTTTCTGATCAGCTCACTCCTCAGTTTTCTTAATTTTTCTCTATGAATAAAAAACAAAGTTACAGTATATATTCCAAAAAGCTGACAAAATACAACAAAATACAAGGACTTGATTCTCTGGACATCTTTCTAATTGGGTGTAAGCAATAATTAAGGATCAAAACTTCATTTGAAGGCTGGGCATGGTAGCTCATGACTCTAATTCCAATACTTTGAGAGCCTGAGGTGGGAAGATTGCTTGAGCCTAGGAGTTTGAGACCAGCCTGGGCAACACAGGGAGACCTTGACTGTATAAGTTTTTTTTTTTTTTTTTAAAAGCCAGGTGTGGTGGTGCACACCTCTGGTCCCAGTTATTTGAGAGGCTGAGGTGGGAGGATCACCTGAGCCCAGGAGATTGAGGCTGTGGTGAGCCAAGATTACATCACTGCACTCCAGCCTGGGCAACAGAGTGATACTCTGTCTCAAAAACAAACAAACAAACAAAAAACAAACCAAAACCATGAAAAAAAGCTGTATTTGAAAAACCATACATCTGTGATCAAATAGAAATGGGCATTTCAAACTCTTTTTACACACGGGCTATAACAGTAAAAGCTAACTTAAATAGGTGATATCCAAATTGATAAATAGCTACTGTAAACATGACAAGCAAACAACTAAAAGGAAAACAAAGGTAGTATTACTGATTATTCATCCCTTTTAAGGCAACTGAGCAAATGTTCTTAAGAGCAAATTTGCTTTGGGAACTGTAGCTAAAACAAATGCATTTACTTTGACATTATATTAAAATTGCTGGAGAGAGAGGAACTGGAGTAAAATAGGTACAGTGTAAACAAGCAGTTGAAATTAAAGAATAGATAATATATGTGCTCTAGCCACAAGGTGGTCTTCTAATCATTCAGATTCACAAAACTACTGTTGGGTACAATTAGCATCAATTATTCAGAAATATTTCAGACAGAAACCATTCTGAATTTGCCATCAGGGCAGTGTCAGACTGGAGTCCTTGAGGTAATTCACGTGACAGCTTATCCAGACACCCAGGAGGTTTCTTCTCTCCAGAAGATATAACTCAAGATACTAGGGGAAGAGATCCACATCAGCAGATGAGGGGTCTATCTTGGCTTAGAAGCCCTGGTACTTTACAAATGCCACAATATAACAGTAGCTTCTAGGGTCGCACAAGGGATATGCCAATTACAAGTAACTCAGGACATTCCAAAGTACAGTGTCCCCATCAGGGATTTATCATTCCTTTGCAGTTCTTCCCAGTCCAAATTAATTTACCAATCAAGGGGTCATTTTTGTTATAAAGTTACTTAGTAATATAACTAACATCTTTAACCTCACCAGGTTGCCAAATAACTTAGATAGCCATTTTAATCTAAAGCCAGATTTTCATTCAGCAGGGGAAAATGTAGTCAATATTCTAATATGGTATCAAATTTATATAATTAGAATTTCCATATTGAAGTTTAATTTGAAATACTTTGGGGATATCATAGGACTTTGCCAACTCTTTCTGTCTGTTACTTTGACTATAAGAATTTCTCTCACAGCACATGTTCCTTTTTTATTTCTTTTTACATTAAGTATACCTAAGTGAATTGGGCTACAATATATTTTGCTATATCTGGTTGTTTAAACCAGGGGGATCTGATCAAATAATACTAAAACAATATAACAGTGCTACAGCATATCTGGACAAATAGATGCATGAGGCTATTTAAGGAAATAGGGGACTTCACAATTCCACTTCTGGAAATTTTTCCCCCAAGAAAAATGGTCTCAACCCCAAGACTTCATGTTAATAAATGGCATGTCATTTGGCTCTATTATCCAGCTGCTCAAGCCAAGAATTTGGGCTCTGTCCTTGAATTCTATTTTCCTCATCCTCTATATTGAATCCACAAACAACTCCTACTAGGGAGTATATTCTAAAATATATGATGTCTAAAGTCAAATTATCCATGTCTCTTTACCTCATTGTTACTACCTGTTATGAGTTTAATTTTGTCTCCTAAAAATATGTTAAAATTCTAACTCCTTGTACCTCAGTATGGGTACCTTACTTGGAAACAGACTGGCATGAGCCAAGGAATGCCAAGAATTGCCAGCAAACACCAGAAGCCCGAAGAGGCAAAGAAGGATTCTCCCCTACAGGTTTCAGAGGGAGAATGGCCCTGCTCTGCGCTAACAATAACTTTGTTGTTTTAAGCCACCTAGTTTGTGGCACTTTGTTACAGCTGTCCTAGGAAACTAATACCCCACATCAGTACAAACCTCTACCATTTCCTACCTAGACAAAGGCAGTAACTTCATATTTGTTCCCTTGCCCCACTACAATCTATTCTTCAGACAGCAGATAAAGCAGGGGTCCCCAACCCCTGTTACCTGTTCACAGCCTGTTAGGAACTAGGCTACACAACAGGAGGTGAGCGGCGGGCAAGTGAGCAAAGCTTCATCTGTATTTACAGCTGCTCCCCATCACTCACATTTCTGTCTGAGCTCTGCCTCTTGTCAGATCAGTGGCAGCATTAGATTTTCATAGGAATGCCAACCCTTATTGTGAACTGCATATATGAGGGATCCAGGTTGTATGTTCCTTATGAGAATCTGTCTAATGCCTGATGATCTGACACTGCCTCCCATCATCCCTAGAGGGGACCATCTAGTTGCAGGAAAACAAGCTCAGGGCTCCCACTGATTCTATATTATTGCGAGTTATATAATTATTTCATAATATATTGCAATGTAATAATAATAGAAATAAAGTGCACAATAAATGTAATGCATTTGAATCATCCTGAAACCATCCCCCCGACCCCGGTCCATGGAAAAATTGTCTTCCATGAAACCTGTCCCTGGTGCCAAAAAGGCTGGGGACTGCTGAGTTAGATAAATGACTTTTCAAAAGTTAAGCCAGATTATGTCACTACCTTGCTTTTAAATCCTTCAACAGCTTCTCACTGTTTTTAGAATAAAGTTCAAAACTCTTACCATGGCCTAGAATAGCAGTTCTTAAAGCATTTTGGTTTCAGGATCCCTTTATAGTAATTCTTCAGAGTTACTCTTCAGAATTACTGAGGACCTCAAAGAACTTCTGTTTATGTGGTTTAAATCTATCAATATTTACCATATTAGAAACTAAAGCCAGGAAATTTAAAAACCATTATGTTACTATATGTTTTACATATAACATAAAAACATGTTACATGTTTTACATTTAACATAAATTATACGTAACATAATTTTTAAAATGAAAATAAGTATTTTTCCAGATTAAACAAAAAAACACAATGAGAAGAGTGGTATCATTTTAGATTTTTGCAAATTTCCTTAATATCTGGTTAAATAGAAAATAATTGGATATGCATATCTAGTTCTGCATTCAATCTGTTGTGACAACACAAGTGACATAGCTTCTGGAATATGCTACTGCATGCTAATGAGAATGAGTATGAAAAAGGCAAATAATGTCTTGGAATTACGAAATAATTCTGACCGCATAGACCTGCTGCACTCAAAAAATTTCACTGAGTGAATAAATGATTCGTATATATATAAATAAATAAATATTTATCTGCAATGATGCTCATTGCTTAAATTCACTCATTCAACAAATACTTACTGAGTATCAACTATGTGTTACGCACTGTTTAAGGACAGCAAACAAGACAAAAATCTCACCCTAATTGGGAGAGGGGGAACAGAAAACAAGCTAAATAAAATATAGTACACTAGATGATGGTACGTGCTGCAAAGAAAAATAAAGCAGGAAATAAAGATACAGAACGCTGGGAGGTAGGGTAGAATGGGTATCAACTTAAAATAAGGTAGGAAGAGTAGACCTTACTGAGATAACTAGGCGAGAAAAACCTGAAGATGGTAAGGGAATAGCTGTCTGAATATCTGGGGGAAAAGTAATAGAGGGAATAAGATGAGCAAGTGCAAAGACCCTGAAATGGTTATGTACCCAGCATGGTCTGAGGAACTGAGAGGAGGCCAGTGTGTTACTGGAGAAATGAAAGCAAGTTAGATTCGTAACAGGAGATGAGGGGAGAGAGGTAATAAAGGGCCAGATGGCATAGGGCCTTGTAAGCCATTCTAAGGATTTTGGCTTTTATGTTTAATTCAATGAGAGGCCACTGAAGGGCTGCGAGCAGAGGAATAGCTTGACTTCACTTATGGGTTAAGAGGATCACTCTGGCTGCTAGGGTGAAAATAGAAGGAGTGATCAACTGTGCCACATGCTGCTGATAGCTCAGGTATGGTGAGGACTAAGAAATAGTCACTGGATTTAGCAAAGTGGACGTCACTGGTTTTCCTGATAAGAACAGGAAGAATGCTGAAAGTGAACGTTTGATTTCAAGTGGGTTCAAGAGATTATGGGAAAGAAGGAATTAGAGTATAAAGAACTCTTTTTGGAATTTTGTTGTAAAAAGGAGGAATGAAATGGGGCATTACATAAATGGGTAAGGGGGCAGAGGATAGCAGTATATCTGTATCCTGATGGAAATCTACACAAAAGAGACAGAAAACTGATAATGCAAAAACAAACAAACAAAAACAAAAATGGGGAGGGGGTTTAAATATGGAGTAAGATCCTCGAGCAGGATGAGATATAGTACACAAGCAGAGGGGCGGGCCTTAACCAGAGCACAGATAGTTCATCCACACTAATACAAAGGAAAGTGAACTATAAAAGCACAGATGCAGGTAAGTCAGTAGATGTGGTAGTGAGAATTTGTGGAATTTCTTTTTTAATGGCTCCTGTTTCATCAGTTAAATGGGAAGGAAGGTCACCAGCACAGAATGATGATGAGGATCGAGATATCTAAATTTTGAGGAGACAAGAGAAAGTATGAAAAAGTCATCTAACTCGTAGAGTTCATGGGATAGGGAAATGTAGTGTCACTGCTGAGATTAGTGGTTATAAACATGGAGTGAGCATGGTTGTGTATTTTTTTTCCAGCCATATTTAGCTGCATGGGTAGAGGTATGGAAGAGTAGAATTCACTTAAATACCTGCTTTCTGAAAGTCTACTATATACCAGGGACACAGCAACAAGCCAAGTTACAGTCTTTGCCTTTACAGAGTTTACAATGTACTTTACATATTGCAAAATAGAAACAACCTACATATCTTAACAGTAGGATTGCTACAAGTACAGTATACTGCAGGCATATTATACGAAACTAGCTAGTCATTAGAAATTATGTTAAAAAGAATATGGATATGAGAAAATATTAATAATAAAGTAGATTATAAAACTATGTAGAGCATGGTCTCATTTTTGTTTTAAAATTGTATCTCTATCTACAGGAAAATGATTTTAAAAGTATGAGAATGAAAACAGGGATTATCTTGAGCATAAGATTATGGATGACAAAGATTTTCTTTTGTTTGCATTATCGGTTTTCCCTCTTTTCTGTATAGGTTCCATCAGGATATAAATATGCTGCTATCTCTCCAAACCTTAACCATCCATCTAATGCCCCATTTCTTTCCTCTTTCAACAGCATTCATGAAAGCGTTGTCTATACTCTAATTCCTCCTTCTCATTATCTCTTAAACCCACTTGAATCAAATGTTCACTTCCACTATTCTTGTTATTGTCAGGAAAACCAATCACTTGTTTTTTGGAAAAATTTATAAAATATATTATTACTTTGTAATAAGAAAAAGCTACAGTTAAAATTTATTTGTATGCTCTCCATGGTCATGGTATTATTGGTACACTCTCTGAATTGGAATACCATCTACACACTTACAAACTTATTCAGTGATTTAATTATTACTTAGCTGTTCCAAGGAAAAACTCATCAAACCAACTAAAATCTCGGTTACTTATAAGTAGCTCTTTACAATTACAAGCATGATAGGCTTACCTACCACTTCCCAATCCATTTCTTGTTTGCTATGTTCCTCAGATCACCATGCCTAATTTGGAGCTTTTGTGTTCAGATGCTGTGGGCTGAAGTGTTCTACTGTTTAATGGGAAATGTTGAGATTTTTGATCTTTCAATTTAGGGAATGTCTACCTAGAAATCAATTAGAGCAAGGACATGAACATAAGAACCATGACTCCAATTACAGAATCGACTGGCAAGTGGGGAATAGAAAGACAGGAGGCCAACCAGACTGTCCTCTAATTAGATTATCTATTCTGCCTTCAAAGAGTAGTAGAAAAGAGGATCAGTCTTTAAAAAAGATATCAAGAATTTTCAACTCTGAATTGTCTGTATATGTCTAAGCACCTTGACAAAGGATAGGTATTTGAGTGAAACAAAGAAAAGACAATTATCTTAAATTATTCTCTAATCCAATTGTAGTGTTTAGGGACCCAAATGTAAGTTATTCGTCTCTTACTCATTTTTTGTATGCCTAGCATATAATAGGCACTTAAGAAATATTCAATCATGAACATAATTATTTGGAATGATTATGACTCACTAATATAAAGCCCATTCAGTTTTAAATCTTTATTAATAATTATCTTAAATCTACTATAATTCACTTACTATTATAATTATGATGCCTTAATAAACCACATCACCATGTCTCTATAAAATCTTTACTCTGTTAATCTTCTTTGTGTGTTAAAATGGAATTGATATTAAAGCATGAGTATAAGCCCGAACATTTTTTCTCAATAATCTCAGAATAGGATATAGGAACCAAAACCTTAGTCTTTGCAGACATTCTGTTTTAAAATATATTACAAAGAATAAATGGAATTGAATGTCAAGGATGAGTAAGTGAAAGCTTTTACTCATCTGGTTTACAACTTATATCAGCTAATTTTTCTAGATTTAAATTGATTAAATTTTTTTTGTTGTTTCATTTCAAACGACCACACCAGAAAAGGGTTGTTTGTCATGATTATTTATGCTTTTCCCTTCTGTTTTATCTTAAAGGAAATGTTCAAATTTAATAAATATGAAGTTGTTATAAACAGCAACAGAAACTATTCTAATGAATTAAAATACATTATATGTTTGAAATCTTTTTAATAGATGAAACATTAGGGTAAAATAAAAATACCCAGCTGAATTAAAAATAAACAAAATTACATAATAGAGTTAAAATGTAAAAAAATTCAAGCATGCTTAAAATTGAAGCTACAAAAGCATAAAAACACACAACCTAAATACTTCAAATATTTAAAAAATCTTATTAAAAAAGGAGTTTATTCCACCTCCGTATCCTGTTTCTAAATAAATATTAAAAACCTATAAGGAATATACATAAATGACAAAATAATATACAAAGTTTAAAGACCCAAATTCTCAAATAAGGAAAGGCAAAGAGTACCCATAATCCTCCTAAATGATTCTTTACCATATCTTTAAAATGGTAGAGAATTATGGAAGCTCCCTTCCATTTGGCCTGTTTTTCTCTGTTCTGACTCTTACAGGATTCTAAACTATCACCTAATACTTTGAGACTGGATTCAAAAACAGCTACTCCTCTTTACAAGTTTAAGCAGAACCTTGAGTCTTCACAATCCTTACTTAAAACTGTCTCCCATGACCTCCTTCATCTTTTAACCGTATTATTATGTTTGTGTTCTTCTGTTCAATTGAAGGTGAGGATCATGGTATAATTTAACTTTATATACTACGATTTCTTTTATCCTTTGTATCTGCACAAAACTTTGCATATAGTAAAAGTTAAGTAAGCACAAAAATAAAACAAAACAAAAAACAGGTCAGGTATAGTGGTTCATGCCTGTAATTCGGCACTTTGGGAGGCTGAGGCAGGTGAATCGCTTGAGCTCAGGAGTTTTGAGACCGGCCTGGGTGACAGAAAGACACCCTATCTCAAAAGAAAAATAGGCCGGGCGCGGTGGCTCAAGCCTGTAATCCCAGCACTTTGGGAGGCCGAGACGGGCGGATCACGAGGTCAGGAGATCGAGACCATCCTGGCTAACACAGTGAAACCCCGTCTCTACTAAAAAATACAAAAAACTAGCCGGGCGAGGTGGCGGGCGCCTGTAGTCCCAGCTACTCGGGAGGCTGAGGCAGGAGAATGGCGTAAACCCGGGAGGTGGAGCTTGCAGTGAGCCGAGATCCGGCCACGGCCACTGCGCTCCAGCCTGGGCGACAGAGCGAGACTCCATCTCAAAAAAAAAAAAAAAAAAAAAGAAAAATAAACTACTTGCAAGAAAAATAAATATAGTTGACTATCTTGATTTTTGGCATTTTCAAGTACCTGGAATAGGGCCCAGAGTAGGGAAAAAATGCTGATAAGGACCATATTAGACACGTTGTGACCAGTTGGCTCTGTATAGAAGAATTCTTCTAGCTGGTTTGAGAAAGCAATGAAAGGCCTGTCTTTGCCTATAAAATATGAGATGCAACAGAGGAAAAAGAGACTGAAAAGTGAAAAGTTAAAAAACAGCAAGGAGTAAAGAGCACAAATGGGTAAGAGGCCAGCAGAGCCTAATGGCAATTAGAAGGAATGGGGTAGCAACAGTAGCAGGCAGCAGAAATTAGAAGCTGTGACAGAGGTGGCAAGTTGTAGACATTTTAGACCACAGAGAATAGCCAGCCATAAAGAGGACTGGGCTGCATGCCAACCAGTAGATTTCAGCAATCACAAGAGAGAAAGAGAAGCTTTAGCCTTATGTCTCACACCAGTTATAAATACCCATGGTATAGTAAAATGATTTAAGAAGGAAGCAATGAAGTATGGAATATATTTTAGAAAAAGTATTTTATAGAAAAACAGTTTAAAAATAAAAGGCAGAATGTAACTGTTCAGCTAACTGAAATGAACACTTATCTAGAATGTTTAATCTTCCAGTGTTAGACAGTTGAGACTCCACTGCTGTAAGGAAAGAAAAAGGAGCAAACATTGACTGAATACCCATTGTGTGCTGGAAATTTTACACACACCATTTCTTTTCATTCTCACAACCACCCTATTATGTAAATACTATTATTCCCATTTTCAAAATGAGTAAAATGACGCTCAGAAGTATTATATAACTTGCCCAAGGTCCCAGGCCCTTCTAACAACAAAATCCGTATTTCTCAACTATGCTACTAGAAAAGAGAAAGGAGAATCAACACAGATAATACAAATAAAAAGAAATGCAGTTAAAATTTTTTCTTTTTGGCTGGGCGCGGTGGCTCATGCCTGTAATCCCAGCACTTTGGGAGGCCGAGGCAGGCAGATCATAAGGTTAGGAGATCGAGACCATCCTGGTTAACACAGTGAAACCCTGTCTCTACTAAAAAATAAAAAAAAATTAGGCGGGCATGGTGGCGGGCGCCTGTAGTCCCAGGTACTCGGGAGCCTGAGGCAGGAGAATGGCGTGATCCGGCAGCTGGAGCTTACAGTGAGCAGAGATCGCACCACTGCACTCCAGCCTGGGCAACAGAGCGAGACTCCGTCTCACAAAAAATAAATAAAAAAATAAAAAATAAATAGATAAATACATATATAAATTTATTTTTTTCAGGTTAAAGACAATAGGTGGCATAAGTTACGGTATCACATACAGCATGCTTGTGTAATTCCTATTATCCAAATCTCAAAATTGACATATCATCAGAGAGTAAATAATCTTACTCTTCAACACTATACACTCTTCTCTACCTCTGCCTCAGTTGACTGCTGTACTTTTTCAAGTTATACATATTTTGAGAAGCTGGAGCTTAGTCTCTCTATGTTTGTATTAATTTACTGAGCTGGTCTAGCATTCAAAGTTAGGTAAATAAGAACAAAGCCAAACTCTTTGAATGGTGTCTTGCTTACTGAACACTGTTTCTGTAACACTATTCAGTAAAAACTCAATATACCTTAATCCACTCTATTCTAAATCCCTTGATGGTGAATGACCAGAAGTACAAAAGAAAAATCCAGGAAATAATTATTTTCTTTCATATTCTCATTCACCTTTCACTTTCACAGTGAAAATTTACACAGTCTGTTAGGTCCACAAAACAGTTCCTCCTTTACAGAGGGTGCCATGAAACAGGCACTTCCATTAGTTGTTCTTAGGAGCGTACATTAGTACAAATCTTTTAGAAAATGTTCATTTCCTTTGACTTAGCATTTCAAAAAGGTATCCTAAAAATACTTCAAATATTTAAAAAATCTTATAAAAAAAGAGTTTATTCCAGTATTATCTAGAATAGTAAGGAATTACAAACAATCTAAGTGTCCAGCAACACAGGGAAAGTTGAGTAGATTATTAAGCAGCAATTTTAAATGATGGTCATAAAATATTTATAACTTAGAACATCATCACAATATTATTAACGTAAAATGGAATAAAAATGTTTTTATACTAAGATCTAAACTACATAAAGCAAGCAAATAAACCAAAAAACATTATATATTTTAAAATGTTTTAAAAACCTACCACAATGTAAACAGTAGGTCTATTTTTTTAAACTTTTCTGTATATTCTAATATTTCCATTATGAACAAGTGCTATCTTTGTAATGAAAATTTTTAAAACCTTAAAATTTTAAAGTTACATTGTTTTACAATGTAGCAAAACCTAGCCTGTAGCAGCTCCCCAGCCTGTAGCAGCTCCCTGAAAACCAGCAGCATGTGCTGGAGATCTGAAATTCTCAAGCTAAAATTTTAGATATCCAATCCAGCTTGAGAGAGATGGTAAGCATACTGGATGAGAGATACAGATAGCAAGTGTTGACAGGCTGGATCGGTTAGATCTAACGAGATGGAATTCAACAGACATAGAGAAAAGATCCCGTACCAAGGACCAAGTAGTCACAAACTACATCGTGGAGTAATCTTAGGAGAAACATAGAAGATTTAGGGGCTTTAGTAGAGTGTGAGCTCAGTGAATTTTGATGTAGCTACTCAAAAGCAAATTAAATTTTAGAAATACATTAATAGGTGGATACTGTTAGAATGAGGAAAGTGATAGTGCTTGTGGTAGGCAGAAATCCAAAGTAAGCCCCGATGACCCAGGCCCTTGTATAATTCCCCTCACCTTGAGTGAGGGTGGGACCAGTGAATGTGATGGGAAACCACTTTCATGATGGAGGGCAGAGATGGAATGGAGAGAGCTGTCCTCAAAGAAGCAAGTAGCCATGTTGACCATTTTGTGAACTGCGTAAGGAAAGGGATGGTGTCTAGGCATGATGGTCTCAAATAACTAAGAGAACTGCGAATTCCAGATGAGAATGAAGACTTATGAAGCCTTGAGCAGAGGACCCAGATAAGCCATGCCATAATGCTTGACCTAGGGAGACTGTGAGAAAACAAATGTGTGTTAAGTTGCTAAATTTGTGGTAATTTATTATGCAGCAATAGAAAACTAATACAGGCTGGGCATGGTGGCTCATGCCTGTAATCCCAGTACTTTGGGAGGCCAAGGCAAGAAAATCACTTGAGCTCTGGAATTCAAGACTAGCCCAGGCAACATGGCAAAATCGCATCTACAAAAAATACAAAAATTAGCCAGGTATAGTGGTGTGCATCTGTAGTCCCAGCTACCTGGGAGGCTGAGGTGGGAGGATTGCTTGAGCCTAGAAGGTCCAGGCTGCAGTGAGCTGTGACCATGCCACTGCACTGCACCCGGGGTGATAGAGTGAGACCTTGTCTCAAAAACAAAAAACAAAACAAAACAAAAAAACCATAACAAAAAAACACAAAAAACCCCCAAACCCAAACTAATACAGAGCTATTCTTTTCTGGGGTCAGATGATTCCTGCAGTGTTAGTAGCAAAGAGCTGTGGGTGAAAAGTACCTTGAAAGATATACATAAAGAGCCTAAAATAGGCTTTGGCTGGATGGTAAAGTAACTCTAAATCATGTCATGTTAGGAATGAAAGACGAAATATCTGAAAACAATGAAATTGCTTGCTTCTATACGGCTATACATTTTAGAAGTAGGGAGAGTATGAGAAAATTATAGGGAGTCAAACACTTAATTTTTCAACAGAAAGATTTTTTTTTTTTTTTTTTGAGACAGAGTCATGTTTTGTCGCTTAGGCTAGAGTACAGTGGCATAATCTCGGCTCACTGCAGCCTCCCCCTCCCGAGGGTTCAAGCAATTCTTCTGCCTCAGCCTCCTGAGTAGCAAGGATTACAAGTGCCTGCCATCATGTCCAGCTAATTTAGTACAAACAGGGTTTCACCATATTGGCTCAGCTGGTAGAAAGCTCTTTTCAAACTTAAAATGGCTACCTTAATATTCCTTCAATTCCCTATCCTTGGAAGTTTTCAAGCTTAGATGGATGACTGATTAGCAGGCATATATAAAGAGGTTCTAGGATGGGCGCGGTGGCTCACATCCGTAATCCCAGCACTTTGGGAGGCTGAGGTGGGCAGATCATGAGGTCAAGAAATGGAGACTATCCTGGCTAACATGGTGAAACCCCGTCTCTACTAAAAATACAAAAAATTAGCCGGGTGTAGTGGCCAGCGCCCGTAGTCCCAGCTACTCGGGAGGCTGAGGCAGGAGAATGGCGTGAACCTGGGAGGTGGTTCCAGCCTGGGTGACAGAGAGAGACTTTGTCTCAAAAAAAAAAAAAAAAAAAAAAGAGAGAGAGAGAGAGATTCTAAGCATTTCTAGATGGTCTGATTAATAATCTTGTTTCTCTCTTAGGCATTTGCATCTTTAAATACTGTATGTGTATAAAGAGGTACTTTCTATTGACAGCATAAATATTTGCAGAACCTAGTGTATTGTAGGCAGCCAATAAATATTTGCTGAACGAATAAATGCACAAAAGAAAAATACAACGAAAGAAAAAATGAGAATATTAATATCCTAGGATCTAATTGTCTTTTAATGTTCCTTTTGGGCAAATTAAAAATAAAACTTTGATGGCAATGAAGGTAGCAGCGGTTATCTCTGGGAGAAAGAAGTATGTCTTTTTCTTGCAAATAAATCAATATGGAGAAGTGACAAGAGCTCTGGACTGTGAGTTTTAGTCTTGGCACCACCACTCTTAGTTCAAAAAATGAACTGAAATGATTAATCCTGGGGTTCAGGCTGAGTTAGAAGGCATGTTAAGGCATGAAGAAGTGTAGGATCAGGACAACTGAGGAAATGGGAGCTATTAAGAGTATTAAGATCTAGAGAAGTTTCAGAATTTGAGGTTGTGACAGGAAGCAAGCTCAAAGATGTTAAGTGTTCAAGTAAGTTAAAATGGAGTATAAATGAATGTAGCCAGGGTTGAGGGGTTTTCACAGACCAAGACTGGTCAGCGTTAGTATGAATGTTGAAGTGTCTGAATAGGATAGCTTTAGATGGAATGGAGAAGTAAATTGTAAGCCTAACCCTCCATTAATTAAAAATTCAGTCCAAAAAGCTATCAATTTTTAAACAGTCTAATTCATTTTTTGATATACAAATATTCCTTATTTCTTGTCTGCTATATTCCATAGCCTTCTAAAACTTTAGTTTCTACTTATTCAACTGCTTTTACTAAGAACTTATGACAAATGTATTAGGCAACATATCAACAAATAAAATCCGAACAAGCTTTCTTTTTGCTCTTACAATTTTTTTTCTCTCAGGTTAATAGGACAAAATATCATTAGGAATCAAAAATATAATTGAATATTACCCTTTTCAGTAAAAACGTTATTCACAGCATTTATACGCAAAGGGGAAAATTTTTCCTGAGTTTTTTTAACCCGCTTTAGGATGTTGCGAGAGCATTATCACTTGTTTAATATCATAACTTTGTATCCTTTATTTAACTTAATTCTTCTTACAAAGTCAGCTTTTATTTACTTATTAAAAAGAACAGAACGTTTCACAAATTTGCATGTCAGGGGCCATGCTAATCTTCTCTGTATTGTTCCATTTTTTTTAGTATAATAAAAAATATAAGTAAAAATTTTTAATTTAGTATAAAACATATAAATAATTTTTTAGTATAATAAATTTTATGTGTTGCCAAAGCAACCACTAAAGTTAGCTTTTTAAAATGGATTTAATTTTTCCATTAAAGATGGGCTTTGTTTGATTCATATGACCTTGTTTATTAGTGGGCCTTCCTCTTTAATATTGTTTTATCCTGAAATAAATCACTTCCTATTCTTGTTAGCTTCTCTATCCTGCAGAGTTTTATTAATGTTTCAAATCTTCTTCGGTTTTTCCTCTAAATGTCACTGTAAAACTGATTTTTTTTCCCTCAAGTTATGAAATCTTTAAGCTATCAAAAAATCACATAAATATATATTTTTTTCTATTTGTATTCTCCTAATTCCCCCCGCTAACAACTGCATAATTTTGATGTAATCAACCAGGCTACACAATAATAGTACAACTAAAGGTGTTTCAATCCTCTCCAGTGTTTTTTTTTTTTTTTTTTTTGAGCAGGGTCTTGCTCTGTTGCTCAGGCTGGAGTATAGTGGTGCAATCATAGCTCACTGCAGCCTCAATCTCCTGGGCTCTAGCGATCTCCCTGCCTCAGCCTCCAAAGTAGCTGGGACTATAAACGCAGGCCATTATGCCTGGCTAATTTTTTTTTTACTTGTATTAATAGAAAAGATGAGGTCTTGCTATGTTGCTCAGGCTGGTCTCCAACTTCTAAGCTCAAGTGATTCTTCCACCTTGGCCACCCAAAGTGCTTGGATTACAGATGTGAGCCACCGTGACTAGCCGACTCCTAATTCTGATTTCTTCCCAGCATTTCACTCAATGTGTTAAGAGACCCTAGTTCAGATATCTGAGAAATCAATCTATATTTTCTATTGTTGTTCCTGAAACACAAATCCCTGGTCAATTAAACATCAATAACCAAAATTAATACAAGAGTATCTTCACTGGTATTCCTTCCTATTCCCTTTCTTCCTAGTAACAGTACACTGTTACTAATCACTCTAAAAAATTCCTTATAGTGCTAATTTAAAACACATCCACACTCACCCAAATTCCTTAATCTGAGTATTTATGGCTTCCACAGTCTGCCTGAGCTATTTCTGCCACCTGTCCCTTTCCACACCTCAGCTTCATTCAAATATCACCTAGCCTTTACAGTACAAGACAGGCTGCAATTCATAACTGACGATGTCTCTAACTACTGTGCCCCCTAATAATCTCTCCCTTTTTTTTCCTCTTACCTCTCCCAATGCACTTGCAGATGATCTCTCATTATGGGATCTGATTATAGTCTGACTCATAATTGTTCTTTAGTAATTTAAAGAGTTTTCTACTGTCTCAGTTAGATAGTAAACGACGTCAGTGCAGGAACCACAGTTTATACCTCTTGTGTCTCCTAGTGTCTTGTTGTATCCAGGTCATGGAGTAAGTATTTAATAAAATATTTGAGTTAAATTTAATAATTTCAGGGCTGTTTATATTGCCGATTTTATTATTATGGTAATCTATATGCAGAATTTCTAGTAATTACTCTTAACCATAATAAATAATCCTATGAAATATAATATAGATGAATTATGGATATCTATTTCCATAGAAAAGTGATAAAAATATACAGGTTTATTCTCAATCTAGACATCTTTATGTCATTCTATAGCTTATATTACTTTCCAGGTATCCCTTTAATCTGGGTGCTGTCAGTTACCTGCCACATATTACTTTTTTTTTTTTTTTAGATGGAGTCTCACTCTGTCGCCCAGGCTGGAGTACAGCGGCACAATCTCGGCTCACTGCAACCTCTGCCTCCCAGAGTTCAAGCAAGTCTCCCGCCTCAGCTTCCCGAGTAGCTGGGACTACAGGTGCGTGCCATCACGCCCGGCTAATTTTTTGTATTTTTAGTAGAGATGGGATTTCACTGTGTTAGCCATGATGATCTCTATCTCCTGACCTCGTGATCTGCCCGCCTCAGCCTCCCAAAGTGCTGGAATTACAAGCGTGAGCCACTGCATCTGGCCCAATATTACTTTTTTTTTTTTTTTGGATAGGGCAATGAGATACTGCTTCACATCTCTATTAAGATGGCTAGTATCAAAAACACAGCAAATGATAAGTGTTGGCTAGGATTTGGGGAGAGTGGAACCTTCAAGTATTGCTAGTGAGAATGTAAAACGGTGTATCTCCTGTAAAAAGGGCTTGGCAATTCCTCAACAAATTAAATAGATAATTATCTTATGATCCAGCAATTCCACTTTCCAGAATTGAAAGCAGGGACGTGAACAGGTATTTTTATATCCATGTTCACAGTGGCATCACATACAATAACTAAAAGGTTGGAACAATATGAATATCCATCAGCAGATGAAAGCATAAACAAAATATGGTATATACATACATAAACTGAATATTATTTGTCCTCAAAAAGGAATGCAATTCTGACACATGCTACAACATGAGCCTTAAAGACATTATGCTAAATAAAATAAGCCAGACACAAAATGACAAATATGCTACAATTCCACTTACATGAGGTACATGGAGTAGTCAAATTCACAGAGACAGAAAGTAGAATGATGGTGGCCAGGAAGTGGGGTGGGGATAATGTGCATTTATTGTTTAATGAGCATAAATTTTCAGTTTGGGAGGATAAAAAAGTTCTGGAGATAGATGGTGGTAATGATTGCACAACAATGTGAATGGATGAATAAATGAATGCTTTATTATTATTATTATTATTATTTTAGAGATGAGGTCTTGCTACGTTGTCCAGGCTGGCCTCAAACTCCTGGGCTCAAGTGATCCTCCTGCCTTAGGCTCCTGAGGATCAGGAGGTTTTCACCTTGTTGGCCAGGCTGGTCTCTTACTCCTGACCTAAGATGATCCACTCGCCTCGGCCTCCCAAAAGCTGGGATTACAGGTGTGAGCCTCCGTACCCAGCCACATTTTTTATAGGTTTTGTTAGATTTGGGTTCAACATTCTTTGGAAGAATGCAAGTGTTACTCTGCTTTCTACTGAGAGGGGGTCTTAAAAAGCAGATGGCATTTGAGACAGTGTGGATGGAAGTATGTGAGAGACAGTAAGGGTAAACACTACAGGTAAAGAACAAACATGACCAAAGGCACTGATAGAGCAAGTGTGTGATATGTACAAGGGAAGAAACTACATTAACTAGATATAAGATTTTCAACACTGTTCACTGTACTTTATACACAGGGTACATCCCATTCAGCCCTGCTGAATCAGCATATCTAAGGATGAAGGCTCAGATACCTTTATTTTTACAAAGTTCCCAAGAAAATTCAATAACCAGGTCTGAAACTTACTGGCCTGGAGAATAGTGTACCTTTAAGTAGCTTGTTCTTGGTATGTCAAGCTCATTCCTACTTCAGGGACTTTTTATCACGACTTACAGCAACTTCTCTGCATTGAATTCTCAGCTTGTCATTTTCTCAGTAAAGTCTTACCTGATCACTCTTTAAAGTAACCGCCACTATTTTCTTTTCTTTCTTTCTTTTTTTTTTTTTTTTTTTTTTCCTTGAGACGGAGTCTCGCTCTCACCCAGGCTGGAGTGCAGTGGCGCAATCTTGGCTCACTGCAAGCTCTGCCTCCCGGGTTCATGCCATTCTCCTGCCTCAGCCTCCCGACTAGCTGGGACTACAGGCGCCTGCCACCATGACCAGCTAATTTTTTGTATTTTAGTAGAGATGGGGGTTTCACCGTGTTAGCCAGGATAGTCTCAACCTCCGGACCTCGTGATCTGCCTGCCCTGGCCTCCCAAAGTGCTGGGATTACAGGAGTGAGGCACCGTGCCCAGTCACCACCACTATTTTATTTCTTAGAACTTAACTGATACTATCTTGTTTTTGGCATACTTTCTTCATTAGAATGTATGCTCCAAAAGAACACGAATCTTCTCTTGTTTACTATAATTCTAATGCCTAGAAGAGGTATGGGGTACATAAAAGGTAGACACTAAATATCCACAGAATGAATGGATAAATTTGGCTGACTTAGGAAATTCTTTTTGGAATATTCTTACATAATACAGACAGAAAATAATAAAATTATTATTTAAGCTTATCTTCACTAAGATTGGTTAGTAAGTACTTCTCAAGAATTTCTTTTTGTCATTTTAGATGTTTTACTCTGTGATAGCCCATGTCACCTTACTGGTTAACAGAAAAAATTTGGGCAGCATTTCATAGAAGACAACTGCAACTCTGAACATCTATCCAATCAGTTCAATAATAATTTCCAAATGTACTTAATGGCCTATTAAATCAGTAATTAGAAATCAAATTTTGCTAGGCTGCAAAAGATGTCAGAATTATGTATGCTCAAGATATTTTAAAATTAAAATTGTATTTAATTAGCATTCCTCAGAGAAAGATATTTTAAAATTAAAATTTTATTTAATTAGTGTGCCCATAATCTATATTAAAAATTTATTTGTACCCTGCTGACTTACAAAAATATATGCAGGGCAGGGTAAAAATACAAAAAGAGCTTGTGGTGGTTAAAAAAATTCAGTAACATAAAACAGTTAATAACCAAAAAAAAAAAAAAAAAAAAAAAAAAAAAAAAAAAAAAAAAGCCCAGCAAAGAAAATGATTTAAGGTTTAAGGAACAGAAAAAATATCAAGAAAGCAAAATAACTTTTAATATAGATTGTTTTGTGGGTGTTTGAAAACATTTCCTCCCTTCATCCACACTTTTGTGAGTTAAAGTTAATGGATTTCTATTGCATTCCTGTTGTCACTACTGCCAAATGCTTTCGTATGGATAAGGCAGATACCTGGTTATTTAAGGAGCAGGATAAATGGGCCAAGACAGCTTTCCCTATCCCCAATTCACCAGGGAACGTTTGAGAATTCCACCTGACATGAGGACAGCACTGTGCTCTTAAACAATCTGCAGTTTGATCCGATTGTTCCCCAGTGGGGGAGGTAGGCCACAGCTCACTCAAGAGTCATTGATTGGATTAACAGCCTAATTCCCAACAGATGAATAGAATACTGATGTCTTGTCAGCCCAGATCACAAAAGGAAAACACAATCTGCTTCTACAGCTCAGAGATTTAACCCTCTATTTACCCTGAAGCCACAATGTCAGTTTTGAGTACTGTAATTTATTCATAACTATTTGCCTATAAATATTATCAAATGTGGTTTCATCACCACCCACAAGCCTTCCATCCCCCTTTATGGTATTTTTTTTTTTTTTAAACACTTGCTATGGACTAGGGGATATGGTAATTTTAAAAAACGTTTAAAAACATGGAAAGATTTTTACTTCTATTTTTACTGTACACATTAGTCTTGCCGCCTAAATTCTTTCCCGGGTCTCCTAAAGAAATGTTAAATAAGCTGCTTTCTTTAGGGCCCTGATAAAGTAGGACTGCCAATGAAAGAAAAGTAACAAAACCCATGCATTCAAAGATAAAACTATTTTGAGCTTTTTTTTCTAGTATAAGTGACTGATTTTAAGAAGAATGAATGACTGTATTAAGGGGAATAGATTCTCAATAAATGTCAGCTTTAGTTTATTCCCCTGCTGTACCGCTATCTACCAGACCTTCTGTAATTTAACAACTTTTGTGTACGACTGTACAACTAAGAACCAAATAATAAGGTCTTATTTCTGATATAGTTTTAAAAGAATAAGAACAAAACACGTCCTCCAAGTCAAGTATGAATTAGAATTCTATAATAAAGACATACGCAGCATAGTCTCTGAATAGTAAAGCACACAAAGATGCAGTATTCTAGGTGGCTTCAATAATACCTTATTTTGTATAACTTTCTGCATGCTATATACTGTCAATATAACAACGACAAAAAAGATTTATGTCAATTGTGAGTAAAAACAATGATAGTAGTGGCTAATGCTGTTTACTGCACTAGGCAATTTTTACATGAGTTCTTTTATTAATCCCACCCAACCACCTTATGAAATAGGTACTAAGTTATCTCATTTCACAAATGAAGAAACTTACGCTTAGTCAGGTTAAGTAACTTGTCCAAGGTCACATGATTTGTAAGTGGCAGAGGCAGAACTTAGAAGGTCTCTGGCTCCCAACCTTATGCTCTTAAATATGACTGGAATTTCAAGGGTTTCTCTGTGTATCTTCATATGTATATGGAGGTTTTACAGTATTCTGATCTTAAGATTCATTCTTCTCTTTGAATATGTTACCATTCTTTTTGGAAAACATCTTTATATGCATGTCCTGTACTGAATTTTCTTTTTCTTTAGGAGATTTCAGCAAGGATGTCATAATAGCTCACTAAAATTAGCCATGTCAAAACCAGAGCTCAGTTTTTTTTTGCCCATGGCTTTGAAGTCATGCTCAACTTCTCTTTTATTTTTTATACTATCTTTCATCAAGTGAGGTTAATTGAATTCTCCTTCTGTACTATATATCTCTGGTTCCTTCTTTTTCTACACTAGTGAACTCTATCCAGGCCCTCACTTCCTAAACCACTAACTCCTACAAGAGCTTCCTTAATAATTTATCTAGTCTCCCATCCCTTTTGCAAGCATTGTCTTATGCAAGCCACTACTCTGTTTAAAACTTTGAAGCATATTTCAATTGTCTTCAAGTCATATAAGAATTTCTAACTATGGATTTCCCTAGCTTCGAACAGAATCTGTCATATTGCTATAATTTTTTTTTTTTTTTGAGACGGAGTCTTGCTCTGTTGCCCAGACTAGGGTGCAGTAGCACGATCTTGGCTCACTATAACCTCTGCCTCCCGGGTTTCAAGCGATTCTCCTGTCTCAGCCTCCTGAGTAGCTGGGACTACAGGTGCACACCACCATGCCCGGCTAATTTTTTTTGTATTTTTAGTAAAGACGGGTTTCACCATATTGGTCAGGCTGGTCTCGAACTCCTGACCTCAAGTGACCCACGTGCCTTGGCCTCCCAAAGTGCAGGGATTAGAAAGAGCCACTGCGCCCGACCTATTGTTATAATTTTTAAGACAGGGTCTTACTCTGTCACCCAGGCTGGAGTGCAGTGGCATGATCACGACTCACTGCAGCCTTGACCTCCCTGGACTCAGGTGATCCTGCCACCTCAGCCTTCCAAGTAGCTGAAACTACAGGTGTGTGCCACCATGCCCAGCTATTTTTTGTACTTTTTGTAGAGATGGGGTTTTACCATGTCACTCAGACTAGTCTTGAACACCTGGGCTCAAGCTATCCACCTGTCTCAGCCTCCCAAAGTGCTGAGATTACAGGTGTGAACCACTATGCCCGGCCTATTGTTATAATTTTTAAAATTAACATTGTATATACAGGAAGTTTAGATCAGTTCAAATATGATAATATATCATATAATGAAAACAGATTGTTGGATGGGCGTGCTGGTTTCCGCCTGTAATCCCAGCACTTTGGGAGGCTGCAGCAGCTGAATTGCTTGAGTTCGTAAGTTCAAGACCAACCTGGGCAGTATGGCGAAACCCCATCTCTACAAAAAAAAACCAAAAAACAAAAAACAAAACACAAAAATCAGCCAGGTTGTGGTGGTGTGTACTTGTAGTTCCAGCCACTTGGGAGGCTCAGGTGAGTGGATGGCTTGAGCCCGGGCAGCGGAAGTTGCAGTGAGCCAAGATTAAGCCACTGCACTCCAGCCTGGGCAAAAGAGTCAGACCTTGTCTCAAAAAAAAAAAAAAAAAAGGAAAAATGAGATTGTTTATATTAGGTATAATGATATTATAATCTAATTCCTTACGGT
Organism: Macaca nemestrina; assembly: GCF_043159975.1. NCBI lineage: Eukaryota > Metazoa > Chordata > Mammalia > Primates > Cercopithecidae > Macaca > Macaca nemestrina. Next base: position 38,083,004 of record NC_092125.1, read on the forward strand.
TACACTTCTATCATAACCATTACAGTAAAAGACATTTTTGAAAACTAACAATGACTAACAGGAAGAGAAGATTACATTATTTGGAAAGAGACAAGGAAAAAGCTCAACTAACACCAATTAAAAAAATCATTTACAAGATATCAACAGCATAAAATATTTTTAACACTACTGAGCTTTCCACAGATCTTTCTTGATTCAGACATGCTGTTCTTTAAGAAAATTAAAACATTTATATATCATTTTACACAACACTTTATATATGCCAACTTATTTGAAACTAACATCCTGAAATAAGTAAGGTAGGTATTAGTAGCTATATTTCGTGGATAAGGAAAGTCAAGTTCAACAAGATTAAATCACCTGCCCCAATTGATAGCATGCCAAACAGCAGAGTTAGTGCTTAAATTTATGTTCCTTGATACAAATGGAATAAGTAAAGAAATGGCAAGTTTTGAGATACTAATGTCTAATTCCCATTTCTAGAGCACAAGCAAAAAGTACTGTTCAATTTGGATAATAAAACACAAGCTACTAATATTCTGGCTAGCCAAGATCCCTCTGCATCCCTGCCCCAAATATGCTGCCAACATTCATTCAGATAAGCATGAAGAAATACAACTAAGAGAAGAGAGGACAGCCTCAATAATCAAAACAGCAACTTTATACTAAGATTAAATGATCTAAAACAAGTGTTTTGAAGATACAAATATCACAAACACATTCTATCACCAGCACACATCAAGACAGGTCTCACTAGAGATTCCCTAGAAGCTGGAAGACTTTCAGGAAGATGATCCTCAAAGTCTTCCTCTTCTCAGTATATGAAAGAAGGAGCAACAGTGTGCATGAAGAAGCAGAACTGCTTCCCTACAGGTGAAAGACTTGGCAAGGCCTTCATGGTGCTAGAGACTTGATGCTCTTGCCAGCAGAGCTTATTTAATAAGCTCTTGTAATTCTTCGGTTGTTCCTATTGTGTGAACTCTTGAATTTGGGGTAAAATTTTATAGCCCTCAATAACATAAATTGGGCAGAGAGAAATCATTGTTCTGGATACCCTGGTCAGGGATAAAGTTGCCTAACAATGCTGGAAAGTATGGCAGCCATTAAAAAAAAAAAATTCCTTGAAGGGCATGTTGTTTTTAACAGAGAGGTTTTCACATTCTACATGTCTGCAACTTTAGACTTCTATCATGTAATACAAAAACAGCATTTTAGGGCCGAGCACGGTGGCTCACACCTGTAAACCCAGCACTTTGGGAGGCCAAGGTAGGGGGATCCTGAGGTCAGGAGTTCGAGATCAGCGTGACCAACATGGTGAAACCCCGTCTCTACTAAAAATACAAAAATTAGCTGGGCATGGTGGCGTGTGCCTGTAATCCCAGCTACTCAGGAGGCTGAGGCAAGAGAATTGCTTGAACCCAGGAGGTGGAGGTTGCGGTGAGCTGAGATCGCACCATTGCACTTCAGCCTGGGCAACGGAGCAAGACTCCATCTCAAAAAAAAAACAAAAAAAAGAAATCCACAGCATTTTAGCAGATATTCTAAAATAAGTAATATTACTTTGGTTATCCTTAAAAAAAAAAAAAGTAACATTAGCAATATCATACAGAAACCAAAAACAACCAAAACCAAAAAACACCCCAAAATAAAACAATTTTAATAACAAAATCAAATCAACGATATACTCTTTGTGGTAAAAGAAATATATTTTGTCTCATTACGGAAACCAGGTTAAAGATGAGGGCTTGAACAGTTGTGTCCTGAAACTAGCAGACTGCAGGTTTTATAAATACATACAGAAATAATTAAAATATAAGGGGTTTAGAGGGATTAATCTCCTTTGAATAATCTCTGCCACAAAGCCTGTAAAGACACTGCTGGCACCAGGCCCATGTCAGACCAGCTGTCGGATATCAGAGCAGTGGAGAGATTAACTGCTACCACTTCTGCACTGACCTCCTCTATACAGTCTTCACTGCACTCCATCTTCAGTACTCACTGCACCAGAGGTAAACTTAAGCTTAATAATACCAGTACAATGTGGAAAATTATCATTTGACTTGATTTACCTATCCTTTGCTGAGGACAAAAAAAAAAAGAAGAAAGGTGCTGGAAGGGAATCACAAAATACAGGGCTCCAAGGACTCTAGGGAAATGCAGAAGGGCTCCAGAAAAGTGCTGATTACCTGATTTCATTCATTTAACCCACAGCAATTTCAAAGTCACCTTTAATTATTTTCAAACTGAGTTTTAAGTAATGCAGATAGTACCCTTAATCCCAAAGGAAGCACAAAGCGACTGATAACTCTTTTAAAATAACATTTATTTTACTTGAAAGCTAGTCACAAATTCAACATATATTTTTTAAAAGGTGACAGTGCCAATAAATAAAACAAAAATATTTATAATACGAGTGAGATGGATTTTTTTTTGGCCTCCCCGTATCGCTATTGTACAATATTTCCAGGACTTTAGAAGGAAACCATTAAAAAAAATAGCTTTGAGGATGACACGAAATCAATGTATGTAAAACCCCCTATAAAAATACAAAGTGTTATGCAAATACAAGATACCTGTATTGTTTTATGAAAAGGATTTGTTAGGATGGAATTTACTTGGACTGATGGAAGAAAAGTGTTAAACAAAAGAAAATTATGAATTACTACCAAGTATTTAGACATTTTAGACATTTAGAAGACATACATGTACTCATCATATGTATTTTTCCACCAGAAGAAAATGAGACTGGTTGCTGGACTACCTTCTTTCAGTAGGGTCCATTCTAGGTTCCTAAGCCTCTTTTATTCTTGTTTTGCTGTTATGATTTTTGGATAAGTCAACAAATCTCTCTCTCTCAGAATTTCTTCTTGTCAAATAATGGTGATTTTTTTTTTGTCTCCTATTTATTTCCAAAGTGCATTTTAAGAACAGATGAATAAACAGCATGTAACTCTTTAGACTCTAGAGGAGACCATTACACATCAATTCTAAGTATTTTTAGGTAAATTATTATGGACACAGAGAGTGAGATACTCTGGATAACACAATTATTTACTACGTAAAAAAAATCAATTTTTTAAAAATCAGAATATCAAACATACTTTTTAATTTTTTATTGAATAACAGGGTACTTTGGGTTTTTACATAGTTAAAGGCAGAAGTTTTGATAAAAAGAACTTTTTTAATAGGATATAAACAATAGCTTTATTATGCAATTGGTTATAGAAAACACATTCAGTTTCTATTTAAAAGAACACACAGGGACCCAAGTTTTCTCTTCTGCACCTTCTCTAAAATGAAAGTTCTATTTTCATGTGATTTCCCCCCTTCAGACTGGGTTTTAAAAACTGCCAATTAAGAAGACAAATGTCCAAAAAATGCCCATCCACTCAAGACTGTATTGGTATCCATCAGCACATTTTTCACCCATTAGGATGCTCTCAGATGTTAATGACTTTCAGAACTAACTGATTTGATTCAAAATCTGAACCGCTAATCCGAGGTATCTCTTTTCACACATCCCCTTGGCCAGTGGTTCTCCAACTGTGGGTCCCAGACCTGCAGTATCAGTTTCACCTGGGAACTTGTTAAAAACGGAAATTTTTAGGCTCCACCAGAGACCTAACTAATCACAAACTCTGGGGTGGGGCCCAGCAATTTATTTTAACAAGCTTTATGTAATTCTAATGCAGTCTAACAATCGAGAACCACTGCCCTATGCTAGTAAATTCTCTGTAAAGGAGCACTATCTTTTGGAAAAACAGAAGTCAACCTTTGTGAAGTAATTAAATGTGACAAAAAATTTACTAAAATATTATTTAAAATAATATTATCTTATTCCTTAATTTTAAAATTTAAACATACTTGGCAGAATTTCCTTTCATCTTCAAGTGAAAGGCTACCCATCAAGGAGAGCATTATAGTCTGGTGCACTGTTTTTATAGTTCTATAACATAAACTGACATTTATTGGAGCTTCACATAAGGTTTTTCCATCAACGGATGTGTTGGAAGAGTAATAAGCAAGTATGCTGTGTTGGGCAAATACCTACACATCAGGACACTTTTCAAAGCCATCAGGCAAAGGGGGTCAGTTGAATTTTTTTTTACTGCACAGGCTAATGCTTTAAGAGTGTCTTGATGGAATCAAGGAAATTGGATTGTCCCCCCATTTGCTGGGCTAAAACAAACCTTTTTTATTTATCCCATTAGAGGAACACAAGAGAAACCTTTTAAATGTCACTAAAAATTTCCCTGCATTGCAAAGCCCAGTCAAAAGGGTTTTAATTTTCTCTGAGAACTCTTAAGTAATGCAGTATGTCAAGGTTTAATAAATTGTAGGTGGGATAGTTTTTGTTACAAGCAACTTTTTTTTTTTTTTTTTTTTTTAAACAGGTGCTTAGATATGCTTAGGCTTCTCTATATTGAGAGGATGTCAGGGCGCTACCTCAAAGAGCAGAGAACGAGACCTCAGGCCAAATAACAAACAAATAATGGAATCTGTAAAATATCTGTAGAATCTGTAAACACATAATGGAATCGTAAAATATTTCAAACAAATTTTATAGACACTTTTTTAAAAGAAATGTTTTAAAATGTATTAAAAGTAATGATTAGTACACTTCTATAAGTGATGCCTCTGTGTTGAGCTTCTTGAACAATTTCTTAAGGGATTTGGCCTTGAAGAAAGCCAACTCCAAAGGAGAGCACAGAGATTAGGCATTCAACAGCCTTCCAATGGAGATGCTATCTAGCAAAAACAGATACTGTGTATTCCCAAGCCATGCAGATAGATGCCTAAAACGGGGTAAAACCCCACATTTTACAACTTTCAAGACATTACAGAAACATCAATTAATAAAACCAGGGTTATTTATATGTTATATGGATTACATACATCCTTAGAAACATAATAAAGAGGTAGTCTACACTTTCTTTGAACATATCTTTATTTTGTTGTATTTGTTGAACACTCTAGGTTTTATATTGTTGCTGTTGATTCCCCCCCCACCCCCATTCAATAAAATATTAAAAGTACTGCCAACCACAAATTGTTATAGAGGGAACACCACAATAGGGAACTTTAAAAAAATGAGAATCTACTCCGAGATAGACACATGACTATCTATAAATGAAGGTGGTTCCTCTCCTGAATCATCACCTTAATAGAAATATTTTTAATCATACTAAAGAGAGAAATGTACATTATCCATTCCCTAGCTCTCCACACCAAATAAAAAGAGAGGGAGAGAGAGAAAAGAAACTGTGCTAAAGGCAAAATACTTAGTGTTTTCAAATGGAATAATGAATAATTAAGTTATATCAACTATTCTTTTATTACGTGCATTTAAAAAGTACTTTTAGCTCACATCAGGGCCAGATGGTATGAGATTCAACAATGAGAGAGTTCTACAGGGAAATCCTCAGGCTGCTGGTGCCACTTTACTAACTGCTATGTTTTGAGTTTACCCTATGACCACAGCTGCTCCAAAGGGAGACCAAATGCCAGCTGACAAAAGGAGGTGAAACAGGATGGGAAAAAGAAACATGACCATTTCGTCATGTAACAATCAGCTATCTCTATACCTTAAATAAATATGCTTTAATAATTAAATTCATATTCAAGTGCTAGTATCTTCTTTTATGGAAACCCTGGCTTTACTACTTAAGTTCCTAATGCATTCACTATTAATCATTCTATCCTTCATATATAGGGAGATGTAGTTTTTCTTTCTTAGCTGTTGGCAATGATAACTCAGAAGCTCCAGATAAAATTCTGAGTTGGTAGGCCTTAAGAGTTGAGAAGGTTCAAAGTCTTCACCAAATCTATCAACGCTGGTAAAAATACTACTAATTTAAAAAAGACAAACTAATAAGCAACCAAAGGGAAAAGAAGCTAAACATTGCAGTAAGGAAGTATATTTAGAAAAGAAATTACATAATGAATATTTAATCATTACAAAGATCCTTCCATTGGCTTAACTTCATCACTGTTGGCATAGAATCTATGCTAATCCCAAATCCCAACACTCAGGTGACTAGAAAAGTTGAGAAACCTTAATATTCTCTTTGCTGGGACGCAGGGATTCTTACTCTGAATTCTTGCATTCCTAGGATATCCATGGAAGGGCTCTGGCAAATGTATTAACTTATTAACATATTTTGCAAAAATTTAACATCTATGTCCTTTTTCTCTGGTGTTCATAGCTTTCCTCATATTCTTCCTAAAATGGTTAAAGATCACTGCTGTGAGATAGCAGTACAGATTAAACAGGATTAGCCACAAATTGGTAATTGCTGAAACTAGATATTCTCTTTATTTTTGCACCTTGTAGAAGTTTTTGTAATTAAAAGGTTATTTTTTAAAGAATTGTGTGAAAAGAATTCATTATGTACAAAATAAATTGTGATAGAGGACTGTGGAATTATCTAAGTGAACTAATGTGAATAATAATTCTATTTTTCCTTATGAGGTACGTGAAAATGAAATAAGAGATCTGTAATTTATACGTGTAGAAAACAAAAATATGGAAATTTTTCATGTCAAACCTTTCAGTGAGGCAAGTTACTTTACTTTCGAGTTCCTTATTTTGTTTTACAAAATATTAAAAGTTGATGCAAAAGCAGGAAAAAAGGAGAGAAAATGTAACTGGCAAAGCAAAGATTGCAAAGACAAAGTGGTGGTTTGATTCTTGGGAGGGAGGAGTGAAAGGAATGAAGTGGTGAGTCTAATCAAATCACTTTAAAAAGCAGCAGCTTCTCAGAGTTAACCTTGCCAATCAGAGTAAGCAGGAGCAGGAGCAGGAGCAGGAGCGGGAGCATGCTTGTGCACATTAAACTTCACATGTGTCCTTGAACCTATGGTGCACTTCCTCCTCCCATAGCAGCCAGGGAAGGCTTCGTAATGCTCACCCTTAGAGAGAACCTTGAATTCCATTAGAAAGCTCCACAAGATGGAGAAACCCTCAAGTGGCAGCTTGAACCACACAGACAGCTCATACCCTTTACTGATATTAGAAGTGAGCTCATGGGATTAAGTCGGCAAGTACTAGAAAATTTACAAGTATGAACACACTGACAAATGCCATAATACCAACAAGAATACAAGATGTGTCTAAGCCTTTTTTCCTGCTTTTTCTTTACTTTTTTTAAAAAAAGGGATGGCAAATATTTAAAACAATGCTACAATAAACACTGGGCACTAAGTCTACAATGAAACTCTATAACTTGTCTGGCTAATATTGGGCTAATATAATATCTACATCTATACAGTGATTTGCTATAAAACCATTCACTCATTGATGGTCTAGCACATTTTACAGATAAGCTACCCTTTAAGAGGAACAGTAAAGGCAGATACCTTGCCTTTGATGTCACATCTATTACGTTATAGCTCTACTCTGTTCCTTACCAGTGATAAGACATCTTACATAATGTAAGTTTTTAGTGTTACATGTTTAAAAAGGGACACTGTATAGTCCTAGCTACTCAGGAGGCTGAGGCAGGAGAATGGCGTAAACCCGGGAGGCGGAGCTTGCAGTGAGCCGAGATCCGGCCACTGCACTCCAGCCCGAGCGACAGAGCGAGACTCCGTCTCAAAAAAAAAAAAAAAAAAAAAAAAAGGGGGACACTGATTCAATTCAGTAATGAGCCACTAGATTGGTGAAACTAATTTGGAGAAAACTTAGGAAGAAAATGACTACTGTCTTCAAATAACAGAATGGTTGTCACTTGGGAGATATGGCTTTTCTTCATAGTTTTAAGAGTCAGAACTAAAACCAGAGTGAGTTATAGGTAGGCAGACATAGATTTAACAGGTAGGAGAAATTTCTAATAATTAGCGCTTTCTGAAACAGAATAGGCTATTTTGTGAAGTAAACAGAAATCTTCAGACAGGCTAGCTGGCTTAACCATCTTTTGGAAATTCAGCGGAGAGGAGTCCTGCATCACGTGGGAGTTGAACCAGATGATCTTTAAATTCTTTTCTACATTTTTTTTTTTTGAGATGGAGTCTCACTTTGTTGCCCTGGCTGGAGTGCAGTAGCACGATCTTGGCTCAATGCAACCTCTGCCACCTGGGTTCTAGTGATTCTCCTGCCTCAGCCTCCCAAGTAGCTGGGACTATAGGCGTGTGCCACTGCAAGCTATGCCTCCCGGGTTCACGCCATTCTGCCTCAGCCTCCCAAGTAGCCGGGACTACAGATGTCTGCTACCACGCCTGGCTAATTTTTTGTATTTTTTGTAGAGATGGGGTTTCACCACGTTAGCCAGGACGGTCTCGATCTCCTGATCTCATGATCCGCCTGCTTCGGCCTCCCAAAGTGCTGGGATTACAGGTGTGAGCCACCGCGCCTGGCCAATTCCTACTTTTAAGATTTTGCAATTATTATTTATTCAAGGTCACACAGTTAGTGGCAGAAGAGAAATTGGAACTCAGGTAATGTGACTCCAAACACAGTCTTTCCAAACACAAGGTTATAAACTCCTCAAAAGTCTTCAGGCAAAAATATAAAAGACTAAGGTCAACTGGGTCAGGGAAACTGAAGAGCTCAAAGCCTGTCAATAGAGGGCAGTAGGTACTCAGCTCTAGTTGACGGAAGAATGTGCCCATGATTGCCATATTTGCAGATTTTTCAAGAGAAGCCTAAAATCTGTACTTTTATATGAAATTGACAGTTAATTATAAATAAATTGTGGACTAACACTACAGGTGTCAAACAAAAATAGATCTATGGGCTGCACATGACTTGTACTGTTTTGTGACCATGAGACTTTCCTCAAAAACTCCATTTCCAAACTACTGATTTTAAAAAATCCTTCTCTGGAGTCTTCAAATTTATCAACATCCTTTTTGAAATACAAAAATGTAAGCTTTATGTGTTATATTAATTACATCCTAATAATCACTACATATATAACAGTACTTTGCCCTGGCCTTTATAGATTATATTCCTGTTACTATAATGGCAGCATTAAATTGACTTTCTAAGAGCAACACTACATTGCCATCTCATTGTTTACCTACAGTCCACAATAGCCATCAAATTTTCTACTGAATCTATTTGTGCATAAACGATCTCTATACATGTATACATGCATATGGTCCATAAGTATATTTAAATATGCTCCGTATTCTGTAGTAATTATTTTATGGAAAAAATTACTTTTCTTTGAAGAGTTTTTTCTTAATTATCTTTTTCCCATCTTTCAGGCATTAACCACTATGAGTATATCAGTTTGATCAAAAGCAATAATGACTATTTCTAGAACTTAGTCTGTTTACTTAGTATAACTAAGCAAATTGCTTGGTCTCATTTGCAAGCATTTTGTTATTCTGTGTAATTCCTTCATCATTAATTGGTTCTTATAATGTTACATTTAAAAGAGCATTTACAGTTTAGCAACACTAGGCATACCAAAATATATTTTATAACATGTACATACTTATTTAAAAAATACATCTCAGAAACCATCAATGATCCACCAGTTCAACATTCAAACAAGTTAGTTCTTTTAAGGCAGATGATTAACTCATTTCCTGAATTCAATGAGGAAGAATTGCCTGACATTTTAAAAATTTAAAGAATTACAGAATTAATTCAATTCTGAGGGTACCATTAACGTTAGACTACAAAATGTGATGATTCAGTTGTAAGGTAGCTTAGACATTTAGAAACCTTTATAGTGAAGAAGGTAGATTTTCCTGGGAATAAAAACTAATTCTTTTGTTTTCAAGCTTACAATAGTACAAAACGTCAACAATTTCTGGCTAATAGCAATACCAAGAGAGAATGTAGCCAGGGGACCATTAAGGAGGAGCAATTTACTATAGCAGGTCATAACACTTTGACAGTGTCCTATAATTCAGTTAGATGTAAAAATAAGATGACACTGGGTGTTCTCTGAACTCAAAGTAATTTGAACTTGATTCACACTGTACTGTGAGCCAGCTGTTCATTCTCAGATATAAACTTAACAAAAGAAGTGACTATTCAATATAAAACTGACAGAAAAATAACTGATTAAAGAAAATAGTGAATAGGAATACGGGTTAAAAGTTACACTGAAAGGAAAAGCCTGATGAACGAAATGTCATCTACATATATGAATTTCATTATATATAATATAGAAGATATGACGAACTTATTACTATATCCTCATAAAACGCATCCGATAGCTATGAATTCTAGAAGCACTAAGTCAGTATGATAAAGTACAACGGCAACATAATGCAGGAAAAAAAGAGTGGAATCTGCAGTTAAAATACCAGGGGGCTGTGAACCCTGGTTACACCACTTACTAGCTTTGTGTCCTCAAGCAATTCACATAACCTCTCTGAGCTTTAGTTTCCTCAACTGTAAAATGAGGATAACACCACACACATTCCTGTAAGGATACAATGAGCTAATACAGAAAAACATACTTTGCGGAAAACGATCAAAATGTTTGATCTGTAAATACTGGTTTAATCATCTTTCTCCACAATTTTCAGACTTCCTTTGCATTGGCATTTGTCTTTTTGTTAACCCAGAAACTCTGCCTATGTTTTTGCAGATGTAGAGATTTCTTTGCATAAGGGAATGAATAAATTTGTTTCATTAGTCAACAAATACTTACAAAATGACTCCAAGTTCCAGGACTTAAATAATACTAAAGTCTTGGTACAGTAGTCCCCTTTTATCCGAGGGGGATACATTTCTTTCCTTTTTTTTTAACTTTTATTTTAGAATTGGGGGTACATGTGAAGGTTTGTTACACAGGTAAACTCATGTCAGAGGGGTTATACAAATTATTTCATCAGGTATTAAGCCCAGTACTCAACAGTTATCTTTTCTTCTCCTCTCCCTCCTCCCACCCTTCACCCTCCACCCTCAAGCAGACCCCAGTCAGTGTCCATTGTTCCCTTCCTTGTGTTCATGAATTCTTATTATGTAGCTCCCACTTACAAATGAGAACGTGTAGTATTTGGTTTTCTGTTCCTGCATTAGTTTGCTATGGATAATAGCCTCCAGCTCCATCCACGTTCTTGCAAAATACAGGAGCTTGTTCTTTTTTATGGCTGCATAACATTCTGTGATGTATATGTACCACATTTTCTTTAGTCTGTCACTGATGGGCATTTAGGTTGATTCCACGTCTTTGCTATTGTGAATAGTGCTGCAATGAACATTCGCATGCATGTGTCTTTTGTGGTAGAATGATTTATGAACCTCTTGGTACATACCCATTAATGGGATTGCTGGGTTGAATGGTAGTTCTGCTTTTAGCTCTTTGAAGAATCGCCATACTGCTTTCCATAACAGCTGAACTAATTTACACTCCCACCAACAGTGAATAGGTGTTCCCTTTTCTCCACAACCTTGCCAGCATCAGTTATTTTTGGACTTTTTAGTAACAGTTATTCTGACTTGTGTGAGTTGGTGTCTCGTGGGTTTGATTTGTGTTTCTCTAATGATCAGTGATAATGATCTCTAATGATCAGTGATATTGACTTTTTTCATATGCTTGTTGGCTTCGTGTATGTCTTCTTTTGAAAAGTGTCTGTCCCTGTTTTTTGTCCACTTTTTAATGGGGTTGTTTTTCTCTTGTAAATTTAAGTTCATTACAGATGCTGGGTATTAGACCTTTGTTAGATAAATAGTTTGCAAATATATTCTCCCATTCTATAGGTTGTCTATTTATTGATAGTTTCTTTTGCTCTGCAGAGGCTCTTAAGTTAATTAGATCCTATTTGTCAATTTTTGCTTTTGTTGCAATTGCTTTTGATGTCTTTGTCATGAAATCTTTGCCAGTTTCTATGTCCAGGATGGTATTGCCTAAGTTGTCTTCCAGGGTTATAATAGTTTTGGGTTTTACATTTAAGTCTTTAATCTATCTTGAGTTAATTTTTGTATATGGTGTAAGGAAGGGGTCCAACTTCAATCTTCTGCATATGGCTAGCCAGTTATCCCAGCACCATTTACTGAATAGGGAGTCTTTTCAGGGGGATGCATTTCAAGATTCCCAGTGAATGCCTGAATGGTGGCTAGTACCAAATCCCATATATACTATTTTTTTATAGTTAAAACATTATATTTAGGCACAGTAAATTATAATTAGGCACAGTAAGAGATTAGCAACAATCACTAATAAAATAGTTTATAATCCTTTATAGGGAACTCATTTTTAAAACAAATCTTATTCAGAAGTCTAATCTAAAAATAAGTAAAGGTTCAAGGAAGAACGTTTAAAGGAAGAAAACCTTTAGGCATCTCTGAAGGAATTCACAGAACAGTTTGAAACTACCACGCTGGTAGGCAGGCCTCCCCCAACATTTGTGCGGGCGTGGGGCAAGAGTATAAATGGAGCAGCCTATGTAGGGCTCCAACCCACATCACAAAGGTCCTTCCAAATGTGAGTATAGACATTTCAGTTTACCTGTCCAAATGCAATACACTCCCTCACCTTTCACTCACTTGCCCCTTGGCCACCCTTCAGGCCTAGGGGCACACATATCAACAGCAAGATCTGTCGTTGGTTGATCCTGAGAGCAAGCTGGGTCATCTGGACTGGTCTCTATATAAAATCCACTGCATAACTGAGGGAAGATGTGATTTTAAAAGTACTAAGTGGCTATAAATTTTGTATTTTGGGAAGGGAGAAAAGAGAGATAACAGAGAGAGATGATTGTCGTATACCTCCCGCTTTCTTCTTCCATCTCTAAACTAATACCTTCTACCACAGTTTAAAGAGATTCTCTATATTTCCTTCAACTTACTCAGTTTTTAAAATGTTAAAATAAAAAAATTTCTAAAAAATAAACTGTTAGACAAGTAACAGTTGCATGAAACAAAATCAGTCCATTGCAGAGATTTCTGAGCAGTAAGTCATGTCAATATGGGCATTGTGGTCTCTAATGCATAACCTTCATCTAAGAGTACATCAAATTTATCTTTAGAACAAAGTATTTCGCATCCACTACTCAAGAATGTCTATCTGATATATGTGATACAGCATACTTATTTATTCCAGCCACACTCAATTTTCTAGAGAATAAGCATATTGACCAGATATATCAAGAAAGTCATGAAGCATTCAAATAAACTTAAGATTGAGCATTTATAACCTGAATTTTTTTCCTTTTCCATAAATTTGGATGCATTATTTCTTTGAGGCAATATTATTTCTACTCTAAGTCTTTATTCTTAGCTTATATCAAACATATTAAGTGATACGCCAACTAGTGTGTTAGGAGTTAAGAAAAGGAAAAATATCAAAGTTCCTACTCTAAAGGACCCTGGAGTCTAATAGACCGAGACAACTGTAATAAAGAATGATAAAATATATGGCAGATTAAACTAAGGATATCACGGAAGCACAAAAGAGAGGGGTTTAAAGGGAGGTTGTAGTTAGAGGAAACGGAGTGAGGTTAGGTCAGGGTATTCCTCAAAAAGGTGATAACTTTAGTAAAGAGGGTATGGGGAAAAGAATTGTGTGTTTGTGTGTGTGCATATGCACATGTACATGTGTTTTAGGCTGAGGGAGTATCTACCTACAAAGGAACAATCATTTTGCATATTTTATAATACTGTATGTCAAACATTACACAAGAGACCACTAGGAATATTGAAGAAACAGAAAACATGGTCCCTGTATTCAAAGAACTTACAATCCACTGGAAAGTCAACACAAAGTGGACAATAAAGTAAATATAATACAGTAACAGTTAAATATAGATTTTATATTTTTATACAAATATACATTTATACAGGTATTATATACATATAAAGTGTATTCATGTATATCATTCTCCAACAGTTCTATATTATGGAGCTATCGTGTGTGTGTGTGTGTGTGTGTGTTTCTGACATCAGAGGTTGCTTGTCTAAATTTTAAATTACTTAGTTATACATTTTCTACTATGCTTTCTCAAACTCAGGTATACAAATGTATTCTGACTTCATTTGGCTTCCAAATGACCCATTAAAAAACTCCACCTTTATTCTCCAATTTGCCATCAGAGAGGAGTTGTTTTATTATTATTTTAATGTGTATGCGAACTTACGGAAAATATGTGGGTTCCAAGACAAATAAAGGGCAGAAACTGTTTAAAAATAAAACATGCTGAAAAACAATCTGATGTTGGACTGCCTTGTTTATTAGTTCTGTTTAAAAAATGTTCTCTAAAATGCCTTAATTTTTTTCACTTTATTTTGACAAACTAACTGAAAATTGATAAACTGAAAATTTATCATAGATCATTTGGTATTGGAAAACTTGGATTTGAATCTTGACTGTATAGTAGCTCTGTGACTTTGGGTTACTTTATAAAGAAAAAAACATTTCACAGATGATTATAAGGAAAAAAAAGAGACCAAATATATAGACATATTTTGTACAATTATTTTAAAAATAGCAAGTGCTCAGCCAATAGAATTATATCTAAATTTGCATCCTTTCTTTAAAAATACAACTGTATATGGGAATTCTAGAGAGTTGTTAGTGATTCACCACAGGAATGAATCAGTTTAACCTGATCGTTTTTATTCTAACTCCTACTTGAGATAGGAAGCACTGAAGGTCTGGCAGGTAGATATAGAGTTTAGAATTACAAAACTGATACCACAAAATTAGATGTGGATATTTTATAATTTTGAAATTCTCATCTTCCCGACAGCTCTCTCCCAACCTACACTCTGAGTCCTAATTTCTGGAGTTGGGGCCTATTTTTTTAAAAGATCTATAGTTGACTCTGGTGATGCAGGTTTCAGAACTTCTGAGATACACAAAGTAAGCTCACCAATTTCACCAAAGTGAGGAACACTGGATAAAAATATTTGGTCATAAGAGGTAGGGCCTTGAGAGTTAATCATAAAAATTGAGAAATGATTCATAAGAAAACCACTAGAGGTTTTTGATCACAGAATCATTTAGATATGAAGTGGAATTTAGACAACGAAATTTACGGAAGACTAATCTGTCGTAACTATTTAGGATTTTAAAAAAGTCACATAAGAAGTTGCCACAATAATTCACACAAGAAGAAATCATAGTTTGGACTAGTGAAGTATCAACAGGAGTGGAATATTTACTATGAAGCTCTTCACACCTTACAAGGTCAACAATTGCAGATCACAAGAATTCCTTTCCCTACAGTCAGGTGGTAGTGGAACCTGAGTGGCAATAATGTTATCAAATGATAAACAGAATACCAAAGTGTTATACTAATTAAGTTATGATGGTGATGATGATGGACAAACAACAATATACCACATAAAAGAACAACCAAGATTTTGATAACTCAATAGGAATTTAAGGTTATGAACAGAATGGGACAGGGGGAAACCTTTCCTAGTAACATACTAGCCTAATGGTTTTAAAACACATGGTCCTTTTGTTGTTACTTTTTAATTACATAAATATTTATATATATAGAAAAGTAGACATCTATTACACAGATTCAACAATTAACATTCTGTCCTATCTATCTTTGCTGAAGTAGATTAAACAAGTTACAGACATCATGACATCTTATCAATCAGTATGTACCTAAAAACAAGAACATATTCCTATATAACCACAATACCATTGTTACACCTAAAAGACTTAACGCTAACTCCTTGATATTAATGTTACATGGTCCTCTTAACTTTTATGGTTACGTATAAATCATGATAATATAGGTTTGTTATTTTTCTTCCCTAAAGCAATTCTATACATTATTTTTGAATTTATTAGTGGGAAAGTTAGTTCTCAAGATTAATCAACTTCGCAAATCCTTTGGATTTTATCGGCAATGTGAGAGAAGCTCCTCTGTCATGTAAAAAAATGCATCCTTAGAGAATGTCCGTTTGATAACAACAAGTAGAAGTCACTTGGAATTTCATACGTAGTGCTTCCATAAGATTTTCCAGTGTTCTTGAGAGTATCACTTACTTCTTTCCAAGTGTCACGGGTACGGACTGAACATCAGCAAGAACCATGACATGCTCAAGACTTTGCGCTTAACAGAACCAAGACCTCTGGCCAGTGTCAGATAATCTGTCACTATAAGCTACTTGTATCCAAGCCAGATATTTATTGCTATTGATCTGCCTGGTCCTAGCAAAAGACTTTTGTTCTCCCAGACCGGGACTTTGACCTCAATTAAGTTATGAATTTCAATCCAATAGACTGCTCCACTTACCCTACTGCTCTCCCTGACTGGATTAATTAGAATTAGCTAGGCCGAGAGTCACCCTGAGCTCCTCATGGATCATGTTATTTTAATAATAAATAAAGGAATAGCAGCAATGTACAAGAAGTATTTTGAAATATTGCTCATCTAGAAACATCATTCACAACCTGCCAATATCAATTTCTCTGACTTTGATTACCTCATTTATTTTTTATTTCTTTTCATTCACTGAAATTTCTCCTAATTTCAGCTTTCCAAACATGTTCTTTGAATACAAAAATCAAAGTACTCGCCATTTTAGCACTCTGCTGCTATTTCAGAATTTTATTAAAGAGTAACTCATCAAAGCAACCATTTGCAAAAATGTAACTTAAAACATTTAATAATCTAAGAGCATCAAGAAAAAAACATATCATCATCTAGGGAAAAGAGTACTAACCTTTACCTAAAGGCACTTTTCCTATAGCTGGCTGATGCATAAAAAGCAGACAAATAGAATGCCACTGCAAAGATAATATCCAAGCTTACAAAGAATAAGAATGTGTAAAATACATTTATGTTTAACCCATAATCCAATGGAACCAGATTACATATTGGCCAGTGGGAATTCTAAATCATGTTGATACTAACAATGACTAGTGGGATCAGAAATTGCTAAATATACTGTATGATCCTAATTTTATGATTTAACCTCTGGACATTTAAAAAAGCAATTAAAAAATATAAAGAATATTATTGAAGAATCTTTGCATTCTGGGACATAGTTTTGGTATCTGATAATGAAATTATAAAATTAATAGAAAGTATAAAGAGAATCCTAAAGCCATATACATTATCAATTGATATTTTTGATGTAGTAAAAACCCTTTTACTTATTTATTGAAATTCTAATTTTTGATTGGCTCTAGGGAACATAAAGAAAAGATTTAATCAGAATGCCCAGGTAGTATTTCAATATTAAAAGCAATGCAAAATTAAACCAAAACTCTGCCCTTAATTTGGCAAGAATTACAAGTATATTTGGAAGGCACATCCTTAGTGCAAAAAGCTATGCCATACCATAATAAATCAGTGTTTTATCAAACCATTAAAAATGGAAGTTTTCTCATCAAATAATCTTGTAGAAAAGAAACTGGCATGCATGAAAGTGATTCCTATAATGAAAAATAAACAATTATATATTTTTTAAGTACAGTTATTGGATTTAATCTCCATATGCCCCTCTCCCCCCTTACTCTCACAGCACACTCGCTGTCGAGTAGGTAAAACTTTCACTCATTTTAGAGAAGAGTTTTATATTTTCCTATGGAAAGGTGCTACACTCAAGGGCTAGCAAACATTTCTTCCTCAGTACTTGAAACATATTAGTAATCTAGGAAGGAAGTAAAACTGATATGAAGAGAGACTTTACAATGTGTGAGAGAATCAAGGATTAAGAAAATAATTTGAAGGGTAAGAGTGTTTTCACAATTATCCACTCAGCAGAAAAAGAAGATCAACTGACAAAATGTATTGTGTTTTTGGCAAAGAGCTTCTGTTTTCACACCTGACTTTCGTTGACCTGCCTATTCTTAAGTGGAATTAAAGCAATTCTTTAGAAGATCAACAGGTGACTTAACACATTAGCCCAGACTTTTCAAGAGACTCTTTAATTAAAATCACAAAGACACTATGTGATGGAAAACAGGAAACATATTTACACCTTCACTTACAGATAATATATTTGAAATATAGACAATGACTTAACATCATATAAATGGTATAAGAATTACATTGAAGTATAGAAATTAGAGATCTAAAAATCTCAAACATTATATGAAAAACTTATAAACAGTAAACATTTTATAGCAAAAATATTAAATATTTAAGAATTTAATAAGAAATGTGTAAAACCCATGAGAAAAAAATGTAAAACTTCTGAAAGATGCAAATTAGACTAGATCAAATGGAAATACACCCTATTCTTGTATTGGTGACTCAATATTATAAAGATGTCAGTTCTCCCTAACTTATAAATTCAACGCAATCCCAATAAAAATACCAATAAGCTATTTTATGGAGTTACACAAATTATTATGAAACTTCATATTTCAAACAGTGCAATAGACAGGAAAACACTTAAAAAGAAACACTATGAAAGAGAAATACCTATTCTAAACATTAAAACCTATTATAAAGCCTTTTAATTAAAATAATGTACATGAGCAAAGGGACCAGTGGAAGAGGTTATGAAGTCCAAAATTAAACCCCAAAACATAAGGAAATACAATATAAGACAAAGGTGGCATCTCAAATCATTGGGGAACAGAACTTTTTTTTTTTTTTTTGAGACAAGGTCTCTGTCACCCAGGCTAGAGTAAAGGGCACAATGACAGCTAACTGCAGTCTCGATCTCCTGGGCTCAGGTGATCCTCCTGCCTCAGACTCATGAGTAGCTGAGACCAGAGGTGCACACCACCATGACTGGCTCATTTTTTGTTATCTGTAGAGATGGGGTCTTGCTTTGTTGTCCAGGCTGTTCTTGAGCTCCTAGGCTCAAGGGATCATCCTGCCTTGACCTCCCAAAGTGCTGGAATTATAGGTGTGAGCCACTGTGCCCAGCTGGGATAGACTTTTAAATAAATGGTGCCAGGACAACAGAAAAGCCACTTGGAAAAAGACAAAATTAGATTCACATCTCCAATCATACATTTCGGAATCTAAATGTAAACTATGAAACCATACAAGTACTAGAAGAAAATATGGAATCCCTCTTGAAAATGCTTTTAATTATGACTTAAAATCCAGAGGCAATAAAATTTCTAATAAATTTGATTATATAAAAATAAAAAGTTCTTGCATGATGAAAGATACCATAAACAAAATCAACAGACAAATGAAACAAAAATGGGAGAAAATATCTATAACATATACCATAGACAAAGGGTTAATACCCACGATATAGAAAGAACTCTGAAAAAATTGAGTCACGAAAGGCCAAAAACCTGATAGAAAAATGGGAAAAAATGTGAAGATAGTTCACCAAAACCAGGATATAAAAATGGCCCTGAAATACATAAAAATAAGAACTCATTCATAATTAGAGAAATGAAAACTAAAATAACACTGAGATGCCATTTCTCTACCAGGGCAAAAATGTTAAAATGTGAGAGAGCACCATCTATTGAGAAAAGGCTATAAGGAAACAGGCTCTCTTATCAACTGCTAGTGGGAATATAAATTAGTAAAACCTTCTAGAGGGAAATTTGGCAACATCTAACAAAACACTACATATGCACCTACCTTTTCACCCAGTAATTACACTTATAGGAATCTATCCTGAAGGTACACCTCCAACAACATGAAAATATGTATGTACAAGGTTATTAGTTGCAGTACTGTTTGTAATTGCAAAGCATTAGACATTACCTAAATGCCCACAGGAGAGTGTTTGAATAAACTATGGTACATCCACATAAGGGAGTACTATGCAGCTGTAAATAAAAGAGAAAAATGTTCATGAAGTGATATGAGTAACTCTAGGATATACTGTTACGTGAAAAAGTGATGAGCAAAGTATGTTACCCTTCATGTAAGAAAAATGGGATATGAAAATGTGCATGTACTCTCTCATTAGTGCAAAAGAAATACAGAAAAGATAAGTCAGAAACAAAGGAGACTGGTTACCTATAGAGAGTGGGTGAAAAAGGACTGAAAAGATGGAGATGGCATTCGGGTAGCAGGAATGGGGGAAAAATAACAATCTCTGTGTACATCTATTTATACAGCTCTTACGCTCATATCTATAGCAATGTTTCAGATACCCCTAAAATAAACAAAACATTAAAGAGAACCATGTAGCTGAAGTGAATCTAAAATCACAAACACCCACAAATGAACCTGAACTGAACAACATAACTATACTGAAGCGGGTGGGGAAGAAACAAACATAAGTAATTTTGGAAAACAGTATGTTGACTGGAAACCCTAAGGCTAATGGCAAAATGAACTATACATAAATGTTTTAACATAGCTAGTAAATGTTTCACACAGAGGTATGAGTTAACAATTCTGAAACTCCTTTATGTGTATACTAGAGTTGAACAGAAAAAAACACGGTAAATAGTAACAGCTGAGTTTCTGAAAGAACAAATTACAAATAAGGAAAGGCTAAACTAACCCTGTAATTTTGGATTATAATCAAAGTATCATTGTAAACACATGATATTCAGTACAAATACAGATACATACAGAAATAGAGTATGTATATATGCATGGATTAGTATACATACATACATTTCCTACATATACATATATTTTGTAGCTCTGACCATTAAGAGAACGAAGAAACAATGCCGTTCCAACAGAATTGAGCACATCTAGTGTCCAGCTCTTAGTTTTTAAACACATTTTCTAATAAAGGGAACCAGTGATCCTTGGAGAAATCGTTGGTTCCAGGACTGGGGTAGGGAAAATATAAGATGAACCTAGAATTGGGGGAAATGGCCAGTTCTTCTTCATAGAGGGTTCCAATTAGTAAATGTAAAAGAAAAGAGGAAATCAGAAAATCACCATTAGGGAAATACCACAATAACAACTGTTGGAGATACAACCCATTGATGGACGCTAACATTAACGGGCATAGGCCAGGTGTGGTGGCTCATACCTGTTATCCCAGCACTTTGGGAGACTGAGGGGGGTGGATTACCTGAGGTCGGGAGTTTGAGACCAGCCTGACCAACATGGAGAAATCCCATCTCTACTAAAAATGCAAAATTAGCTGGGCATGGCGGCACATGCCTGTAACCCCAGCTACTCGGGAGGTCAAGGCAGGAGATTTGCTTGAAACCAGGAGGCGGAGATTCGCTTGAAACCGGGAGGCGGAGGTTGCAGTGCGCCGTGATTGCTCCATTGCACTACAGCCAGGGAAACAAGAGCGAAACTCCATCTCAAAATAATAATAATAATAATAATAGCCATAAGTTTAAGGAGAAACAGGATTTGCACAGTGTTCAAGTATCTCACTCCATCCCATATTTATTAACTACAAAGAAAAGACAGCAACTTTACAGTAAAGAAATCAGGCAGATGCTATCATAACAAAGTGACCAAGGTTAACATCTCCAGTAATCATACATAATATTATGAATCCCTTAATACGATGCATTAAGAAGGGCATATCACTTGTGATATTCTCGCCAAAAATGCATAACTTAATTCCAATCAAGAGAAAACATTAGACAAACCCAAAGTGACGAACATTCTACAAACTAATTAGTTATCTTCAAAAGTATAAGGATAATTAAAGAATAAGGAACGACTGAGGAACTGAATAACTAAATCCAAATTACAATACTGGGTAGGATCCTGGAACAGAAAACATTCTTGATATTAGCAGAAAAACTGTTGAAATTCACATAAGGACTGTAATTTAAATAACAGTATAATACCAATCTTAATGTCCTAATTTTGAAAGTTATATTATGGTTATACAAGAAGTTAATTGTTAGTGAAAGCTAGTTGAGGAGTATACAGGAACTCTGTACTGCTTTTGCAACTTTTCTGTAGTCTAAAATTATTTCCAAATAAAAATTGAAAAAAAATCCAGTGTAAACTGTTAATGTTGGATTCAAGACAGAAAGTAGGAAATAGCTTCAGAGGCCTAGGGAATGCCCCCAGCCCAGCCCACTACAAGTGGCACCTGAGCACTCCGCGCTGCAGTTTGAGGTTGGGCCCACCCAGCCCACCACTGCCACCATAGATGGCATCCACCAGCATATGCTACCTGCAGGTCTGGGCACTGGCCCACTCAACCCATCCCAGTCACCACCACCACCAGTGAGAACCTCTGCTTGGGTCCCAGAGGGTTGTCCCACCCCTGCTACTGCCACTGCCCATGTCACACTCATTACCTAGGGGTTTGAGAACATACCGCCTGACTGACCCACCATTGCCATTCCTGGCACCCAAGCAAGTTACCTGGAGGCCTACAAGTCAGCCTGCCTGGACCCACTAATACCAATGCCAGGGTACACCACCCTGGGGTCTCAAGACTGGCCCACTTGGCATCCCAGTTCCCAGAAAAACTTCACTAACAACTGTATGCTAAGCCACCAAGGAAATCACAGGTAACACTGATGCTGTTTACAGTTGAAGAAATCATCCAGAAACTACACTACCAGAATCGAAACCAAAGTGACCTACCTAACCAACACCATAGATACATCTTTAGGAAAAAGTTCTCTCCTACAAAAGCAAATTCAAAAAACTGGAAGAAGTGACTGTCACAACAGATTGTAGGTATCAATGTAAGGACACAAGAAACATGAAAAAGGAATATGATACTTCCAAAGGAACATAATAATTCTCCAGTAACATATCCCAATCAAAAAGAAACTTATGAAATTCCTGAAAAAGAATTCAAAAAATGATACTAAATAACCTCAGTGAAATACAAGGGAATTCTGAAAAACAATACACAGAAATCAGAAAAACAATTCAGGATATGAATGAGAAATTTGTCAGAGGTAGATAAAATAAACAAGAACTAAACACAAATTCTGGAACTGAAGAATTCATTGAATAAAATACAAAATACATTCAAAAGCTTCAACAAGACAGTAGATCAAACAAGAAAAAAAATCTCAGAACTTGAAGACAGGTCTTCATAGATACCTCAGTGAAACAAATATAAAGAAAAAACAAAAAACAGTGAAGAAAACCTTTGTGACATATGGGCCACCATAAAATGACCAAATAGGCAAATTTTTGGAACCCCAGAAGGCAAAGAGAAAATGAAAGGTTAGAAAAACTATTTAATGAAATAATAAGTGAAAATTTCCCAAGTTTACCAAGAGATTTAGACATCCAGATATAGGAAGCTCAAAGATCCCCAAACAGATACAATGTAAAAATGTTTTCTCCACGCCACATTATAGTCAAACTGTCAAGTCAAAGACAGGCCAAGCACAGTGGCTCACGCCTACAATCCCAGCACTTTGAGAGGTGAGGCAGGAGGATCACTTGAACCCAGTAGTTCGAGACCAGCCTGGGCAATATGGTGAAACTCCATTTCTACAAAAAATAAACAAATTAGTTGAGCATGGTAACACTCATCTGCAGTCCCAGCTACTTGGGAGGCTGAGGCAAGAGGATTGCTTGATCCTGGGAAATCACGGATGCAGTGAGCCATTATCATGCTACTGGGTGACAGAGTGAGATCATGTGGCAAAAACAAGAAACAAAACCAACACACAAACAAAAAACAATCAAAGATAAAATTCTAACACCAGAGAGAGAAAAGCATTTAGTCACCTATATAGGAACCCCCATCAGAACAACAACAGATTTCTCAGTAGAAACCTTATAGGCCAGGAGAGAACTGGATGATATATTCAAAGTCCTGAAGGAAAAAAATTGCCCAAGGATATTACACCCAGCAAAATTATCAGTCGGAAATGAAAAAGAAATAAAGTCTTTCCCAGACAAGCAAAAGCTGAGGGAATTCATTGCCCTAGACTGGTCCTACAAGACATGCTTAAGGAATATTCAGTATGATAACATACTGTATAGGTTTTTAAAAGTTAAAAAAAAAATGCTTAGGGGAGTCCTACACCCAGAAGTGAAACAACCATAACTACCATCATGAAGACACATGAAAATATAAAAACCACTGGTGGAGCAAACACACAAATCAAGAAAGAGAAAAACCTCAAATGTTACCACTACAGAATACCACTAAACTACAATGATAAAAAATAAGAGAGAAATAAAAGAACAAAGGATACACAAAACAACCAGAAATCAAGCAATAAAATGGTAGGAATAAGCTCTCATATATCAATAATAACCTTAAATGTGAATACATTAAATTTTCCACTTTAAAGATACACAGCAGCTGAATGGATTTTAAAAATGACTCAACTATATACTGCCTACAAGAAATTCATCTCACCTGTAAAGACACATACAGCCCGAATATGAGAGGATGAAAAAGATATTCCATGCAAATAGAAACCAAAAGCAAGCAGGAGTAACTATACTTACATAAGACAAAATGAACTTTAAGTCAAAACCAGTAAAAAGAGACAAAGAAGGTCATTATATAATAACAAAGGGATTAATTTAGAAACAGGTTACAATTCTAAACATATACCCAACACTGCAGCACCCAGATGTTATATCAAGCAAATATTAGATTTAAAGGGAGGGATAGACTCCAATAAAATAACAACTGGGGACTTTAATACAGCATTCTCACCACTGGACAGAAATCATCTAGACAGAAAATCAACAAAGAAATATTGGATTTAAACTGCACATTAGACCAAAAGGACTTAAGAGACATTTACAAAACGTTTTATCCAACAGCTACAAAATATTCTTATCATCAACATGCAGAAAATTCTCCAGGATAGACCATATGTTAGGACACAAAACAAGTCTCAACAAATTTTAAAAAATCAAAATAATATCAAGTATCTTCTCAGTCCACAACGGAATAAAACTAGAAATCAATAACAATAGGAACTCTGGAAACTGTACAAATACATGGGAATTAGACAATATACTCCTGAATCACCATTGGGTCAAGGAAAAAAATGAGGAAATAAAAAAATGTATTGAACCAAATGAAAATCAAAACACAAGGTACCAAAACCTATGGGATACAGTAAAAACAGTGTTAAGAGGGAAGTTTATAGCAATATATACCTTCATCAAAAAAATAGAAATATTTCAAGGAACTAGAAAAACAAGAACAACCGGGTACAGGGACTCAGGCCTGTAATCCCAGCATTTTGGGAGGCTGAAGTGGGCAGATCACCTAAGGTCAGGAGTTTGAGACCAGCCTGGCCAACATGGTGAAACCCCGTCTCTATTAAAAAATACAAAAATTAGCCGGGCGTGGTGATGCACGCTTATAATCCCAGCTACTAGGGAGGCTGAGGCAGGAAAATAGCTCGAACCCAGGAAGCAGATGTTGCAGTGAGCTGAGATTGCGCCACTGCACTCCAGCCTGGGTGACAGAACAAGACTCCATCTCAAAAAAAAAAAAAAAAAAAAAAAAGAAAAAGAAAAGGAGAAACAAGAACAAACCAAACTCCAAATTAGTATAAGAAATAATAAATCACAGCAGAACTAAACAAGAAAGACTAAAAACCAAATAAAAACCCAAATCCAAAGAATCAACAAAATGAAAAGTTGGTTTTCTGAAAAGATGAACAGAACTTAATAAACCACTTGCTAGACTAACCAAGAAAAAAAGAGAGAAGACCCAAATAAACAAAATCAGAAATGAAAAAGGAGACACTGAAACTGATACCATACAAATACAAAGGATCATCAGAAACAATTATGAACAATTACACAATAAAAAAACTAGAAAACCTAAAGAAAATGGGAAACTTCCTGGAAAATACAAACTGCCAAGATTGGATCTGGAAAAAAATAAAACCTGAATAGACCAATAGTGAGTAATAAAATTGAATCAGTGATAAAAAGTCTCTCAACAAAGAAAAGTCCAGGACTGGATGGTTTCACCGCTGAATTCTACCAAACTTTCAAAGAACGCCAGTTCTCCTCAAATTATCCCCCCCCCCAAAAAAAAACTAGATTAAAGAGGAAGGCATTCCCCCCAATTCATTCTACAAGGCCAGCATTACCTGATATCAAAATCAGATAAGGGTGCAACAAAAAAAGAAAACTATAGGCCAATATCCCTGATGAACATAAATGTAAAAATTCTCAACAAAATACTAACAAACCAAATCCAACAGTACAGAATATATCATGATCAAGAGGGACTTATCCCAGGGATGTAAGGATGGTCCAACATACACAAATTAATAAATGTGATACATCACATCAATATAATGAAGGACAAAAACCATATGACCATCTTAACAGACACAGAAAAAGCATTTGATAGAATTCAACATCTCCTCAAAAAACTCTCAACAAACTAGGCATAGAAGGAACATACCTCAACATATAAAAGCCATATGACAAATACACAGCTAACATCATACCAAATGGGGAAAAATCGGAAAGCCTTTCCCCCAAGAACTGGAACAAGCCAAGAATTCCCACTTTCACCACTCCTATTCAACACAGTACTGGAAGTGTTAGCGAGAGCAATTAGGCAAGAGAAAGAAATAAAAACCATCCGAACTGGAAAACTTGAAGTCAAACTGTCCTCCTTTGACAATAATATGATCTTATATCTAGAAAAACCTATAGGCTCCACCAAAAATCTCCTAGATCTAATAAACAAATTCAGTCAAGTTGCTGAATACAAAATCAACATATAAAAAATCAGTAGTGTTTCTGTACTCCAATAATGAACTAGCTGAGAAAGAAATCAAGAAGGCAACCCCATTTATAATAGCTATTTAAAAAATACCCGGGAATAAATTTAACCAAGGAGGTGAAAGATCTCTATAAGAAAAACTACAAAACTGACAAAAAAAATTCACAAAAAAATAGAAAGACATCCCATGCTCATGAATTAGAAGAATATTGTTTAAATGACCCTACTGCCTAAAGTAATCTACAGATTCAATGCAACCCCTATCAAAATATTGACGTCATTTTTCACAGAAATAGAAAAAATAATTGTAAAATGTGTATGGAACCAGAAAAGAGCCCAAATAGCCAAAGCAATCCTGAGCAAAAAGAACAAAGCTGGAGGCATCACACTATCTGACTTCAAAATATATTATAATGCTATAGTAACCAAAAAAGCATGGTATTGGTATAAAAACAGACACACAGACCAGTGGAACAGAATAGGGAATCCAGAACTAAATCTAGGTATTTAGAGTCAACTGATATTCAACAAAGATGCCAAGGATATACATTGAGGAAAGGCCATCCTTTTCAATAAATGGTGCTGGAAAAACTGGATATCCATATGCAGGGGAATAAACTGGATCCCCATCTCTCACCATATATAAAAATCAACTCAAGATGGATTAAATACTTAAATATAAGGCCTGAAACTACAAAACTACTAGATGAAAACATAGGGAACTTCGTCTAGACAATCGTTTTATGGCTAAGACTTTGAAAGCAGAGATTTAAAAAAAAATAGCTAAATGAGACTATATTAAACTACAAAGCTTCTGCACAGCAAACAATCAAAAGAGTAAAGAGTCAACCTGTAGAATGTGAGAAAATATCTGCAAATTATCTGACAAGGGACTAGTATCCAGAATATACAAAAAAAAATCATTCAATAGTTAAAAAATAATAATCCTATTAAATGAGCAAAGGGTGTGAAGAGATATTTCTCAAAAGTAGACAAACAAATAGCTAACAGCTACATGAAAGAAATGCTTAACATCACTAATAATCAGGGAAATGTAAATCAAGACCACGAGATACCATCTTAACCCAGTTAGAATGGTTATTATTAAAAAGATTAAAAAATAACAGATGCTAGCAAGGATGCAGAGAAAAATTCTTACACATGGTTAGTGAGAACGTAAATTAGTACAGCCACTATGGGGCAATAGTATGAAGATTTCATAAAAAACTAAAAACAGAACTACCATACATTTCAGCAATGCCACTACTGGGTATTTACTGAAAGGAAAAGAAATAAGTGTATCAAAGGTACACCTGCACTTTGATGTTCACTGTAGCACTATTCACAATACCAAAGCTATGGAATCAACTGAAGTGTCCATCTACAGATGAATGGATAAAAAAAATGTGGTATGCATACACAATGGAATACTAGTCTGCTATGAAAAAGAATGAATCATGACATTTGCAGCAATGTGGATAGAACTGGAGGCCCTTATGTCAAGTGAAATAAGCCAGACACAGAAAGACAAATTTTACATGTTCTCATTCATATGTAGAAGCTAAAAAAGTTGATCTCATGAAGGTAGTGGGTAGAAGGACTGATACCAGAGGCTGGAAAAGGTGTGCTGGTGGGAGGTGGTGATGAAAAGAGGTTGATCAATAGGTATAAACATACAGTTAGATAGAAGGTATAATGTTTTGTAGCAGAGTAGGGTTACTACAGTTAGCAACAATGTATTGTATATTTCAAAGCAGTTAGAAGAGAGAACCTAAAATGCTCCCAACACATAAAAATGATAAAAACTCCAGGTTACCCAAATACTCTGACTTGATCATTACACATTCTATGCATGCAGTAAAATACTTATAAATACAAAAGAAGTCAGGAAAGAAAAAAATAGAAAATACTTATAAACACAAAATCAGTCAGGAAAGAAAAAATAGAGAATACATATAAACACAAAAGAAGTCAGGAAAGAAAAAATAGAGAAACAGAGCAGATGGAACAAACAGAAAACAAAATAGCAAGGTGGTAACTTAAACACAACTACACAAGTAATTACATTAAACATAAATAATCAAACACTGCAATTAAAAGACAAAGATTATCATACTAAAGACCAAAACCCAACTACACACTGTTTATAAGAGACATGCCTTAAATATGAAGATACAGTGTTATGAACTAAAATGTGCTCCCCCACACCCAATTCCTATGTTGAAGCCCTAACCCTCAATATGACTAAATTTAGAAACAGGGCCTTTAAAGAGCTAATTAGGGTTAAATTAGGTAATAAAGGTGTGGCCTTAATGTGAAAGGGCTGGTGCCCTTACAAGAGAGAGACACTAGAGATCTCTCCAAATATGAGCACAGAGGAAAGGCCCGTGAGGACACAGCAAGAAGGTGGCTATCTACAAGCCAAGTTGAGAGGCCTCACCAGAAACCAACCCTGTTGGCATCTTTATCTTTGATTTAGAACCTCCAGAACTGTGGGAAAATAAATATCTGTTGTTTATGCTATTCAGTCTGTGTATTTTGTAATAGCGGACCAAGAAGACTAACACACATATGGTACAAGTAAAAGGATAGAAAAGGCTGGGCGCAATGTCTCACGCCCGTAATCCCAGCACTTTGGGAGGCTGAGGCGGGTGGACCACTTGATGTCAGAAGTTCGAGGCCAGCATGGCTAACACAGTGAAACCCCATCTCTACTAAAAATACAAAAATTAGCCGAGTGTGGCCCCAGCTACTCTGGAGGCTGAGGCTGGAGAACTGCTTGAAACCAGGAGGCAGAGGTTGCAGCGAGCCAAGATTGCGCCACTGCACTCCAGCCTGGGCGACAGAGCTAGACACTGCCTCACAAAAATAAATAAATAAACAAATAAATGCATTCAGTGGCTAAGCTATGAGATAGGTTAGGTGTATTAAGTGCATTTTCAACTTAAGATATTTTCAACTTATGATGGTTTTATCAGGATGTAAGCCCATCATAAATTGAGGAGCATCTGCAATGTACTTTTTCCTTCTGCTTTCAATGTTGTTTTTTTTTCTCATTAATCTCCCAAAGCTTGATTTTAATGTGTCTTGCTGTGAATTTTTTCAGGTATATCTGTCTATGGTTCTCTCAGCTTCTTAAATCTATAGGTTTACGCCTTTTATCAAATTTGGGAAGTTTTCAGCCAGTAACTCTTTGAATATTTTTTGTAGTTCCACACTCTTTCTCCTTTCCTTCTAGCACTCTGATGACAAAAAAAGTTAGATCTTTTACAATTGTCCCACAGTCCTGGAGGCTCTGTTAATTTCTTTTCCATCTACTTCTCTCTGATGTTCAAATTATATACTTTGCTTAAAGTTCACTGATCTTTTTATCATTTCCATCTAGTATTGAGTGCATCCAGTGAATTTTTATTTCAGCTATTATATTTTCAATTCTATAATTTCCATTTATTTCCTTTTTAGATCTCCTATTCCTTTGCTGAGATTTTCTGGGTTTTTTTTCCATCTGTTTCAAGAATGTTTGTAACTACTCATTGAAACATTTTTATGATGACTGTTCTAAAACCTTTGTCAGATAATGTCAACATCTCACTGTTTGGTGTATGTTGACCTCCTTTTACCATTCGAGTTGTGATTTTCCAGGTTCTTGGTATGATGACTAATTTTCAATTTTGAGTATGTGAATCTGTATTCTATTTAAATCTTCTAGTTTAGCAGGCAGTTTCTCTATTTGGGTTTCTTGTGCAGGTCCTGATCTACTTTTAGGAGTTGTAGTTCCAACAATAATTTCATTTTCAGAGCCCTTACAATACTATTTGGGTCTGCCTTGATTGTGTGCTACCTAGAGGTCAATGTGAAAATGTAGGCACTATTCCACACTGTAGTTCAGTTCTCAACCCTTCTGTCATGTTAATTTTGGTCAGTATAATGTATGAGTCACTCTGGGATCTTTACAGAACTCTACATACAAGCTTAAAGCATCTTTCTCCAGCTCCCTTCTCTCTAAAATTCTCCCCCACACCATCACTCCCTATTTGGGAAGGGGAGACGTACTACCTTATTATTGCCTGTAATTCCAGGGTGGGAGGTGATGGATATCCAAGCTTACCACTTGGTCTCCACTGACACCACACTTATGACAGAAGGGGAGTATCACCTGCTACCTCTGGGCAGGATATGAAAGTCTAGGCTTCCCATTTGGCCTCTTCTGGCACCACCCTGGTAAGGAAAGGAAATCACTCCCTGCTACCACTGGGCAGGAACTGAAAGCCCAAGGTTCTTATTCAGCATCTGTTGATAACACCTTGATGGAGAAGAGAAGCACTGCTTGCTACCACGAGCCAGGGATGTCTAGGCTTCCCTTTCAGCCTCCAAGCAAGAGGGTGGCATATTCTTCCTCCATGTATTTGGCTGGGGTAGGATGGGTATTGTTGAAGAGTTCTGTTCTGTTAGATTGCCCCTTTTCCTGTCCTTTGGCAAGAGACAACAGGCTTTTCTTCTCTGCACCTGTTGGTATTTCTGGGTTGTGGGCTTCTCCAGAGAACACTTCAGCTTATAAAGAAACAAAAAGAAAACCCAGAGAAATCACCACAGTGTCATTTCTCAATTCTTGAGGTCCCTAGTCAGTCAGCTCTCTTCTTCTAACCCTTTAGTCTTCTTACGTTTATTTGCTGTATATGTCCAGCGTTTTAAATATGAACTGAATAGGAAGAATAGGGAGAAATAAGTCTTATCTGGAACTGAAGACCCCTTATCTAAGCATTAAAGAATAGTTAATACTAACCTTAAATGCACTCTTTCAGAGAATAAAGGAGTATTTCCCATCTGGTTTTATGCAGCTAATATAACTATCTCTATTTGCAAATGACACAATATTGTATATAAAAATTATAAGGAATCCAGTAATAAACTGTCAGAACTAATAGAAGTATTCAGAAAGAATGCAGGATACAGATCAATAAACACAGACCTTTTTTTTTTTTTTTTAAATTTCTGTAGCAACACAGTGTCACTATGTTGCCCAGGCTAGTCTCAAATTCCTGGCCTCAAGTCATCCTCCTGCCTTGGCCTTCCAAAGTGCTGAGATTACAGGTGTGACCCATAATGCCTGGCCAAAAATTAATTGTATTTCTATACCTTAAGAATGAACAAGCGGCCGGGCACGGTGGCTCAAGCCTGTAATCCCAGCACTTTGGGGGGCCGAGACGGGCGGATCACAAGGTCAGGAGATGGAGACCATCCTGGCTAACACGGTGAAACCCCGTCTCTACTTAAAAAATACAAACAACTAGCCGGCTGAGGTGGCAGGCGTCTGTAGTCCCAGCTACTCGGGAGGCTGAGGCAGGAGAATGGCGTAAACCCGGGAGGCGGAGCTTGCAGTGAGCTGAGATCCGGCCACTGCACTCCAGCCTGGGCGACAGGGCGAGACTCCGTCTCAAAAAAAAAAAAAAGAATGAACAATCAGAAAAGAAAATGAAGAAAACAATTCCATCTATAACATCAAAAACATAAAATACTTAGCAATAAATTTAACAAAAGAAGTGTAAGACTTGTACACTGAAAACTATAAAACATCACTGAAAGAAATTAAATAAGACCTAAATAAATGGGAAGGCATCATGTATTCATGGACTTAATATTTTAAGATGGTACTACTCCCCAAGCTGATCTATAGATTCAATGCAATTCTTATTAAAATCTTCACTGCAAAGATTTTTTTTTTTGCAAAAATGAACAAACTGATCCGAAAATTCACATGGAAATTCATGGAGCCCAGAATAGCCAAAACAACCTTGAAAAAAGGTGGAAGAATCACGCTTTTCAATTTCAAAACTTACTGCAAAGGCATAGTAATCAAGACTGTGTGGTATTAACATAAGGAAAGACATATTGATCAATGGAATAAAACTAAGAATCTAGAAATAAACCTTCATATTTATAAACAAATTTATTTTTGACAAGAGTGCTACAATGACTTAATGGGGGAAAGAACAGTCTTTTCAATAACAGTGGTGAAATAACTGGATATCCATATGTAAAAGAATGAAGTTAGACCCCTACTTCACACTCTACCCAATTAACTCAAAATAATCAAAGACTTCAATGTAAGAGATAATACTATAAAATTCTTAGAAGAAAAAGGCTTAATCATCATGATCTTTGATTAGACAATGATTTCTTAAAACCACAAAAAAAAACCCCAAAATAAATAAGACCATAAAAATTTAAAACTTTTATGCTTTAAAGGACACTTTCGAGCAAGTAAAAAGATAATTCAATGAACTGAAGAAAGTATCTGCAAATCATACATCTGAAAAGGGACTTGTATCCAAAACATGTAACTCTTATAACTCAATAATAAAGAGACAAATAACACCATTTTTTAAATAAGCATAAAATCTGAATAGAAATTTCCACAATGAACATACACAAATGACCAATGAGTACATGAAAAGATCCTCAACACCATTAACCATCAAGGAAATGAAAATCAAAACCACAGTGAGATGCTTCTTCCCATACCTTAGGATAGCATAATCAAAAACACAGATGATAACAAGTATTGGCAAGGATGTGGACAAACTAGAACTCTCATACATTGCTGCTAAGAATATAAAATGGTGCAGCCTCTTTGAAAAACAACAGGCAGTTCCTCAAAAGGTTAAACAGAGTTATGCTATGACCCAGCAATTCTACTCCTAGGTATATACCTAAGAGGAATGAAAATACACGTGTATATGTCCACATTCAAGAAAGCTCACAGCTCTTTTATTCATAATAGCCAAACACTGAAGGAAAAAAAAGACATCTAAATGTCCACCAACAGGAGAACAGATAAAATTGTGGTATATACATACAATGAAATGTTATACAGCAATAAGGGAACAATTGATACATGTAACATGGATGACTCTCACAAATGTTATATTGAACATAATAAGCTTAATCCAAAAGTATATATACTTTATTATTCCAAATATTTGAATTTTAAGAAGAGTTAGAACTAATCAGGGGTCACAGAAGTTCAGAATAATAGTCACCTCAGGGTGGAAGTGAAGGATGGATATTGACAGGAAGTAACTTTAGGGAACAAATTTTCTAGGGATCCCAGGAATGTTCTAATTTGAAATAGGTGGTAGTTACACAAGGGTATGTGTATGTGTATAGATGTGTGTGTGTGTGTGTGTGTGTATGTATATAAAACGCATTGCACCATATCCTTAAGATTTGTGTACATTTACCTCACTGAATTTATTTGACTTAATTTTAATTAATGAAGAAAAATACTTTATGTACATTATACTAAATACCTTTAAAATATATACATGTAAGTAGAAAAAAATAAAGATGAAAATGAAATATATTCAAATTTTACAGTGAAGAGGTTAAGAGCTTGGGCTTTGGAGTTAGAATATTCGAATCTAGGCTTTGGCCTGCACTAGCTCTGTAACTTCTTTTTTTTTTTTTTTTGAGACGGAGTCTCACGCTGTTGCCCAGGCTGGAGTGCAGTGGCGCGATCTCGGCTCACTGCAAGCTCCGCCTCCCGGGTTCCCGCCATTCTCCTGCCTCAGCCTCCTGAGTAGCTGGGACTACAGGCGCCCGCCACCGCGCCCGGCTAATTTTTTGTATTTTTAGTAGAGACGGGGTTTCACTGTGGTCTCGATCTCCTGACCTTGTGATCCGCCCGCCTCGGCCTCCCAAAGTGCTGGGATTACAGGCTTGAGCCACCGCGCCCGGCCTAGCTCTGTAACTTCTTTAAGCTCCTGTTTCTTCACCGTAAAATGTAGAGCATAATATATGCACATTATGGGATTGATGCAATGACTAAAAGAGACAATACACATAAAATTCTTGACACACAGTAAACACTAAATACTTGTTATATCCTACCCACCCCACTGCACACAGATACGCACTATGTAATGGGATTACAGATGGTTTTATTTATTGCTTTATACTTTTCTCATGTTTTTGAAATCTTTTATAAGACACAGATAGGCACAAGGTATTCACTGAGAGGGCACAGGGTAGTCTCTAAACTGTAAGCTTATATAATGTATATGTCATAAAACCTTTATACATTTCTGTACCACTTAAACAAAATGTTTTTCTTTTAAACTGCATAACACCAGTACACAGTACTGACACATACACCACAGATGCTCCTACTCCTCCTACCAATAAATGTTCAGCATTCAAATACCTTTTAATGTGCTTTGGGGGTAGTTTTAATCTTTCTTCAGGGCTTGAAAAATCAAAGTTACTCAAGAAGTCAGAGAAGGGTGTGTGTGTGTGTGTGCATGCGCACACACACGTGCATGTAAGCCATATCCTAATCCCATATGTGGTATGAACCTAAGTTCCAGAGTGGAACTAAAAATCAGTACCAAGCAGTGGAAGAGACAAAACTGTATCCATAACACTGTCAGATAACAAACGAAATCTATACAGCATCTTCCTTAGAAATAAAATTTCAAGTTTCAATTCCATCACAGTCACACAAAATAGAAGCTGCAGTACAAAAAAAAAAAAAAAAAAAATATGAGACAGACTGAAGGGTAAAAAATGACAGGAAAACACAGAGTAGACTTTGACATATCTCTAATTACTGCTTCGTTTCAGACTAATGGTAAAAATTAGTCTTCAGATAGTTGATAACATCAGACTGTCTGTGCTGAGTTAGTACTAAGATCTGTGGCCAAGCAAATACTTCTAATAAAATTGATTTTCCTTTTTGGCAACCAATAGGCCAGTCAATAATAATGTTGTTTGAGAAATATTGAGTCATGAGGGAGATGAACCTTTCCTTCCATTTATTATGTTTGTATTGTCTATATTTGAAAAGAGTTTTCAATAACGAAACCAAAGAAGATATTACAAGGGAAAGAGCTATTCTGAGAGCTAACCTCCAGAAGCCTTCTGACTTCGAAGCATGTTAGCAACTCAAACTGGAAAAGCCAAAAGCATCCCATTAACTAAAGTTAGATTGTATAGATTATGACTGTCAAAAGAGAATCAAAGCTGGCGGCTATACACAATGGTCATGTGAATACAAAGGAAAACATTGTGCCAGGCATATAATACTAACAGATCCGTCCTAAAAACCTACATCGAACTTTTACTTTGCATTAAAGCTTGGTGTTTAGTAAAGAATGTTCTATAAAGCCACTTATAGCTTTTGGATTGTCTGTCTCACACTACCCAAACAAACAGAACATAAGAAATCCGCAAGGCAAAAACCTAAGGCAATGCCTAACTTGGGGAAATTTCCATATACAATATCTCCAAACAATGTGTTTGGTTAAAAAAATTGTTTTGTTGTTTTTTAGAGATAGGGTCTTGTGCTCTGTCACCTAGGATGGAATGCAGTGGTGCAATCATAGTTCACTGTAGCCTCAAACTCCTGGGCTCAAGTGATCCTCCCACCTCAGCCTCCAGAGTAATTAGGACTACAGGCACCCACCACTACATCCAATTTTTTAAAAAAAATTTTGTGGAGATGGGGTCTCACTATGTTGCCCAGGCTAGTCTAAAACTCCTGGTCTCAAGTGATCCTCCTGACTCAGCCTCCTAAAGTGCTAGGATTACAGGCATGAGCCATCGCATCTGGCCAGTTCTTCTTGTTTGTTGTTTTAACTTAGTGGTAATAGTGGTAGGGAAAGTTGGGCATTGAAAAAATGATTTTGAAATTTACACAGAAAAATAAATAAGCAAAAATAGTAGAAACTATTTTGAATGAGTAGTGAAAGAATTTGCCCAACCAGATTTAAAAATATATTTTGAAGCTATAATACTTAAAACAGTGTAGCACGAATACATGAACAGAAAACCAGAGCAATGGAATGGAAGAACAAGCCCCCAAGATAGACTGAAATACATAAAAGAATTGAGACTATGATAAGACAGTTCAAATTGCTATAGGAAAGATACCAATGATTCAATAAACATTACTGGAACTTGCTAGTCATTTGGACAAAAATAAAGTTGGCACCATTTGGACAAAAGTAAAATTCCTATTACATACATAGGATACGTATATCAATTCTAGATGAGTTGATAAAAACCATGAAATAATAAAAATACTAGAAGAAAATGTGGGGGAAATTTTTAACAATTATAACACAAAGAAACTGATTTTCCTTACTATATAAAAAGTTCCTGTAAGGAGAAAAATACCATCAACACAATGGGAAACTGAGGAAAAGCTATATTAAAAATATGATATACTATTCATCAAACAGGCAGAGAACAAAAAGTGTTATGATGAACTATTTGGCAGGGCTGGAGAAACAGGAATTCTCTCACACATTGCTGGTCGAAGTATAAACTGTTACAGTCCCTTTATATGGTACTAGTTAACTAAATTATGACACATTCTCCTGGGAACTTGTTGGATGATGGTGCCAATTACGGTGAGTGGCAGGCAGGGAAGGGTGGGCTGTTGAGGGATGCTGGTGTTTAGTGTTAGATATTGTGCGTTTGAAGTGTCTGAGGGACATCAAAGAAGAGATATGTGTGTCTGGAGCTACTGGTGAGATCTGGGTTGGTCATAAACATTTATTCTACTTTCTCTGTGAAATAGGAGGTATTCTGAAGATAAAGACCAGAAGACTAGGTAGTCAAATTTAATGATGATATTACCATGGTTTATGGTAACAACAGTGTTGTGTGATTTTTTTTATTTTTATTTTTAGCTTTTTCCAGAACCTAAGCGTAAAAAGACAAAGATGCCTATGTTACCACTTCTATTGAACCTAGTACTGGAAGGCCCAGCTGGAGCAATTAGGCAAGAAAATGAAATAAAAGGCACCCAAATCAGTCATTAGGATGTCTATTGTCAAAAACACAGAAAATAACAAGTGTGGGCAAGGATGTGGAGAAATTCGAATGTATTACTATGTATTACTGGTGGAAATGTGAAATGGTGCAGCTACTGTGGGAAATATTATGGCAATTCCTCAAAAAATTAAACGTAGAATTATCATACGATCCAGCAATTCTATTTCTAGGGTATATACTCAAAAGAAGTGAAAGTAGGGACTTGAACAGACATTTGTACATCTATGTTCACAGTATCGTTATTCATAATCGCCAAAAGGTAAAAGCAAACCAACTGCCCATAGATATGGGAATAAACAAAGTACTGTAAATACATACAAATAACATTCGGCTTTAAAAGGGAAGGAAATTTTGACACATGCAACCACATGGATGAACCTTGATCATGTTATGCTGAGTGAAATAAGCCAGTCAAAAAGGGACAAATTTTGTATGATTCCACTTATATGAGGTACCTAGAGCAGTCAAATTCACAGAAATAGAAAGTAGAATGGTAGTTGCCAGGGGCTGAGAAAAGGGAGGAATAGGAAATTAGTGTTTAATGGTTAGAGTTTCAGTTGTGGGGGATGAAAAAGTTCTGGAGATGGGTGGTGGCGATGGGCGCACACAATATAAACGTATTTAGTGCCACATTAACTATCCACTTAAAATGGTTAAAATGGTAAATTTTATGACTATTTTACCACAATAAAAAGGAGAAAGAAAACCAAAATCTTAGGTTCTATGACCTTGGATTTGGCAATGGTTTCTAAAGTATGACACCATAAACAAAAGGAAAAAAGAGAAAACAAATAATAAATTAATTTCATCAAAATTTACAACCTATGCATCAAAAGGCACTATCAAGAAAATAAAGAGAAAACCCACAAAAAGGGAGAAGATACTTGCAAATCATGTAACTGATAAGGGTCTAGATTCCAGAATATATAAAAAAACTCCTACAACTCAACAACAAAAAGACAAACAAATCACTTTAAAGTGGGCAAAGACTTAGACATTTCTCCAAAAACTATATGCAAATAGTCAACAAGCATGTGAAAAGATACTCCATATCATTAGTCATTAGGGAAATGCAAATCAAAATTATACCATGATGAGACATCATTTCATACCTGCTAAGATAGTTATTTTTTAAAAAGCGAAAATAACAAGTATTGGTGAGGATGTGGTGAAACTGGAAGCATCATACATAGCTGCTGGGCATGAAAAATGGTGTAGCTCCTATGAAAAACAGTTTGTCAGTTGCTCAAAAAGTTAACATCAAATTACTTTATAACCCAGTAATTCCACTCCTATGTCTACAACCAAAAGAACTGACAACAGGTATTCAAACAAAAACACAAGTACACAAATGTTCACGGTAGCATTATTCCCAACTGCCAAAGACAGAAACAACCCAAACTGCCCATCAATCCATCAATTGATTAATGGATAAATACGTGGGATATTCAAAAAATACAGCCGTAAAAAGGAATGAGGTATTGTTACATGTCACCATGTAACAATATAGATATACCTTTAAAACATTATGCTAAGTAAAAGAAGTCAAACACAACCATAATTGTTATGATTCTATTTATATAAAATATCCAGAATAGGCAAATCTATAGAAACAGAAAGCAGATTAGTGGTTGCCAAGGTCTGGGGCAAAGGGAGAAATAAAAAAAATTTAAAGTGACTGCTTAGTGGGAACAGGGTTTTCTTCTGCAGTGACAACAGTATTACGGAACTATATAATAGCAATGATTACACAACATTGTGAAATGTACTAAACGCCACTGAATTGCACATTTCAAAAGAGTTTATCTGGTAAATTTTATGTTATGTGAATTATACTTCAATTTAAAAATAAAAGCTCTTCTTTATTTTGTCACTCTTACCTGACAGTTAATGTCAGCTCTATGTTGCAGCAAGACTGTGACTAGCTCCTTATGTCCTCGATCACAGGCCCAGTGAAGTAGAGCCCTACCCTAAAACACAGAATAAGATAAATGAATTTGTTATCTCAGTGGTGGGGCCATGTAAAAGATATAATGTTTTAGGAAAGACAAGGAAATATGTAAAAGTATGGGTTAATTATTCTAAGAATGATTGATATAAAAATGCACCACAGGAAAAGCAATAAACAATCAATGGGGCAGGGCACGGTGGCTCCTGCCTGTAATCCCAGCACTTTGAAAGGCCGAGGCGGGTGGATCACTTGAGGTCAAGAGTTCAAGACCAGCCTGGCCAATATGGTGAAACCCTGTCTCTGCTAAAAATACAAAAATTAGCCGGGCATGGTGATGGGTGCTTGTAATCCTAGCTACCTGGGACACTGAGGCAGGAGAATTGCTTGAACTTGGGAGGCGGAGGTTGCAGTGGGCTAAGATCGTACCACTGCACTCCAGCCTGGGTGACAAAGCAAAACTCCATCTCAAAAACAACAACAACAATGAAAACAATCAATGCGAAGCCCCAATATCTACTTCTGGATCTGTACTAGCCCAATGCCTGCTTTCAGCTCAACCAGTTCACTTACAGAGTGGCGATGATAGTAATAACAACAATAATATCAATAATACCTGCTAAATGAACTATAAGAAAATGCTTTGTAAACTGTACTTTATAAATTCCAGTTTTCTAAAACATTATGTCCAATGAATTCATAAGAATAAAAAAGCAAGAACTTAAACCTAGGTAGAAATCATAATCCAAATGTACTATATCTAAATTTCCTCAAGTTTATTCCTTAAAAAGATTAAACCAGTTTGAAAATAAGCATTTCTCCTTACTATTGCAAGTTTACACTCTGAAATACCTCAAAAACACTAGTACAATCTATTAGTGTCTATCATCAAACAGCTGACTGTGAAAGCCACTTGTAAAAGAGAATGGATGATTAACTATTAGGAGACAAATACTAAATACGAAATATTAACATTTGTCTACCAAAGACTCACAGTTACTATTACATGTGTTATTTCTATTCTCTACTGCTAAATCTTGTTTTAGTTAATGAAAAAAAGCCTACTTGGTTCAAAAGAATAAACAAAACCCCAAAAGCTAAGGGTTTTTCTGAATAAATGAGTGATGCATGGCTTACTACTTTCTGAGGATGGTGATGATGTTGTCATTTACAAAGAATGGAATGTTTTTCCACATTAAGTTGAAATCCCTACTTTATGTCATTTTAGGAAAGACTTAAATAGATATAAGCTGGGGCGAGGATTGATTTAAAGTAAAAAGCACCTTTCAAGAAACAGCACTTTTCTAAAACTGCCTTCATTCTTTTTATCATCCAGACTCTCTTCACACACCTGTTAGTTCAATTAATTAAACTAGGATCTATTCTTTAAACAAACAACAAAGTAGGAAAACTTCTTCCCTACAAATTGTCTTCTTTTGCTTTCATTTGCTTGATTTACTTTTATTTACCTGTGAATACCTGTTTTCTAACAGGCTTACGCAAAATCCTAAGAGGGAGGAAAGCAGTGAAAAAATGTAGGCAAATCATTCACAATTTACAGTATCAAAACTATTTTATTTTGCCTTGTTCAGAGCCCAGTAGGAGTTATTTTTATTTTATTCTATTTATTTTATTTTTGAGATGGAGTTTCACTCTTTTGCCCAGGCTGGAGTGCAGTGGCAGGATCTCCGCTTACTGCAACCTCCGCCTTCCAGTTTCAAGCAATTCACCTGCCTCAGCCTCCCAAATAGATGGGATTACAGGCCCCCGCTACCATACCCAGCTAATTTTTGTTTTTTTTTTTTTTTTTTTTTTTTTTTTTAGTAGAGACGGGGTTTCACCATGTTGGCCAGGCTGGTCTCGAACTCCTGACCTTGTGATCCGCCCACCTCGGCCTCCCAAAGTGTTGGGATTACAGGCATGAGCCACCACGCCCAGCCAGGAGTTATTTTTTAGTGGAGACAATTCTAAAAGTCCAGGTGAAAATGTATTGCTGAGTACTACAGCAGTTTCCTATGTTAAAATTTTTGTAGCTCTAATGTGATCTGCTGTTACTAGGGCCTTAATTCAGAAATCCTCCATATGAACAATTAGATATTTTAATGAGACTCTGAACAAATACTAATGAATAAAATATTCTACAGGTCCACGTTATTGTTTCACAGCATTTATTAATACATTAAAAGAATCAGACAAAATTTCAAAGTCTATCATTTTTAGTTCTAATTGTAAGTGTGCATCTTACGGCTATTAGCTTAAACTACAGACAAGAGTTACTACATAGTTAAGACGATGTGTGATATATTTACATAGGGTACTTACAAAAACTACATAATA
This sequence comes from Macaca nemestrina, assembly GCF_043159975.1. Taxonomy (NCBI): domain Eukaryota; kingdom Metazoa; phylum Chordata; class Mammalia; order Primates; family Cercopithecidae; genus Macaca; species Macaca nemestrina. Next base: position 38,124,571 of record NC_092125.1, read on the forward strand.
GTTAAGTAGGACAACATATGTCTTGTACTTTTACCATAAGATGTGTAGATAATTTATATCTCTCAGCCACGTTCCTGAATTTTCCTTAGGTTTGACCCAATAGGGTTATATCAACTAATGCTAAAATATAAATCCTTAGCTGTTTCAATGGTAAAGCTGACAAGTAACACATTTTACTGTTAATGGGTGTTATATTTTAAAATTCCCATATTTTAAATTTTCCATGTGGTGCCAAAAATTTACTTTAGGGGAAACACCTATGACTGGACCTCCGTAGTGATTTTCACTTTGGATATATTTTCCAGAAGCGGGGCACATGTATAGCAATGTTTTAAAAAGGATGATGTGCTCTCAGACATTTACACCATACTTTTTAACACATTTTCTGACCTGCAATGCAATTAATTCTTGTAACACATTATTTTAATGGTACACTAATTAACCTTGAATTAGAATGAATTCTCTGACAATGACTTTCTGTGGAAGCACTGAAGATATCTACATTAAGATCACATAATGATTAATATTCCATGCAGTATTACAAAGCTCAAAAACAAGAGTAGGATTAAACATACTTGTAAACAAACACAGACAAAACAAATCAGGCTTTGGAATTTTAACCTTCAAGATGCTCTATATTTAAATGAACAAAAACCAGCACAATGAGGTATCTGTGATACCTTTTACTTCTTCAAATTATAAAATTCCTATAAACATACTCTAATTTATTATTCACTCACTAACATAACCAGTAATTTGCAGAGATGCTATCCTTATAATTAATCATGATAAAATCAGGAAATAAACACCTGTGGTTTCTTTCCTTTGTTAACCACAAACGCACCTAGTTCAATACAATTATTAAATTATTTTAGGTAAAGAATTCCATAATCTCTTCTCCAGAAGGAAAACCATGAATTAGGTGTGCATTAAAGGTATATCTTCTAAGACTTTATCTAAATTTATGAAATAGTTTACCTATTTGTCTATATAATTATTTTCTCTTTTTCCATGAGTGATATAATCTCTTATAAATTTTCAAGTTAAATTTATTTTTATTGCTACCACAATAAGTGACAATTCTTTGTTTCTAATTTTAAAAACTCTTCTGGAAAAATATCCCAGAAGCATTCAGGAGATTGGTGAGGGAGAGCCATTATTAAAAGGAACCTTTGTTAGGCCACCAGAAGACCACAAACACTGGAGAGCTCTGAATAAATTCTGGAACTCAAATACAGTAAAATGCAGGGGAAAAAGAATTCTCATCTATTAACCAAGGGTGCTAACACTGTCCTACCTCAGACAGATGAATGACTCTAAAGTGCTTTGAAAGTGCAGGGTAGCAGCTAACCTATTAAGTGGTATTACTTTCATACCTTCTGGAAAATACAGAGAGCACATCTTAATATATGAAATGCTTCTCTGATTTCCTTAGTAACTCATCCTTAAACTAAGTAGAATTTTTTTTTTTAATTAGACTTTTCTCCTCGGTATCACAAAATTTTAAAAAAGAGGAGATTCTGGCCAGGCACGGTCGCTCATTTCTGTAATCCCAGCACTTTGGGAAGCCAAGGAGGGCAGATTACCTGAGGTCAGGAGTTTGTGACAAGCCTGTCCAACATGGCAAAATCCTGTCTCTACTAGAAATACAAAAAATTAGCGGGGTGTGGTGGTGCGTGTGCCTGTAATCCCAGTTACTTGGGAGGCTGAGGCAGGAGAAATGCCTGAATTGGGGAGGTGGAGGTTGCAGTGAGATGAGATCATGCCACTGTACTCCAGCCTGGGCAACAGAGCAAAATTCTGTCAAATTAAAAAAAAAAAAGGGGGGGGGGGAGTGGGTGAGGGAAGAGGAGGGAAGGAAGCAGATTCTATTATAAAATGAGTCTTGATGTTCTTACGGTATTTTGAGATCAAATTCAAAGTATGTATACCATATATACAATAGATAAAAACATGGCAAAGTTGGTATATTTAAATTTGTAAGAGTTGTCTTTCTGTCATTCTATCAAACACATATGGTATATGGTATGGTACTGTCTAATTAGCAAATGAAATACTGCAAACAGGTGGACGTGAATTTCTCTCTGCAAAAAAATTGGGTATCAATTTATAATTGTAGTAGAGATTGACTTCACCTACCAACAACCTGTAATGTCCCCATCTCCTCTGTACTATCTTCTACCTTTTGCTGCTACTACTGTAGCAGCTGGCCATAGTGAGAACTCCGCTACCTGCAACCACCAGAAATTACACAATGCCTCCTTCTTTCACTTCCCTGTCCATAGTGAAATGACAATGTTGTTTCAAAAACTTACGAATAAGATTGAAAGATAGTCTAACATCTCAAGATATACCTAGCATGGAAGCCAATGACTCCTTCTGGGATAATTTACTTACCAGCATTAAAAAGAAAACCATACACCAGTATGTGTGATATACACTTAAAATCAGTAACTACTGGATCTCTTTCACTGGCAAAGATCTAGGGTAGGGAAAAATGGTGTTGCTAATTTGTCAGGAAATTGAGAAAGATTTCTAATATACTACTTTAAAAAATCTGGCTGGTGTGGTGGCTCATGCCCTAGTCCCAGCATTTTGGAAGACCAAAGCAGGCAAGTACAAGACCAGACTGGGGAACATGGTGAAACCCCGTCTCTACAAAAAATACAAAAATTAGCTGGGCATGGTGGCACACTTCTGTAGTCCCAGCTACTCAGGAGGCTGAGCTCAACAGGAGAATCGCTTAAGCCCATGAAGTCATGGCTGCAGTGAGCCATGATCAAGCCACTGTACTCCAGCCTGGGCAACACAGTGACACTCGTGTTTCAAAAGAAGAAAAAAAAAAGAAATCCCTTCACAAGAATTTACTAAGCTATAATGTCAGTGACTTAAGGGTGAAGGAAGATGAAAGGGAGGTATTATTTCATCCTGTATAAAGAAGGTAATTAATAGCAGTAATAATAGGAAGTTGCCATGAAAACAGCTCAGGTATCCATCATAAGACAATGGTATATTCACATGATGGAACATACTGAGCAGTATAAAAGAAGGAAGTACTGAACTATAGCAATAGGATGAGTCTCAAAAACATTACGCTGAATGAAAGATGCCCTACACAGAGGAGTACATATGTATAATCCCATATATATAAAGTTTGAGAACAAGCAGAACTAATCTATGGTAGAATAATATCAAAACGGTGGTTACCTTTTTGGGATTAAAAGAAAAGAGTGGCTGGGAAGGGGCATGAGGAAACTTTCTGGGGTGACAGCACCGTTCTATATCTTCATAGGCGCTTCAGTTATACAAGCATATGCATTTGTCAAAGTTCATCAAATGTGCCCTTAAGACTTGTGCATTTCATTGTATATAAATATTATTTTAAAAGAAAAACCAAATACTGAATTCTAGTTAATTATATGCCCGTTAAAATATTTAGAAGAAAGTGTACTGTTGTCTGTGTACTCTAAAATGTTTCAAAAAATAAAGAAGATTTGATGAATGGCTAGATATTGGTAAAGCAAGCATAGTAAAATATTAATGGTAGAATCCAGATGGTAGAAATATAGATGTTCATTGTAAAATTCAACTTCTCTTTATGTTTAAAATTTTTCATAATATACTCTTGGGGAAAAAAAAAATCAAACAAAAATGTGTACACCTATGTTCAGAGCATAATTCACAAGAGTCAAAAGGTAAAAGCAAACCAATGTCCATCAACGGATATCTGAATAAACAAAATGTGGTATACGCATACAATGGAATATTATTCATCTTACAAAGGAAGGAAACTGACACATGCTACAAAATGAACGAACCTTGAAGATATTACACTGAGCGAACTACACCAGTCAAAAGGGACAAATATTGTTATGACACCATTTAAATGAAGTACCTGGAGTAGCCAAACTCAGAGATAGAAAATAGAATGGTAGTTGCCAAGGGCCAGGGGAAGGGAGGAATGGGGGGTGTTTAATGGGTACAGAGTTTCTTTTTTTTTTTTTTTTGAGACGAAGTCTCCTCTGTCACACAGGCTGGAGTGCAGTGGTGTGATCTTGGCTCACTGCAACCTCCACCTCCTGGGTTCAAGAGATTCTCCTGTCTCAGCCTCCGGAGTAGCTCACGCCTGACTAATTTTTGTATTTTTAGTAGAAATGGGGTTTCACCATGTTGGCCAAGCTGGTCTCAAACTTCTGACCTCAGGTGATCCGTCCACCTCAGCCTCCCAAAGTGCTGGGATTAAGGCATCAGCTACGGCACCTGGCTTGGTATAGCGTTTCGATTGGGGAAGATAAAAAAGTTGCATGGTGGTGGTGGTTACACATGTGAATATATTGTTTTATTTATTTATTTTTTATTATGAGACTGGATCTCAGTATGTTGCTCAGCCTAGTCTTAAAACTCCTGCGCTCAAGAGTTCCTTGTGCCTAAAAGTGTGAGCCACCACACTTGGCTCATGTGAAAAAAAATATACATATGTATATTTTTGAGAGTGAGTCTCACTTTGTCGCCCAAGCTGGAATCCAGTGTCACGATCTCAGCTCACTGCAACCTCTACCTCCTGGGTTCAAGTGATTCTCTTGCCCCAGCCTCCCAAGCAGCTGGGACTACAGGCATGCGCCACCATGCCCAGCTAATTTTCGTATTTTTAGTAGAGACGGGGTTTCACTATGTTGGCCAGGCTGGTCTTGAACTCCTGACCTCAGGTGATCCACCTGCCTTGGTCTCCCAAAGTGCTAGGATGACAAGCGCGAGCCATGGCACCCGGCCTCATGTGAGCATATTTAATGCCACAGAACTGTAGATTTAAAAATGATTAAAATGATACATTTTATGTATATTTCACCACTATTAAAGCATACCAAAAATAAGTTGCCAAAGCTCATAGGATTTAAGCTACTTTCACTACTTTCTGATTTTGTATTAAATCTAAGTTTCTGATGCAAAGCAAGACCATAGGCTTGATTTTTAAATGGCGCTGCCTACATTAATGCAAATAAGCGTAATAGACAATTTGAAATGCATTTCTCAGTCATTCGTGTGAATAAACAAAGTTCCTTCAAATTAACATCTTAATCAACTATATAACCAAAATAACATATACTGTGATATACAAAGTTATTTAAGAGGATGCATTTTTTCTTCCTTCCTTTCTCAAATCTCATATAACTGCATAAATTTAGTCTCAGTATACTGACCCTGCCTCTTAAATCTTTTGCTTTTCTGTTACGTTGGTACTGTCACAGTTTCACCAGAGTTTGCAGCAGTTCCTCAAGCCAAAAGCATGCAAATTGTATTAGGAGCCACAGATTTAAAGCAAAGTAGAAAAAGAAAGGAATAGTAGTCAAGAGAAAGGTAAGCCTTCTTCAAAGTATCTGAAAGAATCAACAGACTATAGAAAATGGCTAATGACAACAATTATACTGTCAACAGGACAGAAAAGGAAAGAATGTAACTAAAGACGCAGCCCAATGAAAGTGGAATTTGAGAGTGCATTAGATAAGAATCTATGGAAAACCAATGAACTATATGTATGAATGCTTTTGGGGGACTGATGATAAACATTTGTACTGGAATAATGTCATCTATTTTGCTAAAATATTACACTGTTACATTTGATCTAAAACATTTAAATTACTTCAAAGATTTAAAATACTATTTAAATACTATCAATAAGCATGTATTTAGTGTTGATTGTACGGTACACTAATCTGAGAAATAATGTGTGTGACAAGAATTATGTAAACATAATTTGAGCCTGATGCTTGATAGCAAATATTCTCCCCATACTTCAAATATACTTTTACAAACTATTGAAATCATCCCTTCCCCTTAAAAGATATTTTCCTGGAAGAACCAAAAATATTTGGTATGTGTGAAGAGCTGTACTAACGTGGGTCAAAGATAAAAATCGAACCACCATTTAAAAAAATAAATAGGCTTTAAGATCTTCTCTTTAACTTTTCCCTTCATATTTCAAATTCAATTTTCAAGCATTTCTCAAATGATTGAAAATATACTAAAAGTTGTAATTTAATTTTTTTTAAAAAAGTACATATGACACCATGGTGTTATAAACTCGGACCCTGAAACATCTAAGCATAACTATGAAACTTTTTTCTATTATGCAAAATACAATGTCCCCTAATTACTATACTAGTAGGAAATACCAGGTAATTTTCTCAAATTAGAAATACATGCCTTACTATATTTGCATAGGTTGAGTATCCCTTATCCCAAATGCTGGTGACCAGAAGTGTTTAAAAGTTTAGATTTTAAAAAAAATTTGGAATATTTACATTATATACTTGACTGCCCCTCCTTAATCCAAAAGTCTGAAATCCAAAGTGCTCCAAAGAACATTTCCTTGGAGTGTCACACTGTTGCTAAAAAGTTTCAGACTTTGGATCATTCCAGATTTTGGATTTTCAGATGAGGAATACCCAACTTGTAGTAATTACAACTTAAATGAATAAAATATGTACACTAGGAATTATACTTATGTACAATAAAATAACTTCATTATGAAATACAAATACATTTTATTTAAAAGGCGTTTCATATATATTTGTTCATATACAATACTTAGATCCAAATGTATGTATTCAAATAATAATTTATAAATTATAAATTCATAGTTATCAGCGAATAATGTATTTACTTCAATGTGTGGGAATACAAATATAGCTTATCATTTTATTATTAAAATTATTATTAAATTTCTCTATGTGCTCACAGCAAATTTTAAGTGCAATAAATGTGACTTTTAGTCATAAAATTAGGTTGAGGCCGGGCGCGGTGGCTCAAGTCTGTAATCCCAGCATTTTGGGAGGCCGAGACGGGCGGATTACAAGGTCAGGAGATTGAGACCATCCTGGCTAACATGGTGAAACCCCGTCTCTACTAAAAAAATACAAAAAACTAGCCGGGCGAGGTGGCGGACGCCTGTAGTCCCAGCTACTCGGGAGGCTGAGGCAGGAGAATGGTGTGAACCTGGGAGGTGGAGCTTGCAGTGAGCTGAGATCCGGCCACTGCACTCCAGCTTGGGTGACAGAGCGAGACTCCGTCTCAAAAAAATAAATAAATAAAATAAAATAAATAAAAAAAATAAAATTAGGTTGAACCTGCTGAATGAAGATTTTAAGTAAAAATGTATATTATCCCAGAGAATCTTAGGGAATCAGTAGGGAAATATCTCAAGTTCAAATATCACATAAACACAAAAAAGAACTGAATGTCCTTTCAAAACTATAATTGTTACCCAACTTATAACAAGAAAATGTCAAAAGAACAGAAAGGGTTAAAAGTATTTAACTAGAAGTTTAATTTTGAGGCTACACACTTTTACTCCATCATCAAGGCTTACCAAATTGTTTTATTTGCTAGAGCTTTAAATGTGATGAAGCAATACCATTTATTTTATTTTGGGATGTTAAGTTTGATTTTGATTTTAAGCTCCCACCTCCCTTATGTTCTTAAATTAATTCACACAAATCCCTGATTAATAATAAAAGGGTTTGCCATCAGTATTCAAAGCCCAGGCTGAGTTGTCATGGCTGAGAGGGCAGAAATCTGCTTGGAGCAATGAGAGAACCCAACTGAATTCTTGGCGTCTCAGTCTATGAATGTGTAAGCACTTCATCTGTTCATGAAATACAATGTTCTGGCAGGCTGAGGGTAAAGGTAGCTGCATGGTTAACAAACTGGAAGATCTGGAAAGCAGCACTACATCAAAGTAATGAAATACACAAGTTTTCCTTATCTTTACACACACAAAATACGTGTTATTTAGTGTAAGCTATCTGTGTTCTAGGCACTTATTCCACCCCTATCACAGCTGTCCATTCAGCGATCTTTGTGGAGGTCACGCATGAATTCGACTTCTAGTAATATTTTATAAAAGAAATTGTTGCAAACCAGAGCATAACACAAGGAAGGCCAAATGACAACTGTTTATCCTTCTTTTTCTTCCTTTTATTTATCCTTCTAAAATCTAGTGGTAGGAAGAATACTCTCCCAGACCTGGTTTCTACTTAGCAGTTATACGGATTTGAGCAAGTAAATGTAGGTCTCTGAACTTCAGTTCCTGTCTGTAAAACAAGAACAGTATCTGCCTTAGAGAATTGTTGTAAAGATAATATAGTAATAAGTGAAAGTACTCTGTAAACTATCACACGCATTGTATAAAGTATTATGTGTCATTTGAAAGATAAATATTAACAGGCAACATATAGTACACACAAGATACTTCCAGTGAAAAAACTGTGACTTTGAAAAGTTAAGTGGCTTACTTATTTATTTCTGTTATATTATCATCATCCTTCACTCATACTATTAATAATGAAAGTAGCTAAAATATATAGACGGTCTCAACTGATCCAAAACCCTTCTGAAATATCAGATAAACATAAATCAAGTAAGAGCATTATCAGAATATATAAATGAGATGGTGTCACTCACCTCATGAGACAGTGATATAAGCAAAAAACAAATGTTTGTTGCTGTAAGCAACTGAAATATGGGGGTCGTTTGTGCCGCAGCAAAAGCTGACTGATATAAGTACAATCCACAGCTTAGCAATGAGTATTTACATAGTCATAATAATATTAATATTGATTCAACAGAGATTCAATCAGAAAGCTAAAATTAAAAGTTGTGATATAATTATGTTAGGAGGGTCAGAGAGAGAGGGAGATGAGTAAAACAGTTAAATCTAAATGTAACACAGAAACAAATCAATAATGTCTAAAGTTGAAAAATCAAGAAATAGAAGTATATTATTTAGAGTTATGTAGGTAAGGTGCAAAAGACACATTAAAAGAACTGGAAGTCTGGCCAGGTGCAGTGGCTCACATCTGTAATCCTAGCACTTTGGGAGGCTGAGGCAGGCTGATTACTAAAGCTGAGGAGTTCGAGACCAGCCTGGGCAACATGGTGAAACCCCATCTCTACTAAAAATACAAAAATTAGCCAGGGGTGGTAGTGCACACCTGTGGTCCCAGCTACACGGGGACTGAGGTAGGAGGATCACTTGAGCCCAGGAGGCAGAGGCTACAGTGAGTCCTGATCATGCCACTGCACGCCAGCCTGAGAATCTGTCTTAAAAAAAAAAAAAAAAAAGTTTTTGCCTTACGGGAGCTAGAATAAAATGTAAGAAGGATGCAGGTAAGAGATAATCTTTTTGTTTATAAGACTAATAGTAACATTTGATTTTTTTTTAAGAATGAATGTATTAACTTTATAAAAATTTTAACTCACAAGCACAAAGATAAAAAACTACAATAAAAAAATCAAGGGAAGCAATCATGCCGAATTTATTAAAAAAAGAAAGCTATACAGGCATACCTTGTTTTATTGCACTATGCTTCATTGTACTTTGCAAATACTGTGTTTTTTGTAAATTGAAGATTTGTAGCAACCCTGAGTTAAGCCAACTATTATTGCCATTTTTCCAACAAGATGTGCTCACTTCATGTCTCTGTGTCATACTGAGATAATTCTTGCAATATTTCAAAGTTTTTCATTATTATTATATCTGTTAGGGTAATGATCGGTGATCTTTGATGTTACTACTGTAATTGTTGTGGAGTGCTACAAACCACACTGAGAAAGATGGCAAATTTAACCAATAGATACTTTGTGTGTTCTGACTGCTCCACTGACTGGCTGTTCCTGGTCTCTCCCCCACTCTTCAGGCTTCCCTATTGACTGAGACACAAAAATATTGAAATTATTAGCCAATAATACAATAGTCGCTACGTTTCAAGTAAAACCTAGTGTCAAGTGAAAGGAAAAGGGTTGCACCATCTCTCACCTTCAATCAAATGCCAGAAATGATTAAGCTTAGTGAGGAAGGCATACTGAAAATCAACATAGGTCAAAAGCTAGGCCCCTTGCGCCAAACTGCCAATTTGTGAATGCCAGAGAAAAATTCTTGAGGAAATTAAAAGTGCTATTCCAGTGAGCATACAAATGATACAAAAGTAAAAAAGCCTTATTGCTGATATGGAAAAAGTGAGTGGTCTGGATAGAAGATCAACCAGCCACAACATTCCCTTAAGCCAAAGCCTGATCCAGGGCAAGGTTCTAGTTCTCTTCAAGTCTATGAAGGTTGAGAAAGGTAAGGGGGCTGCAGAAGAAAAGTCTGAAGCTAGCAGAGGCTGGTTCATGAGGTTAAAGGAAAGAGGCCATCTCCATAACATAAAAGTACAAGGTGAAGCACCAAGTGCTGATGTAGAAGCTGCAGCAAGTTATCCAGAAGACCTAGCTAAAGTAACCGATAAAGGTGACTACACTCAACAACCATCTTCAATGTAGAGAAAATAGACTACTCCTACTATTGAAAGAAGATACCATCCAGGACCTTCATGGCTGGAGAGAAGTCAATACCTGGCCTCAAAGCTTCAAAAGACAGACTAATACTCTTGTTAGGGGACAATGCGGCTGTAGCCTTTAAGTTGAAACCAATGCTCATTTACCATTCTGAAAATCCTAGGGCCCTTAAAAATTACTCTCAATCTATTCTGCCTGTGCTTTTGAAATGGGAAAACAAAGCCTGAATGACAGTATATCTGTTTACTTCACAACATGGTTTACTGAATATTTTAAGCCTACAGTTGAGACCCACTGCTCAGGAAAAAAAAAAAAAGATTCCTTTCAAAATGTTACTGCTCATTGACAATGCACTTGGTCACCCAAGAGCTCTCATGGAAATGTATAAGGAAATTAACGTTGTTTTCTTGTTTGCTAACACAGCATTCATTCTGCAGTCCATGGATCAAGGAATAATTTTGACTTCCAAGTTTTATTATTAAAGAAATACATTCTATAAGGCTATCGCTGCCATAGACAATGATTGCTCTGATGGATATGGGCAAACTGAAAATCTGGAAAGGATTCACCATTCCAGATCCATTAAGAACATGCGTGATGGGAGGAGGTCAAAATGTCAACATTAACAAGAGCCTGGAAGAAGTTGATTCTAACCTTCATGGATGACACTGATAAGGATTCAAGACTTCAGTGGACAAGTTACTTGCAGATGTAACTGCAAGAGAACTAAAATTAGAAGTGGAACCTGAAGATGTGATGGAATTGCTACAATTTCATGATAAAACTTGAATGGATGAGGAGTTGCTTCTTATGGATAAGCAAAGAAAGTGGTTTCTTAAGACACAATCTACTCCGGTGAAGATGTTGTGAACATTGTTGAAATAACAACAAAAATTTTAAAATACAACATAAACTCAGTTGATAAAGCAGTGGCAGGGTTTGAAAGGATTGGCTACGATTTTGAAAGAAGTTTCACTGTGGGTAAAATGCTATCAAACAGCATTGCATGTACAGAGAAATCTTTTACGAAGGAAGACTCAATCAATGTAGCTATCTTCACTGCTGACTTATGTTAAGACATTGCCACAGCCACCCCAACTTTCAGTGACTACCACTGTGATCAGTCAGCAGCCATCAACACTGAGGCAAGACCTTTTGCCCCACGAAGATTATGACTTGCTGAAGGCAAGCCAGATGATTGTCAGAATTTTTTTAGTAATAAAGTATTTTAAATTAAAGTATGTACTTTTTAAAAGATATAATGCTACTCTACACTTAATAGATGACTGTAGAGTGTAAACACAACTTTTTTGTTTGTTTGTTTTTTAAGATGGAGTCTTGCTCTGTTACCCAGCCTGGAGTGCAATGGTGCGATCTCGGCTCACTGCAACCTCTGCCTCCCAGGTTCAAGCATTTCTCCTACTGCAGCCTCCCAAGTAGCTGGGATTACAGGCACCCGCCACCATGCCTGGCTAATTTTTTTTTGTATTTTTAGTAGAGATGGGGTTCACTATGTTGGCCAGGCTGGTCTCAAGCTCCTGACCTTGTGGTCCACCCGCCTCAGCCTCCCAAAGTGCTGGGATTACAGGCATCAGTCACCGTGTCCACCCAGTAAACACAACTTTTATATGCACTGGGAAACCAAAAATTTCATGTGACTTGCTTTATTGCAATAGTCACTTTACTGCAGTAGTCTGGAACTGAATCTGCAATATTTCAGAGGTATGCCTGTATTTTGATTCTGAAAGGCAAAAAACAAACAAACAGACAAAAACCACAAACCCAGTTAGAATCAGAAGACCTGGTATGATTTTGTTTACTTAATGAAAACCACATAGTATTACTAGTCCCTTTGTGCAGTATCATAGTCTCACATTTTCAATTCCAGATGCCACCGACAATATTATCACAGGAAAGATGTTGCCGAAAGGTGAGACAATATTAAGGGCTAACCTTTTATATAGGCAGCTCTGAATTACACATAAGTTAATTATTATCTATTCTACAGATTATCTATGATCACTCAATGCTTTCTTCCTAACAATTACTACCTTTGGCCATTTCAGTAATCTTTCACAGCATCACCAAAGAATGAGAAAATGATTAGAAGTAAATTAGTAAATGTTGCTTCTTTGTTAACAACTATAATGCAGGGTCAGTTAAAACTCAGTTTGTGAATGGTATTATTCACAACACAAATAAATTAAGAAGTAATAGGCAAGGCACAGTGGCTCATGCCTATAATCCTAACACTTTGGGAAGCTGAGGCAGGAGGATCATTTGAGATCAGGAGGACAACACCAACCCAGACGACACAGCAAGACCCCATCTCCACAAAAAATAAAAAAATTAGCCAGGAGTGACGACACATGCCTGTAGTCCCGGCTACTTGGGAGGCTGAGGCAAGAGGACTGCATAAGCCCATGAGTTTGAGGATGCGGTGAGCTATTAGTGCACCAATGCACTCCAGCCTGGGCAACAGAGTGAGACCCTCTCTCTCTCTAAAAAAAAAGAAGTAATATATTTTATAAAATAATTTACTATAAGATTCCTTTAATTAGTAGGCCAGCATTTAAATTATTGATTTACCAAAATTCGGACACAGTTTTCTAGAGATACATTTACTGAGCAAAGAACAATATACCTAGCTGTTCAAGGTATAATAACAGAAGAAAGCTATTTATAAATGAAATATTGCTATTACCTGTAGATTTCACTTATTATGCTAATAATCTCTCTCTTTAGCATAAACATATGGAAGCTATCAGACTCCTACAAATTTCAGGTAGTAACTTCTAAAACATAGATAAAAATATGTTTGACACAATCACAGAACGTATCTTAACTAGGTAACAGCATCTCATTTAGATATTCTGATATACTCTTAGCCATGCTGTACTTTGAGTTGTAGTTCATTGGCCTACCATTTAGGAAAAAGCACTGGGGCAGAACAACCATAGGAAAATAATTAACAGGGCATGTTTTTCATACCTCTTCATCTTTTACATTCACATCCACATTTTTCGATTTGATGGCTTTGGTTATATGGTCAATGTTGTTTTCCCTGCAGTAATCAAATATATTTTTGTCTTCTTCCCTAGAATAAAAAAAAGAAAGGTCTTTTTCTTACTGGGTAATACAAAAAAGTTACATATTTTCAACACAATCTGTTTGCTGCTGACATAGATGTTAATGGACTCTGTTTAAAAAAAAATTTACATGAACAGTAATAGTTTTTCAGTAGCTGTAATACATCCAACTCCTGAAAAGACTAAAGTTCTTAGCTTCCCACTTGCCTTACAGGATAAGAGAATAAATTGTTACTCAAGTTTTTAAAATATACATGAAAGTTATTTTCTTAAAGCAAAGAAAATCAATTAGACAAAAAGAGGACGGCATTAAAAAATTCAGAAATCCTTTATAAGATAGTAGAATCAAAGAATGGAAAGAAAAGCTGGGAAGCATACTACATACCCAGCACTCTTCTAAGTATATTGTATGTGCTAATTCACTTAACCTTTCATCCAACAACTTCACTTTACAAATGAAGAAACAGGCAAAAAGGAGACATTAAATGACCTGCCAAATGGTACTACATTTATCAAAGGTAGAATAAGAGCTAGAATTCACTTAGATCAACTGATTTTGTATATAGTACATTTTTCTATTATATTATGCTGCCTTTTGACTAATCAGCTGCAGTCTATTCCAAAATCTGAAGCAGAAGTTCTTAACATGAAATCTATGAGCTCTCTAAATAATGTACAGAATTATCTTTATAATGCAGGTGCATTTTTCTGGCTGTCGTATGTACAGGGGGAAGAACTGTTTCAATCAGATTCTCAAAAGAATCAGTGACTCCCATAAAGATCAGTAATTTACAATATTAACAATCAAACTGCCCCATATGTGGACTGAATGTTATGAACAAGTATAAAGGAATGCATTTTCCGTTCCAAAAGTCAAACTAATGTGTTTTATGACTTGCAATGCCATAGCATCCATTCATCAGAAAGCAAAACACCTGGTCATCGGAGTTCTTATATCTTAAAAGCCAATCTAAACATCTTGTGCCATATACAGTCATAGCTAATTTTCTTAAAAGACACTACTTTGGCATCAGCCATCTAAGCATTCTTTAAGCATCTGAAGTATTTTATTGAGCACCTACTACATGTAAGGCACTGGACAAGAATTTGTTGATAACAGATACAAGGCTAAGCAAGAAAGTTTGCCTTTAAGACACAAACAGTATAGTTGGGATGACAAAAATCTACACAGGATTAACATAAAAGCTGAATCCTTCGCAAGGACTACAAGAAAAGAAAGGAGAAACAACTTGCTTCAAGCTAGAGAAAATGAAGTAGGTTTTAAGTAAGAAATCATGTTTAATAGGTCTATATGGTCACTTGAAGAGGCCCTGTTAAACAGAAGAGAAAATGCTTTTTCGATCTTATTCTGTAAAGAAAATAAGAAGTGAGGCCAAACCCCAGAAAAGAAAATTCTGATTTTAAAAAGTAGAGCTGCAAATAATACCACTTTAGTCATATTTAACCACCATTAAAAACACCATGTCTCAGGAGGCTGAGGCAGGAGAATGGCGTGAACCTGGGAGGCGGAGCTTGCAGTGAGCTGAGATCCCATCACTGCACTCCAGCCTGGGCAACAGAGCCAGACATCGTCTCAAAAAATCAAAAAAACAAACAAAACAAACAAACAAACAACAAAAAAAAACCCATGTCTGCACTTTGGGAGGCCGAGGCGGGTGGATCATGAGGTCAGGAGTTTGAAACTAGCCTGACCAACATGGTGAAACCCCGTTTCTAATAAAAATACACAAATTAGCTGGGAACGGTGGCACATGCCTGTAATCCCAGCTACTCAGGAGGTTGAGGAAGGAGAATCACTTGAACCCAGGACGTGGAGGTTGCAGTGAGCCAAGATCATGCCACAGCACTCCAGCCTGGGCGACAGAGTGAGACTCTGTCTCAAACAAACAAAAAAACAAACACCATGTCTATGAAAGAATACCTTCAGAGTTCCAACTTAAGGATAATAGGGACCTACTTTCTTTCAATCCAGTAACAGAAAACCCACTAATTCAAGAGGCACCAACCTCAACTGTTACAGAAAGGACTGTGTCTTTTAAAATCATAGCAATACTACAGTGCTACTCGCCAATTGTTTTTGAATTGGAAAATAATGGGAAGTTGGTGGTAGGGCACAGAAAGGAAAGCAGAAGGATCCTTGGCATATGGGTTACCCATACTCAGTAATATGAAAGGGTTATTCACAGATGAGAGGACCTTTGGAGTGGCCCCTATTCCTGAGTCCAACTTCCAAATGTGCATGTATACCTATGCTATCAGCAGTAAAGAAGTAAACACAGTACAAACACAAATAAATTTCTATTTTGTTTAATGTATCTTAAATATGTTTCTTACTCACATCATATACATCAATAAGTTTTTTTTGCTATGTGATTTTTTGGAGGGCAGGTGGCATTTGTTTAAGTATTTGTTTATCATATATAGTTTATCATCACTAAATATGCTAGGCACAGAGATATTAACAAAATACTTCAGGACAGTGTATACATATAAATTAAATACCAAAAAGAGAAGTTCAATAAATTCACCAAAAATGTGCTACAAGGCTGAATGATGAATATAAAAAAATTAAGTGATATTCTTGGGCTTAATTGTTAAATATAGATACCCAATCCCACACCAAATTTTGAGTATTTCACCTTCTACAACCAAGCTGTCTTTATACAATGTCACCATCTAGTGGCCAAAATGAAGAAACATCTGGAGAAACATCATTCCATATTTCCTTTCTTGCCCCCTAACAAAATTATGTACATGTGTAAATCAAACTTTCTCCCTCGACAGTTCTCTAAGAGCTCAATACAGCCTTCCAAAGTCAATCTTGCCCACTATATCCATGCTTATCTGAAATAAAATAATGTGCTAATGAATCCAACCATTATGAAATACAGTAGAGCCTTTAATAAATGTCTCTCCACATCTTTATTTTCCCTCCTTATTTTTTACTTAGTTATCTTGTTCCCTCTCTTTGTTGAATGTGCATCTAACATTATCATATTCATTATCTGTAGATGACTGTAAGTTATGTTTATGATATACTACCCTAAAGTATGTCCCATGTTATCTCTAGCACAAAAAGAAAGTCTCTTCTTTAGGTTACTACAATTTTTTTCTGAAGTTGACAGAAAATACACTTATATTCCTGAAGGAAAAATCACTGGTTTTGACATTCTTTTGAAATATAAGAGCACACTCTATGGGAAAGAGGGATAGTGTTCAAGTACAGCTATCTTTTTCACCCAAACACAGGAAGATCCTTGCCCATTCCTAAATATGTTATCTGTACCATTTTCTACTCAGATAGCATTTTCTTATCAAAAGAATATTTCAAATAGGTCTCATGGCAAGACATATAAAGTCCATTTAACTACAAAAATTATGGAAGGAACTAGCTTGGAAATCTATTTAATAGGCATGTTCAACAAATATTCAATTCAATTCATATATTTATCAAGCACCTGGAAACCAGATATAAAACACAGTATTCTAGTAAATAGACAATGAATAAGTATTTATTGTATGAATGAAAATCCCAAGAAAGTAAGCCAATATCTACAAAGATAAAAACAAATGCCATAATTCCTCAAACTAAGGAATGTATATTCGTGGGCTCTAGGGTACATAAACACCTTTAAAGGGATATACAGGTATAGATCATTTTAAGTGACTCAATCTCCAGCTCTTCAACTTCTTGCATTCTTTACTAAACTGACCTACCTGAAAGGGTTCCTGTGGCAAATATTCCATTACCATTCTCCTTTTCCACATTCCCTCTGCTCAAACACTCTTCTCCTCATTTATGAAGAAGCATTACACCTCTCTCCTTACTATAGTTAGTATACTTCAGGAAGTATAACCAAAAGACTGAGGCAAAAAAACATTCTGAGTGATTTCTCTTGAGGAAGACAGTTCATTCATGAGGTCTCATTAGGACCATGGCTAAGGCAATCCTCAAAATGATACACTTTCCCTGGCTCTATTTTTATGTTCACAAATAACCATTTAACTGTTAATCTGTTTTTCTGGACTCCTCAATTCTCAGAAAGGGACCCAGCACTTCAATCACTACAAAGACATAGTCCCTTTGGTAAGCAAACAAGCATTTTAGTTTACACCTCAGTTTGGGGTCAATTTTATTATTCCTACTCTGTCTCTAAGGGTCTGCTTGATCTACGGATCTTTTTTCTACATCTTTGAGGTTGACTGATCAATGGTAATTCACCAAAAATTCCACTCTGTGAAGTTCCTTTGGAGCTAGTCTTTCCAGGATAAAAGCTTGCACTGCACACTATCTTCCAAAATTCAGTCATACTGCTAGTGAATATTACTTCTTTGTAGGAATTTAAGTTCCTAATTTACTTGTTGGATATATGGCCAGTTGTTGATCTGAAAGGCAAAGAAATGTATTCTGTTCAAACATAATGTTAGAAAATAATGCTGTCATCTCACTGATTTCAACTGACTTACGTTTTTCAACATTCTGTATATGCCAAATACGAAACTCAAAGTCTAACATTGATTCTTTTTAATATAATCTTTCACATATCTAATCTTCATTTTATAAATAATACAATTTTATATAATCTTTGATCTGATGAAACCATATTTTAAGTTGAGATTAAAAAGTATGTTTTAATTTATAAATATAAAACAACCATACAGGCATATATTAATTTTACTTACAGATGTTTCTCTCCCTGAAAAAAAGAATCTATTCTTACTCAAAAGTGTTTAGTGAAGCTGGTTTAAGACTTATATGGGGTAGGATGTGGTGGCTCACACCTATAATCCCATCACTTCGGGAGGTTAAGAAGGGAGGATCCCTTGAACCCAGGAGTTTGAGACCAGCCTGGGCAACATAGTAAGACCCTACCTCTAAAAAAAAAAATTTCAAATTAGCTGGGTGTGGTGGTGCATGCCTGTAGTCCTAACTATTTGGGCAGGTAAGGTGACAGGATCAACTAAGCACAGGAGTTTGAATTACAGTGAGCTATAATCACGCCACTCCACTCCCGCCTAGGCAACAGAGCAAGACCCTGTCTCTTAAATGAGGAAAAAAAAAAGAGTTATCGGGGAGGAGCAAAATAGGTAAAATCAACTCCTAACTCAAGGATTAAATAGTCATGGCTGCCATACTTAGCACACTGAAAACCCCCACTTCTAATTAATATTTAATTAAAATTACAGATGTTGATTTCACATTGTAGGATACTGTTTTTGACTCTCAATCTTACCAAAGACATCGAATGAGAATCTATACTACGATACTCAGGTAAAATCTTCCAAATAGTACCTCCTTTCTGAAAAACCTTGGTTTAATCCCTGGAAGAGGCAAAACATTGCTTGGGCGGTAACCACGTTCAAGAAGTCTAGCCTTCATAACAAAGTACTTAACAAAGAGTTTTTTTGTGTGTTGTGCTGATCTTAAAATCATTCATGAGGCTGGGCGCAGTGGCTCACGCCTGTAATCCCAGCACTTTGGGAGGCCGAGGTGGGTGGATCACGAGTTCAGGAGATGGAGACCATCCTTCCTAACACAGTGAAACCCCATCTCTACTAAAAATACAAAAAATTAGCCGGGTGTGGTGGCGGGCGCCTGCAGTCCCAGCTACTCGGGAGGCTGAGGCAGGAGAATGGCGTAAACCCGGGAGGCGGAGCTTGCAGTGAGCTGAGATCCGGCCACTGCACTCCAGCCTGGGCGACAGAGCGAGACTCCGTCTCAAAAAAAAAAAAAAAAATCGTACTTGAAATCCTGGATGACAAAGAGATATTTGGAAACTATTACCTTGTCATATTCATTGATTCTGAATGCAAATTTTTTCATGTTAACATCTCCTATGAATCTTATAATCTGCAGCATCTTATAATTAAATGATGGCATATTTTTCTTAATAGTATTTAAACAATGGTATGCAGGAGTCAAGGCGGTAATAAGGTAGGTTCAAAATACACAGTACCCAATGGACTAGTGAATGACCAAAGGAATTCGTGTAAGCTGACCCTTAAACAACATGGAGGGTAGAGGGCAACAACCCACTGCATCGTCAAAAATTTGCATGTAACTCGACTCCCCAAAAACCTAACTACTAGTAGCCTACTGTTGACCTGAAGCTTATCGATAACGTAAACAGTTGATTAAATTTTGTATTTGTGTTATATAGTATATTCTTACAATAAAGTAAGCTAGAGAAAAGAAAATGTTACTAAGAAAATCATAAGGAAAATATATATTCATTAAGTGGAAGTGGATCATCATAAAGGTCTTCACCTTGTTGTCTTCACAGGCTGAAGAGGGGTTGGTCTTGCTGTCTCAGCGCTGGCAGAGGCAGAAGAGGTGGCAGGTGAGGCAGGCACACTCAGTGTAGCTTTTTGAAAACACACCATCATTTCTGCCTGACTTTCTAGTTTGTTTCTCTAAAAGTTTTTATACAGTACCAATCCTTCTTCCACCATTTGCTTAAGTTTGGGTGCCCATATAAGGGTCCATGTAGTGAAAGTCAAAAGCAGTCTTACATAATCAGAATGCTTCTGCAAGATTGTCTAATGTCAATCTGTTTCGGGCACTGTTTATTCTACATCTTGTTTCTCATCGTATCTATCTGGTTTGGAAGCACTCATTTCCATCAAGTCATCTTCTGTTAACTCCTCTAGTGTAGTGTCTATTATCTTCTGAATTTCTTCAAGATCTATATCTTAAAACCAACTCTGCCCTTGCCCTGCCACACATTTTTGCCATACTCACAATCTTTCATGATTTCCTTGACTGGCTCTGCTGTAAATCCTGTGAAGTCATATATAACATGTAGACAGTTTTCTCCAGCAGAAATTTATTTCTCCAGGCATGATGGTTTTCACTGCCCTTTCTATAATGACAGTTTTTCCAATGGATCCTTCCCGACCTTCATGATGTTCTATCAGGGTTCTCTTTCATGGTGTTGACAATCCTTTCCATAGACTACCATGTGTAACGAGCCTTAAAGGTCCTTATAACCCCCGATCTAGAGGCTGAATTAGAGATGTTGTGTTTGGGAGCCAGTAGATTGCAGTAGATGCCTTCAGTGTTGAACTCATGAGTTTCTGATTGGCTGGAGAATTGTCCAATATTGAAAGAACTTTAAAAGGTGGTCTCTTACTAGAAAGGTACTTCCTGACTTCAGGGAAAAAGAAGCAATGGAACCAATCCAGAAAACAGGGTTCTCATTGTCCAGGTCGTCTTATTGTACAACCAAAAGACTAGAAGATGGTGTTTACCTTTCCCTTCAAGGCACAGGGGTTAGCAGCTTTATAGATAAGTGTAGTGTTGATCATAAACCTGCCTGAATTTGCAGAAAACAGAGTTAGCCTATCCCTTCCTGCCTTAAATCCTGGTGCTTGCTTCTCTTCCTTACTAATAAATGTCCTTTGTGGCATTTTTTCTTCCCCCAGAATAGGGCATTTCTGTCTACATTAAAAATCTGTTCATGCAAATAAATATCCTTTCCCCTCAATGATTTTTTTTTCCAAGTTCGGGGTACATGTACAGGATGTGCAGGTTTGCTACATAGGTAAATAGGTGCCATGGTGGTTTGCTGCACAGATTGTCCCATCACCTAGGTATTAAGCCCAGCACCCACCAGCTGGCTGTTCTACCTAATGCTCTCCCTCCCCCCATCTCCCAAGGGGCCTAGTGTGTGTTGTTCCCCTCCATGTGTACACGTGTTCTCATCATTCAGCTCCCACTTATAAATGAGAACATGTGGTGTTTGGTTTTCTCTTCCTGTGTTAGGTTACTAAGGATAATGGCTTCCAACTCCATCCATGTCCCTGCAAAGGACATGATCTTGATCCTTTTTATAGCTGCATAGTATTCTACATTTTCTTTATTCAGTCTATCATTGATGGGTATTTAGGTTGATCCCATGTCTTTGCTATTCTGAATAGTGCTGCAGTGAACATATGCATGCATGTAACTTTATAACAGAATGATTTATATTCCTTTGGGTATATACCCAGTAAAGGAATTGCTGAGTCAAATGGTATTTCTGCCTCCAGGTCTTGGAAGAATTGTCACACTGTCCTCCACAATGGTTGAACCAATTTGCACTCCCACCAACAATGTATAAAGTGTTCCTTTTTCTCCACAATCTCACCAGAATTGGTTGTTTTTTGACTTTTTAACAACAGCCATTCTGACTGTTACTAAGAGAGAGGCATAAGATGGCATCTCATTGTGGTTTTGATTTGCATTTCTCCACCGATCAGTGATGTTGAGCTTTTTTTCATGTTTTTTGACTGCATGTACATCTTCTTTTGAAAAGTGTCTATTCATGTCTTTTGCCCACTTTTTAATTTTTTTTTCTTTAAATTTGCTTAATTGTTGCCTCTTGGTGAGAAGAAGCTGTTTCTCCTATTATTTTGACCTTTCTAAAGTCAAACCTCCTTCTAAACTTATCAAATCATCCTTTGCTGGCATTATATTTTCCAGATATAGATCCTTCACCTTCCTTTTGCTTTAAGTTGTCACAGAATGACTTTTCTTTTTCTCAAGTCATAGTAGAGTCTATAAGTACGCCTTTCCTATAGCAACGCTACACCTACATAAAAGCTGAACTTACAATATGAAATCAAAAGATATTGCACAAAAAGTGCAAGGTTCTTGTACTTGCCAGTGTAGCTGCAGTGATGGTTCACGAATTCCCTTTTCTTTTCTTTCCCTTTTTTTTGCGATGGAATCTCGCTCTTTCACCCAGGCTGCAGTACAGTGGCATGATCTCAGCTCACTGCAACCTCTACCTCCCGGGTTCAAGCAATTCTCCTGCCTCTGTTTTCTGAGCAGCTAGGATTACTGGTGCACACCACCACTCATGGCTAATTTTTGTATTTTTTGTAGAGACGGGGTTTCACCATGTTGGCCATGCTGGTCTTGAACTCCTGACCTCAGGTGATCCACCCACCTTGGCCTTCCAAGGTGTTCCCAAGGCCACCCTGTGAGCCACCACACCCGGCCTATCCCTTTTCTTTTTTACAGAAGTCCTTAATGCTGAATTAATTTATCTTGAAATAGTAGACAACCATAGCTACAGACCTCAATCTACAATACATATCAAGCAATTCAACTTTTTCTTATAATGTCATGACTTTTCTCTGCTTTTTGGGAGTACTTCCAGCATCACTAGTGGTACTTCATATGGGTCTCATGGTGTTATTCAAGGTGTACAGTATAGTGCTACACACAATGATAAAATACTCAAAAACCACAAGAGATCACTTGTTACTGTTATGCCCAGTTTACTGGAGAGACGAACTGCTCACCTGGAGATGATGAGCGTCTTGGCATTTTAAGTGGATACTAGCAACACCTGAGTTCACCACAATAGCCATAGGAGGTAGCAACAAAATTACTGCAGTAATACGGAATGTACTACAGTTAATTTCATGCAGTTATGATTTAATACTGCATCTTTGCTTTTTTTACATTTTTCTGGATTGAGAATTGCACCAGATATGGTCTGCTAGTGTTTATGTGCCTATATTGTGATTAACTTTTTATAACAGATTTGAATACATTTTATGGTAGTAAATGAAAAAATGGACTAGTATCTACATATATTTTACGCATTCATGCCATATCTTTTTCTTAATTTTTTTGGATATTTTAGGCTATGTAGTTCATCTGCAAGTGTTTTCAAATTGTTGCAAATTTCCAAAAAAGTTTCCAATATATTTATTGAAAAATATCAGTGTACATTTTCATTGATAATCAAGTGGAAAAATATCAAGTGGACCTATGGAGTCACAACCCGTGTGTGTCAAGCAGAAATTATATTTTGAATCACAATTCCTGCACTCACAGTGCCATATCTGCAACTGGTTTCAGGCAGTTATAGAAACAAACCAGTTAGTTTTCCCCCTTCCTGTTATATGATAATGGCAACATCTTCTTCTACTACATAACTATTTTCACACTGAATTATATTAATATATGCAAGGTACTCAGTTCTAGGTCTAGAAAATTCTTAAAGCCTTCAAATTGAAACTTCCATTTGTTATACTATTTATGTTGATAAGGGTCCCTTCAAATAAAACTACATACATTTTTATGTATTTTTCTCACAATCTTTCAATAAAGTATTGACAAAGAAAAAATCAATGACCCAGATATTTCTTACAGATAATTAGTTATACTGGAGAAGTTACTTAACCATAATTTATAAAGACACCATTTACTAAAAATGTATTTCCACCCCTTAAAAGCTGCTTAACCTTAAACAAAGTTGATTGAAAATTTCTGATACTTTAAATGCCAATAATATAAAATGTAGTTGAGTTCTAATCAATCTCTGGAAAATCAGTTGCCATATCAGAAAACGCACAGATACACTTTCCTAAAAGTCTCTACAGAGCTGAGTTACATTCTCAACCATTAAGATAAGTCTAAAATCAATAAGATAATTGATCCCAAGGAAATATCACCATCAGTACATTGATAAATGAAAGACCAAAGTCTCGAATTTTACCAGTACATTTTTAAAAGCATTAAATGGAAAAGAAATTTTATTTTAAAAAATTTAACTGAAGATACTCACCATAGTAAATAGTAACAACTATCAGACTCAATTTCATTAATTAGAGATTATAATGATTCCTCAAACATTTCCAGAGCCAGCATAGCACAGTAATTAAGAGCAGAGTTACTAACTATGTGACCCTGGGCAAGTAAGCTAATTTCTCTGAATTTCAGTTTCCTTATTTGTAAAACAAGAATATTAACAGCATCGATATTTAATAGGGTCATCCTAAAGACTAAGAGAATACATATAATATAGTACGGTTACTATACTAGCATATAAGAAACAGTCAATATATGTTAACTGTCATTATTATTTATCTTAAGAATTTAGCGTATGTTGTAAGCTGGGGGTCAATCCTCATACCCTACATAAGTGTCAATTAATCTAATAAATATTAATTAGAACTTCAAGGAAAAATAAGCCAATGTGTTTGGAACACAGTGAACAAGGGGGTGAGCGGAAAACTGGCATTAGATGAGATGGTAAGGGGCCCTGTTCATATTATTTGTAATACATATTCTGCTTCTCATTACTGTAATGGATACAGTATACCCATAACCTCTATATATCTTTATATATGCACACATACATACACACAACAAATTTTGTAAACAAGCATTTCATAGGTATCACATACAGATAAGGATATGGGAAGAAGAGAAAGAAAAACTAGATGGGGTAGACAGGAAAGAGAGAGCAAAATGGGAAAAAGAAGAGGAGAAGAAAAAAGAAGAAAACAGAGAGGAACAGAAGATGATGGTTTTAGTTGATGAATGACCCTTGGTTCAGAAAGGGCTAGATTTGTGTACATGCTTGGTTGGCATCATGATACTGAGCACACAGGAGGTAAACGAAGCACGCTAGAAAAGGGTGAATATGAGAGCCAGGAGACTCTTACAACAGTTACTGTTTATGTCAAGACCCACATGTCCCAGGGGACCCATTTTCACATAATCTATAATTATCTCTTCGCTTTAATCGCCTTGTCATTCCTGAGGCTCTCATGGGCACTGGAAGAGGAAAAGCTCATTAACTAAACCTTTTCTCCTCTCTCCAGCCACCCATGGCTTTTAATTGCTTGGTGTGTTATTATCTAGGAGTGCAACTGGAATCATTTTCATAAGAAAGGGAGGTAGAGAGGAGGAAGGGAGCCATAAGTCCCTAAGGTATGCACCAAAGACAAACCTTTGCTTTCTCAATTATTTATGCCAGCTGAGGTTTTACAGGCTGAATAAATCCATAACTCAAGTTCATTCTGAGCAGTCAGATTCTCCAGGGGGAGTTGCCCACTTGCCTATACACACTTGTGTAGTCCTCAAAGAATAACCAGAATGTAACAAGACATATGTCATCCAATTTATCACCTATCACCAAGGTGTTAACACAATGTTGATCACAGGCAACATAGTGAAATATGGAAGTATTACACTACCACCAGCCAAACAAATGGAGGGAAGCTTTTTGGTGCTTAAAGGCAGTGGTATCATTAGGATAGTGGTGTTCCAGAATGACTTGGCCTGTTAAATGCATAAAAATTTAAATATTCAATTTTTAAAAACACAAATATGTATAACACACACTCTTGAAGCTTAAGAATCTTTAAGTAGATTTGTTAAAAACAGGCTGCAATCTAACAATGTGAAGCTTTGAATAAATAGAATTTTATAACATCTGATTTTTAGAAGTAATTTACAATAAAACTATACATGTTACAGCTTTTTCTCCAATCATATCTCTTTCAGGAAAATTTTAGAGTATAATTTATGTGTGACAGGCTTTTATGCTACTTCCAACCTAGTTCATATTTCACCAAGAATACAAAATTAAAGCATAAAACAATCACTTTCATTCTAATTTTTATACTTATAGTCTTCCATTTATAATCAGGACTAGACAGCAGCCAATGAAAAGATATTTGGGAAATATTTTCAAAATCCATTATTGTTTAAAAATGGAAACTATAAGTTAATGATGAAAGCATCTCTTTGAAATTCTACAGGCTTTTGTGTCTGACCACAAGCAGCGACCTCTGGTATTTTCTGCCAAAACACTTCATTTGTCTCACAGAACAACTAATCAATTCCAGAGCCCATCAATCATTTCAGTTGTATACTAGGTCTGGTCTTGCTTAGAGAAGGTCCAGATGGCTGTCTGTGTAAGTGGAATTAATAAAATTCTAATAGATTACATGACATCAAACTACAAAATATAACAGGGAGGACCAAATCTTATTGCAGGGTGGTGTGGGTACTGTTCAATCTTCATTTACTATATTTTTAATTCTTGCCCTAATTTCTCAATTTATGTGCAAACTTCTAGATCAAACCTTTGAAGCATATAAGTAACCAGAAGCAATTTCTTGTATATGTAGTGAAGAATCATTTTACTCTACAAACCCCTATGCTTATTAACCAGTGCTTTTTCTGCCCTTCTGCAGTATAAATGAAAAACACAGCTGATCTCAAAACTAGAGGTTACTCCCTGTTATAAGATGTGTTACTTTCTTGTTTCTATAGTTCTAAAAATATCGGCTCTCCCTTCCTTGTTTTCCATTTTCTTTTGCAAAAGCAAAAACTTGTATTTAATTATATAACCAGAATGCCATGTTATTTTAGCTCCTAACATCAGCTCCTTGCTCCTCTAGGGACCCCCTCTGCTGAGTAACAACACTATTTATAAAAGCTAACAGTTACACAGTAACTTTTTTTGCACCAGATACTGTTCCAGGATGTCTGTGTATTGACATAATCTGCTAAGTATCAAGTGAGACAAGTACCATAATTATCCCCATTTTACAGGTAAGTAACTTGCCCAAGATCACACAGCTAGTAAGTGGTGGAACTAGCATTTGAATATCAGCAGTTTGGCTCCATAACTTTTTGTACTTAATTAGAATACTCCTACACCCCCTCAATTATATTACAGAACAATTAACTAGCTTCAGAATGAGAAACTGATGTCAGAGCTCTGCGATATTAACACAGAGATCTGAATCTCTGACATTATATTGATACTTTCTATGACAGAGTGGAAAGCAGGAAGCAAGCTCAGAATTGGCCCCCGTGGCCCTTGGCTCAAGAACATTTACCTTAAAACTAAAACTCATAACTCATCATCTATTATACAATACACATTCATCAGAAAAGCTGCCAAAACAATGGAACCCAAACTTAACCAAATGGATTTATTAGATACTGATTTGCCTGATCTTTACAAATGTAAAAAAAAAAAAAAAAAAAAAAATCTGGAGTTTATATATTAAAGTATCAAACCTTTAAAACACATTATTTTATGTCCTTTTTTAAAAACAACAGTTCCATAGAAAAGAATTTTTGCTTTCATCCAAGTCTACCATTTGATGCTTCTAAAACTCTAAAACCTACTGTCACTTTCACCTCAGTTAAACATAATTCTACCAAGAAATTGCAATTAACATCAATTAAAGCACAACTTTCTCTTAGAAAAATAAAACACACCAGATATATTTCACCAAAATACAAGCATAATTTGATTACATAACTTCAACAAATAACCCATTTTCATTGTTGCAATTGCATTCTGACATGTAAGAAACTATAGAGACTACATCTGGCTCTTCACTGGAATAATTCAACATTTCAGTATATAAGAATTTTCATGCCAGGCACAGCACCTCATGCCTGTAATCCCAGCACTTTGGGAGGCCAAGGCGGATGGATCACGAGGTCAAGGGATCGAGACCATCCTCGCTAACATGGTGAAACTCCACCTCTACTAAAAATACAAAAATGAGCTGGAACTACAGGCGTGATGGTGCGCGCCTGTAGTCCCAGCTACTCAGGAGGCTGACGTTGCAGTAAGCTGAGATCGTACCATTGCACTCCAGCCTAGTAACAGAGCAAGACACTATCTCCAAAAAAAAAAAAAGAATTTTCATTATGGCCTAATTTGTTATAATGGAATTCTACTACACTATAAAAAGAACTCTCCCAATACAAGAATATGATTAGTTGCTGTAATTTTTGATCTGCTGTAGTAACAAAATTACTGTGTTTGTAATAAATGGCTTTCAATGGCTTGTTCACATTCATGTTTCTTACTCTTTCTTAACATGTTAATATGTTCAGAATATGAAGATTTAGATGATATCATAAGACTGATACTTAATGAAGAATTCATTAAAAAAAGGCCAAGTCTAACCAGTTTTGCCCACAAAGGTTCATATTTCATTCAATTAATATTTATTAAACATACTTTCATGAAAATGCCAAAAGTAGTATGAACATATTATTCAAAAGTGAAGAAGCTGAGAAGCACAAATATTCACAATGTTTTGTGTCATTACAGGTTCATAATAAATGTGTTGAATTAAAATCTCTACAAAAACAAACTATAATATTCTTTGTCATTGTTTATCATGGTCAAAATTCTAAATACTGATTTAAATCTAAGAATCGCTTCACTAGCAATTGGGTGGAGGATAAAGGAAGGAAGATTAACCCTTTCCACACAGTTTAATTCTATCTCAGGATTTCTACTCTCACTACAACTGGAGTACATTTGATTTGCTTCATGTTCTGTAGGGCTGCTGTGATCAGTCATGTCATCAGACATTCGAAAAGACACTGTATTCAGTATGTCATTTTGAAAAATACTAGAGTCTGGGAGCCCTTAAGGAAAATAGTATACAAAATAAAGATCATAATTTACAGAGAATTGATTGATATTGTTAGAAACTTAAGCAGTGACTTTTTTTAAAAGAAGGAAAGTCAAGAAACTATCTCAATTTATTTATCTAACTAGGAAAGAAAAATAGCCTATACATTTTTTGTTGTTTAAGGGAAAGAGGTGAGGATGGGCATATCGCAGAAGAACCAAACTAGCAGCTCTCAGTTTTACAATAGGGCTCTTAGGCTAACTCTGCAGAAGCAAGTCACTAAACTATCAGTTCTTCAACAGAAGCAGCTGTGGCTGCCTCCCAAGTTCTGAGCACT
Organism: Macaca nemestrina; assembly: GCF_043159975.1. Classification (NCBI taxonomy): domain Eukaryota; kingdom Metazoa; phylum Chordata; class Mammalia; order Primates; family Cercopithecidae; genus Macaca; species Macaca nemestrina. The sequence continues at coordinate 38,153,536 of NC_092125.1, forward strand.
TTCACTGAAGATCTACTAAGTTTGGGGGACTTCCTCAGATAGTGAGAATGCAAAGATGGGTAAAATATGATCCTCACTTTCAAAAACTAAGTTAAAAGTATTTCTAGGTATACAGTTCAGTAGTGTTAAGTATATTCACACTGTTGTGCAATCTCCATAACTTTTTCATCTTGTAAAACTGAAACTCCGTCCCCATTAAACAACTTCCCATTTCCCCTATCCCCTAGCTCCTGGCAACCACCATTTTACTGCCTCTCTCATTTTTGAATACTTTCTGTTTCTGTGAGTTTGACTACTTCAAATACTTCATGTAAGTATAATCGCAAAGTGTTTGTGTCCTTGTGACTTGTTTATTTCACTTAGCATAATGTCCTCAAGGTTCATACATGTTGCAACAGGTGTCAAAACTTCCTTTTTAAGGCTGAATAATATTCCATTGTATATACCACAATTCGTTTATCCATCCGTCAACAGATGCTTCCATCTATTGGCTACTGTATAGAATGCTGCTATGAACATGGGTGTGCAAATATGTCTTTGATATTCTGCTTTCTTTTGGATACATACCCAGAAGCAGAATTGGTGGATAATATGGTAATTCTATTTTAACTTTCCAAGGAAATTTCCGTTTTCCACAGTGGCTGTATCATTTTATACTCCAAAATGACTTCTAATTTAGAGCAAACTAAATTTTAATTAAACAAATTAAAAAATTAAAATCTTTAAATAGTACCAGTTACTCGGGAGGCTGAGGCAGGAGAATGGCGTGAACCCGGGAGGTGGAGCTTGCAGTGAGCCGAGATCCGGCCACTGCACTCCAGCCCAGGTGACAGAGCGAGACTCCGTCTCAAAAAAAAAAAAAAAAAAAAAAAAAATCTTTAAATAGTAGTATTTTAAGGAAAATTAACACAAAAATCCTTAGCTTTAGACTGAGATACAACATCTTGTCCCACCAACTACTTGTGTGGGGAAAAGTCACTGAATGAGACAGCTGTTATTAGACACTGATGAAAAGTAATTATTATCACTTATTCAGACACTTCTCTGGCACTGGTTCAGACATTTAATTGATTTTAAAGATTATACACCTAAAAAATTATTTCCTGTCATTTATTGTTCTGCTTGCAAATACCACCAAATCAGTTTCATGTTAGGAAGGAATGCTTCACAAATTGAAGAGTTCAGGATTAAAAACATGTAGTACATATATACACATACATAAGCGCGCACACACACACACACACACACACACACACACAGGCATATATATTTCTATTATCAAAGATCAGAAGAGAAATTACCTGATGGTTTCTTCATGATATAGAGAACTAATAACTGGCCCACCAAAACCAGTATTTGCTTCTTTTCCTTTCTTCTCTGGTATCTGTGGGAAGGGGGAAAAAAGTGAAAAAAAGACAAATGGGTTAAAACAGTATGTATTTAAATCAGTTACAAAATGTTATTTTGCTAAGAAAGACTAAGGATTTTACCCTCAACCATCTCTTCAAACCCTAGTAAAAATTTTAAGGTGGTAACAGAAAGGCAATAAGATTCTCAGTTCATCATAGGAGTGGAATGGGTACATGCTGGCAATCTAAGGTATTCAGTACAACCTTCTGGAGCCACCAAAAAACAATTCTCCTAGCTGACTGTGAGATGATGTTCAATGTGGTAAATATGGATATTCAGGTGAGGAAAAGAAAAACAAATCCTAGACATGAATGTGATCAGCAAAATCATATCTAGATTTATAAAATAAAAGTTCCCAAATAAGAAGCTACATTACAATAAAAGTTCAAATTTAATTACAAAGAAAATGTTTTTAGATTAAAAAAAAAAAAGGAAGGAGAAAAGATAGAAGAGGGATAGGAAAGGAGGTTTATATCTCAAATAAAAGAAAAAAGAAGTAAACTACACAGAAATACTTTCCAAACTCAAGGATTCAATAGGTCTTGCCCCCCTATGTTCTCAGAACAAGAGTAAAATTAATTTAGGAATAAGATTCTAATTTACAAGAGTAAAATTAATTTAGTAATAAGATTCTTCTAAAATATGTAATGTGGAAGCAATGAACCTGGATAATACTGTCTGCAAGGATCAAAGTGCAACCTCTGCAAAGCCCCATGTATTGACAGCTTTTAGTACAGGACATCCTGCAAAAGTCAAAACTCTGATTCCGGACATAAATATTCCTTTAGAATCAAAATTACATTATGATTTAATTTGACTGCAAAAAGACTAGTTTTACTTCAAATAAAATACAGACAATCCCCACACACATTTTTTCAGTACTTAAGAGAAGTACGAGTTTTGTTTTATTTTTTTTAATTGTTTGTTTCAGTCTGTGGATCACTGGACTGAGGAAAAAGACTCCCCCCGCCCCCAGAGATAGCATATTCTATCTGTTCCTAACACTATTGGGGGGACTAAGGCTTCAAAAAACGTAAAATTTTGAGATGAATCAAGTCAGTTATCAACTTGTAATAGAAACAAAGTTATAAAATCATAGACAACAACTATTAACATGATTAAATGACAAAGTATATAAAGTGTATTAGTATGATGCTAGCAAACAAGAAGCACTAGGTAAATGACAGATTTCTCTGTGCTCTGAGGGCCATTTTTAGAGAATAAATGCTATGAAGATTTCTGGGATAGATAATGTATTTCTTTATACCCAAAAAAAGTAGAGATGATCCCCAACTTACAATGGTTCAATTTACAACATTTTTGACTTTTAATGGATTTATCAGTATGTATCCTCATTATAAGGTGAGGGGTACAAAGGGAGAACTTATTTTACTTAATCCAATTATATTCCAAATACATGCTCCATTGATAGGATAAAACTAAAACATACTTGGTGCTCGAGATGATAACTACATAAATAAAACTAAAAATGAGAAAACTGGATACCAAAGGAAAAAAAAAAATAGAGATAGAACCAAGTATGAAGTGGCAAGCATAGCTTCTTAAAAAATAATGACTCCTAGAAGGTAACATGGGGGAAAATCTAGGTGATATTGGGTTTGGCAATGACTTTTTACATGCAATATCAAAATCCATGACAGGCCGGGTGCAGTGGCTCACACCTATAATCCCTGCACTTTGGGAGGCTGAGGCAGGTGGATCTCTTGAGGTCAGGAGTTTGAGACCAGCCTGGCCAACATGGCAAAACACTACCTCGACTAAAAATACAAAAAACTAGCCAGGCATGGTAGTGCATGCCTGTAGTACCAGCTACCTGGGAGGCTGAAGCACAAGAATTGCTTGCAGAAGTTGGATGCAGAAGTTTCAGTGAGCCAAGATCACACCACTGCACTCCAGTCTAGCAATAGAGCAAGATTCTGTCTCAAAATATATATATATATAATCCATGAGAGAAAAAAATGATTAGTAGGTCTTTATTAAATTGAATTAAAATTGAAAATTTCTGCTCTGTGAAAAATATTGTTCAGACAATGCAATGACCAGCCATAAACTGAAAAAAAATTTGCAAAACACATATCTAATAAAGAACTGGTATCCAAAATATTCAAAGAATTCTTAAAACTCAACACTAAGAAAATAAGTTACCCAATGAAAAGTGAGTAAAAGATCTAAATAGACAACTTATCAAAGAAGATACAGAGATAGGAAATAAGCGAGTGACAAGATGTTTAAACATCATGTCATTAAAGAAACGCAAATGAAAACAAAAATGAGAAACCACTACACACCTATTGGAATGGCTAAAATCCAATATGTCCTTAAACAGATTAATAAACAAATGATACACCCATAAAATAGGATATTATTCAGCAACACAAGAAATGAGCTATTCTAGGTTAACTTAGAAAAAAGAAGTCAGGTAACTCAGAAATGAAAGTGGCGATATTACAATTAATGCCACAGAAATACAAAGAATCATAAGAGATAACTATGAACAATTATATGCCAAAAAACTGGATAACCTAGAAGAAATGAATAAATTTCTGGAAACACACAATCTACCATGACTGAATCACGAAGAAATTAAAAATCTGACAGACCTATCACCAAGAAAGAGACTCCATCAGTAATTAAAAAAAAAAAAACTTCCCAACAAAGAAAAGCCCAGAACCAGATCACTTCACTGGAGAATTCTAACAAATTTAAAGAATTAACACCAATCCTCTTCAAACTTCAAAATAATTAAAGAAAAGGGAACACTTCTAACTCAATTTATGAGGCCTTATTCTCATATCAAAGCCAAAAATACTGCAAGAAAACTAAAACCAATATCCCAGGATATTGATCCAAAAAATCAACTAAATATTAACAAACTGAATTTAACACTGTATTAAAAGGATTATACATCATGATCAAGTGGGATTTATTCCTGGAATGCAAAGATGGTTCAACACACAAAAATCAATCATATAACACAGCATATTAACACAATGAAGGACAAAACCCACATGATCATCTCAATTGATACAGAAAAAGCATCTGACAAAATTCAACATGTGTTCATGATAAAAACACTAAATAAACTAGGAATAGAATAAAACTACCTCGACACAATAAAGGCCATATATGAAAAGGCCACAGCTACCAACATACTCAGTGGTGAAAAACTAAAAGCTTTCTCTCTAAGATCAGGAACAAGGCAAGGATATCCATTCTCATCACTTCTTTTCAAGATGGCATCCAAGACAGAGTGATCAGACAAGAAATAAAAGGCATCTGTGGTGTTATGCTGTGTGTGTGTGTGTGTGTGTGTGTGTGTGTGTGTACAGAGAGAGAAAGAGCGAGAGAGAGAGCACGCACACAAGAGAGATTTGTTTTTGTCCATGGTTCCTGACTTCTAACTCCTATAGCCCTTGTTACAGCCTTTCATTATATAATTAGGTGTGTCAGGCCTCAAGAGCAAGCCTCAGAAAAGAGAATCTATGGGACTTTCTCCTGCCCTCCTTTTACCTGCCCCAAGTTACACTTTCTGATTGTGGGTCACAATCCCCAGAGACAGTCCTGCCCTATACCCTAGGGGAAGGAATACTGACATCATGAAACCCAAGAGGAATGGGTGCTGGGAGCTTGGGGATAGAAGAACACATGGAGGTCCCTGGAGGGTGGCATGCCCAGAGAGAGGTCATGAAAGCTCCATGTTCCCTCCTCCATGCCTCACCCTACACATCTCCTTGTAATCCAATAATAAAATTCTAAGCCCTACAACCAACTGGATGAACCCCACCTCTCAGCTAAGGTTTCTCCAAAGAAACCCGAAAACCTAGTTCAGGCCACGATGGGAAGTCGGGTCTGGACATGCCTCATTATACTTTCCTCCCTTTGGTATTCAGGAACAACTGACCAGCATTAACATTAAAACAAAGATCTTACAACTGACAAAAAAGACTCTTTGTATCAATAAGATATCAAATTCCAACCCGACTCCAGCATAGCATCACATGACAGAAAGCGGGCCCTGGATGAAATCAAAATATTTTACCCCAAAATATATTTGACATATTTTGAAAAGGCCCTGCAAAGCCATCTCTTAAAAGGGAAATTTTACATTATGTAAAGAATCCTCTTTCCTTTCCAGGCCTTTTTCTGATCCTAAAGAGATGAGCTGAGAGATCTGAAGAATCTTTTAAAGATCTGAACAGGAAACAATTGTCATCTATTGCATCTAACAGTGGCCACCTATGAGACTTCATCTATATAGAAAGAACCTTGGTCTCCACAAACCCTTAACTCAGATATTCCTTTCTATTGATTCCAAGCTTTTAGATAATAACTTAACTCTCAACCAACTGCCAATCAGAAAATCTTTGAATCCACCTATGACCTACATATAAGTCTCTGCTTCGAGTTGTCCTGCCTTTCCAGACCAAACCAATGTATACCTCACATGTATTAATAAACCAGGAATAGAATAAAACTACCTCAACAGGCCATAGCTGCCACTGAGCCTGCCACCAATGCCTCTAAGTAGAAGGTGGTTGTGGCACCCACAAATGCCAATCTTGGCAAAACTGAAAGGGATGTCTTCACCAAGGTTTATGGATTTGGCTTAATAAAGCTTGATTTGAAAGCAAAATCTGAGAATGAAATGGAATTCACAAGCTCAGCCTCAGCCAACACTGAGACCACCAAAGTGATGGGCAGTCTGGATACCAAGTACAGATGGACTGAGTACGGACGGCCTGACGTTTATGGAGAAATGGAACACCAACAATACACTTGGCACCGAGATTACCGTGGAAGTTCAGCTTGCACGTAGACCGAAGCTTACCTTCGATTCATCTTTCTCACCTAACGCTGGGGAAAAAAAATGCTAAAATCAACACAGGGTACAAGTGGAAGCACATTAACCTGGGCTGCGACATGGATTTCGGCATTGCTTAGGCCTTCCATCCAGGTGCTCTGGTGCTAGGTTACGAGGCCTGGCTGGCCAGCTACCAGATGATTTTTTTTTTTTTTGAGATGGAGTCTCACTCTGTCACCCAGATTGGAGTGCAGTGGCACGATCTCGGCTCACTGCAAGCTCTGCCTCCCGGGTTGACACCATTCTCTTGCCTCAGCCTCCCTAGTAACTGGGACTACAGGCGCCCGCCACCACACCTGGCTAATTTTTTTTTTTTTTTTTTTTTGTATTTTTAGTAGAGACACGGTTTCACCATGTTAGCCAGGATGGTCTTGATCTCCTGACCTCGTGATCCGCCCGCCTCGGCCTCCTAAAGTGCTGGGATTACAGGCGTGAGCCACCGCGCACGGCCCAGATAAATTTTGAGACTGCAAAGTCCCAAGTGAACCAGAGCAACTTTGCAGTTGGCTACAAGACTGATGAATTCCAGCTTCACACTAATGTGAAAGACGGGACAGAGTTTGGCAGCTCTGTTTACCAGAAGGTGAACAACAAGTTGGAGACCGCTGTCAATCTTGCCTGGACAGCAGGAAACAGTAACATGCACTTCAGAATAGCAGCCAAGTATCAGATTGACCCTGACACCTGCTTCTCAGCTAAAGTGAATAACTCCAGCCAGACAGGTTTAGGATATGCTCAGACCCTAAAGCCAGGTATCAAATTGACACTGTCAGCTCTTCTGGATGGCAAGTACGTCAATGCTGGTGGCCACAAGCTTGGTTTAGGCCTGGAATTTCAAGCATAAATGAATACTGCACAATTGTTTAACTTTAAACATTTTGCAACATAGCTACCTTCAGAATTTACTGTATCTTTTAATGTTGGATGTCTGGAAAGCAAGTATTACTAAATATGTTAGACCTCCAGGTTAAAGATGATTCAGCTTTAAGATGCTACCCTTTCAGAGGTACAGAAGAAACCATTTCCAAAAAAGGTCCTTTCAGTGGTAGACTTGGGGGTAACTTGGTGGCCCCTTGGAGATACCACGTTTCTTTTTTATCTAGAAATGACTGCAAGTGGAAGCTGATAATATGTAGGTACTTTGTAAATTTTATTGAGTAAATGAAAGAAATTGTGATTTCCTGAGAATCAAACCTTGGTTTCCTAACCCTAATTGATGAGAGGCTCGCTGCTTGATGGTGTGTACAAACTCACCCGAATGGGATTTTTTTAGACAGATCTTCATGACCTGTTCCCACCCCAGTTCATCATCACCTCTTTTACATCAAAACGTCTGCAGGGTGGTGTGGTCACTGTTTCTTTTGTGCCATTTTAGGTTGGAGAGGGTGGATGTGATAAAGCCAATAATTCAGGACTTATTCTTTCTTGCGTTGTTTTTTTGCCCTTGCACCAGAGTATGAAATAGCTTCCAGGAGCTTCAGCTATAAGCTTGAAAGTGTGTGTGTGACTGTAATCACATGGTGACAACACTCAGAATCTAAATTGGACTTCTGTTGTATTCCCACCACTCAATTTGTTTTTTAGCAGTTTAATGGGTACATTTTAGAGTCTTCCATTTTGTGTGGAGTTAGATCCTCCCCTTCAAATGCTGTAATTAGCATCACTTAAAAAAACTTGGCCAGGCGCAGTGGCTCAAGCCTGTAATCCCAGCACTTTGGGAGGCCGAGACAGGCGGATCACGAGGTCAGGAGATCGAGACCATCCTGGCTAACACGGTGAAACCCTGTCTCTACTAAAAATACCAAAAAAAAAATTAACTGGGAGTAGTGGTGGGCGCTGTAGTCCCAGCTACTCGGGAGGCTGAGGCAGGAGAATGGCGTTAACCCGGGAGGCAGAACTTGCAGTGAGCCGAGATCGCGCCACTGCACTCCAGCCTGGGCAACACAGCAAGACTCCATCTCAAAAAAAAAAAAAAAAAAATACTGGGGAGGAGTTTTTGACTCCCTAGTAAACACTCAGCCTCCAGCAATTCATCCATTACCAATGAAGTGTTTTTACCAGTTTATGGCCCAAGCATCTTTTGTTATCTTGGTTATGATTCTCTGCATTCACCTGTCTCTCTAGTTTAGGGGATGGCAGTTTGAACTGGTACCTCAAATCTCTGATGGATCTAGAACAGTCTTTGATTTTCAGTTTGGTCAGATTACTGTATTGTTAAGGACAGGAGTGAAAACTTGCAGATTCTTCACATGTTGAGGCTAAAATTAGAAGTTCAGTGATCTTTTAAAGAGATTTTAAAATTTTTTTAAAGTCCTTTAAATTTACCCATATATTTAGCACTTCCAGGACTCTTCATTCCTTTATGGAGGTCCAAATTTCCATCTTATATAATTTTCCTTTCATGTGAAGTTCCTTTAAATTTACTATAGTTCAGTTGGCAATGAATTACCTGCTTTTGTTTATTTGGAAAAAGTTTTATTTTTTATTTACTTTTATTTTCTAGATGAAGTCTCACTCTGTGGCCCAGGCTGGAGTGTAGTGGCACAATCTTAGCTCACTACAACCTCCGTCTCCTGGGTTCAAGCGATTCTCCTGCTTCAGCCTTCCGAGCAGCTGGGATTACAAATGCCCACCATGACACCCGGCTAATTTTTGCATTTTTAGTAGAGATGGGGTGGCAACATGTTGTCCAGCCTGGTCTCGAACTCCCGATCTCAAGTGATCTGCCCATCTCAGCCTCCCAAAGTGTTGGGATTACAGGCATGAGCCACCAGACCCAGCCTTGAAAACTCTTTACTTCACATTTACTTATTTTTGTATTGACATGAGATTCACATAAAATTAACCAGTTTAACATGTACAACTGAGTGACATTTAATACATTCACAATATTGTGCAACCAGCTCCATCTAGTTCCACAACATATTTGTCATTCCCCCCAAAAAGCCTTGAACCCACTAAGCAGTCACTCCCCATTCCCCTCTCCCCCAAAACGTTGGCAACCACCGATCTGCTTTCTGTCTCTATGGATTTAACCATTCTGGATATTTCATATAAATTGAATCATACACTATGTAATCTTTTATGTCTGGCCTCTTTCACTTGGTTTAATGTTTTCAAGGCTCATCTATATTACAGCATGTATTGGTTCTTCATTCCTTTTTATGATTAATAGTCTATTTTATGTACATTCCAATACCAAATTCATTTGGGTTGTTTGCACTTTTGGCTATTGTGAATACTGCTGCTATGGTCATCTGTATACAGGTATTTGAGTACCAAATTACCCAGCAATTCCACTCCTGTATATACCCAAAAAAACTGGTAATTCTATTTTTAACTTTTTGAGGAATCACCAAACTGTCTTTCATGGCAGCTGCACCATTGTACAGTCCTAGTAGCAATCTAAGACAGTTTCAATGTCTCTACATCCCTGCCAAAACTTGTTATTATCTTTTTTTATTGTGGACAACCTACTGGGTATGAAGCAGTATTTTGTTGTGGCTTGAAATACCATACTCGAAATTCAAAATCACAATGAAATACCACTCAAAAGACTAACTCAGGTTGTTATACACCATTCTCTTTTGAGAAATGTCTGTTTAAGTTCTTTGACAATTTGTTAGTTGGGTTCTTTCTGTTGTTGAGTTGTAAGAGTTACTTACATATTTTGAATAGCAGACCCTTATCCAATATATGATTTGCAAAAATTTCCTGTTTTACTTTCTCGATAATGTCCTTTGAAGCACAGAAGTTTTTAACATTGATGAAGTCCTATTTACTTATCTTTTCTTTCGTTGCTTGAGCTTTTCCTGCCTTATGTAAGAATCCATGGCCAAATCCAAGTTTATTAAGACATACCTCTATGTTTTATTCGAAGACTCAGAGTTGGGTTTTGTGTTTTTTTTTTTTTTTTTTTTTTTTGAGACTGAGTCCTGCTCTATCACCCAGGCTAGAGTACAGTGGCACAATCTCAGCTCACTGCAACCTCCACCTCCCGGGTTCAAGCGATTCTCCTGCCTCAGCCTCCCGAGTAGCTGGGATTACAGGCGCCTGCCACCATGCCCAGCTAATTTTTGTATTTTTAGTAGAGATAGGGTTTCATCATGTTGTCCAGGCTGGTCTCGAACTCCTGACCTCAGATGATCCACCCACCTTGGCATCCCAAAGTGCTAGGATTACAGGCATGAGCCAAAGCACCCAGCCAAGACTCAGAGTTTTAACTCAGTTAGGTCATTGATCCATTTTTAGTTAATCTTTGTATATATATCAAGATAGGAATGTACCTTCATTCTTTTGCATATGGATATCCAGTTGTTCCAGGATAATTTGTTGAAGAGATTATTTTCTCCCCCACTGAATGGTCCTGTTGAAAATCAACTGACCCTAAACTTGAGAGTTCATTTCTGCACTCTCAATTCTTTTCCATACGCCTATCCTTATACCAGTACCATACTGTTTTAATTACTGTAGCTTTATAGTAAATTTTGAAATTGCAAAATTTGAATCCTCTAGTTTTGCTCTTTTTCAATACTTTTGACTATTTGGGACCCTTTGCAATTCCATATAAATCAGATTGACTTGGCCAGTGCTGCCATCTAAATAAATTTAAATCTTCCAATCCATGAGCACAAGATGAATTTCCATTAACTTAGGTATTCTTTAATTTCTTTCAGCAATATAGTTTTCAGTATAAAATCTTTCACATCCTTGGTTAAAATTCCCAGGCTTTTTTTTTTCTCCTGAGGGCTACTGTAAATGGAATTTTTTTGTTTGTTTCCATTTCAGAGTATCCGTTGATGGTCTAAAGAACACAGTGATTTTTGCATGCTGATCTTATGATCTTATATCTTGCAACTTTGCTGAATTAATATATTAACTCTAGCAGTGTGTTTGTGGATTCTCTGGATTTTCTATATACTGTATAGGATCATGTCACCGATAACATTTTTATTTCCTCCTTTCCAATTTGGATGCTGTTTCTTTATTTTTCTTGTCTAATTGCTCTGGCTAGAATTTATGTATACAATGTTGAACAGGAGTGGTGAAAGCAAACATCCTTGTCTTATTCCTGATCTACCTCTGGGTTTTTCATAAATACCCATTATGTTAAGTAAAGTTTACCTTCATTTTTGAAAGCTATTATATCTTAACTGAGTATAGAATTATAGGTTGATCATCTTTTCCTTTTGTTGTCAACCTATTGACTTCAAACTTCTGAAAAGAACTCTGCTGTAGTTCTACCTTTATCTTTATGTTTTCTGTCTGCTTTTTTCTCTTTTCACTGGCTTTCAACAATTTGATATGTATTGTATGGTTTCATTACATTTCTTCTGCATGGGGTTCATTGAGCTTCTTGGATCTATGGGTTTATGGAAATGACTCTCAACTGGGGACAGTTTTTGTTTTTGTTTTTGTTTTTTGCCATCTGCATCCACAGATGTTTGGCATGTCTGGGGCAATTTTTTAGCTGTCACACTATGCAGTGCTATTGACATCTAGTGAATAGAGACCAGAGTCGCTGCTTAATGTCCCACAATGTACAGGATACCCTCCATAATGAAGAATTTTCTGGCCCAGAATATCAATGGGGCAAAGATTGAAAAACTGTGGTTTACAGGTTATCAACTGTTTGAAATTTCAGCCATTATTAACTAAATTTTGTTTCTGTCTTCTCTCACATTTTTTCTCCTTTCTGGGTCTCCAATTACATGAATGCTACATTGCATTATATTTTCCCACAGCTCATTGAAGTTCTGTTCTTTTTTTGTTCAGTCTTTTTATGCTCTGTGCTTCATTTTGATTAGTTTCACTTGTTCCATCTTCGAGCTTCAAGTTCACTGATCTTATGTAATGTCTAATGTGCTGTTAATCATATCCAGTATATTTTTTTACTTCAGATTATTACATTTTTCCATATCTAAAAGTTCCATTTGGATATTTTTGTATCTTCCATTTCTCTCTACATATGTTCACGGTTTCCTCTACTGTCTTGAATATATAGTATATATTTATAAAATAAGTGTCTTCATGTCCTTGTCTGTTATTTTATCATCTTTATCATTTCCACCATCTACTTTGACAGGTTTTTCTCCTGGGTCATATTTTCCTGCCCCCACTTTTTTTTTTCATTTTGGCAAGCTTTAAAGACCTTTACTGTAAGCAAGGCATTGTAATAAATTTTACATTCTTGCTTGCTGGATTTTGTTGTGTTCCTTTAAATTATGTTGGACTTTGTTTTGGCATGCATTAAGTTACTTGGAATCAGTCTGATCCTTTTGAGGCTCAATTTTAAGCAGTGCTAAGGCAAGGGCAAAGCAGCCTTTGATATAGCATTTAATTTAGCACAGCTACTGAAGTGAAACCCTTCTGAGGCCTCTACCATATGCCCCACATATTGCATTTTCATTTTACTCCTGACTGGTAGGAAACAAAATATTCTCAGTCCTATGTCAGCTCCAGAAATTGGCCTACTGCTTTCTTATATTTCTTTCCCTGGCCTCTTCTACATGCATAGATTAGTATTCAGCCAAAGGGACCCCTCTGCAGATCTCTGGAACTGTCAATAAAGGATCATCCTCTCTGGTATTCAGCCCTGCAAATTCTAGTTCAAACTCATGAGACTGCCAGGCCATTTTGGGTTCTCCCTCCGTGCAGCCTGGAAAATGCTGCCAGGTAATAAATAAATGGATGCACCTGTAAGGCACAGCTTATTTTGTTGTTTTTTAGATGAAGTCTCACTCTGTCGCCCAGGCTGGAGTGCAGTGGCGCAATCTTGGCTCCCTGAAAGCTCCGCCTTCTGGGTTCATGCCATTCTCCCACCTCAGCCGGGACAACAGGCGTCTGCCACCATGTCTGGCTAATTTTGTGTGTGTGTGTGTGTGTGTGTGTGTGTGTGTGTGTGTGTGTGTTTAGTAGAGAGGGGGTTTCACCGTGTTAGTCAGGATGGTCTTGATCTCCTGACCTCGTGATCTGCCCACCTTGGCCTTCCAAAGTGCTGGGACTACAGGCGTGAGCCACCGTGCCCGGCAGTTTCCCTTCTTTTGGGACTTTACACTACTTATAATACAATGTCTGAAGATTACTGTCTCATCCAGTAATTTTAGCCAAGCGTCTGGATTTCTTCTTGTTTCTGGCAAACGGGTAAATCTCATCCCTATTACTCCACCATTCCCAGGAACATAAGTCCTACAAACATTAATTTTAAACCCAGCATAATATTCCATGAGGTAATCTAATATAATTTACTTAACTATTATGTAACAGTTGTGTATTAGGTTATTTTCACTTTTTCGCTCATAAACAGACATAATGAATATTTTTAAATATAAGAAATAAAGTACTTTTAGGCCACTGCACTCCAGTATGGGTGACAGAGTGAAATTCCATCTCTCAAAAAACCAAAAACAAAAAACAAAAAAGAAAGAAAGTACTTTTAATTAAAATCTTTAGAAAAAAAAAATGACCCCAAAATTTGATTATGGTATATTATAAAAACATTCCCCTTTCCTGGGATTAGTTCCTCCTTCTAATGCAACTGCACAAACACACATGTTAGAATGCTGGTCACAATGTTTTGTGGGGAAACAAAGAGATTATTATCTCAGGCAGAAATAATATTTTAAAAATAACCTGCCATTATCAGATTGAATCCAGAATAAAGATGCCAAAGATGCGTTAGTTTTCCTTTCTATACACTTCATCTACCAGAGTGGGTAAACTTTGGCTACTTTACCCTCTTGATTTCCACTCTAGTGAAATTTCTCTCATACAGGCTTAGAAGTTTATTCCATTTCTCTCTACTCAAAATCCATTAAGTCACTTTTATGTTGCATCAGCAATTAAATAGAGTTCAATTTGGCAGCCAACAGGATAAAATTGGCCAATTCTTATATTGCCTGAGACTCTATTAGTTGAGAAACTAAAATTCTCCTTCACTCAAAAGGGAAAGGGTAAGTTGTTGGCTAAATCTTTATCACTTGATTCAGACTCCACCTTAGTCAGTTTTAGAGTCAAGATTTAAAGCCTTGTGAAACTTTTTCTTCTATTCCTAAGATTATTAGGCTAATCTATGCAAAGAGGTTTCTTGCTTCTGTGTGCTACCTTTTTTGGATTTGTTTTACTGGTTTGTTTAATTCATATATAGTCTAACTGTAGAACTCTGGGAAAATTAATCAACTTCTTTGCCTCAGTTTCCTCATTTATAAAAATGGGAATAACAGTCCCTATTTCATACCTATTTATATGCATACATAAATAGAACAATATCCAGTGCAAAGTGGCCATTTTGTAAGTGTTAGTTAATACAATAATTATTATTGCCCAAAACATAGCCATTTCTCCAAAGTAAAAGTGTTTCAGCAATATAGATACAAGATGTTGTGATACGGGGACTTACAATATTGACCTATGGTCTTTACCTAATAGCTTTCCACTTCTGATTCTTTTGATAATACAACAATAAATCCCCCAAACAAAACAATCGTAAAAACTCTAACATACCTCGTTATAAGAAAAAAAGAAAGCTAGTGCTTAATGAATATCTTCCATGTGGAAAACGAGTCTATAAAGCTGGTATTATCACTGTCTTTTATTTAATCTAAGATATCCTCAATTATAAGAAGCACCATTATTTTCTGTAATGTTCAGAAAGAAAAAACATAACCAATTAAATATAATACACTATCTAAGACTCATGAAGATTTCAAAAATGTTAAAAACCGAATAAATATCTGCCTTAGATTTGGCCAGGTGCAGTGGTTCATGCCTTTAATTCCAGCACTTTGAAAGGCTGAGGAAGGAGGATCACTTGAGCTCAGGAGTTCAAAACCAGCCTGGACAACATGGTGAGACCCTGTCTCTACAAAAGGGGAAAAAAAAAAGATTTGATGAAATATAAGTAAATATTTATTTTACAGATTCAAAAACTGAAAAGAAGTGAAGTACCCAATGCCACATAAGTGGCAGAATTGGGATTCACACCAAGATCCTTTGATGTTCCAAAGCCTGTGTTCTTTCTATTAAATTAAATTATATTACTTCTCCAGGCTATTTTGGAAACCATTATTACACACTGACAATATTCTAAATTAAAATTTTGTCTGTGTCTTAAGTGTACTTTTTTTTTTTTTTTTTTTGAGATGGGGTCTCATTCTGTCACCTAGGCTGCAGTGCAGTGGGTGATCTTGGCTCATTCAACTTCTGCCTCCCAGGCTCAAGGGATCCCCTCCCACCTCAGCCTCCCAAGTAGCTGGGACCACAGGCAAGCGCCACCACGCCCAGATAATTTTTTTTTTGTTTTGCATTTTTGGTAGAGATGGGGTTTTACCATGTTGCCCAGGCTGGTCTTGAACTCTTGGGCTCAAGCGATCTACCCACCTCAGCCTTCCTAAGTGCTAAGATTACAGCACTTAGGTGCTAAGATTACACCACACCCCGCCTTAAGTGTACTTTTTAAATGTTTACATAAAGTACTCCATTTATTCAAAGAGAAAACTTTAAAATAAACATTTTGAAGCAAAATTATTCTGATAAATTATGCACAATTTAGTTGACAGATTAATACTATCATTCTAAACCCTTAAAAGAGGCACACTTTTCTGATAATCCTTTTGAAATACTAAATTTTTTTTCCTGAAACATGAATAGCTATTCATTTCAACACAGAAAAGTAACAATATTGATTTCATCTCATCTACCATTTGTCACACCATCAAAAAGAAAACTTATCATGAAAATATTGTTGGTTGCTACTTATAACAGTAATATTTATAAAATTTTTCAAGAAATGGGAAATCCATAAACGTATGTTTTTAACTTGTTTCTCTTAAAATTACAAACACACAGCAGTATTTTAAAAAATCATCTCCTAAAACCTTTAAAAAACAGACATTTAGCCAGGCGCAGTCTCATGCCTGTAATCCTAGCACTTTGGGAGGCAGAGGCGGGAGGATTACCTGAAGTTAGGAGTTTGAGACCAGCCTGGCCAACATGGTAAAACCCCATCTCTACTAAAAATGCAAAAATTAGCCAGGCACAGTTGTGCATGTCTGTAATCCCAGCTACTTGGGAGGCTGAAGCAGAATTGCTTGAACCCGGGAGGGAGAGGTTGTAGTGAGCTGAGATCACCGCCAGCACTCCAGCCTGGGTGCCACTCCAGCCTGGGTGACAGAGTGAGATTCTGTCTCAAAAAAAACAAACAAAAAAACCCAGACATTTATAAAAATGTCAATTCTCTAGAAATGTTCCACAAATGCTTAAATTAGCATTGGAAAATAATTTTAAATAAAAGCAATGAGAACAGAAATGATATGAACAAGTAATTTATCCAATCCTCCAAATTTCAGCCTTTCCTAGTATTTTTTGTACATATACTACATACACTAGCTAACACGTTTTAAAGATTAAAAGACTGAAGAACGCTTTTTTTTTTAACCAAACACTTTACACCACAAAAATATGTGAGATAATTTTTACACATAATTAATATGGTCAACAGAACTCCAAAGATTCCCTTATAGTCCACAAAGTAAATGTCATCACTTTGTAACAACAAACCAAAAATGAGAAATTGCTTTCTACCACCCCACAACAGAATTTAAGAATAAATATTACTCTTGTTGATTTCTTGGCTTTTGTCAATTGTCTTGGTTCCAGCACACTTTAAGGTGTAATATGTAAGTCATTTATATTTGTTAGTACTTTTACTCTATTTAACACTGTTTTAAAATGGCTATCATGGAAAATTACCTTCAGGTTATTATGACTAATTTTCTAGAAATGTAACACTGATCAAAATTTAAATTTTCTTTAGAAAAGTATCCTAAATACAGTATTTATCATAGCTGTTCAGAAATTATAACTTTTCTTGGATTTTAAACACCAAAGGAAATCATAAAACATCAAAAAATTCAAATATTAAAACCAGCATTTCTGTAATAATGTCTCAAAAATAAACAGGAAAAGAAGGAACTGTATTTTAATTAAGCAGAACAAAGGGTTAATATTTCTACAATATATCCAAATGATCTCATGTGTAAAAAAAAAAAAAAGAAAAAGAAAAGACCCAATGGATAAACAGACCATGATTGTAAGTAGGCAACAGTTAGATACTTGAAGTTACCCACAGGTTTAGGGTTCTACTCACATACACCAATACTTGGGAAAATGTTTAACATCTCTTACTAATTTGCAAAATGCAAATTAAAGCAACAATGAACAATGAATTTTTAACTAGTTATATTAGAATAAATAAGGTAGTAAAATTACAGTGAAACAGGTACTAATAAGTGAATGGCCCTAGTGGCCTTGTAAAATGATATTAGTCTTTTGGAAAGTATATGGCAATCCTACCAAGACCCATAAAAATATTAAGCACATATTAATTATTTTCACAATAATATAACTTCTGGATATTATAAGAAAAACATACAATCCTTAACTATTGCAACTTGGTATGAGATTCAACAACAATCCTTTTTGTTGGTCATCTTTACCTAAATTTAATATTCTTAAATTTTAAAGAGAGAAACATAGGTCAGGATAGATTTTTAGATCTCTATCTCCCTTTTCTATTGTTCTCATGAAATGGTAAAAATGTTGGCCCCTAGGACACTTAGCTCTTGCCCCCTCTGATTCTTCTTTTTCCTTTTGTCTTTATTGTCCTTGTTGTCCTACTTGATTTTGATTAAATTCCCTGTAGACTGCTCTTAGTATGAAGCTTTATACTGGAAGAAAGTTTTGGCTAATTTTAGAAGCTTAGAGCCCAGACAGCTCTAGAGAACCTTACCATGAACGTCTTGTACTCAGCCATGAACTGAAGCGCATAAAAACCCCTTTTAGCTTTACCTGTTGGCTATTTTAGAAATCTGCCATTCTCAGGACAGTAAGGTACTCTACTGCTTCCTTCTGCTTCCTTCTAAAGAGATGAGATGCCAATGCCACACAAATCTTTCGTTTTCTTTCATTTTTTAAAAAATACAAATCTGGCAGCTGTTGGCGGTTTGTCCCTATTTTCTCTAATCAACTAATTTTGTTACAGATATTGCTTAAGAGCTTCTGATTATGCTATCCTAGTTATTCTGTTAAGGAAACAGGACGATTCAAAAACTATGCTACAGCCACTACCATCTTTCCAGAATTCCAAATACCATAAATAATTTTTAATGTAACACATGAATAGGAATACACAAATAGATATGTATTGCTAAAGTAGGTATGTTTCCATTCCATTCTCTCTTTTCCATTATTTTTGCCTCCATGTAACTATCTTAGTTGCATGATTTCATGAAAGGGAGATTTAGAGACCAACAACACAAGTTCAGTAAACATCAGTTATTTGTGGCTTACCAAAGTATGAATACTATCTCAACATTTTAATAGCTTCCCAAATTGTGAATCCCAACTTCTAAAAGCAGAATTCTCAAAACCTTATGTCTTAGACTTCCTTGAAGCTATGATGTGCAGGCCCATTATCTACATTCCTATCTACATTCCATCAACTAAATGTGCAAGCAAGCCATATGGATATAAAATGGAGCAACATATCACTGACTTACAACTCATAATTTTTATCTTTTTTTTTGAGGTAGAGTCTCACCCAGGCTGGAGTTCAGTGGTATGATCTCAGCTCACTGTAACCTCCGCCACAGGTTCAAGTGATTCTCCTGCCTCAGCCTCCTGAGTGGCTGGGATTACAGGTGCCTGCCACCATGCCCAGCTAATTTTTGGATTTTCAGTAGCGACAGGGTTTCACCATGTTGGCCAGGCTGGTTTTGAACTCCTGACCTAAAGTGATCCACCCGTCTCGGCCTCCCAAAGTGTGGGATTACAGCATGAGCCACTGCACCCGACCCAACTCACATTTCCTAATTCACAGTACAAAATTTGGTTGATGTGGTCCCTCCAACAAAAGTAGTGTTAGTTATAAGCAAGATTTAAGTAATTAAATCAAATTTATATGAATCCATATTCTAAGTACACAGGAGAATATTAACTAATGCCATCAGAAATTCACATGTAGAAATCAATGTTATCATACTGATGGATAACACATGAAATACACTATTGCTTTGTAATTACTACTATGAAGTCATCATGTACAAACTTGTGGGCTGAAAACATTGACCAAATATGCAAAAATTAAAATTGAGTTTGATATTTGCCATAGGCTTTTTGTAGATATTCTTTATCAGATTAAGAAACTTCCCTTCTATTAAAAGCTGTTAAGAGGTTTTTTATCATGATTGACTACTGAGTTTTGTCAAATCTTTTTCCCCTCTGTTAAAATGATTATTTTTTTCTCTTTTTCTCTGTTAATATGACAAATTACACTGCTTTTCCAAAATTAAACCATCCTTACATTCCTGGAATTAATCCTACTTCATCATGACATACTATTCTTTTTATATGTTGAGGAATTGGATTTGCTAAGGGTTTTTTTTTCCACATATTTTAATGAGTAAATTGACCAACTGACCTCTTTTGTATCATTCTTTTTTTCTCACTTATTTTTCAAAGCAACTTCTATGAAGTGAATATTATTATCCATATCAGTTATCTATTGATAGGACAGTGCTATATAACAAATACCCCACAAATCTCAGTACATAAAACATTAACATTTATTTAGCTCATCAGTCTGTGGGGGTCTAGCTGATCTGGGCTGGACTGGGCTGATTTCAGGGGTCCAGTTCATAAATCTCTTTTTCTGTATCATTCTTGCCAGACTCTAGTGTCAAGATTATTATGGCCTTAAAGAAGAACTGAGAAGCGTTCCCTCTTTTTCCATTTTTCAAAAGAGTTTGTATATGATTAGTGTTACTTCTTCTTTAAACAATTGGAAGAACGTACCAGTGAAGCTATCTGGAACTGATATTTTCTATGCAGAAATTTAAAATTAAAGATTCAATTTCTTTAATAGATACAGGACTATTCAGATTTTGTTTCCTATTCTGTCAGCTTTGGCAAATTGTATTTTTTTGAGAAAATATTCCATTTCTTCCAAATAATCCATTTACTTGGCTAAAGCTAGTCATCAGATCTACTTATTAATTTTTTTGATTCTTTAAGATACATGGTGATGTCCCTTTTTCATTCTTGATATTGGTTTGTCTTTTTTTTCTTCTTTATTGATCTTGCTAGGATTTTACTAATCTTTTCAAAGAATCAACTTTCAGCTTTGATGATTTTTCTCCAGTATACATTTGTTAACTATTTCATTGGCTTTTCTTCTTATCTTTATAATTCCTTCTATTTCCTTTAAATTTGACTTTTTTTCTTTTTTTTTTTTTTTGAGACGGAGTCTCACTCTGTCACCCAGGCTGGAGTGCAGTGGCCGGATCTCAGCTCACTGTAAGCTCTGCCTCCTGGGTTCACGCCATTCTCCTGCCTCAGCCTCCCGAGTAGCTGGGACTACAGGCGCCCGCCACCTCGCCCAGCTAGTTTTTTGTATATTTTTTAGTAGAGACAGGGTTTCACCATGTTAGCCAGGATGGTCTCGATCTCCTGACCTTGTGATCCGCCCGTCTCAGCCTCCCAAAGTGCTGGGATTACAAGCATGAGCCACCGCGCCCGGCCGACTTTTTTTCTTTTTATAGCTTCTCGAAATGGACTCAACACATTACGTCCTCTAGGGAATTCCAAACTATTCAAGAAGAAACTTACTGAGGACAAATAACCAGAAATATTCTTTTCATGGATTCTCCGGCTCCTCACTTGAAAAAAGGAGAAATGTGTTCTTATTTCATCGAACAAGAAGTTCTCAAATGGGAAAGAGAGG
The DNA here is from genome assembly GCF_043159975.1 of Macaca nemestrina. NCBI lineage: Eukaryota > Metazoa > Chordata > Mammalia > Primates > Cercopithecidae > Macaca > Macaca nemestrina. The sequence continues at coordinate 38,174,607 of NC_092125.1, forward strand.
TTCAAAATAAAACTTTCCTTAGCTTGTAAGAAGTTTTTTCCTCTTATTTAGATATAAGCTAATAACATTTTATCTCAAGGATGCAATATGTACGACATGAAGAGATAAATAATTTTCTCAGACAGTATATTTTAGAGTCCCTACAATAACCAAAAAGCATCTTAAGGAACTATCTCTGGCCTTTTAAACATTGCAGAATAACTTCAAGGAGGAATGAACAGGAATCTTTTCTTCCAGTTATCTGAGTAATTCATTCCCTTGCCAATTTAAAGTGCTTATTCAAATGTTTATCCTCTCAATACGCCTACGCTAGTCACCCTATTTAAAATTATAAACCAATAATACCCCTTCATTCTACGCTCACAATCTCCCAAAACTTCCAGTGGTAGAATAAGCTCCATAAGGGTAAGAAATGTCTGCTTTTGCTCATTGATGTATCCTAGAGATAGAACAGTGCCTGGCACATGGTAAGAACTTAATAATTATTTGCTTAATGTATGAATAAATGGATAAGAAAAATAAGGCATAACTTCAAATAAGGTGGGTTTTCATATGAAAGTAAAGTTTAAGAATGAATTTTAGAATAAGACGGATTGTGTTCAAACCCGCCTCTGCCACTTATTAGCTGTTTAACTTAAGAACAAATTCCTAAGGTTTGGTTTTCTTATGCAGAAAATGCAGATAATTATAGTATCTGCTTTATAGGGTCATGGTGAGGACTAAATAGAATAATGTATCTCACATACTTAGCACAGTGCACGGCACATAGTAAGAATGCTGTATGTAACCTAATGATTATTTTTATTATTACTGAGTGCCTTAGCGAAAGGCATGCATAAATGGATCCATATCAATCTCCACTAAAGTTTCTAGTGGCAACGTCAGTCTCTGACACTGTTCTATAGACCACCTTCATTAATGGTTGACTCAAGGTACAAAAAATCACGCTAATCTGCTACTATAAAGACACATGCACACGTATGCTTACTGCGGCACTATTCACAATAGGAAAAACTTAGAACCAACCCAAATGTTTATCAATGATAGATTAAGAAAATGTGGCACATATACACCATGGAATACTATGCAGCCATAAGAAAGGATGAGTTCATGTCCTTTGTAGGGACATGAATGAAGCTGGAAACCATCATCACAAGGACAGAAAACCCAACACTGCATTTTCTCACTCATAGGTGGGAATTGAACAATGAGAACACTTGGACACAGGGCGGGGAACATCAAACACAGGGGCCTGTCATGGGGTGGGGGAGAGGAGGAGAGATAGCATTAGGAGAAATACCTAATGTAAATGACAAGTTAATGGGTGCAGCAAACCAACAAGGCACATGTATACCTATGTAACAAACCTGCACGTTGTGCACATGTACCCTAGAACTTAAATTAAAAAAAAAAAAAAAAACTTAAAAAAAAGCATGCTAATCTAATTTCCTGATGACAGGGTCAATGAAAGACAGTTCACACACTAGATGTCACATTCAGAATCCCCCCACCCCAAAAGTCTTAAATGTGGGAATAAGATGTTGGATAAAATGAAATTTAATATGGGTACACATAAGTACTGAACTTAATACAGAACACACATTGCATAACAGAATGCACAAAAAAGACAGGATTTTAATTCACTGAAAGTTAAAGAAGAATTAACATTGTAATGTGGTTGCAAGAAGTGTTAAGGTAATTTTAAGCCACAATCAGTGCAAGCATAGTGTTCTAAAGAGAGAAAACTTCTATTCGGCAGTAGTCACACTACACCTAAAATAGTCTGTTCAATTGCAAAGGCCATACTCTAAAAGAGGTGTTGAGAAACTGAAATTTGTTCACACAAGAATGACTGGGAAGGTAGTGGGACTTGATGATGAAGAAGATGAAGGACAATTTTAGAAATTATAAATATTTGGCCTGAAGATGAGGAGACTTAAAAGCTGTCGTAAAACTTCTGAAAGACTCGGCTGGGCGCGGTGGCCCACGCCTGTAATCCCAGCACTTTGGGAGGCCGAAGTGGGTAGATCACAAGGTCAGGAGATCGAGACCATCCTGGCTGGCTAACACGGTGAAACCCCGTCTCTACTAAAAAATAGAAAAAAATTAGCCGGCCTGGTGGCGGGCACCTGTAGTCCCAGCTACTTGGGAGGCTGAGGCAGGAGAATGGTGTGAACCCAGGAGGCAGAGCTTGCAGTGAGCCGAGACTGTGCCACTGCACACCAGCCAGGGCAACAGAGTGAGACTCCAAAACAAACAAACAAACAAACAAACAAAAAACTTCTGAAAGACTCTTATGTAAAGAATCGAACATAGTCTATGTGGGCCTAAAAAGCAAAAATATAACAGATTAGAAAACAATAACAGTACCAAAACAGCGAAATAAATTTTGGCTTAATATAAAAAGAAGCTTCTAACAACTGGAGTTCTTCAAAAATTGGGTCAATTTCTTCACAAATAGTAAATTCCCCATCATTAGGACTCTTCCAATAGAAGCTAAAAGATTGTATGCTAGAATAATCTAGAGAAAGAAAATTAGTCTAAATAACCAACAAATTCATTCTAATAATGAGATTACAAGCTTACAACAAGAAAAGAAAGAGAAATATAACTTTAAAAAGATACACAAATGGTCAATGTGTACATTAAAAGGCGGTCAATATCATCACTCATCAGGGAAATCTGAATAGAAATCACAGTAAGATACCACTTCACACCCACTAGGATGGCTATAATCAAAAAGATAGAAAACAAATTAGAACCCTCATACACTGTTGACAGGACTGTAAAATGTTGTAGCCATTTTAGAAGACAGTCCAATGGTTCTTCAAAGTTAAACACAGAATTACCATTTGATCCAGCAATTCTGCTCCTGGATATATGTCCATTAGAAATAAAGATGTATGTACACACAAAAACTTGCACACAAATGTTCACAGCAACATTATTCAAAATAGCCAAAAGGTGGAAAGAACCCAAATGTCCAAAAAAAGATGAATGGAAAAACAAAATGTGGCATATCCATACAACAGAATATTATTCATCCATAAAAAGGAATGAAGTATTGACACACGCTACAATGTGAAAGAATACCCTGAAAACATACTAATAAAAAAAAGTCAGTCATAAAAGACTGCATGTTATATTATTCCATTTGAAACCAGAATAGGCAAATCTATAGAAAGAGAAACTACATTAATGGTTGCTTAGGGCTGAGGGAAATGAGGAGATTGAAACTAAGAGCTAAAGGGTATGGAGTTTCTTTTTGAAGGGATGAAAATATTCTAAGATGAATTGTAATGATGGTTGTACAACTTCATGAATATACTAAAAACCACTGAATTGTACACTTAAATGGGAGAACCTAGTGGGTGAATTTTAATGTGTCAATTTAAAAAGCAGAGAAAAATGAAAAAATGTGTTCAGTAAACTACATTTAAAGAAACTAGGAAAGACTATACTTTCAGGGATCATTTATATCTGAACAATCTGCTCCTGAATGACTACTGTGTAAATAATGAAATTAAGGCAGAAATAAATAAGTTCTTTGAAACCAATAAGGACAAAGACACAACGTACCAGAATCACTAGGACACAGATAAAGCAGTGTTTAGAGGGAAATTTATAGCACTAAATGCCCACAGGAGAAAGCGGAAAAGATCTAAAATCGACACCCTAACATCACAATTAAAACAACTACGTGGGTGGCTCAGACCTGTAATCCTAGCACTTTGGGAGGCCGACGTGGGCGGATCACGAGGTCAGGAGACTGAGATCAGCCTGGCCAACATAGGGAAACCTCATCTCTACTAAAAATACAAAAATTAGCTGGGCATGGTGGCACATGCCAGTAGTCGCAGCTACTCAGGAGGCTGAGGCAGGAGAATCACTTGAACCCAGGGGACAGAGGTTGTGGTGAGCCGAGATCATGCCACTCCACTCCAGCCTGGGCAACAGAGACTCCATCTCAAAAAAAATTAATAATAGTAATAATAATAATAAAAACAACTAGAGAAGCAAGAGCAAAGAAATTCAAAAGCTAGCAGAAGACAAGAAATAACTAAGACCAGAGCAGAAATGAAGGAGATAGAGACATGAAAAATCCTTCAAAAAAATAAATGAATACAGGAGCTGGTTTTTTTGAAAAGATTAACAAAATAGACTGCTAGCGAGACTAATAAAGAAGAAAAGAGAGAAGAATCAAATAGACACAATAAAAAATGATAAAGGGGGTATCACCACTGATCCCACAGAACTACAAGCTACTATCAGAGAATACTATAAACACCTCTACGCAAATAAACTAGAAAATCTACAAGAAATGGATAAATTCCTGGACACATACACCCTCCCAAGACTAAATCAGGAAGAAGTTGAATCCCTGAATAGACCAATAACAAGTTCTGAAATTGAGGCAGTAATTAATAGCCTACCAACCAAAAAAAGCCCAGAACCAGACAGATTCACAGCCGAAATCTACCAGAGGTACTAACAGGAGCTGGTACCACTCCTTCTGAAACTATTCCAAACAACAGAAAAAGAGGGAAACCTCCGTAACTCATTTTTATGAGGCCAGCATCATCCTGATACCAAAACCTGGCAGAGACACAACAAAAAAAGAAAATTTCAGGCCAATATCCCTGATGAACATCGATGCAAAAATCCTCAATAAAATATTAGCAAACCAAATCCAGCAGCACATCAAAAAGCTTATCCACCACGATCAAGTTGGCTTCATCCTTGGGATGCAAGGCTGGTTCAACATACACAAATCAATAAATGCATTTCATCACATAAACAGAACAAACGACAAAAACCATATGATTATCTCAACAGATGCAAAAAAAGGCCTTCAATAAAATTTAACAGCCTTTCATGCTAAAAACTCTCAATAAACTAGGTATTGATGGAACGTATCTCAAAATAGTAAGAGCTATTTATTACAAACCCACAGTCAATATCATACTGAATGGGCAAAAGCTGGAAGCATTCCCTTTGAAAACTGGTACGAGACAAGGATGCCCTCTCTCATCACTCCTATTCAACATAGTAGTGGAAGTTCTGGCCAAGGCAATCAGGCAAGAGAAAGAAATAAAGGGTATTCAAATAGGAAGAAAGGAAGTCAAATTGTCTCTGTTTACAGATGGCATGATTGTATATTTAGAAAATCCCATCACCTCAGCCCCAAAACTCCTTAAACTGATAAGCAACTTCGGCAAAGTCTCAGGATAAAAACTCAATGTGCAAAAATCACAAGCATTCCTATACACCAATAATAGAGAGCTAAATCATGAGTGAACTCCCATTCACAACTGCTACGAAGAGAATAAAATACCTAGGAATCCAACTTATAAGGGATGTGAAAGACCACTTCAAGGAGAACTACAAACCACTGCTCAAGGAAATAAAAGAGGGCATAAACAAATAGAAAAACATTCCATGCTCATGGATAGGAAGAATCAATGTTGTGAAAAGTAATTTATAGATTCAATGTTATCCCCATCAAGCTACCACTGACTTTCTTCAAAGAATTAGAAAAAACTACCTTAAATTTCATATGGAACTAAAAAAGAGCCCATATAGCCAAGACAATCCTAAGAAAAAAGAACAAAGCTGGAGGCATCACGCTACCTGACTTAAAACTATACTACAAGGCTACAGTAACCAAAACAGCATGGTACTGGTACCAAAACAGATATACAGACCAATGGAACACAACAGATGCCTCAGAAATACCACCACATATCTACAGCCATCTGATCTTTGACAAACCTGACAAAAACAAGAAATGGGGAAAGGATTCCCCATTTAATAAATGGTATTGGGAAAACTGGCTAGCCATATGCAGAAAACTGAAACTGGACCCCTTCCTTACACCTTATACAAAAATTTACCCAAGATGGATTAAAGACAAACATAAGACCTAAAACTATAAAAACCCTAGAAGAAAACCTAGCCAATACTACTCAGGACATAGGCATGGGCAAAGACTTTATGACTAAAACACCAAAAGCAACGGCAACAAAAGCCAAAATTGACAAGTGGGATATAATTAAACTACAGAGCTTCTGCACAGCAAAATAAACTATCATCAGAGTGAACAGGCCATCTACAAAATGGGAGAAAATTTTTGCAATCTATCCATCTGACAAAGGGCAAACATCCAGAATCTACAAGGAACCTGAACAAATTTACAAGAAAAAAAAAACATCAAAAAGTGGGTGAAGAATATGAACAGACACTTCTCAAAAGAAGACATTTATGTGGCCAACAAACATATGAAAAAAAGCTCATCATCACTGGTCATTAGAGAAATGCAAATCAAAACCACAATGAGATACCATCTCACACCAGTTAGAATGGCAATCATTAAAAAGTCAAGAAACAACAGATGCTGGAGAGGATGTGGAGAAACAGGAACACTTTTACACTGTTGGTGGGAGTATACATTAGTTCAACCATTGTGGAAGACAGTATGGCAATTCCTCCAGCATCTAGAACCAGAAATACCATTTGACCCAGCAATCTCTTTACTGGGTATATACCCAAAGGATTATAAATCATTCTACTATAAAGACACATGTACACGTATGTTTACTGAGGCACTATTCACAATAGCAAAGACTTGGAACCAACCCAAATGCCCATCAATGATAGATTGGATTAAGAAAATGTGGCACATACACACCATGGAATACTATGCAGCCATAAAAAAGGATGAGTTCATGTTCTTTGCAGGGACATGGACGAAGCTAGAAACCATCATTCTCAGCAAACTAACATAGGAACAGAAAACCAAACACCACATGTCCTCATTCATAAGTGGGAGTTGAACAATGAGAACACAAGGACACAGGGAGGGGAACATCACACACAGGGGCCTGTTGTGGTGTGGGGGGGCAGGGGGAGGAATAGCATTAGGAGAAACACCTAATGTAGATGATGGATTGACGGGTGCAGCAAATCACTATGGCACATGTATACATGTATACAACTATGTAACAAACCTGCACGTTCTGCACATGTATCCCAGAACTCAAAGAATTAAAAAAAAAAAAAACTAGGAAATTTATTATCATATTACAAAGAGTGATTACCTAAAAATGAAAAAAGTTTAGATATTTGAAAAGGTAGGTTTGATTTGCTGAAAAATTCACCGTGTAGACAAATTCATTCTCTAAATCTCCATTAAAGAAGGCATTACTTTAATAGGTAATCCCCAATCCAGAAACACTAGATTACAATCTTGTCCTATTACCACAACCATAAAATTGAATTAATTCAAAAGTATGCAGGGGGAATCAACTATATATACACTTTTTAAAAAATAACACCATCTTAGAATTACGTTTTTTGAACTGTAGCCAATATGGTCCTAATCCAAAACGGAAATGTATTCATAATTAATTCTTCAGAAATATAATTACAATCAATGAACCTTCAAATCTTTTTTGTTATCTTGTTTTTTCTTTTTTCTTTTTTTTTTTTTTTTGAGATGGAGTCTCACTCTGTTGCCCAGGCTGGAGTGCAATGGCATGATCTTGGCTCACTGCAAGCTCCGCATCCCACGTTCACGCCATTCTCCTGCCTCAGCCTCCCAAGTAGCTGGGACTACAGGTGCCCACCACCACGCCTGGCTAATTTTTTTCTATTTTTTAGTAGAGACGGGGTTTCACTGTGTTAGCCAGGATGGTCTTGATCTCCTGACCTTGTGATCCGCCCGCCTTGGCCTCCCAAAGTGCTGGGATTACAGGTGTGAGCCACCGCACCCAGCCTGTTATCTTTTATTATTGTCAGACTTTTTCGGGTCCTACAAAAAATAAAAAAGGTGAGGCCAAGGCGGGCGATCACCTGCGGTCAGGAGTTCGAGACCAGCCTGGCCAACATGGTGAAATCCTACCGCTACTAAAAATACAAAAAATTAACTGGACGTGGTGACGCATGCCTGTAGTACCAGCTACTCAGGAGGCTGAGGCAGGGGAATCACGTGAACCTGGGAGGCGGAGCTTGCAGTGAGCTGAGATTGTATCACTGCACTACAGCCTAGGCAACGGAGTGAGACTCCGTCTCAAAAAAAAAAAAGTGTTTTAATTTTATAGTTTTAAATTTTCAAAATAGACAGATTTAGAAGCCAAACCCTCATAAAGTTTCAAAAACTCTCTTTTCATTTTCTAACTCTGTATCAAGGCATGGCACAAGTGTCCCCAGGGAAAGAAACTTGGGCAGACAGTAACTGTACATGACAGTAGCAATTACATGCAAGGTTGGAGATTAGAAGACCATTAATGTGGGTACAGTAATTGCTCTGGTATTTTATTGAGGATCAGCTCAATACTATTGAGGATCAGCTCAAAGAGGATCCATAGCAAACTTCACCTAGGTTGCCACTGGTCAAGGAATTCCACCCTAAGAAAGCACATGAAAAGTATAAACACAATAGTTATAGGCACACAGAACATTTGTTTGATGAGACTGATACATCACGAAACAGCAAAAACAAACATGCAATTCTGAAAGGTATTTCCACCTATACTTTCCAATTAGTTATGAAGAATATCAGAAAAATTCACACAATGAATGTGACTAAATGTTGATCTTTAAAAGCTTTTCTTTTTTTTTTTTTTTTTAGTCTCGCTCGGTTGCCCAGGTTGGAGTACAGTGGCATGATCAGGGCTCACTGCAGCCTCAGCCTCAGCCTCCCGGGCTCAAGTGATCCTCCTGCCTCACTTTCCCAAGTAGCTGGGACTATAGGTGTGTGCCACCATGCCTGGCTATTTTTTAATTTTTTTGTAGAGACGGGGTCTCCCACTAATTCATCTTTAGCAAGAGATCAAATAAATATATTTTATAACATTACACTACAACAAGTACTTAAAAAACTATATTGACTAAAAAGCCTGGCAAACCTAGAAACCGCAGAAAGACAGTATAAACAGCAATCTTTTCCTAAAAACAATAATAGGAAGATGTAAATACATACCCTTGGCTCCCTCTCCCCAGTATGTTATATCAAAAACTGAAACAAGCCCAGATGGAATTACAGGCATACCTAAAGGAGAGCATGTAGGGGCAAGAGATCCACGGGCCCAAAGGTGAGAACAGAAATTTACTCAGGCAGTAAAACCTGAACTTTCAAAGGGTCCCAACTGCCTGGGGATGGTAGAGTTCCTTAGCAAGCAGAGAGGGGCCACATCTGCTACATGCTACATATAATTTCTACATATGGTGAATCCTGCTTACTCTGGCAGTCCCAAACTATCCTGGTAGGCTGAACTGTCCTCAATCTCCTTGTTGCAGAGTGACCTACCTTCACTCAGCATTCACCCCGATAGTCCTAAAGAGAGAAACGTCTCTCTTACTCCATCTCGTCTCAGTAGGGATCTCTAACCTACAAGACTAGGAAAAAATTAGATCTCACTTAACCTGTCAGACCTGAGTTCTGCTCAAAAAACCTCAAAAGCCAGACCTAGTGCTAAGGAATCTTACAATCAATGGGCAGAGAAAAATTACAACCATTTAAGGAGAGCAAGAGGCTAACATGAATCAGAATGAGTGAGTTCTTTTGAGGAAAGCAAAATTAATAGAGGAAATCAGAGAATTTTCACACAATAAAATATAAAGACATATAGGCATATATAAACACTAAATGCATTATTCCAAAAAAGTCTACTGTATCACAAAAACTTTTTTTTTTTTGAGACGGAGTTTTGCTCTTGTCACTGGCCTGAAGTACAATGGCGCGATCTCAGCTCACTGCAACCTTCACCTCCCAGGTTCAAGTGATTCTCCTGTCTCAGCCTCCTGAGGAGCTGGGATTACAGGTGTGAGCCACCATTCCCGGCCAAAAATTAACTTTTTACCAATGTTGATAATACAATCCTAATACATCTTTCCTACAGCATGGCTCAAAATAGTCCTTCAATAGATAAGCATGATTCAGCAACTGGAATGTTTTCAAAAAGACAATGAAAAATGTACATAACTGTTAGAACCACATTCAAAAAGCACACATGCCATATTATGGGGCATATAACCTATTTCAGTTCAACTCAATTCAACAGCGTAAGTACTTTTAAGAACCTACTGTCTTAAACACTGAGCTCATCACTGTAAGATATTAATCAAGGCACCTGCTATCAAGACATTTAGTATAACCAGGAATTTAGGTATGTTGCCATGTAATACAGATAAGAAACAATATAACACAAATAAGATCAAATATTAAAATATTTGCCATAAACAATAAATGTGATTGATTTGCAGAAAGGGAGAAGGTAGTGGGGACTGAAGGCTTCATGGAATAAACAGGAATTAACCAGGGCTTAAAAAAAAAAACCATAGGTAGGAACAGTAATAAAGGCATTTCAGAAAACAGCATGAGTTAAAAGAAGGCATAATAAACCCACCACAGTTGAGGGGCAATGAAAAGGTATATCAAATGGCAATCAAATTTACAGTGTGTAAAGTTAAGAGATAAGTCTGGATTCATAATATTGGGAAGAGAAGTACATACTACAAAGGATCTTCAAAGAACTAAAAACTTAGATTTAAATAAAGATTCCTAAAAAGTTTGGCAAAAAATCTTTGTCATTTTCCTATTAATCTTCATTATTTAAAAAGAAGCATATGTTCCAGTACAAAACTGTTTGTTTATCTCCATATGCAGTACAATCACACTTAGAATGTAACAAATTTTTTAAAGGTTTTATTAGAAAGTTTTATTCGAAGTTTTATTAGAACCTCAAAGTTGTAATAAAAGTAATGATATCTTTTCAAGATCTCAGTAGTGTAAAACACTAAAAATAATTCATATTATAAAGCACTAAAATTATTCATAAGATGCTGAAAATGGTAGGTTCATTAGACAATCTGGTAGTCTAACAGATACCTTAAAATATTCCCGTTATTCAAGAAAAATCTCTAATATTTTAGTAATTTGGCTCCAGTTCACCTAATGTTTCTAAATTTGAAACCATGGTCAATAATTTAACTCTTTTCACACCTTCTCCACAATTATAATTACTGTGTTATTTACTAACATTCCTCCCTAAGTATATCTGACCCGTTTTGTTAAAGGTATCCTTGCATAGGAATAGCAGTTCATAAAGTCATAGACTGAAATATTCAATTATAGCATAGCTAAGGAAACTCAGCTCCAGTTAGCTTGGTCTTGCAACTCACACACAGCTAATGAACATCCTGATAGGCAAATGAGAAAACTGGGCCTTTGTGACAATTACAGTCCTAAGTATAAGGGTCTGTTTACTAGGATAAGGGCTCTCACTAACAGTTGTTGGTAGTCTCTGGCAATATATGTGAAATGTCAAGTTTCTCAATTTCCATGAAGATGAGAAAAAATTAAAGTCAATTTGTTATTTAATTCATAAATTCATCTTCTTCTAAATTCTATTTATGCTTATACAGGGAAAAAAATGTTACACATCTAGATACATACTCTTAAATTTTACAATGGGAAAATACCAAACACATATGACCTCAAGAAAACATTTAAAGCTGGTAAACTGGTTCCAGCCTGTGGGCTTAGGGGAGTCCAAACCATTCAGGGATGGAAGCGGTACCCCAGCACAGCACAGCTCCTCTACAAAAGCATTACCAGACTGCTTCCTTAAGAGGGTCCCTGATCTGTTCCTCTTCACTGGGTGGGACTTACCAACAGGGGCCTCAAGCCACTCCCACCATTGTTCTCTGGCTGACAGAAGTTTGAAAACTTCCTGGAACAAAGTTCCTAGGGTATGGGGTGGGCTGCCATCTTTGCTGTTTTAGCAACTTAGCCATTCCAGCCTCCAGGCTTTGGAGAGCCCAACCCAACAGGTCGTAGAAACCTTACCCCAGCACAGCATGGCTGCTCTATGAAAGTGGGGCTAGACTACTTCTTTAAGCAGGTCCCTGATCCCATTCCTCCTGGCTGGGTGAGACCTCCCAACCAGGGTCTCCAGCTAACTCCTACAGGTGCATTTAGGTCAACAACAGGTCTGTACCCTCCCTGAGATGGAGCTCCCAGAGGAAGGGGCAAGCTGCCATCTTTGCTGTTTCACAGCCTTCATTGGTGATACCTCCAGGTACTGGAAAATCCGAGGCAACTACGGACTGAAGTGGATGCCTAACAAACCACAGCAGCTCTACGAAAAAGTGGCCAGACTCTTAAAAAACAAAACAACAAAAACCAAAAATCCCATCCAAAGGTCAGCAACCTCAAAGATTTAGGTAGTATGCCCACAAATATGAGGAAGAATCAGCACAAGAACACTGAAAACTCAAAAAGCCAGAGTGGCCTCTCTCCTCCAAATGACAACATCACTGCTCCAGCAAGGGTCTGGAATGTGGCTGAGGCTGACATGGCTGAAACAACAGAAAAAGACCTCACTACATGGATAAAAATGAACTCCACTAAGCTAAATGAGCACATTCTAACTCAATGCAAGGAAGCTAAAAACCATAATAGAATATTGCAGGAACTGACAAACAAAATATCCAGGATAGGGAAGAACATCACCAACCTGATAGAGCTGAAAAACACAATACAAGAATTTAATAATACAATTGCAAGTATTAATAGCAGAATAGACCAAGTGGGGGAAACAATTTCACAGCTTGAAGACTATCTTTCTGAAATAAGAAAAGCAGACAAAAATAGAGGAAAAAAATTAAAAAGTAATGAACAAAACCTCTGAGAAATACGGGATTATATAAAAAGACCAAATCTATGACTGACTGGTGTACCTGAAAGAGCCAGGGAGAAGTGAACCAATTTGGAAAACATATTTCAGGATATCATCCATGAGAACTTCCCCAACCTTACGAGACAGACCAACACTCAAATCAGGAAATGCAGAGAACCCCATTAAGATACTTCATGAGAAGATCATTTCCAAGACACATAATCATCAGATTCTCCAAGGTTGAAATGACAAAAAAATTTTAAAGGCAGCCAGAGAGAAAGGCCAGGTAATCTACAAAGGGAAGCCCATCACACTAGCAGTGGACCCCTCAATGGAAACCCTGCAAGCCAGAAGAGATTTGAGGCCAATATTTAACATTCTTAAAGAAAAGTAATTCCAACCTAGAATTTCATATCCAACCAAACTAAGCTTTATAAGCAAAGGAGAAATAAGATCCTTTTCAGACAAGTAAATGCTAAGGGACTTCATTACCACCAGACATGCCTTGCAGGAGCTCCTGAAGGAAGCACCAAATATGAAAAGGAAAAACCACTACCAGCCACTACAAAAACACACTGAAGTACATAGCCCAGTGACACTATGAAGTAACCACAAAAACAAGTCTGCAAAATAACCAGGTAGCATCATGATGACAGGATCAAATCCACACATAATACTAACCTTAAATGTAAATGGGGTAGGCTGGGCATGGTGGCTCACACTTGTAATCCCAGTATTTTGGGAGGCTGAGGCAGGTGGATCACTTGAGGTCAGGAATGTGAGACCAGCCTGGCCAACACGGTAAAACCCCATCTCTACTAAAAATACAAAAATTAGCCGGGCGTGGTAACACAGGCCTGTAGTCCCAGCTACTCAGGAGGCTGAGGCAGGAGACCCACTTGAACCTGGGAGGCAGAGGTTGCAGTGACGCAAGATCATGCCACGGCACTCCAGCCTGGACAACACAGTGAGACTCCGTCTCAAAAAAAAAAAAAAAAAAGTAAATGGGCTAAATGCCTCAATTAAAAGACACAGTGTGGCAAGCTGGATAAAGAACCAAGCCCCACTGGTATGCTGTCTGCAAGAGACTCATCTCACATGCAATGACTCACACAGGTTCAAAATAAAGGGATGGAGGAAAATTTACCAAGCAAATAGAAAACAGAAAAGAACAGGAGTCACAATCTTAGTTTCCAATAGACTTTAAATCATCAAGATCAAAAGATAAAGGGCTTTACATAATGGCAAGGGGTTCAATTCAACAAGAAGAGCTGATTATCCTAAATATATATGCACCTAACACAGGAGCACCCAGATTCATAAAGCAAGTTTTTAGAGACTTAGACCCTCACACAGTAATAGTGGGAGACTTTAACACCACAACAATAATATTAGATAGATCATTGAGATGAAAAATTAACAAAGAAATTCAGGCCCTGAACTCAGCTCTGGATCAAATGAACCTGATAGGTATCTACAGACCTCTCCATCCCAGAACAACAGAATATGCATTCTTCTCAATGCTACATGGCACTTACTCTAAAATTGGTCACAAAATCAGAAGTAAAATACTCCTCAGCAAATGCTAAAGAACTGAAATCATAGCAAACAGTTTCTTGGACCATAGTACAACTAAATTAGAACCCAAGACTAAGAAAATCACTCTAAACCATACAATTACATGGAAATTAAATAACCTGCTCCTGAATAACTTCTGGGTAAATAATGAAATTAAGGCAGAAATCAAGAAGTCCTTTGAAACTAATGAGAACAAAGATACAATGTACCAGAATCTCTGGGACACAGCTAAGGCAGTATTAAGAGGGAAATTTATAGCACTAAAATGCCCACATCAAAAAGTTAGAAAGATCTCAAGTTAACAACCTAACATAACAACTGAAAGAAATAGGGAACCAAGAGCAAACAAATCCCAAAGCTAGCAGAAGTCAAGAAATAACCAAAATCAGAGCTGAACTGAAGGATATAGAGAGATGAAAACTCATACAAAAGATCAACAAATCCAGAAGCTGGTTTTTTGAAAAAATTAATAAAATAGACCGCTAGCTAGAATAAAAAAGAAAAAAGATTCAAATAAACAATCAGAAATAATGAGATATTACTACTGACCCCACAGAAATACAAAAAAACCATCAGAGAATATTACAAACACCTGTATGCATATAAACTACAAACTCTAGAAGAAATGGATAAATTCCTGAACACATATACTCTACCAAGAATGGACCAGGAAGAAACTGAATAACCAGGTAATACTGAATTATTGAATAGACCAATAACAAGCTCTGAAGTTGAGGTAGCAATAAGTAGTCTACCAACCAAAAAAAGCCCAAGACCAGACAGATTCACAGCTGAATTCTATCAGAGGTACAAAGAAGAGCTGGTGCCATTTCTACTGAAACTATTTCAAAAAACTGAAAAGGAGAGAGTCCTCCCTAACTCATTCTATGAGGCCAACATCATTCTGATATCAAAACCTGGCAGAGACACAACAAAAAAAGAAAACTTCAGGCCAATATCCTCGATGAACATCAGTGCAAAATCCTCAACAAAATACTGGCAAACTGAATTCAGCAGCACATCAAAAAGCTTATCCACCATGATCAAGTCAGCTTCATCCCTGGCATGCAACATTGGTTCAACACACGCAAATCCATAAATGTGATTCATCACATAAATAGAACTAAAGAAAAAACCGTATTATCTCAATAGATGCAGAAAAGGATTTTGATAAAACTCAACATCCCTTCATGTTAAAAACTCTCAATAAACTAGGTGTTGAAGAAACAGACCTCAAAGTAGTATGAGCCACCTATGACAAACCCACAGCCAACATTATACTAAATGAGCAAGAGCTGGATGCACTTCCCTTGAAAATCGACACTTCTATTCAACATAGTATTGGAAGTCCTAGCCAGAGCAATCAGGCAAGAAAAAGAAAGGGCATTCAAATAGGACAAGAGGAAGTTTGACTTGATTCTATATCTAGAAAATCCCACAGTCTCGGCCCCAAAGCCCTTCAGCTGATAAACAACTTCAGCAAAGTTACGGGATACAAAATCAATGTACAAAAATCACTAGCATTCCTATACACCACTGCCAACAAAATGAAGAGCCAAATCAGAAAGGCAATCCCATTCACAATTGTCACAAAAATAAATAAAGTACCTAGGAAACAGCTAACCATGGAGGTGAAAGATCTCTACAATGAGAATTACAAAACACTGCTCAAAAAATCAGACACAAATAAATGAAAAAACATCCCATGCTCATGGACAGGAAGAATCAATATCATTAAAATGGTTACACTACCCAAAGCAATTTACAGATTCAATGCTATTCCTATCAAACTACCTATGACATTCTTCACAGAACTAAAAAAAATTATTTTAAGTTTTTTTGGGCCCCCAAAAGGGGGCCCAAATAGCCAAGACAATCCTAAGCAAAAAGAAAAAAGCCAGATAAATCACAATACCCAACTTCAAACTATACTACAAACTATATAGCATGGTACTGGTATAAAAGCAGGCATATAGACCAATGGAACCGAATAGAGAGCCCAGAAACAAGGCCTCACATCTACGACCATCTGATCTTTGACAAAGCTGACAAAAACAAGCAATGAGGAAAAGACTCCCTATTCAATAAATGATGCTGGGATAACTGACTAGCCATATATAGAAGACTGAAGCCGAACCCCTTCCTTACATCATATACAAAAATCAATTCAAGATGGATAAAGACTTAAATGTAAAACCCAAAACTATAAAAACTCTGGAAAACAACCTTGGTAATGCCATCCTGGACACAGAAATGGGCAAAGATTTCATGACAAAGAAACCAAAAGCAATTGCAACAAAAGCAAAAATTGACAAATGGGATCTAATTAAACTTAAGAGCTTCTGCACAGCAAAAGAAACTATCAACAGACAATATACAGAATGGGAGAAAATATCTGAAAACTATACATCTGACAAAGCTCTAATATCCAGCATCTTAAAACAGATTTACAAGCAAAAAACAACCCCATTAAAAAGTAGGCAAAGAACATGAACAGACACTTTTCAAAAGAAGACATACATGTGGCCAAGAAGTATGGAAGAAAAGCTCAACATCACTGATCATTAGAGAAATGCAAATCAAATCCACAATGAGATACCATCTGACACCAGTCAACATGACCATTATGAAAAACTCAAAAAAATATCAGATGCTGGCAAGGTTTCAGAGAAAAGGAAACCCTTATATACTGTTGGTGGAAGTGTAAATTAGTTCAACCATTGAGGAAAGCAGGATGGCAATTCCTCAAAGAGCTAAAATCAGAACTACCATTCAACCCAGCAATCCCATTACTGGGTATATATCCAGAGGGATATAAAGCATTTACCCAAAGACACATGCACACAAATGTTCACTGCAGCACTGTTCACAATAGCAAAGACATGGAATTAACCTAAATGCTCATCAATGACAGACTGGATAAGGAAAATGCAGTACACATACATCATGGAATATTATGGAGCTGTTAAAAACAATGAGATGCCTTTTACGGGAACATGGATAGAGCTGGAGGCTGTCATCCTTAGCAAACACACACAGAACAGAAAACCAAATACCATATGTTCTCACTTATAAGTAGGAGCTACATAAGAACTTACGAACACAAAGAAGGAAGCAACAGACACTGGAGTCTACTTGAGGGGTGAGGGCGGGAGGAGGGAGAGGAGCAGAAAAGATAATTATTGGGTATTGAGCTTAATACCCAGGTGATGTAATAATATGTACGACAAATCCCTGTGGTATGTGTTTATCAATGTAACAAACCTTCACATGTACCCCTAAACCTAAAATAAAAATTTTTTAAAAGAAAACATACAGCCGGGCACGGTGGCTCAAGCCTGTAATCCCAGCACTTTGGGAGGCTGAGACGGGCGGATCACAAGGTCAGGAGATCGAGACCATCCTGGCTGGCTAACACGGTGAAACCCCGTCTCTACTAAAAAATACAAAAAACTAGCCGGGCGAGGTGGCGGGTGCCTGTGGTCCCAGCTACTCCGGAGGCTGAGGCAGGAGAATGGCGTAAACCCGGGAGGCGGAGCTTGCAGTGAGCTGAGATCCGGCCACTGCACTCCAGCCTGGGCGACAGAGCCAGACTCAGTCTCAAAAAAAAAAAGAAAACATAAATAAAGTGGGTAAACTGCATGTATTTACTTCAGATACTATTTTGGGAGTAAAGGTTTAGTTTAGTAAGCTTTGACTCAAAATATAAAATTAAAGTATTAGCATATTTTTATTCTAATCATATTCAGTGTTAAAGCAACAAACCAACAACATAAAATTGAAATGTAAACATAACATAGTCACAAGAATTTTCTGGGACTATTTATGGCCACATTTCTATTAAAATAGTTACTAGGTTAGTACAAAAGTAATTGCGGTTTTGCCTATTACTTTTACACCAAACTAATATTTACTATTTGATAGGTGGTCTGGCAGTTTGATTATAATGTTCATGCAATAAGACCTTGACACATTCCAACACTTGCTTGTTTCTTTGACTTGCTGCAGAATGAAATTAATGACTTATTGGGTGTATTTATATTTTTTAAATAATTTGTTTTATTATTAAAACAATTATGATAAACTTCATTAAAATTTACCTTTGATAGTTTGCCTATGCACAAACTGTCCATTATATAGCTCATGAATGTCAAAAACTTTATGTGCTGTCACTTTAAGTATATACAGCATCAGGCATGGTTTTGTTGTTTTCTTTCTTTTTTTCTTTTTTTTTGAGACGGAGTCTCGCTCTGTCACCCAGGCTGGAGTGCAATGGCCAGATCTCAGCTCACTGCAAGCTCGGCCTCCCGGGTTTACGCCATTCTCCTGCCTCAGCTTCCCGAGTAGCTGGGACTACGGGCGCCCGCCACCTCGCCTGTAGTCCAGCTACTTTGTATTTTTTAGTAGAGATGGGGTTTCACCGTGTTAGCCAGGATGGTCTTGATCTCCTGACCTCGTGATCCGCCTGTCTCGGCCTCCCAAAGTGCTGGGATTACAGGCTTCAGCCACTGCCCCCGGCCAGTTTTTCTCTTTCTTAAAGTTTTCTAGGCTTTGGTTCCTTGTCTGTGAGCCACCGCGCCCAGCCAGTTTTTTTCTTTCTTAAAAAGTTTTCTAGGCTTTGGTTCCTTGTCTGTGAAACAGGAATAACAGCACCTACCTCAAAGAGTTATTGTGACCAGTAAATAAGATAATACATATAAAGCACTTAGAATAATGCCCCAGTTTAAAGTAAACCCATATATATCTATATAAATATGTATATATGTACCTATAAAAACATATACAATAAATTTTAGTTCCTATATGATCCCCAAAGATTAACACTAGAGTCTAAGGACTATAGTATAGTTTTCTATCTCTTAAATATATTTGTTCTCCATTTTTAATAATTATTTCAGTGCCTATATCTTTAAGTAGCAAATTCTTTTTTGTAACTTTTATTTTTTTAGAGCCAAGGTATCACTGTGTTTCCGAGGCTGCACTAAAATTCCTGTATTCAAGTGATCCTCCCATCTCAGCCTTCCGAGTAGCTGGGACTACAGACACATGCTACCACACCAAGCATGTAGCAAATTCTTTTTCCATTGTTTTATCGATATTCAACATGCAAAAAAATTTAATCTTATAGAAGTATATAAAGTGAAAAGTAGTCCAGGCATGGTAGCTCATGCCTGTAATCCCAGGACTTTGGGAGGTTGAGGTGGGAGGATCACTTGAGCCCAGGAATTCAAGACCAAACTGGGCAATATAGTTAGACTCCATCTCTGAAAAGATAAATAAATAAATGAATAAATAAATAAATTAGCTGAACATTGTGATATATGCTGGTAGTCCCTAGCTAGTCAGCAGGCTGAAGCAGGAGGACCACTTGAGCCCAGGAGTTTGAGGCTGCAGTGAGCTATGATCACGCTACTGCACCACAGCTGGGTGAGAGCAAGACCCTATCTCTAAAAAAATAAAATAAAGGGCTTAATTTCCCAAAATGAGATCAATCTAAACATACTGGCCCGCACTTTATCTCACTTAATACACCATGAACAACTTTCCATATCATTATTTTTATTGCTGGACAGTATTTCACTGTATATTATTTAACCATTCCCCTATTGAGATCCATTTAGATTGTTTCTAATTTTTCAGTAAAGCAAACCATGCTACAATGTAAACATGTACATATATCTTCCAAAACCTGCAGATATTTTCAGAGTCTCGAAAATGGGATTGTTAGCTACTTAGCCCTAAAGAACAAAACCTGAGGCAAAGCTCCCAAGCTAAGGAATTCTTGGAAAGTAAAATCCCAGAATATGAAGGATGAGAGGAAAACAGGGGTGTGGAAGGAGAGGAGGAAAAGCAAACAAAAGATGAAACTGGCTTGACTGACCTAGGTCACATAGGATGTTTTCCAGTCAGGCTATGGATTAATGTAGCTCAGAATCAGCAGAAAAGGAAGAAAGAAAAAAGGAATCATCTGCCAGTCTTTTCCTATCTCCTGCCTATCCTTGGGCAAAGTTTGCCTCTTGAACTTCTGGGCTTGCTACCTAATTCCTCCAAGCAATTACTGAGGATAGAGCTTCTAGCACATTTGTCCCCATCTCCTGAGCCCAGAAGCAGTAGGAGTCAAAGCCTCCATGAGTTTGGCTGGATAGGAGGTCCTGCTGACGCGGGTCCTCATACTAAAGGAGGCTAAGAAGGCCGCTGGTTTAAGGAGGCAAAGAAACTATATCCTAGAAGACTGCTGCCAATTTACACTCCACTAAAGATGCGTGACTGGGCTTATTTTCTCATGCTCTGCCAACAAGCCTTCTAATTCAATCTGTCAGATAAGAAGTAGTATATACTATTTTATCTTACATTTCTTGATTATTAGTGAGGTTGAACATCTTTCTCTGTTTATTGGCATTTGTTATTTCCCCTGGAGACAGACTATTTTTACAAATTTCTCACCCTTCCATTATGAGTCTATAAACTACAAGGTACTGTTAATCTCAGTTCTGCCCTATTTCCAAAAATTACTTTAAGTTACCCCTAAATCAGATATTTAAGGCTATCAGTTAGCTTAACACCATAAAAATCTTTGATGGTTATTCTTTCCATAGATACCACAGAAGAAGACAAGGCAAAAACATGACAACTGCCTTATCCTAGTTTCTATTTTGTAGGGTTAGGGAAACTTTTGACATTTAAGAAAACTTTGCAATTCCACCCAGCTTTCCATATGTACTCAACTTGTGGCCAGAATGCTTCAGTATCACACAGAACAACACCTGCCTGCCATCACCTCTATCTACACACCAACCAAGCTGCACTGCCAGTGCTCAAATTTATTTTATTACTACAGGGTTTTGACCATAAGATAACCATGTTTAACAATATACAGTTCTTTTCCACAAAAGGATACATATTGAGAAATTTGGAACCAAATTTGTAATAGCATCTTCTCTTTTTCTTCTCAGGCTCCTTTTACCTGTCAAGAATTACCCTGATTGTTTTTTCAGATTTGATTCTGCATTGTAAGCAAAAGTCAACCCATTACCTAACTCTCCCCCTTTTCATCTTTGCCATACTCCAAGAATTCAAAGTCCAACAAACATTGGTAGTTTTGGAAGTAAAGCTGTAAAGTTAGCAATATTTTTGGTCTTGAACTAGAAATTGTGTCAAATAACTAGAAGTCGTACTTCACATACTTTGTAAAGAAAATAAAATTCCACTGCCTCTAGGGGGAGGATACTCTATAGTAAGGCTGAAAACAATATAATAATTCTACAGAGTTTTAAATCCAGGCCTTCAAAAACATTTTCAAAAAGTGAATTCATTTTCAACTTGGTTAATAAAAATCTAATTCATGCAATTGACAGATTCAATATAGATGAAGGAAACAATTTTCCAACTCTAAATTAAAGGAATATGAGTTAGACAACTAAATCGATCCCATAAGAATCAAGGTTTGCCATGGTACAGCCACATAATGGAAATGTATTAATGTTTCCCTCTGAATAATTCCTCTGTAATTTCAACCTGGTTATTTATTCACCATAGCCTACCATGTGCAGGTTATCATTCACTAATATCCTCAGCAACACTAACATTACATCCCATTTATTTTTTGGTAGCATATTAATAAAATACTTGCCTCAGTCAAGTATCATATTTGATATAAAATTTATATTTGCATTGCACTCTACAGTTTACAAATTGTTTTCTACATATATAATTTCAATGAATTACAATCTTCCTTCACAACTTTAAAGCATAATACAATACTAATCTCCAAAAGCAAATTATGTCAAATATAATGAATACGATTTTAACAATAAAAGATTAATAGAAATAGAAAGAAATTAACCTATTGTTCCCTTCTTATCTTGCTACAAAACAATTCCACATTAACATTGTTGGTTCATTTTTCCAATTTAAGCTGTTAAAAAATGCATAGTAAATTTCCCTATATTGTATTTCAATCAATTGCCTAAGCTGAGACTAGTGTCATAAATAAAGCACAAGATCATAAATTTCTCAAAAGACATAAAATCAAAGACATCCAACACTTAAATGTAAAGATAAAAAACAGCAAAAACAAAAAACAAAACAAAAAAACCCCACAAGAACCATGAAAAGAAGTTATATGAAATTCCAGCTGATCAGTTGTTTAAACAGTCTATTCTGAACAGACTTAGTCTTTACTTTCTAAACTGATATTAAGATTACAACCATGTACCAGAATCATCTTGGTCTAGTCTTTTCATTTTATGTTTTCTTATAAATTATGGTGCTATGGGAAAAAAAGTCAATCGCCTTTCAGATGTTTGACTGCAAAAGCACTACTTAGAATAGCAATGATCTGAGTTATTTAAATACAGAACTCTGCATGAAATGAGGGCTATCTGCAAAAGAGCACAAACTTAAACTACGGTATATATTACAATATTTCAAACAGTGCCTAGAAGATCTTAAGCCTCGCATGATTCTACGATCACACAGTTGACAAGGAACTCTAGAATACAGAAAAATGTTTGCTAAACCCCTGGAAAAGACAACAACACAGTTTTAACTATTTGCATACCAACAAGCGCTACATCCACATTTCATCATATCCAGGCATTAAGGGTCACTTTGCTTGTGCTCACAAAAAGTATTTTTTTAAATAAAGTTAAACTGAATTCATTTTTTAAAGCACATAATTAAAATGGTATTTAAGACCAAATGCCACTGTGTGAAGATGGGTAAAAATAATTAACTGCTCAATTTCTTGGATGAAATAAATTCATCTCTTAAAGAAAAATATTCTGTTTTCTAAAGTTTCAGAACTTTTTGTTTTTTGTTTTTTGTTTTTTTTTTGAGACGAGTCTCGCTCTGTAGCCCAGACTGGAGTGCAGTGGCCGGAACTCAGCTCACTGCAAGCTCCGCCTCCCGGGTTTACGCCATTCTCCTGTCTCAGCCTCCTGAGTAGCTGGGACTACAGGCGCCCGCCACCTCACCCGGCTAGTTTTTTGTATTTTTTAGTAGAGATGGGGTTTCACCGTGTTAGCCAGGATGGTCTCGATCTCCTGACCTAGTGATCCGCCCGTCTCGGCCTCCCAAAGTGCTGGGATTACAGGCTTGAGCCACCGCGCCCAGCCAGAACTTTTTGTTATTAACCTGTGAATATAATGTAAATAGAAATTTGCAACTTAAGAATTTGTTCTCCTGTTCATTTTGCAATTGATATTTCCTTGTTCCTAAGTGATGCAAATAATTAAAAGCTTATCTGTTGGCCAGGTGCAGTGGCTCACTCTTGTAAACACAGCACTTTGGGAGGCTGAGGTGGGCAGATCTCTTGAGCCCAGGAGTTCAAGACCAACCTGGACAACATGGGCAAAACCACATCTCTACAAAAAAATGCAAAAATTAGCCAGGCATGGTGGCATGTGGCTGTAGTACCAGCTACTCGAGAGGCTGAGGTGAGAGGATCCAAGCCTGGAGAGGTCAAGGCTGCAGTGAGACATCATTGTGCCACTGTACTCCAGTCTGGGCAACACAGAGTGAGATTACTAAGAGGAAAAAAAAAAAAAGTTTATCTGTCAACTTGGAAGGAGATATGAATTAGTCTGTTTTCATGCTGCTGATAAAACCATACCCGAGACTGGGAAGAAAAAGAGGTTTAATTGGACTTACAGTTCCAGATGGCTGGGGAGGCCTCAAAATCATGGCGGGGGGTGAAAGGCACTTCTTACATAGTGGCGGCAAGAGAAAAATGAAGAAGCAAAAGCAGATACCCCTGATAAGCCCATCAGATCCCATGAGACTTATTCAGTATCACGAGAATAGCATGGTAAAGACCAGCCCCCATGATTCAATTACCTCCCCCTGGGTTCCTCCCACAACACATGGGAATTCTGGGAGATACAATTCAAGGTGAGATTTGGGTGGGGACACAGCCACACCATATCAAGAAAACTGGCACTTTACTCTTTCTTAATAGGTATAAGGTAATAAAGTTTAAAACTCCAGATTGAAGCATAAAAATGATCAAACAAAAACCAAGTATGGTTGGTATAGCAAATTATTCAAGATACATGGTATTCTGCCTCAGCGGAGGTTTATACCAGTGAGTTTCCTCAAAAATCTATCTTCCACACTTGCATGCACAGACATTTATAAACAAAGAAAAATGTTTCTATCTCTAATGACTAAAGTTATGCATTTAATATTATTTCTAATGTGCTGAAATTTTAGGAACGTAGGTACGTATAGGGCAAGGCCAGACCTGAGGAGCTCCAAAATATCTTTGCTCTATCTTGTTCAGTCCCACTACAGTGTCAAACCCCTCCTTTAAGTTAAGGTATCCTCTGCTGGGCCCATTTGGGTACCAAATATGTTAACCTTCCATTACTTCACTATTCAAGGTTGATTTGTAATGTTTGGGTGACGTGTGGCAAAAAATTATACTACAAATGAATGGCGCACACTTTACTGGTAAACAAGAATGGCTCAGAGTATCAGAGGACAACAGCATTGTGATTCAGGGTAGATATAGTTAAAGTACTTCATCAAACATTCCTGGAAACTCTGGATGATAAAGCCAGAGGGTAGCTGTTGGTCTAGAGAAACTTCCCCAATTTAAATTTCCATGGAAGACACTACAAACACAAAGGCAGGCTGGGTGGTTGTGTGTGTGTGGGGGGGGTGGGTGTGTATATCATCAATAAGTATAAAAAAATTCATAAAATCTAATTCAGTTTTCAAAGTCATAGTCCAATAATACAGTAATTGAACTGGATGATTTCATGTTACACTAATCAGTAGGAATGCTAAAGAAAGAAGAAGCTAAAAGCTGAGTAATTTGGTATCTTGAGTTTACTAGGAAAAACACATTCTAAAGCACTTTAATTCTTTAAAAATTTAAGAAGATGACATATAATTAATCATCATTATTATTACAAGACTTCAGCAAGAATACAGCATTAGTTTATGCTAAGTAATACGGCCTGAAGAGGGCTCAATAAATCTTAGCTGAACTGAATCTCAAGGGACAAATTAACATAGTCACCCCCTAGTTTTACAACACAAATAGATATGAAAACAAAGACTATACAGTACTTGGAAGTATAGGAATCTAGTAGAATACTACTGAACAAAAGCATAGAATAATTCCATAGAATAAAACATATACAAGTGAAATGCTCCATGGACTATAAAAATTTGTATTTAGAAAAAGCACAAAGATTAAGACAGTGGTAAAAATGATTTAATCAGCTATTGTATAAATATTAGATATTTTAAACATTTAGTCTCTCAAAATGTAAAACTTTTACGCATGAGTCAAATTTGGCAGGAGTGGAGGGGAGGGCGGTGGGGAGAGAAATCAACTTTAAAATGTCTCTAACTAACTTTGTAATACAAAATTTTAATACCCCAAAATGTCAAGAATTTTAAAAACTGTAAAAAGAGATAAATTGTCCATGCATTTTTTAAAATTGAGGCAATACAGATAGGATTGTTTGGAATACAAGTCAGTAATATATGTATATAAAATTTTGCTGTTTTTCAGGTTTTTAATGTGTCTAATTTCTTACTAATACCATCAAACTCCCTTTGCTATAGTTACTGATACTGAATGGTACATAATAACAGTAGCACAAAGAGATTAAACCCACACATATGCACATATACACACACACATAAACATACAAATTAAACTATCACCACCACCAAAATAAGTTCTGGATTCACTTGATTAAAATATTTCTTATACCCTTTTACTTGTATTAAAAAGTAATGTCCATATTAATACCCATATATATATATAAAACATATGTATGTATATATATACACAAGCCCATAGCCAATTTTATATATAATAGGGTTAAATTATAAAATTATAATATTCATTCCATGTTGAGATTTTGCCTCCCTGTAAATCTAAAAGTAGTATTTCAAAATATTTCCAAAGACTGCCAATTTTTATCAAATTAAAGACCACTTTTCTATTCATTTACAATTTCCAATTTATTCATAATTCTGCTAATATTCACTTATATTCAGGGAGAAATACAAGAAAAGACAGCACTATTTTGTCAAGGTAGCACAGAAAGCTATTAAGCCATCCTGAAACACATGTGGAGTATATGCTCCTTAAAAAGTTATACAATGAGAGGTATATTAGAATAGCTTAAATATAGTTGAAATTCATACTTGCTTTTAAAAGGGTATGCAGTCCTAGAAAAGAGCACCAGGCTCCAATAAAATATGGCCAAATAGCTGATATTCAAAGAAATATAACATAAAACATAAAATATACCTATAAAGCTAAAAAAAAATCTTCTAAAATGTGTTGTGTAATGTCATGTGGAGAAAATAATTCAGGCATCTAAGTTAAGCAAGCCTAGACCTGAAATTTCGTCTTTGGACATTCTGGCTATGGGCTGGGTTACTTAACCTCTCTGATCCTTAGCTTCCTCATCTGTAAGAGGGGAATTATTTTCTTTACCAGATTGTTAAAAGGACTGCTTGAGACTAATAGAATCTTTCTGGCTTTTTACCTAAAAACTTTTTAGCTACCGAGTATATTAGAATAGAAATAATACATTCATTAAGTCTGTTATATAATTTCACCTACTTCTGTACCAGTGTATTTTTAAAATAAATGGAGAATAAAAAAATTATCTTTCTTCACTGGATTTCAAATCCAAATCAACAGACTTTCAGGATCTATATTTAAAATGATCCAGTGTTGTCTCCCTGTAATTTACTGTCCAATTGGGACATTTTCTATATGTCCCTTTCAGGAATTCTTTCAGGCTTTTGTGGAGAGGAAAGGGGTTAAAGTTAACATGTATATAGAAAAATATACATATTTTAAATGGATTTTCACAAACTGAATAAATATGAAATTAACACCCAGATTTAAAAATCCATTAAGCCAGCATCCAGATCAAGAAATAGAATTATTACCAGCTTTCAAACTGAGATAGTTTTGAGAGTGAAAGGTGGCACTATTTTAACAGCCTAAATGAGAAATAATTGACATATAATAACTATGCATATCTAAATTGTACAGTCTGATGAGTTTTGACATATATTGGTGAAACCACCGCCACAGTCAAGATGATGAACATATATATCCACCATCTCGGCAAGTTTCCCTGTGCCCCTTTTGTAATCCCTATTGTTTATTCCTACTTCGTATCCCTGGGCAACCACTGATCTGGTTTCTGTCACTGTGGTTTGCATTTTCTAGAATTTTATTTATTTATTTATTTTTGACATGGGGTCCCACTCTGTGGCCCAGGCTGGAGTGCCATGGCATGATCACAGTTCACTATAGCCTCAACCTCCTGGGCTCAAGCAATCCTCCCATCTCAACCTCCTGAGTAACTGGGACCACAGGTGTAAACCACCACACTCAGCTAATTTTTTTTATTTTTTGTAGACATGAGGTCTTGCTATATTGCCCAGGCTGGTCTTGAACTCTTAGGCTCAAGCAATCCCCCAATCCTGGCCTCCCAAAGTGCTGGGATTACAGGCATGAGCCACCATGTTATGTATACCAATAGTCTGGTCCTATTTAGTATTCCATTGTATAGATATATCATAATTTGTTTAGCCATTCTCCTGTTGATGGAAATTTGGTTTCCAGTTTGGGGTTATTATAAATAAAGCTGCTATGAACATTTGTGTTAAAAAAAAGTAAAATGACCTAACGTTTACCACATAATGGAAAATGCTATAACACCTAGAAGGAGTTAGTGGGGCACTTTTCATTTTTCCTTTTACTTAAATCAACATCACAGATTATTAAGAGTTTCACTAAGTTTGTTATCAAACATATTAAAATTCAACCCAAGGAAAAACAGGACAACTAGAAGATAACATTTATCATGTCTAAGCACTCAGGTATACATTATGGCTAGGGAAAATAGCAAAACAAACAACTATCACATACCAAAATCTGAATCTGGTTCCAATACAACCCAATCCCACCAATATCAATGAAAAGACTAGAAGTTTATCCCCAGGTAAAATCATTTGAGATATCTGATGCGAAACTATCGTGTTATTTAAAGATGGAATGTGAGGCCAAAAAGCATTCACAAGTTCTGTTTAAGTTATATCATTAACTCATTTACGCCGGAGGTTGAAGAAATTTTTTTTCAAAAATCAGACCTTGGCAATGACCTTGAGCAGTAAGATGTAAATAACTCCCACAAGCTTTGCATTCCAATAAATGGAACACTAGGCATAAATGGGTTAAATTTTTTTTTTTTTTTTTTTTTTTAAAGAATGAAGTTGTCACTCAAAGGTTTTTGCCTATGCACAGATACAGGCTAATACAGTGCTTCTTTTCCTCAACTGACAAATATCACAAAAGAAAATTTAAAAGTACAATTGGCAAATAAAACAAGAAAACTCAGCCAGGCACAGTGGCTGGCGCCTGTAATGCCAGCACTTTGGAAGGCCAAGGCGGGTGGGTCACCTGAGGTTGGGAGTTTGAGACCAGTCTGGCCAACATGGTGAAACCCCGTCTCTAGGAAAAATACAAAAATTAGCCAGGTGTGGTGGCGTACTCCTGTAATCCCAGCTACTTGGGAGGTTGAGGCAGGAGAATTGCTTGAACCCGGGAGACAGAGGTTGCAGTGAGCTGAGATCATGCCATTGCACTCAGCCTGGGCAACAGAGTGAGACTCTGTCTCAAACAAACAAACGAAAACAAGAAAACTAAAAAACTCAAGTACATGGATGGAAGAAATGTGAAAAATATCCAATGAATATATCAGATTATATATCTATTCACCAGTTCCCCTCTGAAGCTAAGCAGAACATTACACAATATAATGTTTTGTATAACATTATCCCCCCTTATCCACGGGGTATGTATTCTAAGACTCCTAGTAGATGCCTGAAACTGTAGACACTACAGAGCCCTATATACACTATGTTTTTTACTATATAGAAACAGGTAATGATACATCTTGATGAAGGGATGTATGGAGTGGGACAGGAAAGATTTTATCACAATAGAGCATGCAATTTAAAACTTATGAATTGTTTACTTCTGGAATTTTCCACTTAATATTTTTGGAACAACGTTGACCTCAGGTGACTGCAACCCCTCAGAAAGCAAAACTATAGATCAGGGAGGACTGCTATACATTTTTAAACCACAAACAGGGACCACTGACAAACACATACACATATATAAGAGCATACACATAAGCATTAAGAATCCTACAGTTCCTAAATATTGCATAACTCTCTATAAAGTCAGTAGGATAGACCATTAAATGTTTTTACTAACACACCATGCTTTTCTGTATTGAAAATTACCTCTATATGGAGGTTAATAAATTTGGCCCAAAATATAATCAATCTGTTCCTAGTAATAAAACATGTCATAATAGAGTTTACTATTAGAACAAATGTTTTTTCAGTAGAAAAAATAATCTCCTTATAATTCAAAAAACAGATAAAATGCAGTCCTACTTCTTAATTCCCAACTAATACACACAGGTTACATTTTTATTAAAATAAGTCAGAAATGGTTTATTAAAATCAGGAAAGAAACTATTTCTAGATTATTTCTTTTAGCTATAGCTTTAACATCATAATTCAATTAATCTACTAAAATGTGTAACTGTTGTATCTACAAAAAGCTTATCCTGCTCTAACGCACCAATAAGAAGTCTTAAAAAGTCTTCCGCAAGCTGGGGAGGGCAGTGTGCACCCGTAGTCTCAGCTACTTGGAAGGATGAGGCAGGAGGATCACTTGAGCCCAGGAGTTGAGGTCTAGCCTAGGCAACATAGTGAGACTCCATCTCTTAAAAAAAAAAAAAAAGAATTCTTTTGCAAAAGAAAATTTTAGTTGCACAGGATACTAATTTTCTCTAAATTTTCCAATGAATTTAGATCACCATATGATGCTTATTTTTCTTAACTTACATGGATTGAATAGGAAAACAAAGTCATTTTTAGTTCTAATCTATTATCCCAAAAGCACATCATTTTGGGACATAAAGATAGTAAGATTATCTTTATTGAAATTATTATAATTTTTCATTAAAATGTATTTTTATTTATTAAGTACAGCTAAAAAATAATTTCTAACCTTATAGTTTTTATTGTGTGTCTATTAGAGAAACACACAAAATAAGCATAATTCAAGTGTATTTAGTTTCACAGAAAAATCACAGTAACTTTAAACTGGGAAACACTGCCCTCTATAGTCCACTGAATTAAACAACAATTTGATTTATAATACTTAGAACAATATAATCTAGACAAGGAATTTTGGACTTTCTGCCTCATTCCTGAAGCAAAGTTTTCCCGCTCTATAAATCTCTTTTTTTTTTTTTTGTTTGAGACGGAGTCATGCTCTGTCACCCAGGTTGGAGTGCAATGGCACGATCTCCGCTCACTGCAAACTCTGCCTCCCGGGTTCAAGCAATTATCCTGCCTCAGCCTCCCAAGTAGCTGGGATTACAGTGCCACCATGCTCAGCTAATTTTTGTATTTTTAGTAGAGACGGGGTTTCACCATGTTGGTCAGGCTGGTTTCAAATTCCTGACCTCAGATGATCTGCCCGCCTTGGCCTCCCAAAGTGCTGAGATTACAGGCATGAGCCACCGCACTCAGTCTATAAATCCCTTTTTTAAAAAGAAGTTTATGCTAGAGAAATGCCTATGTCAAATATCCATTTAGCTGGGCACAGTGGCTCACGCCCAGGCAATAAGCAAGACCCCATCTCTACCAAAGAAAAAGAAAAAGAAAATTAGCTGGTGCGATGGCACACACCTGTAAGTCCCAGCTACTCGGGAGGCGAAGGTGGGAAGACCACTTGAGCCCAGGAGTTTGAGGCTGCAGTGAGCTAGGATTGCACCACTGCACCCAGCCTGGGCAACACAGCAAGACCTTGTCTCTAAAAACAAACAAAATATTCATCAATCTCATTTAAAGCCTCTTCTCTAAAGAAATCAATACTTGCATGCTTATTGCAGCACTATTCACAATAGCAAAGATAACAAGTCAACCTAAATGTCTATCACAGATGAATGGATAAATAAAATGTGGTATATATACACAATGAAATATTATACAGCTATAAAAAAGAATGAAATGTTATTTGCAGCAACATGGATGGATGGAACATGAGGTCATTATCTTAAGTGAAATAAGATAGACACAAAAAGACAAATAATCACGTTCTCATTTATATGTATGAGCTAAAAATTTGATCACATGGAGGTAGAGAGTGGAAAGACAATTAAAAGAGAGTGGGAGGGGCGAGTCAGGGGAAGAGGGGAAAATGAAGAGAAGCGGGTTAAAGGGTATAAACATACAGTAAGAAAGAAGGAATAAATTCAATGTTTGACAGCAGAGTAGTGGGACTACACTTGACAAAAATGTACAGTACCCTAAATGCCCTGACTTGATCAGTACACACTGTATACGTGTAACAAAATTTCACTGGTACCCCACATATTTGTAAGAAAATACAAGCAGTCTGGCAGGTGCGCCTGTAATCCCAGCACTTTGAGGCTGAGGCGGGTGGATTGCTTGAGTACAGAAGTTCAAGGCTGGCCTAGGCAACATGGCGAAACCCCATCTCTACTAAAAATACAAAAAACTAGCTGGGTGTGGTGACACGCACCTGTAGTCCCAGGTATTCAGCAGGCTGAGGTGGAAAGATGGCTTGAACCCGGGAGGTAGAGGGTGCAGTGAGCAGAGATCGCACCACCGTATTCCAGCCTGGGTGATAGAGCCAGACCCTGTCTCAAAACCAAAGAAAAAAAGAAAACACAAGCAGAAAATACAAGCAGTCTGATAGTACTGGAATCTAAAATAAAAGATGAAGAGAGATAAATAGGTGGGACTTAAGTGTGAATATAAACCAGATTATGGTGGACTTTGTATATCATGCTAATTTAGCCTGTAAGTAAAAGGGAACCACTTTTAAATGGGGAAAACATGGTCAGGTATACATTCAGATAAGTCAATTCAGAAGCAATGTGGAGGACAGAATTGAGAGGTACCACACTCAAAACAAGGAGAATACAGGAGGCATTGCAACAGCCCAGGCAAGAGATGATGATATATTAAGACAGAGGCAGTAGAGATAGAAAGAAAGTGATAGATGTAGATTACTTAAAAGATAAAATTATTGACACTTGGTAACTAATTAAATAGGTCACTAAGAAAAAGCAGTAAGAAGAGACTCAGGGATCACTGCTAGGTTTCTCACTTGAATGAACTCAGTATATGGCCGTACCATTAAATAAGCAATGAAGGAGAAGAAAGCATCTGAAGGCCAGGGTAAAGCGGGTAGAGAGTTGATGAGTTCTATTTAGACCTGTTGAGTTGGAAGTGCCAATGCAACGCTAAACAGAAATGCTCAATAAGTATTCCAGCACATGAAACTCAAAGCCAAAAAGGCAGAGTTCTTCAAGCCAAATGGAGCTTGTAGAAGTACTTGATTAGGCTCACATTATGTTTAACTTTAAAAAAAAAAATCAGAAGATGTCACTTAAAAAATGAGATTTCAGGCTGGGTGCGGTGGCTCATGCCTGTAATCCTAGCACTTTGGGAGACTGAGGTGGGCAGACAACTTGAGGTCAGGAGTTCGAGACCAGCCTGGCCAACATGGTGAGGCCTCGTCTCTACTAAAAATACAAAAATTAGCTGGGCGTGGTGGCATGTGCCTGTAGTCCCAGCTACCCAGGAGGCTAAAGCTGGAGAATCGCTGGAACCTGGGAGGCAGAGTCTGCAGTGAGCCGAGATCGCAACACTGTACTCCAGCCTGGGCAACAGAGTGAGATTCCGTCTCAAAAAAAAAAAAAAAAAAAAAGAAATCGAGATTTTATATCAGATCTGGTACTACTGAGCATTCATGGCAATAACTGGCTTGAGCTAAGGTCCAATTCCCCTCTTTAAATAGGGCATGCACTTCACTGCAAACCACAGCTTCGTGATTCTCTCTATATAAATCAAAACCCACTTCATTCATTTATGTTAATGGCCTAGCCCATGAAGGCACTTGTTTTTTATTTTTTTTGTGACCCTGGTCTAAAAACCCTAAGCCCTGATCAGGATCACAGAAAAGATCAGGGCTAAAACATAAGTTTAGAATCAATATAGGCTGTGGTTAAAACTGCAAGAATGATAGGGAGAGACAGTTTTGAAAATCATCAACACAGGCTGAATCTTGGGGCAAAAAAATACTTAATCATGCAGATTTTGTGCTTTATAATATTTCTATTACCTTAAAAGTGGCCTTTACTATACTCCAATCTTGATTCAAAATTCACTTTCCCTGTGTATATTTTAATCTCTTCAGTAACACTGTTAGTCTTTAACCACAAATGCTGAGTACTCTATTTATTCCCAGGTAGCTTTTTTCAGGAATTGCTAATAGTATCCTACATACCTATACGCTCTAAAAATGCTAATTAAATTAAATAAAGTATTTCCCTTATACTGAGCATAAGTTATGCCCTGGAACTTGAAGAAACAAAAGAAGAACCAGAAGAAGGTTGGAAACACACTCTAAGAGAGAAATGTAAGGGATTCATGTTATTTACCCTGGAAAAGAGAATTAGAAGGAAATTAGAATAATCTAGGTACCCTCTATGGCATGGCCCTGTGTTGAACTTTGTAGGTGGTGAATAGTAACACAAAGGTGAATCTGACACGGTCCTTGCCTTGAAGAGCCTATGGGCTAGATGGAGTACTATCAAGTTCAACAGTCAGGTGAATTTCTTTCTGAGATAAGAGTTTTAATACATGAGAAAATATAACTTAAAGAATTATTCTCTAGCATAAGGCAGCTAGAGAACCTCAATGTAACACCTTATAGTCAGCAAAAATTAGATATGAGTAACAAGAAAAAAGTCAAAGGTAAATTTTTGTCAAAAATAAACAAATCCGTCTGGTTATTTTTTAAAATATAAATTGTAAAAGTTATGACTGCCTTCACAGGTAAGCATAAACAACAGGTAAAAATTTATCTACTCTTTCAATAATTGTTACAGGTAAAAGATAACTAAGATGATGTTACAAAAACCACAGATGAATAGCAGCAAATTTTGCAGAAGGCTAGATGGATACTGGACAGCTAGACCACCACTTATTTGGCTGCTGGAACTACAGAAAGGAGGGTGTCAGTTCTCTCATCTATGCTATTTATCTCCACGGACAACGCACAAATAACAATGGATCCTAGTCTAAACATCATCAGGCCAGGGAGGTGAAGAGAAATGAAGCTAATAATAAGATCCCCAGTAAATATAAAAGTTTTAAAGATCTAAGAAGTTTAAAAAAAAAAAAAAAAAAAGGCAAGAGAGAGAACCAAGGTATTAACAGAAACACATAGAAAACACTAGAAATTCCCGAGAATAAAACTGCATCTTATTTATAATGAACTTTGCTCCCTCTGGCGGTCACTAAAGGTTTTACCAGATTTGAGTAGAAACAGAGGTAGAGAACAAAGAGAAGTGGAATTGCAGAAACTAAGTTAACCTTCTTCTATCTATCAGACAAACGTTTCATTTTCAAAGAAACCCTTTCTTAAAAGAAGAATTTAGAGCTCAGTGTTATGGAGGTAGCTCTGCAGGACAACAGAAACAGTCACAAGTGAAAAGATACTTCTAGGGAATGGGACTGAAAGAGTGTGTAAGTGTGTGGGGCAAGGCACTGGTTTTAAGTTTCATTTTCTACTCTTCCACACTGTCTGAATTTTTGTTTCCATACGCCTCTATTATTTTCATGAAAATATTATTTAGTGGACAATGTGGAGGAACACCTAAGTCTTTTTACAAGTTTACAATCAGTATATTTTGCTTCTCATTCAGAGTAAAAGCCACAATCCTTACAGCAGGCTCTACCATGTACCCAACTCTGCCTCATTTTCTATTTCTCCACCCCTCGTTCTCATATACATTCAGTTCTCATTGCAGTTTCTAGAGCACATCAGGCATGATCCTGCTTTAGAGACTTGCACTGGCTGTTTCCTCTATACAGAATATTCTTTCCCCTGTATGGCTCATTCTTTCACTTAATTTCAATTTATGCTCAATGTTACCTTTCCAGTGAGCCTCCCCTGACCATCTTATTTTAAATTAAGAAGGCATCCCTACCTCCTGTGTGCCCTATCCTTCTTCCCTGCTTTCTCTCCATAGTACTAATCACTTTTTAAGACACCACAACATTTACTAATACAGTATTAATAGTTACTATAATATTTACTTTATTATTTATCTCTGTCCGACTGTAAGCTTCCTAAGAGCAGGGGTTGTTCTGCTGTGTTCAGTGCTAAATCCCCAGTCCCTAGAACTACAACTTGCACGCAGTAAGTATAAAATTAATGTGTGAAATAAATGACTGACTGCTATCAATAACACCTTAATATATGGTAGAAAAAAGAACAAAATGCCTCATTTTATATTTGGTTCAATATAAAATGGTAATCTATTATAGATTAGGATAAATTTTAATTATATATACAAAATACATACTATTAATCTTTTAATCAGTGAGATCTGGAGAGAGATCATTAATGTCATTATGGGCTTTTTTTGTTTTTGCCTAATGTATATGACTAAGATACCAAATACACTCAAATTTAATCATTCTGCTATTAGTACTTAAAAGCTTTTGTGCCGGGCGTGGTGGCTCACGCCTGTAATCCTAGCACTTTGGGAGGCCGAGGTGGGCGGATCACAAGGTCAGGAGATTGAGACCATGGTGAAACCCCGTCTCTACTAAAAATAGAAAAAATTAGCCGGGCGCAGGGGCGGGCGCCTGTAGTCCCAGCTACTTGGGAGGCTGAGGCAGGAGAATGGCGTGAACCCGGGAGGCGGAGCTTGCAGTGAGCCGAGATTGCGCCACTGCACTCCAGCCTGGGCGACAGAGCGAGACTCCGTCTCAAAAAAAAAAAAAAAAAAAAAAGCTTTTGTATAACAGGACTCAAAAGAAATAGTACCCACGCATCCTGGAACAAGAATCTTCTCCAAAGAGCTATGGAAAATATCAGATACTACCTGGGAATTACGAAAAAAAATACCTAATTCTTTAATTTGGAAAATGTCCTCTTCCAGAACCATTAATACTTATCAGGGATAAAAAAAAAAATACATTTTTTTGTCCAGAGTGGAAAATACATTAAAATTACTCCAAGACTTACAGTTTGGTGGTCCTGCTTTACATGTCAACATTATTTATTTACAAGCAAGGAAGCCACTTCAGAACAGGGTTACTTTATGGCTCAGGGCATTCACACTAAGGAAAATATTACCCTTCCATGTGATCACTGAGTCAATTAAGTAGTAGTCAAAAAAACAAGGTGACTGGGGTGCGGTTATTTTCCAGTTTCACCAAAGATTTTACAAAACTGCCTTATTATTTGTCAAAACTCACTGGATTACACACTTAATGTTTGTACATTTCACTATACATAAATTTTGCCAAAAACCAAAGACTCCTATAGAGAACTTTATTGGTAAATTTTCTTTTCACAGTGGTATAGGTTAGAAATTCTGAAACTACTTTCTGTATGTTCTAGACTTAAGCAAATGAGTAACTATATTGAGGATACTGGGAGCCAGGGTTGTTCTGTTGGAGAAAGGAGTTACAAATATGAAAGAGGGAAGGCTAGCATGTACCCTGTAGTATTGGGATGGAATTACAGGTATGAATATAAACTTATGGTTTTTAGTATATAAGTAGATAAATATATAAATACTGATACAGGACATATATGTGTGAGAGTTACATAAGTATTAATACACGTATACACATGTCTGTGTCATATCCAAATGAATGTGTATTCAACATGTGTATCTATGTATGTATACATATACATACATATGCATGTATATACAAATGTGTGTGTGTATGGCTGGGTGCGGTGGCTCACGCCTTTAATCCCAGCACTTTGGGAGGCTGAGGCAGGTGGATCACAAGGTCAGGAGTTCAAGACCAGCCTGGCCAACATGATGAAACCCCGTCTCTACTAAAAATACAAAAATTAGCTGGGCGTGGTGGTGGGCACCTGTAATCCCAGCTACCTGGGAGGCTGAGGCAGAGAACTGCTTGAACCTGGGAGGCGGAGGTTGCAGTGAGCCGAGATCGCACCACTGTAGATCTGTCCAGCCTGGGCAACAGAGCAAGACTCTGCCTCAAAAAAAAAAAACCAAAAACAGTGTGTATGTATCTACAGATACATACATTTGAGGGTATGTAATTTTAGGTCTTATGAGAGGGCCTAGAAGCAATAACACTCCAGTAGCAATGAACATACCCGAGCATCCAGACCTTGGTTTCTAAATACTATTCTCTACTAAAGAGTTAAAGAGAAGCAGCCAATTCCAGGGATAGGGCAGGGCAAACATCAGATAAGTCTGTGTAGTGAGTTGAATTGTGTCCCCCAAAAAGGTATGCCCCAATCTTAATCCCAAGGACCTGTTGATAAGACCTTAATTGGAAACAGGATCTTCGCAGATGTAAGTTAAAATAAGGTCATACTGGATTAAGGTGGGCCCTAAATTCAATTACTAGTGTCTACTAGAAAAAGGAGAAGGAGATTTGGATACAGAAACATAGGGAAGAAGGCCATATGAAGACAGAGGCTAAGAATGGAGCTAGGCTGCCACGAGCCAAACAATGCCCACGGCCACCATAAGCTGGAAGAGGCAAGGAATGATTCTTCCCTACAACCTTCACAGGGAGCATGGCTCTGCTAACACCTTCTTTCCAACGCCTCCACAACTGTGAGAGAATAATTTTCTGTTGTTTTAAACCACAAAGTACTCATCTGTGGCACTTTATTACAGTAGCCCTAGGAAACTGGTACTGCTTGAAACGTCTTGTGCCAAGAAGTAAGAAAATGCTCAATGATGGGGACATATCAAAAAGGACATAGAAGCCATCTTGAAAAAGCTCCAAGTGGCCAAATAAATGCTTTTAATGAATTACACCTCACTGAATAAAAGAGAAATCCATGAGTCTATACCAATATAAATACAGGAGCCATCTTGAAGGTACTCCCAGTAGACAAAAAAATAATGATCTTAATGGATTATATCCCACTGAATAAAAATCTATGAGTCTAAATTGATATAAATACATGAATGTTGAGTGAGGCAATCTACCATGAGCCCTGAGTGTCCCAACACATTCTTGCTCAATAGGCCAGGCCCTGACCATTCTTTACCTGGGCCATTTCTTCCTGTGTATGCAGGAAGCCATCTTCAGGGATGAGGTAATGTATCTCCAATCAGGTTTGCTTCCACCTGCTAAAAAAGTGGTCAATCCCCATAGCTCAGTGCTCCTTCCCTATAGCACAATACACTGCATATGTAAGAATCCAGCTAGGACCACCTGCGTCATCCCTGTGGGATTTGAGGAACACAAAAAAATCAATGCAAACCAAATGAAGCTCATACAGTTTGTGATGCCATGAATAATAAAGTTCTTTGGCTCTGACCCAAGAGTCTTATGCTTTCTGCCAGCATCTAAGAAACAGTAACAGGCTAACTGACCAGCTTCCAGGTAGAGTAAAATCTCAGATCTTTCACAGTTCTTGACAATGAATAAATTTTAAAAATGGGAGGAAAGTTCTCGACAATGAACAAATGGGCAGAAAGGGAAAGTCCATCCTTACAGTAGAATGCTAAATAATAAATGAAGGCAAAATTATGGAGTTAAAAATAATTCACAAATATTAAAACTAGTGGGTGAAATCTGACTAGGAAAAGGATATTTACATAGTCTCAAACTGTTTCCCCACAAAGTACTCATTAATTAATTACAAAAGGAATTAACTTCCCATTAATCACAAAGGGAAAAATAGGAACTTCACAGTACAGAAGTCTGGCAGACATCACCTTTCCCAAGTGATCAAAGTTAACATCCCAATATTGGGACAAACAGATATCATGTACCTCCTGGTATGATGTATTGAGGAGGACACAACTGCGTGCTATTCTTCCTAAAAATGTATAATCTAAATGTAATTATAAGGAAACATCAGGCAAACCCAAAATAAGGGACATTCTACAAAACAACTGGCCTGTAATCTGCAAAAGTATCATGGGCAAGAAAGGAAAAAAAATGGCTGAGAAACTGCTCCATTAGAGGAGACTAAAGATACATGACAATTAAATACAACGCATGACCCTGCATTAGAAGATGGATCAGCATTTGAAGAATAACTTTGAAGGGCATTATTAAGAACATTATCATTATAACGATAAATTTGAATATGGACTATAGACTTGACAATACTAAATCAATGTTAAAATTCCTCATTTTGATCATTATAGTATACTTACACAGTAGCCCTCCTTTATCCACAGTTTCACTTTCCATGGTTTCAGTTACCCACTGCCAATCCAAAATATTAAGTGGAAAATTCCAGAAATAAACCATTCCTAAGTTTTAAACTGTGCACCATTCTGGGCAGTGTGATGAAATTTCACACCATCTCACGCCCTCCACTCCAACTCACTCCATCCCACCTAGAACATAAAGCATCCTTTTGTCTAGCCAGTATAGTCACACTGTATATGCTACCTGCCCATTAGTCACTTAGTTCCCTTCAAGGTTATCAGATCGACTGTCGACTGTTGCAGTACCATGTTTGTGTTCAAGTAACCATTATTTTACTTAATAATGGCCCCAAAGTACAAGAGTAGTGATACTGGCAATTCAGTATGCCAAAGAAAAGCCATAAATTGCTTCCTTTAGGTGAAAAGGTAAAAGTTCTCAACTTAAGGAAAGAAAAACATCATATGCTGAGGTTACTAAGATCAACAGTAAGAACAAATCTTCTATCCAAGAAATTGTGAAAGAAAAAAAAACTTGTGCTAGTTTTCCTGTCCCACCTTAAACTACGAAAGTTACAGCCATAATGCAACACCACCGTGCCTGGCTAATTTTTTTGTTTTTGTTTTTTTTAAAAATAGAGATGGGGTCTTGCTTTGTTGCCCAGGCTGCTCTCAAACTCCTTGCCTCAAGTGATTCTCCTGCCTCAGTCTCCCTAAGTGTTGGAATTATAGGAGTGAGCCACCACACCTGGCCTTAGCTGGCTAATTTTAGGTAAGTTACTAAATCTCTCTGTGCCTGAATTTCCTCATTTTTAAAATGTAGATTATGGTAGTTTCTAACTGTGAAGACTTTTTGTGAAGATATCAAAAGACAATACATGTAAAGAATGCAGCACATTCAGGCCAGGTGCAGTGGTTCACACCTGTAATCCCAGCTATTCAGGAGGCTGAGGCAGAAGAATTGTTTGAACCTGGGAGGTGGAGGTTGCAGTAAGCTGAGATTGTGCCACTGCCCTCCAGCCTGGGTGATAGAGACTCCATCTCAAAAAAAAAAAAAAAAAAGAACTCAGCACATTCAGAATGAGTGTTGTTCTTATTATTATTATTTTTTTTTAGAATATCAAAAGAAAATTTTTAACCTAAAAGATAATGAACTAAATGACAAATCTCTTCTGAGATGGAGGTTATGATCTGCCTCCCAACAGTTTAAAAGACAAAAAAAAAAGCTATGAGTCAAAGGGGACCAGCTTAGAGTGTTTGAACTAAACACTAAAATGTAAATAAAACAAAAAATTCCTCCTTACAACTGGATTCCAATGTTAAAATACTTTTAGAATAATGTTATATATATCTTAATGTTATTCAATGTATTAAATAATATATTAATTTTTTAAAGTTTATTATTTAATGTATTAAATAATTAATTAAAGAATATGAAAGTGCCTTTGGTTCTGCTTGGTTTACTCAAGTATATGCTCAATAGGTTAGATTTAGACACTTTTAAAAAGCATCCTTAACACCTGTTTGGAATCTGCAAGCCTTTTTTTTTGAGACAGAGTCTTGCTCTGTTGCCCAGGCTGGAGTGCAATGGCACATCTCGGCTCACTGCAACTTCTGCCTCCCGGGTTCAAGCGATTCTCCTGCCTCAGCCTCCCGAGTAGTTGGGACTACAGGCGCCCGCCA
Source organism: Macaca nemestrina (assembly GCF_043159975.1). Taxonomy (NCBI): domain Eukaryota; kingdom Metazoa; phylum Chordata; class Mammalia; order Primates; family Cercopithecidae; genus Macaca; species Macaca nemestrina. Next base: position 38,215,840 of record NC_092125.1, read on the forward strand.
CCATGGCTGGCTAATTTTTGCATGTTTTAGTAGAGACAGGGTTTCACCATGTTGGTCAGGCTGGTCTCGAACTCCTGACCTCAGATCATCCACCCGCCTCAGCCTCCCAAAGTATTGGGATTACAGGTGTGAGCCACTGCGCCTGGCCTGCAAGCATTTTAAGAGTAATAGTTAACGAAATTTTACTAAAGTACTGAAAGTAAGAAATCATAAATTCTGTCATTTATCAGAATTTATAAACTCAAATGCCTTCATAGGCCAAGCATCAGCAATAGTGTTGTATAAATCAACAGGGAAGGATGAGAACACAGTGACTGGACCTGAAAAATACTCTGCCTAAAGGCACTCATATTCAAGTTTTGTTTCATTTTTAAACATTGTGCAACAGTTGTTTAGGCTGAGTTCAGCTCAGGGGGCACCTGTTTTGACCACTGATTTTCAGATTTTAAGCCCTCAGAACCTTGAGATATATACTTGTATGCATATTTGGTCTTGTAAAAAATAGAAAATTTCTGAAAATGAAGACTCATGCACATCAGAAACATAAGGAAATTTCTCATGCCTATAATCCCAGCACTTTGGGAGGCCGAGGCGGGTGGATCACATGAGGTCAGGAGTTCAAGACCAGCCTGGCCAACATGGCAAAACCCTATCTCTACTAAAAAAAAAAAAAAAAAAAAAAAAAATTAATAAAAAAATTAGTCAGGTGTAGTGGTGCACACCTGTAGTCCCAGAGGCTGAAGTGGAAAAATCACTTGAACCTGGGAGGTGGAGGTTATATTGAGCCAAGATCCTACCACTGTGTTCCCCAGCCTGGCTGATAGAGAGAGACCCTGTCTCAAAAAAAAAAAAAAAAAAAGAAGGAAATTTTTCAATGACTTCTAAAAGGCAGTCATATCATTAAAGATATCCAAAGTTGGTTATCTCTTCCATTTTGTACTCTTAAGATACATTTTTAATATGTCATAATATATAATCTTTTAAAGTCCCTAACAAGTCTGAGATTTTTAAGATTCCATGATTAATGGAACAAATTCCTTCATACCAGTAACAACTATGTACCCATGTAATTATTACAAAAACATTGAAAATTGTTTAATTCATTAACTGCTAAAATGTTTGGCCTAATTGTTTTTATTGAAAAAAATTCAATTTGCATGTTTTACGTGGTACAGTGCAACCTCTATCTCACTGAAATACCTGTTAATGATTTAACAATATTCTTAAATAGTGACCTCACCTTTATTAAATTTTTTCTAGATGTTCTCCAATAAGTATATGAGAAAAACAGGGTATATTTAAGTGAACAATATCTAATGCTTCCAAAGTCCAAAGCAATCTCTTTTCCTGCTGGATTCCCTAACATTTACATTATTATCGTTTTATACTATTAAAGATTATATATATTGATATGTTTTACCTTCTCTCTTACACTTTAAACTATACAATGGCAGAAATCATGTCTTATTTATCTTTTATCCCTAATAAGAAGCATTTTGCCCTTGCATAGAAGGTGATCATAAAAAAGAAATCCAAGAGTAACGTTTTTTCCAGCATGATAATCTCAAGTTAAACTCTTTCCAATTCTTATGTAATTCAAATTCTTCTGCTTTCAAAAACTCTGCAACTCAGAGAAGTTCTCAGCATCAGTAGCTGGTTATGTTACTATTTAAGTATTATTAATTTTTTTTATTTTTCTGAGACAGAGTCTCGCAGTGTTGCCCAGGCTGGAGTGCAGTGGCCTGATTTTGGCTCACTGCAGCCTTAGCCTCCCAGGTTCAATCAATTCTCCAGCCTCAGCTTCCAGAGTAGCTGGGATTACATGTGTGTACCACCACATCTGGCTAATTTTTGTATTTTTAGTAGAGACAAGGTTTCACCATGTTGGCCAGGCCGGTCTTGAACCTCAGGTGAACCACCTGGCTTGGCCTCCCAGAGTGCTGGGATTACCGGCTAGCAATTATTTTATTAGATAAATATTACAATAACTTTATAATATTTCAAGAAAGTAAAACTTTAAGCATGTTACTTAAAACTAAGCTTAGTTTTAGACATTTATTTCAGAGAAGGATCACAAGTTTTTGGAAAGTATTATTTATAATCATTAAGTCTTACCTGAGGATTCCAACCTGGATCTAGTTTTTTAACTACTGCAATATATTCCCGCATTGCTTGGCTGGGGCTTGAATCACCAAGTGCTTTCCATGCTTCCCTACAATATGGAATATCCAAAATGGCCTGTCATTATGCAAATAACACAAATAGCATTTTTCTTATTATTATTAAAAAAAATTGCACGCACATTTCAAGGGTCTCGGAATATAGAGATAATAAGTTATGGATACAGAAGTTCTGTCTTTTTGCATTTACATTGGTCTAGAGCTATACAGACCTTATTGCCCTACCTAAGAAGCCTTTTCAGACATTTTTTTTTTCCTAATCACCCTCCCCTATGAAATTTTAAAAACACAGATACACTGCATATCTATTAAATTTTGGAAAACCACAAACCACTGTAATCTAAGATTTTATAACTTCCTCAAACCAATTTTCACCCCTATTGCAGATGTATGCTCCACAGACTAATACAGATTATTATCATAAATTAACTGTGCTTATGGGATTTTGGTCATACAGAAACTAATCATCACATAAAAAACAATACTCCCAAGGAAAATGCATCAAACTTCTTACTAAGATACAAGAAATCCACCTTCCCTTTCTGCTCTTACCTCACCTATAAGTTACTAGTAACTGATCCTGGGAACTCAGTCTGGGACTTCAAAAGTCAGGGATGGTGAGGGCAGAAACAAGAACACTGGCCAGGCGCGGTGGCTCATGCCTGTAATTCCAGCACTTTGGGAGGCCAAGGCAGGTAGAACGCCTGAGGTCAGGAGTTTGAGACCAGCCTGGCCAAGATGGTGAAACCCCATCTCTACTAAAAATACAAAAATTAGCCAGGCATGGTGGTGTGCGCCTGTAGTCCAGCTACTCTGGAGGCCGAGGCAGGAGAACTGCTTGAACCTGGGAAGCAGAGGTTGCAGTAAGCTGAGATGGCACCACCGCACTCCAGCCTGGGCAAAAGAGCAAAATTCTGTCTCAAAAAAAAAAAGCAAAAAGCTAAAACAACAACTAAAGAACCCTAATGAGTAAGTTAGGGACTTCCTACAATATAAATGGCAAAAGCAACATTTTAGTCCTGAGCTTCCTTTTGAATCATTTTTTTTCCCCCACCCTCTGCAGGCTGCCAGGACAGGCCTCCTTCTTGGTTTTTCCCTGCCAATTCTTTCTAATTCCAACGAGGGTTTCTCGATTTCCCTGATTTGCTGTCAAAGAGAACTCAATCCCACATTTTTTTTCACTACCTTCCTGCTTCTATGATGAATATAACATCTTTCTGAGGTTTTCTAAATTTATTTTCACTGAATTCCTTGAGAATTACTTGTATGTACCATAACACTTCATCCCTAAATAGATCAGCCTACACAAACTCAGAAAATTTATCATCAATACTATTACATAATATAGAGGCCATACATTCAGATTTTCCTGATTGTCCCAATAACGTCCTTTATGGCTTTCTTCTCCCACACCAGGAACCAATCAAGATCCACACACAGGATTGAGTTTCATGTATCGTCAGCTTTTTTGTCTTCCATATTGTTGGTATTTTTTAAGAGTCCAACTGTTTTATAAAATATCTCCCAATTTGAATTTGTCTAATTGTTTCCTTACCTACATAGTGTTCTTGCCAGAAATGATTCATCATAATTAGAATTGGGTTAAATTATTTCAGCAGAGTAATATATAGGTGACATGCCCTTTTGAACGCATCACACTGGGGGCACGTGATGTCAGTCTGCCCCATCATCAATAAGATTCATGGCTTGGTAACGGCAGTATCTGTCAGGTTTCTCCCTCATAATTAAAAAGTAAATGGTGGGCCGGGCGCGGTGGCTCAAGCCTGTAATCCCAGCACTTTGGGAGGCCGAGACGGACGGATCATGAGGTCAGGAGATCGAGACCATCCTGGCTAACACGGTGAAACCCCGTCTCTACTAAAAATACAAGAAAATTAGCCGGGCGAGGTGGCGGGCGCCTGTAGTCCCAGCTACTCGGGAGGCTGAGGCAGGAGAATGGCGTGAACCCGGGGGAGCAGAGCTTGCAGTGAGCCAAGATCGCGCCACTGCACTCCAGCCTGGGGCACAGAGCAAGACTCCGTCTCAAAAAAAAAAAAAAAAAAAAAAAAAAGTAAATGGTGGGTCAGCCTGTAACCCATGGTTTTGCTCCCCAATAGTTTTTCACCTAGCATTTTAACAACAGTTTTCCTCAATAGTTTTTTCTCCAATAGTTCCAGAATATTTTGTCATCTAATATCTTGCCTAAACAATTATTATGGTGGCTATAAAATCTAAATTCTTTTAATTGCTAAAAACAATGGAGAAACAGGTAGAGCAAAGAAAAAAATGAAGCTATAAAATTTCATAAATTATGACAAAAAACTCACTGTAAACGTTAACATCAGGTATTCTTTAGAACAGTAATAAAATGCCAGAGAACTGTTGGTTATCATCAACCAAAAAACTTGTGCAAAAATATAATCAATGCACTGCTTCCTTCACTGAGACTGTCCTATATAAAAAAATATCAGCTGAACTAAACAGTGTGGGTAGTGACATAAGTTATTTACATCTGGGTTCAAGCTCTGTACCTCCTTACAGCTGGGTAACAAACGGTTGGCAGGCAGGAAATGTATAGGGGACCAGATTTTATGTGGGACTGCTCTAGAATATAAAGTCAGAACCCGTATTTTATCACTTCCTCTCTCTATAACCATATTTTATCTTTTTTTCTTTTTTAACTCTACCTTCTAACCTTCTTTTAATTCCAGGGCTGATGCTCCAAAGCCTTCCCTTCTATTACTAAGATTCCCAGTTGTATGCAATTTCTTTTTTCACTTCAACAAGGTAAGAGAAGACAAGGTCTCATAAATGACAAGAGGGAACTTCTGGATTGTAAGTTTAAAAAGTTTGCAAAAGTATACTCTTTTTTTATGTATTCAGAGAAAAAGAGAAGTTAGTATCTGGTTTTGGCTTTCGCTGAACTTTTCCCTTCTTCCCAAGAGTACTGTAAGCTGTTATTTACTGTGGCATGGGTGGGGCAAGGAACACAAGAGTAGCAAAAGACAGGGAGATGAAACTGGGACAGGGAAGAAGGATGAAAAATGGGGATGTATCCTGCTGTTCGGCCCTTCCCATCATTCTGGCCTTCTTCCAAAAATCCCTCCAGAGGGGAGAAGTGGTGATCCATTAGGGGCTGAATGACAGGAAAGGAAAATCTCAAGCAATAGCTCTCATGGTTACTCTCTTATGTATTAAAATGTGAGGCATGTATGTCTGTTGTGAACCACTTATATTCCAACATGCTAGCCTAAGAATCCTTCAGGAGACTTAGCTAAAAGTAGATTTCTTTAATCTCTCTCCCAATTGCCTGTTATTAGTACAGTCTACAGCAGAGAGAGATTAATATAAAAATAATTCTTTAATCAGCTCACTGCTTTCTAATTCCTAAACACCTAAACCATTTCCAACAACCTCATTAAAGATGCCAAGAATTTCTTACCATTTTTGCTTTCCTTCAAAATCAAAGAAGCTTGGTTTAGGAGTATTGCAATTTCCAACTTTGACCTAAATGAGGGAAGGAAAATCAAGAACTTATTTTTCAAAGAAACGTCTGGAAAACTTTTCCTTTTCAAATGTATTATGTATATTTAGTAACCATAGGTTGGAATATATTTGCACCAATATGGAACAGCAAAATTTAACATTCTTTGCAAAAGCAAACAAAAAACCCAAACAGAATCAAACATTGCATACAGGCTACTTTGGCTTACTGCATAAAACAACTATTATCTAATATTGTAATACAGAAAAACTGTGATAAATGGTTGCATTTTGAAGTCAGTAGACTATTTACATAAGACAAGTTATCAATATACATTATATACTCTTTATTACCATGTATAAAGAATTTTTTAGGCCAGGCGCGGTGGCTCAAGCCTGTAATCCCAGCACTTTGGGAGGCCGAGGCGGGCGGATCACAAGGTCAGGAGATCGAGACCACAGTGAAACCCCGTCTCTACTAAAAATACAAAAAATTAGCCGGGTGCGGTGGCGGGCGCCTGTAGTCCTAGCTACTCAGGAGGCTGAGGCAGGAGAATGGCGTGAACCGAGGAGGCGGAGCTTGCAGTGAGCCGAGATCGCGCCACTGCACTCCAGCCTGGGCAACAGCGTGAGACTCCGTCTCAAAAAAAAAAAAAAAAAAAAAAAAAAAAAAAGAATTTTTTAACACAGAATTAATAAGGTTTAGAATTCATAATTTATCAGAATTCATAACACTATTTCTTCATGCTGATTCTCGTAACTCTATTAGCATTTTATCTCTCCAAAATTTCAGGGGAAAAAGTGTACTACTTTTAAAATGCCCTATTAAGAAACTCATCAATATAAATTTGGATGCCAAAAGCCATGCAGAAAAATTTCAGGGGTTCTCAACAATACAATTCTATTTTTCTACAACAGTCTTATCATCTTTTGTTTGTGGTCGATACTTAATTTTAATCCGCAAATGACATTTATAGTTAAACTGTACAGTGAATATTTTCATTGAGAATAAGCATAAACAAGTGCAGAATTCACTATACAGGCCCTGATTCCCACTGCCAGAAGTCATCTTCCTTCCTTAGAGCATTTACTCTATATATCTTTTATGGTACTTTTCACTTTTTCTACCATGTGTTAGAAAGTTTTGTGTAAAGTCTCATCTTTCTATTAGAATAGAGCCTGTAATTGTTCTTAACTCATCCACAGCATCTATCTACTTCTCAGGGATTTTCCCACTATCTCCCATTACTCTTCCACACTTGAATTCTGGTAAAATCTAACTGATGCCTTCATCTAACCAGAATGATCTACTGACTGCCTTAGGGATTCCTAGTTCAGGGTTTTGCTTGTCACTCCACTCACCTGAAACGCCTTTTCTTCTTTCCTCAGCTTTTAAGATGCTGCACGACCTTCCAGTTCTACTCAAATTTCAGATTCTAAGAACTCTTTCAGTCTACAATGATCTCATCTACCTCTGAATTCATAACAATTACCACCTCTATCATTTGCTTAGCAATTAATCGCATGGCCCTCTGCTGTTATTAAAATGTATACTTACATAGAAGCAGCCCTGTTATGATGGAACAGAGAGAAGAAAGGGTAAGAAGGAGCCACATTTCTTGAACAATCACCATAGACCAAACACTTCACATATTTTATCTCGAATGGGCCAAAAAATAATCCTGCTAGGTATGCCATTACAAACTCATTTTATAAATGAAGATAGAGAAGCTCAGGAGGCTTGTCTCAGTTCACACATTAGTATAGTCTTTAATTAGTAGTCTGGATTTAAATCCAAGAGTGTTTGACTCCAAAGTTCAATACCCCTTTACTACATTATTCTGTCTTAAATGATAAATAGAGTCTGGGATTCAATTCTGGACTCTCTAAAATCACATGAACTACCAGACGGTTAGAAATATTAAATGAGATAAATTATACAAACTTCAAGACATCATAAAAATAGCAGTTATAACTATTTTTGGTTTTATCCAGACACCATCCAGTGGCAGAAACAAATGCCAATAGTTCTCCTCCATTTCTCCTGTAGTAACAGAAGTCTCAGCTGGACACATGATCTAAACATTACACATGGCCATCCAACTTCTGCCTAGGTTCTGGGGACTGGATGTGTGGAAGAGTGATACAAATACCTTCCTTAAAAAGAAAAGGAGTTTGTCTTCCCCTTTCCCTTTGCCCTGGATATGATATACATGTGGTGATGGTAAGCCACCTCTGACCATGAAAAAGGAACTTAAGGCAGCAGTTTTCAAATTTTTTAGTCTTATAATCCCTTTATATTCTCAAGATCCTAAAGAGCCATCATTTATATGAGTTATATCTATCGATATTTACCATATTAGAAATTAAAACTGGGACATTTAAAAAATGTGTATTAGCTCATTTAAAAATAATAAATCCATTAGATGTTAACATAAATAACATTTTATGCAAAATAACTACATATTCTAAAAAAACTAGTGAGAAAAGTAGCACTGTTTTACATTTCTTAATTTTTTTAATGTCTCGCTTAGAAGCCAGTTGCATTTGCATATCTACTGCTGCATCCAATCTACTGCAATATGTTGTTTTGGTTGAAGTATATGAAGAAAATTCAGCTTCACGCAGATATGTTGTTAGAAAAGAGAGAAGTATTTTAGCAGCATTTTGAGATAGTTGTAGATATTCTTCTTTGATACTATGCCAAAACCTAACAGATGGTAGTTTCAGGTCAGTTGCAATGAGGAATCTGAACTCATATCAATGAATTTTTCATACTGTTAACACTGAAATCCATTGGTCTGACTTGCACTTTGAAAGGCATCTTTTATCAACACATGATTTGTAACATCATTCCATGAAATATTTAGAAAATATGGTTTACTGAGTTACACAGACTTTTCAAATGTTGACACATTTCATGATATAATAGCAAACGTTCACATTCATGACTGTCACCACTTATCTCATCAAAAAAAGTTTTTAAGTACTGGGAAGCTGTCAAGCTCACGGTGGCAGATACAGATTTTCCAAACTTCTCATTTTCACTTGAAAGCTCAAATGTTATTACTGGCAACAAATACTTTGAGTTGTTTTCCTTGAAGTGACAGGCTTATTTCATTCATTTTCAAGAAACTACCTGCCAAATACCCAAATTTGAGTAGGTATAATTATCTGTGAGTTGTTCTGTTAAGTAAAAATGGAAAAAAGTATATAGTTCATTTTGCAACTCAGAAATTACACAAGTGCTTTTCCTCAAAATAGTTAACATAATTCAGTATGCAGCAGAAGTACTTTGTGTGTACTTCCCATCTCATCACACAAAATTTAAGACTTGACTCAAGGGTTAATATTTAATAAAGTAGTATTAAGGCACGGCGGTTCATGTCTGTAATATTAGCACTTTGGAAGGCCTAGGCAGGCGGATCACCTGAGATCAGGAGACCAGCCTGGTCAACCATGGCCAACATGGTGAAACCCCATCTCTACTAAAAATACAAAAATTAGTCAGGCGCGGTGAGAGACACCTGTAATCACAGCTACCCAGGAAGCTGAGGCAAAAGAATCATTTGAATCTAGGAGGCAGAAGTTGCAGTGAGCCCAGATCACGCCACTGCATTCCAGCCTGGATGACAGACCAAAACTCCGTCTCAAAAAAAAAAAAAAAAAGTATTATTAAATAGTATCTCATGAAGTCAACAGGAATTCACAAATTTTCATTACTCTCCAGTTTTCACAGCTGTCAATTAGCTATCTTTAGGAGGGAGAGTGTAGGCTGATGTAGAGAGCGACCAAAAAACTGTTCATTCATTTGATTTTGTTGAAACTTTACTGAAAGATTATTTTGAAGCCATAGGCTTATCTGAGACTAATAAAGCTATGACGCTAAGTAAATTTAGAGTTCTCCCTGAGAAAATAAGGTTCATATCTTAGCTTATTTATTATCTTCCTGCCAACAACCTCATCCAGCCTACAAAATAGGCTGCTATTCTGAATACAAAATGTTATTTTATGATAAATTTTGATACAATATGCAGAAATGATATTGGACTTTCAACTTTATTATTCTATCAAAGATGCTATTCTTAATGTTATCTCAGAATTTTGTCAAAAATAAAATATTTAGGAGACTGATGAAAACTGTGGCCCAGTGTCGTATCTAAGCAAGCATATTATTTCCTAATAATGCAGAATTTTATTTGCAGATACAGAATATCTCTGAACACCCTAAAGTCAAGTTCTTAAAAGGATGAGGCACATTCCTCCTTCATATTATCTGAATGAAGTGAGTATACCTGAGACAGAATGGTTCCCAAGTTGATAGGTTACTACAGTTCACTCATGACTTAGAAATAGAATACTGAATAATGACGACACCGATATCAATAAATAAAGATACGTCCTAGAAGAAAAAAGAATATTTTCTAGGGAATTTGGGGAAAGTTAGTCTCATACTGCCCAGAGAATCATCAGACATATTACAGGTCCTAATACGATTCTCGATAAGTATTTGTTAAATAATCAAAAGTTTCACTCTAATGTTATTAGGACAAAGTATAATAAATGACCAAAGAGAAAACACATATCAAGACCTTTTCCCAGAAAGCTAATTCCAAGTCCAACTTGGAGGTAATTTTCATTCAACACTATAATTTATACCGTTTGTTCCTACAGCTTTATCTCTCAGGTCAATGTTTAACTGACATTCATAATAATGAACATCAACCTTCAAAACAAGGTTCATCTCTACTCAGTATATCCAGTTTAAGAACACAGTGGGGCTGGGCATGGGGGATCATGTCTGTAATAACAGTACTTCGGGAGGCTTAAGCAGGAGGATCCGCTCGAAGCCAGAAGCTCAAGGCTGCAGTGAGCTATGAGTGTGTAACTGCCCTCCAGCCTGAGCAACGGAACAAGATCCCATCTTTAAAAAATTTTTTTTAGTTAAAAAAAAAAAGGAATACAGCAGGCCTCTCCCCCAACTTATTTTTCCTTTAACAAATACAGGGGAAAATATGTAACTATGTCAAGAGGCAAAAAGAAAAAAAGGTTATACATTTTTAATAAAACAAAATAGGCTATTATCCAGAATTTCATTTCCTCCAGTGTTCCAGAGAGCTGTAATTTTCCTGAACTGTTATTTAACTCTTGTCAGCAATTTTTCAGGTGTGTTCAAACCTAGATTCCTCAAGTACTTTGTAAGTCTCTCAAAAGCAAATGTCGGCCGGGCACGGTGGCTCACGCCTGTAATCCCAGTACTTTAGGAAGCCAAGGCAGGCAGATCACCTGAGGTCAGGAGTTCAAGACCAGCCTGGTGAACATAATGAAACCCTGTCTCTTCTAAATACACAAAAAATTAGCCGGGCATGGTGGCGGGCACCTGTAATCCCAGCTACTTGGGAGGCTGGGACAGGAGAATTGCTTGAATCCGGGAGGCCGAGTGAACCAAGATCTAGCCACTGCACTCCAGCTTGGGCAACAGAAACGAAACTCCGTCTCAAAAAAAAAAAAAAAACAAGTGTCAGCCAGCAAAATGGCTCATGCCTGTAATCCCAGCACTTTGGGCAGGTGGATCGCCTGAGCTCAGGAGTTCAAGACCAGCCTGGGAAATGTGGCAAAACCCAAACTCTCTGTGGAAAAAAAAAAAAAAAAAAAATTGTGAGTGTCATGTTTTTCCTTCTCTGCAGGCATTATATCCAAGTGTCTCGCACATAAAAGCTGCTGAACAAATATATGTTGCTTATGACAAAGCAATTATTTCCCTTCTGGTACCTAACCAATGTCAACCTGAATTATAAATTAACATGTCTATAACATCTCCCTATTTCCAGGTAAAGTTCACAGCCTTAGACTGAGTCAGGAGCTACAATCCAGTTCTGACTGATATATCTGTATGACCCTAGGCAAGCTGCCTACTCTCTGTGGCCTTCAGTTTCCTTTTCTGTAAAAGAAGGGCATTATTTCATCTGGTGTTCATAGCTCTCAAATTTTTAGATTGTATCAAACGGAAAAGAGACATATTCAACGAAAACATAAGTCAAAGATATTGAGGATTTTATAAAAATCACAAAAGTTGCAATACTGTATTTTGCATTGCATCACATTATTATTATTATTATTATTATTATTATTATTTTGAGGCGGAGTTTCGCTCTCGTTGCCCAGGCTGGAGTGCAATGGCGCGCAATCTCGGCTCACCGCAACCTCCGCCTCCCCGGTTCAAGCGATTCTCCTGCCTCAGCCTCCTGAGTAGCTGGGATTAGAGGCATGCGCCACCACGCCTGGGTAATTTAGTAGAGACGGGGTTTCTCCATGTTGGTCAGGCTGGTCTCGAACTCCTGACATCAGGTGATCCGCCCGCCTCGGCCTCCCAAAGTGGTGGGATTACAGGCGTGAGCCATTGCGCCCAGCCCTGAATCACATTATTACAATCCTATTATATTCTTGGATCTCAATATAGTTTAATTAACTTTACCATGTTTACTTCCATGTGGCCCTTTGGAAAGAGTAAATGAATGATAAATCTTATTTTATCCTCATTTTGTAAAGGTTCTTAAGCTGGTAAAATGCAAGATCACTGCATAGGTCAGAGAAAAAAACAGAAAAACAGTGTCCAGTGCCCAGCTAAATAAATATCACTCCTAGGAAAGCAAACATCTTTTCCACGTTCAGGATGATGCTCCGTATCTTTCTCCCCCATCCACCCTTTCCCTGCTACTTTACCTGTTTGTACCTGGCATACAGATACAGAAGCTGCTCCCTGCTGGCCACCTGAATTAGGCCTTGCAGGTGCGCGGCAGCCTTCTCAAACAGCTCGGCCAGGCAACTGGACTCCTCGATCTCAGGGCTATGGGGGAACTCCACCTCCCCGGAGTCGTCCCCTGAGCTCAGCTCTCCACCGCTGTCGCCGGTGGTGGCCCCCGCGGGCAGGAATGATGAAGCCATGTCTCCTTGCTCGCTCCGTCCCTCTGCGTCCGGTGTGTCCTCCTTGGATCGGGTGTAAGGCCGGCTTGGAGGCCTGGCCCACCAGTCTGGGTCCCGAGCCTGAGCTCCAGTCGGACCCAAGCTCAGTCGGGGCGCGCTCCCTCACGTAACCCTGCTCCCTGCCCGCTTCTACTCCCTGGGCGTGCAGAGCAGGCTTCCCGACCCTCTGCCGCTCTGCCCAGTCGACCCGGTCTCCTCCAGCTTCCCTCCGAACAACAGCTCGCTAGTGCTCGCCTGAGGCCCCTCCAACGGAACGAGGGTCGAGGGCCAGGGAGGCGGGGGCGGGCGAGCGCGGGGCGGGGCTGGCTACGGGCCGTGGGGGCGGGGCGGCATGCGTGCCGGCGGCGTGAGCTTTTGTGGGGCCTGCTCTGCGCCAGCGGGGAAGCGTGGGAGACGCTACGCTGCACGCCTTTCCCTGCCGGAGGAGAGAAAGTGTTGTCCGCTGTTTGAGCGTCTCTTAATCGTTTCGCTGAAATTAGCAGTCCCGAACTCCGGAGCCCGGCACTGGCACGGGCCCCCGGGGGTGGGGGAAGGAGGCCGTCTGTGTGGTAGTGTAGCGGTGAGAGCGGAGTCGCGGGAAACGCGGGGCTGAGGACTAAGGTTCCGCCTGCCCCGGATTGTGCGCCTCAAGCGCCCCCAAACAGCCCTGCGCGTGGATCTGTTGCCTGCGCGTTGGGCTCTGTGTTGAATAATGGAAAACTGCAAGATGGGGCTGTCCCGCCCTACCGTGTGACTGATGAGTGGAATCACTCTGCGTGTTTCGCTCTCCACACTTTCGGATTCCGCACCTCTCCTGGCCCTGATAATAGGGTTTGGGGGATGCGGGGCGCGCCTTAGCCCAGTTCTCATGCCGAGCTGTGCATTTGACACTGTGGTTTGTGGACACTATGAAGTGAAACCGGAAGTACGCCCAGAGGAACGTACAAAACTATTTTTTTTTTAACTATAACGTTATGAGTTGTTATGTCCTAAATGTTAAACACAACGCACTATATATTCATTTAGTACTCAAACAATGTAATAAGCACTATAAAGGTACAAAGGAAGTGTTATAAAGAGTGGTTATTGACTGGGGTTAGGCTTGTGACGGGTGGACAGATGGCTGGACAGGATGAGGAATCTATGAGAGAACACAGGAAGGTGAGAAAGCTTGCATCAGGATTCAACAAACATTACTTAAGTCTGCAGAAAATTCCGCTGTTAGTGTCAGGCCTCTGAGCCCAAGCCAAGCCATCACATCCCCTGTGACTTGCGTGTCCGCATCCCCTGTGACTTGCACGTCCGCATCCCCTGTGACTTGCACGTATACGCCCAGATGGCCTGAAGTAACTGAAGAATCACAAAAGTGAAAATGCCCTGTCCCGCCTTAGCTGATGACATTCCACCACAAAAGAAGTGAAAATGGCCAGTCCTTGCCTTAAGCGATGACATTATCTTGTGCCTGGCTCACCCTGGCTCAAAAAGTTCCCCCACTGAGCACCTTGTGACTCCCACTCCTGCCCGCCAGAGAACAACCCCCCTTTGACTGGAATTTTCCTTTACCTACCCAAATCCTATAAAACGGCCCCACACTTATCTCCCTTCGCTGACTCTCTTTTCGGACTCAGCCCACCTGAACCCAGGTGAAATAAACAGCCATGTTGCTCATACAAAGCCTGTTTGGTGGTCTCTTCACACAGACGTGCATGACATTTAGTCCCTGCTGTCAAGGTGCTCACAATCCAGTCAAAGGGATGTTTAATGACCAAATTCTTGCGATTAAAAAGTGATTAAGAATAATGTATATAATGTATTGAGGACTTGATCCTTACAACGTAAGGTAGGTACTTTTATTTTAGACATAGGAAATCAGCACAGAGTGGTTAACTTGTCAAAGGATGCACAGCTAGCAAATGGAGGAGCAAGGAAAAAGAAGTTAGCCTGCATATGGGGTAATAATGGATGATGAACCCGAAGAGTTGACTGAAGGAGAGATAACATGGACTTTTATATCTTTCTGTTTCTCTAATTTTTATTAAAGTGAGAATTGAATATTAACTGCTTTTTTGGCATCTTTGGAGATTATCTGCTTTTCTCTAGTCTTCGAAAGGAATTATATTAACAGTTTCTATTTTAATGAATTATATTAACAAAAATAAATTTGGGATTTAATGAATTATATAATAGCTAACATTGATATATTAATATGCATTAATTCAAAACCTCCTAGTTTTGAGCATTACTTCAGTTCCTGGAACTTTTTTTTTTTTTTTTTTTTTTTTTGAGACGGAGTCTCGCTCTGTCGCCAAGGCTGGAGTGCAGTGGCGCGATCTCGGCTCACTGCAAGCTCCGCCTCCCGGGTTCCCGCCATTCTCCTGCCTCAGCCTCCCGAGTAGCTGGGACTACAGGCGCCGCCACCACGCCCGGCTAATTTTTTTGTATTTTTAGTGGAGACGGGGTTTCATTGTGTTAGCCAGGATGGTCTCGATCTCCTGACCTCGTGATCCGCCCGTCTCGGCCTCCCAAAGTGCTGGGATTACAGGCTTGAGCCATCGCGCCCGGCCAGTTCCTGGAACTTTTTTAAAAAGTTATTTGTAGGTTCAGTTTGCTAATATTTTCATTATCTTTACATCTCCATTTAAAGATGTGATTAACCTATAGTTTTCCTTTTCTATACTTTCTCAATTTTGTGTCAAGGTAATAGAATCCTTGTAGAATGCATTTAGAAGTTTTCATCTTTTTCTGTATTCTGGAAGAGTTTACATAACTTGGGAAAGAGAGCAACCAGAATTGTTTTACACTGCTGGTGTGAGCATAAATTGATACAATCATTGTGGAAAAATGTTTGGCACTATCTACTAAAGTTGAGCATAAACATATAGCAATTCGACTCCTCCCCAGTGGGAATATATACATGGCATTCACCAAAGACATGTAGGAGAACATTCATAGCAGCACTATGAACTAATTCCTAATTGCTCCAAACTGGAAGCTCCCGAATGTCCATCAACACTAGAATGGATAAACTGTGGTGTGTTTACATGATGGAACACTATTCATCAGTGAGAATGAACTAATTACAATGACACAGAACAACATGAATGAATCTCAAACATAAATGTTGAATTCAGGAGGCCTATACTCAAAACAGTACATATTATAGGTTTCTAGTCATAAAAAATTCAAAATCAGGCAAAACTAATCTGTGGTGTTAGACTCAGGATAGTGGGTAACCTTAGGGTTAGTGATCTGAAGGGCACATGAAAGGGACTTCTGGTATTTGGATATGTTGTTTCTTACGCCAGACATTAGTACACTGATGTGTTTGTTCACTTTATGAAAATTCATTTATAATTTATGTACTTTATGTATACATTTGAATGAAAAATTTATTATAAAAATAACGTGTAAGAAAGAAAAAGGAAAGGGTCCTTAACATTCAGAAGCTGACCGGCACTCACAGCTAGGCCTTGTTATTCTCCTATTGGATAGAAATAATCTCACAAAATAGCAACCGCAGGCAAGGTCACTCTGAAATCATGATACAATGATACAAAGCAAACCACTTCATTAAGCTTTTCTAAGCACAGGCAAAAAGCTCACTTTACTGACTGCAAAACACAACATCTTTTTCTTGGCCCAAACAAATAACTACTACTACTTTACAAATTGTAGCTTTATTCTCATGCTAGTCTCTTCTCTATAGGTAAGACTGAGATGCCCAAGATCTCAATCTTGTTATAGTGGGTAGCTAGTCAGGAATGAGCAGGGCAGGAGAGGGCTCCCCACCACACGCACATATCAGGAATGTCAGGCAACCTTCAGGTGATGGTCAAGCGGTTGTTAACGGTCTCACTAAAATAATAATTGATCACAGCTGGCACCAGGGACCAGCCATCTCCTGATAGAAAACACCTGAAACGAGTGATCAGCAGCTTCCCGATAAGATCTCAGGAGTGGGGTGAGTAGGCTCAAGCATGCGCATGCGGACTGAAGGAGTGGCCTGCCCCTCCACACCTGTGGGCGTTTCTCCTTAGGTGGAACGAGAGACTTGAGAAAAGAAATGAGACACAGAGACAAAGTATGGAGAAAGAAAAAGTGGGCCCTTCCTGAGTCCAAGTGATCTCATTGAACATCACACACCGGGGCCTATCATGGGGAGGGGGGAGGGGGGAGGGGGGAGGGATTGCATTGGGAGTTATACCTGATGTAAATGACGAGTTGATGGGTGCAGCACACCAGCATGGCACAAGTATACATATGTAACAAACCTGCATGTTATGCACATGTACCCTACAACTTAAAGTATAATAATAATAAATTAATTAAAAAAAAAAAAAAAAGAAAAAGTGGGCCCAGGGGACGGGCGCTCAGCACACAGAGGACCCGCGCCGGCACCGGTCTCCGAGTTCCCTCAGTATTTATTGATCATTATCTTTACCATCTCGGAAAAACCAGAAGTGGCAGGATAGTAGGATCATAGTACAGAGTAGGTCAGCAGAAAGACATATGAATAAAGTTCTCTGTGACATGAATAAGTTTAAGGAAAAGTGCTGTGCCTTGATATGCATATGCAAACATCTCCATAAACCTTTTTAGTGCATAAAGAGCAGCATTGCCACTAGCAAGTCCCACCTTCAGCCCTAAGGCGGTTTTCTCCTATCTCAGTAAACAGAACATACAATCGGGTTTTATACCCAGACATTCCATTGCCCAGGGATGGGCAGGAGACAGACGCTGTTCTCTATCTCAACTGCCCAGAGGCCTTCTTTCCTCTTATACTAATCCTCCTCAGCACAGACCCTTCATGGGTGTCAGGCTCGGGGACGATCAGGTCTTTCCCTTCCCACGAGGCCATATTTCAGACTATCACATGGGGAGAAACCTTGGACAATACCTAGCTTTCCTAGGCAGAGGTCCCTGCAACCTTTGGCAGTGTACGTGTCCCTGGTTACTTGAGATTAAGAGAATGGTGATGACTTTTCACAAGCATGCTGCTTTCAGGCACTTGTTTAACAAAGCACACCCTGCACAGCCCCAAATCCATTAAACCTTGAGTCACCACAGCACATGTCTCTTGCAAGGACAGGGTTAGGGGTAGGGTCACAGATTAACAGCATCTCAAATACAGAACAAAATGGAGTCTCGTATGTCTACTTCCTTCTATATAGACACAGTAACAGTCTGATCTCTCTTTCTTTTCCCCACACGGACAGCCAACCCCAAGGGAACAATAAGGGGAGAAGTAATGCAAGACCCCAGAAGTAAGCCAATGTATAAAACCCCAAGGCCAGGCACACGGTGGCTCATGCCTGTAATCCCAGCACTTTGGGAGGCCGAGACGGGTGGATCATCTGAGGTCAGGAGTTTGAGACCAGACTGGCCAACATGGTGAAATCCTATCTCTACTAAAAATACAAAAAAAAAAAAAAAAAAAAATCAGGAGGCTGAAGCATGAGAATCACTTGAACCTGGGAGGTGGAGGTTGCAAGCCAAGATGGCGCTACTACACTCCAGCCTAGGCAACAGAGCAAGAGTCTGTCTCAAAACAAACAAAAACAAACCGCAAGTCAAAATATCAAGTTGCGTACTTGCTTTTCAAGTTGCCTGTTTGGCTGTCTTCCAAGCATACTTTCCTTCGTTTCGTTCCTGCTCTAATGCTTTTTAATAAACTTTTACTCGTGCTGTAAAACTTTCCTGGGTCTCTCCTTCTGCCTTCTGCCCCTCAGTTGAATACTTTATTCTGAGGAGGCCAGAATTGAGGTTGCTGCTGACCCCTAGGGATTCACCACCGGTATTACTATTTTGAAGTCGTGTGACTCAGATACATTTCCCTGCTGACACAATCATAGACTTCCCCCAGCTTTATGACTGCATCCAACTGAGAGCATATTCCTGCTTCCTTAGACACTCCCCCAAATCACCACAAAGCCCAGATTCTATAATAGGTTCTTTCTTAACACCCTCTTACTGAGGCAGCCCATTCTTCCTCGAGGTGTATGTTCTTCCTCACTGCAACCAGAAATAATTCTAACTTGGTTAACTACAGATGCGTTCCTGGAGGTCTCTGCCCGAAGGACATTGACACTTGAGAAGCTTTCATTTCTTTTTTTTTTTTTTTTTTTTTTTTTGAGACGGAGTCTCGCTGTGTCGCCCAGGCTGGAGTGCAGTGGCCGGATCTCGGCTCACTGCAAGCTCCGCCTCCCGGGTTCACGCCATTCTCCTGCCTCAGCCTCCCGAGTAGCTGGGACTACAGGCGCCCGCCACCGCGCCCGGCTAGTTTTTTGTATTTTTTAGTAGAGATGGGGGTTTCACCGTGTTAGCCAGGATGGTCTCGATCTCCTGACCTCGTGATCCACCCGTCTCGGCCTCCCAAAGTGCTGGGATTACAGGCTTGAGCCACCATGCCCGGCCAAGCTTTCATTTCTTGAGGAGTCTATTAAAATCCCAAAACTGTCAGGATCTGGTGACACTGAGGAGATAGATCTTTTACCATTAGCATTTCCCTTCAGGCATTTCTTGGGAAAGATAGTACAGTTGACCCTGGAATAACACAAGTTTGAACTCTGTGCATACATTCATACATGGGTTTTTTCTATATATATTGGAAAATGTTTTGGAGATTTGTGACAATTTAAAAAACACAGATAAACTGTACAGCCTAGAAATATTGAAAAATTAAGAAAAAGGTATGTCATGAATGCATAAAATATGTAGATACTCATCTATTTTATCACTTAATACCATGAAATATACACAAATATATATATATTTTTTTTGAGAGGGAGCTTCGCTCTTGTTGCCCAGGCTGGAGTGCAATTAAGCGGTCTTGGCTCACTGCAACCTCTGCCTCCAGGGTTCAAGTGATTCTCCTGCCTCAGCCTCCCGAATAGCTGGGATTACAAGTGCCCGCCACTGTGCCCGACTAATTTTTGTGTTTTCAGTAGAGATGGGGGTTTCACCATGTTGGTCAGGCTGGTCTTGAACTTCTGACCTCAGGTGATCCACCCGCCTTGTGCTGGATTAGAGGTGTGAGCCACAGCTCCCCGCCCACAAACATATTATAAAAAGTTAAAATTTATCAAAACATACACACACAAACACAGACCATGGCACCATTAACAGTTGAGAGAAATTGAAATAAACATAACGATGCAGCATTAAATCATAACTGCACATAACTCATACATACTGTAGTGCTGTACTAATCTCCGGGCACCTCTCGTTGCTATTGCAGTGAGCTCAAGTGTTTTGAATGTATCCACTTAAAACACTTTGTGATGTTAATCATCTCCGCAAGAGCAGTTATCTCTCCGGTAAATTGTGTATCATAGTAAAAAGTGATCACTCACGGTTCCTGTGTATTTTTCATCGTGTTTAGTGCACTACCATAAACCTTGAATAACACCGTGGTACCCAAACAAAGTGCTGCTAGTGATGCTGTAAGTGCTCCCAAAAAGCAGAGAAAAGTCATGACATTACAAGGAAAAGTTAAATTGCTTAATAAGTACTGTAGATTGAGATGTGCAGCTGCGGTTGCTGCCACTTCAGGCAGGGATTCATCTTGTAAGTAAAATAAAGAAACTTACAGTATTGATAAATAAGAACAATACTATGAATGTATTTTCTCTTCCTTATGGTTTTCTTAATGACATTTTCTTCTCTCTAGCTTACTTTATTTCAAGAAGACAGTACATAATACATATAACATACAAAATGTGTGTTATTCAACTGTTTCTGTTATTGGCATGGCTTGCAGTCAACAGTAATTGACTGCTCAGGGGTCGATCCCCTTACTTCTGAGTTGTTCAAAGTTTAACTGTTTGTTTCTTTGAATCCCAAGAAAAATCAGCCAGGAAATCAGGAAATCAAAAGAAAGTATTACAATTCTGCAGGAATTAAAGTTTAGCAGTCAACATACCCTGATTCAAACCCGTTAACTAGTGAAAAGCAATGGCAGGAAACACTGACAAATGGCGTCTAAAGTGAGCAGAAAAAGGAGCAGGCAGGAGAGAAGCAGTGAAGATCTAATCAGTCTGGCTGGTGATGGCGGCCATGTTGCACGTGGTGTTCACAGTCCCATCTTCTGGTAATGATGAGTCATTCTTGCAAGTAAAATAAATATTGATTACATGATATGCATAATAAATAAAATTCTATGAGTGATGTTCTAAGAAATTAGTTTTAGAAGCAAAATAAGGCCGGGCGCGGTGGCTCAAGCCTGTAATCCCAGCACTTTGGGAGGCCGAGACGGGCGGA
Source organism: Macaca nemestrina (assembly GCF_043159975.1). Taxonomy (NCBI): domain Eukaryota; kingdom Metazoa; phylum Chordata; class Mammalia; order Primates; family Cercopithecidae; genus Macaca; species Macaca nemestrina. The sequence goes on from NC_092125.1 coordinate 38,236,725, forward strand.
TCACGAGGTCAGGAGTTCGAGACCATCCTGGCTAACACGGTGAAACCCCGTCTCTACTAAAAAATACAAAAAACTAGCCGGGCGAGGTGGCGGGCGCCTGTAGTCCCGGCTACTCGGGAGGCTGAGGCAGGAGAATGGCGTAAAAACCCGGGAGGCAGAGCTTGCAGTGAGCTGAGGTCCGGCCACTGCACTCCAGCCTGGGCGACACAGCGAGACTCCGTCTCAAAAAAAAAAAAAAAAAAAAAAAAAAAAAAAGAAGCAAAATAAGTCCTCAAACTGGCAATTTGTTTAAGTGATGCTGAGCAGTGCTGTTAACCTTGCCAGGAGATCTGAACGTTATGTTATTAGAATACTACCCAACAATGTTGTGGCATTTTCCAGTGTTTATATTCATTATAAGCTACAGTTCTAATTATTTCAACAAAAGAAATACAAAGAGAAAAATATGTGATTGTTGTAAAATACTTCCAACATAACATCTGAACTGACCTAAAAATCTGAGTTAACAAAAGTCATACCTGTTTCAATAGCATAACCAAAGTCAGGGCAACCAGACAAAATATTTTCATTGTTACAAAAGTTACTGGACTGGATTTAGTACAATTTAGGTTTTTGTGAAATACTGACAACATTTAAAAGAATTTTATATCAATAGCTTTTGAGGTATAAATTTTTTTCGTTGCATGGATGAATAATGTAGTGGTGACTTCTGAGATTTTAGTGCACCTGTCACCCAAGTAGTGTACATTGTACCTAATATGTAGTTATTTATCTCTAACCCCATTCCCATTATACCACTCCATTATACCACTCTGTATGTCTTCGTGTACTCAAAGCTTAGCTTCCACTTATAAGCGAGAACATACAGCTTTTGGTTTCCCACTCCTGAGTTACTTCACTCAGAATAATGGCCTCCAGCTCCATCTAAGTTGCTGCCAAAGACATTTTTTTATTCCTTTTAATGGCTGACTGGTATTCTGTGGTGTATATATGCCATATTTTCTTTATCTACTCATTGGTTGATGGGCATTAGGTTGGTTCCACATCTTTGCAATTGTGAATTGTGCTGCTATAAACAAGTGTGCAAGTGTCTTTTTCATATAATGACTTATTTTCCTTTGGGTACATCCAGTAGTGGGATTGCTGGATCAAATGGTCAATCTACTTTTAGTTCTTTAAAGAATCTCCGTACTGTTTTCTATAGAGGTTGTATTAATTTACAGTCCCACCAGCAGTGAATAAGCATTCCCTTTTCCCCACATCCATGCCGACATCTATTGTTTTTTGACTTTTTAATAATGACCATTCTTACAGGGGTAAGGTAGTAACTCATTGTGGTTTTAATTTGCATTTCCCTGATGATTAATAACGTTGAGCATTTTCCATATGTTTGTTGGCCATTTGTGTGTATATATATATATATATATATATTTTTTTTTTTTTTTTTTTTTTGAGACGGAGTCTCACTCTGTCACCCAGGCTGGAGTGCAGTGGCGCGATCTCCACTCACTGCAAGCTCCGCCTCCCGGGTTCATGCCATTCTCCTGCCTCAGCCTCCCAAGTAGCTGGGACTACAGACACCCACCACCGCGCCCGCCTAATTTTTGCATTTTTAGTAGAGACGGGGTTTCACCATGTTAGTCAGGATGGTCTCGATCTCCTGACCTCGTGATCCACTTGTCTCGGCCTCCCAAAGTGCTGGGATTACAGGCGTGAGCCACTGCACCCGGCCTGTATATCTTCTTTTGAGAAATGTCTGCGCATGTCCTTTGCCCACTTTTGGATGGGATTTTTTTTTCTTGCTAATTTGTTTGGGTTCCTTGTAGATTCTCAACACTAGCCCTTTGTGGGATGCATAGGTTAAAAATATTTTATTCCGGCCAGGCGCGGTGGCTCAAGCCTGTAATCCCAGCACTTTGGGAGGCCGAGACGGGCGGATCACAAGGTCAGGAGATCGAGACCATCCTGGCTAACACGGTGAAACCCCATCTCTACTAAAAAATACAAAAACCTAGCCGGGCGAGGTGGCGGGCGTCTGTAGTCCCAGCTACTCGGGAGGCTGAGGCAGGAGAATGGCGTGAACCCGGGAGGCGGAGCTTGCAGTGAGCTGAGATCCGGCCACTGCACTCCAGTCTGGGTGACAAAGCGAGACTCTGTCTCAACAACAACAACAACAAAAAATATATTTTATTCCACTCTGTGGGTTGTCTGTTTACTCTGATTATTATTTCTTTTGCTATGAAGAAGATTTTTAGTTTAATTAGGTTCCATTTATATATTTTTGTTTTTGTTGAATTTGCTTTTTAGGTCTTTTTTTTTTTTTTTTTTTTTGAGAGGGAGTCTCGCTCTGTCGCCCAGGCTGGAGTGCAGTGGCCGGATCTCAGCTCACTGCAAGCTCCGCCTCCCGGGTTCACGCCATTCTCCTGCCTCAGCCTCCCGAGTAGCTGGGACTACAGGCGCCCACAACCGCGCCTGGCTAATTTTTTGTATTTTTAGTAGAGACGGGGTTTCACCGTGGTCTCGATCTCCTGACCTTGTGATCCGCCCGCCTCGGCCTCCCAAAGTGCTGGGATTACAGGCGTGAGCCACCGCGCCCGGCCTGCTTTTTAGGTCTTAGTCATGAATACTTTGCCAAGGCTGATGTCTAAAAGAGTTTTTACAATGTTGTCTTCTAGAATTTTTATGGTTTCAGGTCTTATATTTAAGTCTTTTATTCATCTTGAGTTGATATTTGTATAAGATGAGATAGGGATCCAGTTTCATTCTTCTACATGTGGCTCGTCAGTTTCCCCAGCATCGTTTATTAAATAGGATGTCCATTTCCCAATTGATGTTTTTCTATGCTTTGTCAAAGATTGGTTGGCTGCATGTATTTGGGTTTATTCTGGGTTCTCTATTCCGTTTTATTGGTCTGTGTGCCTATTTTTATACCAGTACCATGCTGTTTTGGTAACTGCAGCTTCATAGCATAATTTGAAGCTCGGTAATGTGATGCCTCCAAATTTGTCAGGCCTCTGAGCCCAAGCCAAGCCATTGCATCCCCTGTGACTTGCATGTCCACATCCCCTGTGACTTGCAGGTATAGGCCCAGATGGCCTGAAGTAACTGAAGAATCACAAAAGAAGTGAAAAATACACTGCCCCGCCTTAACTGATGACATTCCACCACAAAAGAAGTGAAAATGGCCAGTCTTTGCCTTAAGCGATGACATTATCTTGTGAAATTCTTTTTCCTGGCTCATCCTGGCTCAAAAATCTCCCCCACTGAGCACCTTGTAACCCCCACTCCTGCCCACCAGAGAACAACCCCCCTTTGACTGGAATTTTCCTTTACCTACCCAAATCCTATAAAACGGCCCCACCCTTATCTCCCTTCACTGACTCTCTTTTCGGACTCAGCCCGCCTGCACCCAGGTGATTAAAAAACTTTATTGCTCACACAAAGCCTGTTTGGTGGTCTCTTCACACGGACACGCATGACAAGGCTTGTTCTTTTTGCTTAGGATTGCTTTGGCTATTGGGGCTCTTTTTTTGTTCCATATGAATTTTAGAATTGTTTTTTTCTAATTCTGTGAAAAATGATGTTGGTATTTGACAATTTTTTTTACATTAGCACCAAAATACTGATTGATCCATTAAAATACATTAATTCCTGATATGATTCAGACACAGTGCTAACTCCTAATACTAAGATGAACAAAATTATTCTTTCCCTCACTCTCCTCCAGCCACATGAACCTCCCTGTGGCTCTTCTACAAGTCAAGCACAATCCAACATATTACCATTTTAGTATCCTTGCACTTGTTATTCCCTCTTTCTGGAACACTCTGCCCCAAGATATACACAGTTTGCCCTCATCTCTTTCAGGTCTTTGCTCAAATGTCACATTAATAAAAACTTCCTTGACAACCCTATTAAAAACTTGCAACCCCACTCCCACCAACACTCCCTAGTCTACTTCTTTAGCACTCGTTTCATCTAATACATGGTATCTTTTACTCATTTATTACATCTAATCTATATAAGTTTCATGAGGGAAGGGATTTTTGTCTGTTTTTATTGCTGCTATACTCTCCAGAGTTGACACATAGCTAAATATTTTCTTTTCTTTCTTTTCTTTTGAGATGGGGTCTAACTGTCACCCAGGCTGGAGTGCAGTGGCACGATCTTGGCTTGCTGCTGATATGGCTCCAACGAGTGGAGAAACACCTGGGTTGTTTGTCTCAAGTCAAATTAGATAAAACGGCACGGACACACCTGTAGTGGTTTTAAGGCGCAGAGAGTTTAATAGGCACGTAAGGAAGAAGAAGCTCTCCCATATACAGACGCGGGCGGGGGCCGGGGGTGGGGGGTGCTCCAAAGCCAAGAGAGAAAACCCCACCAGCGGTGGAAAAGTGGCTGCTTATATGAATAGACTGGAGGAGGTGGTGTCTGATTTGCATAGGGCTCAAGGGATTGGTTTGACCAGCCATGTCATTCATAGTAGCCTGAGGAAAAAACCGGCCCTCCCACTCTGGCCTTTTTTTTTTTTTTTTTTTTTTTTTTGAGACGGAGTCTCGCGCTGTGTCACCCAGGCTGGAGTGCAGTGGCGCGATCTCGGCTCACTGCAAGCTCCGCCTCCCGGGTTCACGCCATTCTCCTGCCTCAGCCTCCGAGTAGCTGGGACTACAGGCGCCTGCCACATCGCCCGGCTAGTTTTTTGTATTTTTAGTAGAGACGGGGTTTCACCGTGTCAGCCAGGATGGTCTCGATCTCCTGACCTCGTGATCCACCCGCCTCGGCCTCCCAAAGTGCTGGGATTACAGGCTTGAGCCACCGCGCCCGGCCCCACTCTGGTCTTTTAAGACGCAAATGCGGGTGCCATGATGTTCTACACAGGTAGGGATATGTGGGGGCAGCCGTGTTACCAGGCACATGTTTGGGCAAGGGCAGGAATCGCCACGTTTGGGTGGACCCGGTTTCTTTTTTTTTTTTTTTTTTTTGAGACGGAGTCTCGCTGTGTCTCCCAGGCTGGAGTGCAGTGGCGTGATCTCGGCTCACTGCAAGCTCCGCCTCCCGGGTTCACGCCATTCTCCCGCCTCAGCCTCCCAAGTAGCTGAGACTACAGGCGCCCGCCACCACGCCCGGCTAGTTTTTTGTATTTTTAGTAGAGACGGGGTTTCACCATGTTAGCCAGGATAGTCTCGATCTCCTGACCTTGTGATCCACCCGCCTCGGCCTCCCAAAGTGCTGGGATTACAGGCTTGAGCCACCGCGCCCGGCCTGGACCCGGTTTCTAATGGCCTGTATTTGCGTATCAAAGGGTGCTGGCCTAGCTCTAAGAGCCAGGGCTTTCCTGCTAGACAAGAAATGTTTCTGGAGCTGCTTTAAAAGAAGTAACTTTACAACAACTCCTTTTCCTCTCTATCTGCCCAACATAATCTTAGTAACTCTTGTAACACTGCAACCTCCCCCTCCTGGACTCAAGCAATCCTCCTACCTCAGCCTCCCGAGTAGCTGGGACTACAAGCGTGCACCACCACGCCTGGGTAACTTTTGAATTTTGGTACAGATGGCGTTTCGCCATGTTGCCCAGGCTGGTCTCCAACTCCTGACCTCAAGTGATCTGCCCGCCTTGGCCTCCAAAGGGCTGGGATTACAGGCGTAACCCACTTCGCCCAGCCAGCTAAATCTTTATTGAATAAATAAATGAGTGAAGTGAGTGTATAAAAGACACAGTCGTTGTCCTTTTTTTTTTTTTTTTTTTTTTTTTGAGACGGAGTCTCAGTCTGTCGCCCAGGATACTCCACCTCTGCTCCGCCTCCCGAGTTCACGCCATTCTCCTGCCTCATCCTCCGGAGTAGGTGGGACTACAGGCGCCCGCCACAACGCCCAGCTAATTTTTTTGGTATTTTTAGTAGAGACGGGGTTTCACCATATTAGCCAGGATGGTCTGGATCTTCTGACCTTGTGATCCGCCCGCCGGGGCCTTCCAAAGTGCTGGGATTACAGGCGTGAGCCAACGCGCCCGGCCGCAGTCGTTGTTCTTTAAGGGTTTATAGATAGTAAATTAATAAGGTCAATAAAATACTGCAAGTGATGCAGAAAAGGGCATGCCACGCAGAAGCTGCACGGGCAAAGGCGCAGTAGTAGTGCAAAAACAACAACCAGTGTTGCTTGTTTTCACTTGAAAATAAGTAAGATTCAATAAGCAAACAGCAGAAATGCAGTTAGCTGTTTTCCTCTCTTATCTAGCATACATTTATAATTGGGATGGGTGTTATATTCTTAACAGGATAAAACTTGCCTAACAAAGGCTGCCTTATTTTGCAAATATTTAAAATTTAAATAAAGAGGAGAGTTGTTATAAGTGTAAACAAATGTGAACCTGAAAGACCCAATCCTTCAAGATAAATCCAGAGCGGCTAACTCGGCCTAAATTTAAAATCAAGCCAAGCAGTCATTTGCTGACCATGTCATACATGTACCCTGAGTTCCCCAGAAATCCACACCTCTGTTCAACTCTGGCAGTTTCAGAGCTCACCCAAACAGACAACTTAGGGCCCACCTACCTCTGCCAATCAGGGCTCAGTTGTCAATCAATCGGAACTAAGCAAATTTGAATCATTCATTTTCCTAAACAGACTTGATTGGGAACCAGGGCAGGAACTTTATAAAAGCCAAACCCTCACTTTATTCTCTGACAGGCACCTTGGGTTCACGCTGGAAGCTGTATATTCCTGATTTGTAAACTGGTCACTAAAATAAAATCTCGCATTTTTACTGTGCTGAGTCAAATTGGCAGTATTCACCGAAGACATAATCTCCTAGGAAATCCATGACCTCTAATCCAACTCTTTAAGCACATTAGCAGGACTCTAGCATATAGGCAGATAAACAGGTAGAGATATTAGACAGCATTATCTAATTTGCATAATCTGGAAGTTCATTTGACAACCTTCAAATAAGATAATTACAGATTTTTATTAAATGCAAAAAAAGGAATCACAACAAAAAAACCAGAGTCTTGACCTTGGAGTCTTTGTGAATCTGTATAATGAGCAAAATTTAATGAAAAAAATCACATCTTCAAGTTCTCAGAAATAGATATTTCCTACTAAAAATTAAGAAGAAGAAATGGGCCAGGCATGGTGGCTCATGCCTATAATCCCAGCACTGTGGGAGGCCAAGGTGGGTGAATTGCTTGAGTCCAGGAGTTCAAGACCAGCCTGAGAAACATATCGCTACCCTGTCTCTACAAAAAATACAAAAATTAGCTGGGCGTGGTGGGATGCACCTGTGGTCCCAGCTACTCTGGAGGCTGAGGTGGGAGGATTTCTTGAGCCCAGGAGGTGGAGGCTGCAGTGAGCTGTGATTGTGCCACTGCACTCCAGCCTGGGTGACAGGTTTCAAGGAGGAGGAGGAGAAAAAGGAGGAGGAGGAAGAGGAGGAGGAGGAGGAGGACGAGGAGGAGAAAATGTCATTAATTTTGAAACCCCCTGGGCAGAGGCCATTTGATGATGATGGACAACTTAAGAGGCTGTTTGATGATGATGGGTCACCCAGCATGAATAAGAAAGACTTCTGGGGAATGTGTTTGTGGGTTTACAGACTGACTTTAGAGATGTTATTTATCATTACATGATACAAATATAGAGGCAAATCAAATGCCACAAAGCAAAATAGGATTAGATCATAAAAGCCTAGCATACTCTTAGACACCAGTCCTGAAGAGGTTCCATTGTGCTTGATAAGTATGGAACCACTGAGGAAGGCAAATTTGGTGGACTCAATTAAGGACATAGTGGCTAGCTGACTTCTGCCAACATTTGTAACATTTTTGTTGTTGAAAATACAGTAGCTATTATATTAAATGTGCTCAGTGTGTATTTATTAGTAAATATATTTTTAAATGTTCATATCATTTTGACTTTCTAAAAATTGATCAACAATAACTTATTAAATGCTGACACTAATCTTTCAGGTAATGTAATACAGTAAAAAGTACACAGACTGGGGAGTCTGATGTCATCCTTGCCATTAAGTAACTTAAATTTTAGTCGGAGAAACAAAATTAGTGCTCAGGAAACTATTAGAAAGTCCAACAAGACAATAAAATTAAGTACTAAGTTTTGTGGTACATACTGAAGTTAAATAATAATAGGATTTTTTAAGCTGGATATCCTCTCCATAAAAAGTTCTCTGCTGAACCCCATTATTTTCCAGAAGAGGCCCCTTAAATATTAGGCGACTTGCCTTAGGCCTTACATTTAGGTGAGTGTCCAAGTGGATCTAATTCCCAGGTCTTCTAAGGAGTGTGGGCCTTTTATGTCTACTAAAACACATTCTGCTCCATTGGCAGAAGGTGCTATTGAACTATTTGCAGGTGCATTTGAAGTAAAGTTTCTTTTGTTTGTTTTTTTTGTTTTTGAGATGGGATCTCATTCTGTCATCCAGGCTGGAGTGTAGTGACAGGCTCAAAGCTCAATGTAACTTTGAACTCCTGGCCTCAAACGATGCTCCCGCCTCAGTCACGCAAAGCACTGGGATTACAGGCATGAGCCACTGAGCCTGGCCTGAAGTAAAGATCTTTAAGGAAAGTATCCCTGAACTTGAAGCTAAGAAACATGTTTTAATCAATTTCTGCAATATTTTTCTGGTTTCACTTACTGGTTTGAAGAATAAAGGGTCTCAGTAAGACATAACATAATATCTAATTTTATATTGTGCCTTCATAAAATATAATTTCTTTGCATGAAAAATGAGTCCTGAGGGTTTGAATTCCACTCTGGGTGGTTCAGGATTCCGGACATCCATCGTCTCCTGGGCACTGCCCGAGTGCAAGTGGAATATACATATTGACCAGATGATGGCGGCATGGAGCTAGGTTTGGGTTCCGCCCGTGTAACGGGCTAGCTGGATTATCTTTGTTCTTATTGGATATTTGGATTATCTTTGTTCTTATTTGGATTATCTTGGGTCCTTAGACTTGGCAAAGAGAGGCGTTGCCGTTGTATGACACAGTAAATGGAACAAATTGTTTATGTAATTATATCTTTATTTTATTTTATTTTATTTTTTATTTTTGTTGTTGTTGTTGTTGAGACGGAGTCTCGCTCTGTCGCCCGGGCTGGAGTGCAGTGGCCGGATCTCAGCTCACTGCAAGCTCCGCCTCCCGGGTTTACGCCATTCTCCTGCCTCAGCCTCCCGTGTAGCTGGGACTACAGGCGCCCGCCACCTCGCTCGGCTAATTTTTTGTATTTTTAGTAGAGACGGGGTTTCACCGTGTTAGCCAGGATGGTCTCGATCTCCTGACCTCGTGATCCGCCCGTCTCGGCCTCCCAAAGTGCTAGGATTACAGGCTTGAGCCACCGCGCCCGGCCTATATCTTTACTTTAAACAGCAGTCAAATCCTAATTTTGTTTCTTCTTCGGACTTAGAACTCAAGAACTGACAGTAAAGAGGAAAACAGACTTTAAGATGTGCTTGATTTAAAAAAAAAAAATGCTCTGACAAGTCCACTTACTATTCTGAATGTTGCAACAATGAGAAATAAAGGTCATATGGTGTAGACTGAGATCAACTTAGCTCTGAACCTACATCATTACCCCCTTTGGATTGTTGTTTTCGCTTTTGTTTGGATTTTCTTTCCTTATGTGTAAATTAACATTTTTACCATTCCCCAGTTCCTGTGCCTCCCCCTCTTCTCCCAGATATTTTGGGGAACTTTAAATTTAAAATCGACATTCTAAGATATGCAAAGAAGATGAAATGTTTAGCATGTATATGTTAACACCTGTTTACTAAAGTTTAAAAACTGCAAATGAAAATGTACTAAAAACTAAAATTTTTTATTTGGTAAATTTTCTTTAAGTTTGTATTCATCAAAATATCCCTTCTTTGTTGATACTAATGTCCACAGCTGAGTATCATCCTGGGAAAAAAACCACAACTTTGATTAATTTTGTGGCATTTATGTTTGGAAGAGTTAATCAGACGTTAGTCTTCAAAAGCTGGGAATGGTTTTTATCATCAAGAAAATCTGGTCAGGCACACACAATCAGATATAAACAATTTTATTTATTTTACCTTAAAAACAGGAAATAACATTCAAATGGTTCTGAAGACATTCAAAAAATGTCTTTAGATTAAAAATAAAATTACCCATGTATTTTTCTTGTTGAAGTCTGGTTATGTTTTAAATTTCTATTGCTTCAAATGTCTTATGACCGTGAATACCTTTAGGCCATTATTTTGGCTGTAGAATTAAACCTCTCCTCCCTCATCCTCTAGATGAGTCAAGAAAATAGTAATATTTATTTGAGTGCATCAAATATGGCTTTGAAATGACAGCACTGTAAACCTTACAGGCAGATATACCATCACACACACACACACACACACACACAGAGAGAACACTGGTTCTTTTAATTGGTCTGAATATTGATGTTTCTGCTTTTGATGTTTTTTTCATGATAACTTGTTTTTTTAAATAAACCATTATGAAAATTCTCAAACGTACAGAAAAGTTGACGGAATAGTAAATGATCACTCATATATCTACTTCCTGTATTCAACAATTGTTAACATTTTGCCATATTTGCTTTATCACCAATATTTTTGATAAATGACTTGAAAATAAGTTGCAGACATTATGATCTTTCAATCCTGAATACTGTAATATGTATCATCTAAAAATAAATTCTATTATAGAGCTATAATGACATTATCATACCTAAGAAAATTGACAAATATCGTCTAGAATGCAGTCCTCAGTGTTCAAATTTTCCGTATTTCTTTTTTTTTTTTTTTTTTTTTTTTTTGTGGGGGGACAGAATTTAGCTGTTGTTGCCCAGGCTGAAATACAATGGCGAGATCTCAGCTCACTGCAACCTCCCCTTCCTGGGTTCAAATGACTCTGCTGCTTCAGCCTCCTGAGTAGCTGAGATTACACCCCCCATCACGCCTAGTTAATTTTTGTTTTTTTTTTTTGTTTTGTTTTGTTTTGTTTTGTTTTTGAGACGGAGTCTCGCTTTGTCGCCCAGGCTGGAGTGCAGTGGCCGGATCTCAGCTCACTGCAAGCTCCGCCTCCCGGGTTTACGCCATTCTCCTGCCTCAGCCTCCCGAGTAGCTGGGACTACAGGCGCCTACCACCTCGCCCGGCTAGTTTTTTGTATTTTTAGTAGAGACGGGGTTTCACCATATTAGCCAGGATGGTCTCGATCTCCTGACCTCGTGATCCGCCCGTCTCGGCCTCCCAAAGTGCTGGGATTACAGGCTTGAGCCACCGCGCCCGGCCCAATTTTTGTATTTTTAATAGAGACGGGGTTTCACCATGTTGGCCAGGCTGTATCGAACTCCTGACCTCGTGATCCACCCGCCTCGGCCTCCCAAAGTGCTGGGATTACAGGCATGAGCTAACACGCCCAGCCCAAATTTCCCAGTTTTCAAAAGCTTTCAAAGAAAGCTTTTAAATACACACACAGGCCAGACATGGTGGCTCATGCCTGTAATCCTAGCGCCTTGGGAGGCTAAGGTGGTAGAACTGAGGCTAGGAGTTCGAGTTCAGCCTGGGCAACATGACGAAAACCAATCTCTACCAAAAAAAAAAAAAATATATATATATATATATATATATATACACACACACACACACACACACTCTCACAAACACAAAATTATATATATTATATGTATACAAAAATTAGCAGGGCATTTTGGCTCACACCTGTAGTCTCAGCTACTTGAAAGGCTGAGGTGGGAGGATTACTTGAACCCAGGAGGTTCAGGCTACAGGGAGCCATGATTGTACCACTACACTCCAGCCTGGGTGACAGGACAAGACCTTATCTCAAAAAACCTGTATTTTTAAAAAGAAAAGTAAATGGCCAGATGCAGTGGCTCATGCCTGTAATCCTAGCACTTTGGGAGGTCGAGGCAAGTGGATTGCTTGACCCCAGGAGTTGAGAACAGCCTGGGAAACATGGCAAGACCCAGTCTCTACAAAAAAATCCAAAAACTTAGCCAGGAATGGTGGCACACACCTGTGGTTCCAGCTACTCAGGAGGCTGAGGTGGGAGGGATTGCTTGAGTCCCAGGAGGTCGAGGCTGCAGCGAGCTGTGATTGTGCCACTGCACTCCAGCCTGGGTGACAGAGTAAGACCCTGTCTCAAAATAAATAAATAAATACACACAAACGCAAATTACACATGACTAATACACACACACACACCCCTCACATATACAGTGTCGGTAAAAGCTAGCATATGAAAGCCAGAGCTTTTTGAAAAGGATTGGTGAAAAAAATCACTTTGTATGGAAAGTGAATAATCAGCAAGAATTTAATGACAATTGCCCTCATGTTAATTACCACTTCTGAGTCTATGAGTATATAAAAGCATCAAAGGCATTGAGCCTATGTTTACACTTAATATAACTAATATTTTGAGCCTATATTTGTACTTAATATAATAAAAGCATAATATATTAGTGAAAGGCTCCCCAAATTTCTTTTTATTTGGCATGTTTAAAAAATGTTTCAAAGAGACATAATTTCATATAAAATATCCAGAATATAGAAATAAAGTGTATTTGTGATATTTTATCCTAAATAAGTAATTTGTTCTTTTCTTGCTTTCATTTTTATTATTGTTTTTAAGCCTAGTCAAGTGAAGCAGTGGGAGTGGAGAAGGAACAAAGAAATCTATAACTGGCCGGGCGCGGTGGCTCAAGCCTGTACTCCCAGCACTTTGGGAGGCCGAGGCGGGTGGATCACGAGGTCAGGAGATCGAGACTATCCTGGCTAACATGGTGAAACCCCGTCTCTACTAAAAATACAAAAAACTAGCCGGGCGTGGTGGCGGGCGCCTGTAGTCTCAGCTACTTGGGAGCCTGAGGCGGGAGAATGGCGTGAACCCGGAAGGCGGAGCTTGCAGTGAGCTGAGATCACGCCACTGCACTCCAGCCTGGGAGACACAGCGAGACTCCGTCTCAAAAAAAAAAAAAAAAGAAAGAAATCTATAACTGACTGTGTGATCAATTAGTTGTAAACACCACTGCACTTGGACCAGCCTTTTTCTTGCTTTTGTTTAAAAGCATTTTCACTGTTTAGTGAAATAGCTTCCATGTGATAGTCGTCTTACATAGATCATACTTTTATGAAAGGGCATATTATCTATCATAAGTAAAGGTAATATTTGAATTATTTTGAGTACATTATATTGTCATGCTCTTTTTTTTTTGGAGACAGAGTCTCACTCTGTTACCAGGCTGGAGTGCAGTGGTGCGATCTTAGCTCACTGCAAGCTCTGCCTCCTGGGTTCAAGCGATTCTCCTGCCTCAGCCTCCCCACCTGGGACTACAATCATGCACCACCACGCTCAGCAAATTTTTGTATTTTTAGTAGAGATGGGGTTTCACCATGTTGGCCAGGATGGTCTCGATCTCTTGACCTCATGATCTGCCCCGCTTGGCCTCGGAAAGTGCTGGGATTACAGGCATGAGCCACCACGCCCAGCCGTCATGCTCTTTTTAATAGTAAGGTCTGTTTCCTGTTGCATTTCAACGCATGGTACAGGGTGAGTTTATGAAGAGAGATGACTGAGAAAGAAGAGTTGGAAAAGGAAGAGAATTCTTGAGGTGTGCACAGATGCATATAGCAGCAGTCCCCAACCTTTTTGGCACCAGGGATGGATTTTGTGGAAGACAAGAAGGGAGGTGGTTTCGGGATGAACTGTTCCACCTCAGATCATCAGGCGTTAGATTCTTATAAGGAGCGTGCAACCTAGATCCCTTGCACTTCACAATAGGGCTTGTAGTCCTATGAGAATCTAACACCACTGCTGATCTGACAGGAGGCAGAGCTCAGGGTTGGGGTCCCTGCCATAGAGTGATTGAGAGACAGGACTGCCACACATGAAAGAGGGAGACCCATTATGTAAGTCAGCACTAAATAGTGTGCTCAGAATTTTTGCTGCCTCAGGAATTCAGGAAAGAGGAAAAATCTGTGAGGCCTGGAGTTGAGAAGAGGCCAGTGCTTCCTGGAGATGGGAGCTGAGCCCAGAGGGATGGTCAGATTTGAACAGAAAAAAAGTGAGAGAGATGGGCATTTGGCAGGTGAGTGAAGGCCATTAGGACGCACCTGCAGGACAGTGGTTTAGGGTAAAATGAATTGATTGGGAAGCTGGGAGGGAAAAGGAAAAATGGGCAGTGAAATGATAAAGCCATGGCAGAGTAGACCTCCCATTTTCCTAGGATAAAGAAATAGTTTTAGTCTGGTCTTTCATTTGTACCCTGCCTTCACCCTGGAGGTTGTTTATTTGTTGATTGAGACAAGGTCTTACCCTGTCACCCAGGCTGGAGTGCAGTGGCACTATTGTAGCTCACTGGAGCCTCGAACCCCTGTGTTCAAGCAATCCTCCTGTCTCAGCCTCTCAAATAACTGGGACTACAGGCATGCACCACCACTTCTGACCCCCTGGAAGTAATTTTAGGTAGCTGTGGAAGTTATTGTCGAAGTGTTGGAGTAGAATTTTGTCTTAGTTAAAATAATTGAGAACAGGAAGGATAGATGACTTTGACATTAATTTAATTTGATGACTACAGTCCATCTATTAAAATGACATTCAGCTGACTTTTTTTTCTTCCTTTTTCCTTTATCCCTTTGCTCTTCATAATATTCTCAGGACTTTATTGCTCAGTATTGGCTAGAATGAAGTTGTATTAACCTTTATCATATCAAAGTATTTCATAGTTATCCAATGCATCTATTTCAACTCAGCAGTAAAAATAAATGTGTTCTAGTACTTCCTGCTAAAACCTGTACAGCCTCTCTGGAGCCCAACCTCGGCCTTGCTGACAGATCTGCCGTGGCAGGTGAATACCCAGGAGAATCTGCTCTAGGGAGCCCCTTTCATGCATCTGAGAACTCTGTCTCATTAACACTGACGATGTAGGTTAGTTGGTCCACAGGAGTTGACATGCAGAATTCACTGTCAATTTTAGTCAGGACAGGACAGGTTATATGGCAGTAACAACAACAACAACAACAGCAACAACACCACCCCAAAACTTCAATTGCTTAACCCCACAAATCTTTTATTTTATTTTATTTATTATTATTATTATTTTATTTATTTATTTTTTACTATACTTTAAGTTCTAGGGTACATGTGCATAACGTGCAGGTTTGTTACATATGTATACTTGTGCCATGTTGGTGTGCTGCACCCATCAACTCGTCATTTACATCACGTATAACTCCCAACGCAATCCCTCCCCCCTCCCCCCATTTATTATTATTATTACTATTTTTTGAGAAAGAATTTTGCTCTGTCACCAAGCTGGAGTGCAGTGGCGCAATCTTAGCTTGCTGCAACCTCTGCCTCCTGGATTCAAGCGATTCTCCTGCCTCAGCCTCCCGAGTAGCTGGGATTACAGGTGCCTGCCACCACATCTGGCTAATTTTTTTGTATTTTTAGTAGAGACAGGGTTTCACCATGTTGGCCCGTCTGGGCTTGAACTCCTGACCTCAGGTGATCTGCCCACCTCACCCTCCCAAGGTGCTGGTATTACAGGCGTGAGCCACTGTGCCCGGCAATTCTTTTATTTTCGCTCGCGTTCTGTTGCTCTGCTCGTCAGCATCACTGGGGAAGCATGCTGACAAGACCCATCTTGACATCTGCTCCCACAATCTCAAAGGCAGCAGTAAAGGAGAATGCAGCATATTGTGACTCTTAAAGCTTTCACTCAGGAAGGACTTAGGTCACTTCTGCACACATTTCATCAGCCAAAGTGAGTCACATGGTCAAACCTAACTTCAAAGGGGGCAGTTACGTGCAGTCCTACTACATTCCTGGAAAGAGAGGAAAACCAGAGTATTTGTGAATGTCATTAGGGACGTTCTTTTTATTTTCTCTTCCTTCTCCCCTCCTTTTTGTGAAAACATATAATATTATTTAATGGAAAACTCCCTGCCTGGATAGGATCACTTGCTGAATGGTAAGAGGTGAGATACCTCATGCACATTATTACTTTGAAAAGTAATTCCATGCGGTGTTTTCAAGGACTACAGCACAATTTCTGCAAATGTAGCCCAATCCAGAGACCATCTATAGTTTATGGAAAATATTAACTTTAGTGACTATAATTACACTGAGCCACATGTCAGTAGCGCCCTGTTTTCCATGGAAACATGAGACCCTTTGCAATTTATCAACAAGTGTGCTGACCAGATTCCAGTCAAAGGCTTGCTTCCAATCCATGGTGCTTGTCCAGGCATGATCACTTAACCCTAATGCATGGGAGAAGAAGCTATGTATTTCCCACTGTGCTCCTTGATCTTCAGCTACTTGTTGAGGACTGGGCAATGTGTTACATTGTCACCTTCCGGCAGGGTTACTGTGAGGGTTTTCTATTTGCATTACGGGAATGACGGGAATGACGAGCGTGCCTTAGCAATTTGGAGGAGTTAGTTATCTGATACCATAAAGGACACTGGCTTTGACATAGAAAGCTTTGCACAGGCTTGTCATTTGCCTGGGGATATGTCTACTTATTTTCTGCTTTTAAAATGATTTCCCATTTTGTTTCACAACTTTGCCACCCGTCTATTTTTAATTTATCTACCTTGGAATTCCTTCTAGACATCGTTATATGTTGATAATGAAAGTCATGACTGAAGACGAGTCAAACCATACTTTGAGCTGTTTTTCTAGGAGAGCAGCAGTCATGTCTGTCTGGTTTGCCACTGAATCCCTATTGCTTGGGATAGTTCCTGGCATATGGTGCTCAATAAATATTATTGAATAAATACATGAATGAATGACAGAGAAGACATTATTGGCTCACGTGCAAGGTAGTTGTCTATCTTTCTTTTGACCAATGGCAAAAAGTTGCAAGTTATTGGACTGGAATGAGAGATGCAGAGACCTTCACCACAGTAAACTAAGCTAATAAGTCCACAGCTTTGCTTTCCGATTATTTTAGTTGCTAGATTGTTTTCCTCTCGTACCACACTCTAGTCATACCCAACTTTCCAGCCAAATGGAACTACTGGCCATTCTCAGAATAGGCATGTTTCTTTTTATGGGTTAGATTTTGTCCCCACCCCGCCCCCCCCAAAAAAAAATATGTTGAAGTCCTGATCCCTGTACCTGAGAATGTGACCTGATTTGGAAATAAGGTCATTGCAAATGTAATTAATTAAGATGAGGTCATACTGGATTACGGTGGGCCTAAGAAGGTGCCACTGTATAAGAAGATGTCCTTATAAGAAGATGGCCATGTGAAGAGAGACACACAGAGGGAACACCATGTGACAATGCAGGCAGAGATTGAGGTGGTGCAGCTGCGAGCCAAGGAATGCTAAGAACTGCCAGTGAACCACCAGTAGCCAGAAGAGGCAAGGAAGGATTCTCTCCTCTGTGTTTCATTGGGAGCATGGCCCTGCCAACACCTTGGTTTTGGACTTCTAGCCACTGGAGCTGTAAGACAATAAATGTCTCCTGTTTTAAGCCCCTTATTCTGTGGTTCTTTGTTACAGCAGCCCTAGAAAACACACACTCCTCAGGCCTGTATGTTTTGTTTGCTCCATCTGATCCATGCCCCATTGTCCGTCCGAGGACATCCTTTGTTGTGATGCAATCAAATTCTCTCCTCTTGGGTAAAAAAAAATCTCTAAATCCTTTCTTTTTTTTTTTTTTTTTTTTTGAGACGGAGTCTCGCTCTGTAGCCCAGGCTGGAGTGCAGTGGCCGGATCTCAGCTCACTGCAAGCTCCGCCTCCCGGGTTTACGCCATTCTCCGGCCTCAGCCTCCCGAGTAGCTAGGACTACAGGCACCCGCCACCGCGCCCGGCTAATTTTTTTTTTGTATTTCTTAGTAGAGACGGGGTTTCACCGTGTTAGCCAGGATGGTCTCGATTTCCTGACCTCGTGATCCGCCCGTCTCGGCCTCCCAAAGTGCTGGGATTACAGGCTTGAGCCACTGTGCCCAGCCATCTCAATAAATTTTGGTTTTTTGTTTTGTTTTGTTTTTTGTTTTGTTTTTTTTTTTTGAGACAGAGTCTCGCTCTGTCGCCCAGGCTGGAGTGCAGTGGCCAGATCTCAGCTCACTGCAAGCTCCGCCTCCCGGGTTCACGCCATTCTCCTGCCTCAGCCTCCCGAGTAGCTGGGACCACAGGCGCCGCCACCTCGCCCGGCTAATTTTTTGTGTTTTTAGTAGAGACGGGGTTTCGCCGTGTTAGCCAGGATGGTCTCAATCTCCTGACCTCGTGATCCGCCCGTCTCGGCCTCCCAAAGTGCTGGGATTACAGGCTTGAGCCACCGCGCCCGGCCTCTAAATCCTTTCTAAACTATCATAAGAAAACCGCCTGCAATGGCAATTACTCGAGAGTAAAGACAGCCATAAGTGGTACAACTGTTCCACTTGGTTCAAAGGAAGGTGTGGGAAGGAATTTAGGGAGGATTGGGCCACAAAGAATGAAATCATCAGATCAAGATTTTGAGTTAGGCATAAAAAGTAGATTCAGGTTTGAATTCACTTTGAAAAAAAAAGAAAGAGAAGGGTCAGGGAGAGGGAGACAGAGAACAAAGGCGGGAGGAAGGGAAGGAGAGAGTGAGAAGCCTCCTAGGCATGCCTGTTATTCCTCTCATGGCCTTTTAGTCAATCAATTTGATAATAAATTATTCATAACCTTCTCTGCTGGCATTCAGGTACTTGTAGTGAGAAATGATGGATGTTCTGGTGACCCATGTAAATTTGCTTGGGTTCAGAACCATTGTCTCAGCCTGTTGTTCAAATTGCTTTCTCTATTCCTAGTATCACATTGGGCCTGGCTGCAGGAGGGACTGTTAAGTCAATACATACCTCTAGCATAATGCCTGCCACCAGGTGTTTTAGTCATCTTTGTCCCTACACCAATGAGTAGCAATCAAGTCAATGAGAATGCATTGAAGAGACAAAACAGATATACGCATTGTCACCCTGTCTTGGGTGGATGGGAAGGGAGAGAAGAGGTGGCTTTGCTGGGGGAATGAGCTAGAAGCAAGGTATGTGGTGAGCCCACAAGCTGGACTGAACAGGGCAGCCCAGCTGGTCAGTCCTTACAGGCGCCTTTGGTCAGCTGAGCACGGGGCTAGAGAGGAACACGCATCCATCACCAGTGGACAGGGTAAGCATGGGCTTTTGGTATCAGCAAATCAGGCCTCCAAAATATTTGAGCTGGAGGAGCTTTTGACAGTTAAGAAAGCATTTAAAGGGTCATCATTTAATTTGCTGAGGTTTATATTTATTTTATAATTTATAATGTAAAATGTATAGTTTACATATTTCATCGCTTAGATGTTTTAAAGGCTTTAGTCCACCCCTAAGTGTTTGAGGTGGAGGAAAGCTGGGACTCTGTCCAAACAGGTGCTGGAGTTTGAGCCAGAGAAATGAGTTCCTAATATGAAGGACAGAAGCTGACATGTGGAATCAGAAGTAGGGAAGAGGATGAGTAGGAAAGCAGAGGTCACTGATGGGAAAGCTGAGAATGACTAATGAGTAACAGAGTGAGCAAGTGGGAGAGGGTCTGGAGGGATTCTAAAGACTTAGGACACAGGCCTGCAAAGGCTTTCAAGCCACATGTGAGGGTGGACTGGGTTCACTGAAAGAGGTAGGAAAGAATGAGTGACAGGAGTTCACTCCTGCCCTTAGCAGAGCTGCTTACCTTCCAGAAGACATCACAGGCAGAGTAGGGAGACTCAACAGTGCCACAGGATAAGGTGAGGGCCTGAGAATAGCAAGGCCCTGCTCCTGCTTGTATATGAGGGTGGGCCCTGTCCCCAGAACCAGGCAAAGGAAGCACGTATGTGCAAGGGCACTGCCCTAGAGGGAAGTCAATCATGAGGGTAGTGGCCACAGTGGCTGGTTCGTCATCTGAGGAGCTTTGTGAATTGTTTCACTGGTAGGTGCTGGAGCAGCCAGTCAAGGAAGGGTCACTGTTGCCCTGGACACAACACAACAGCAGTTGTGAGCCATCCTAGAAATCCTTCCTCATTTGGAGCCAAATTATTGTTGTGCTATTATTAATTTGCCTCCTTGCTTAGACCTGAGGCTGGTCACCTGGGGAAACCCTCCTGTCACAGACAGGAGAAGTATGAGTGCATGGAGCAACAACTGACACTTGGCAATGCTGGCCTCATAAACTGCACAGGTACAGACTAATAAGAACGTGCTAGAGCTACTCCAGGTGAGTCACCTATCTTACTCTGTAAGGGATAAACTGCCGTTAGGCAAAGGGCCTAAGAAAGCCTTCTTACCAACTCTCAGCTCTGGGTTGATTCATTCAACAACAAATGGTATTTCCTGATTTCTTCTTCCTGTTTCAGTTATGAATGTGATTGTAACCTGGATGTTACCAAGTCCAGTTTGCTTCTGAGACCTCCCGACTTTGCTGTTCGTTGTGGAAACACTGTTGCCCTTAATGCATCCATCACCTCTGGCTCTGGAATCCTGCTTCCTGCTCAATCCTTGCTGCTTGCTCTTTCCCCCGTCTCGAGGTAGCCAAAGCAGACACAGCCTGTCTCCTGTCCATTGCAGAAGCACCACTAACACAGAGCAGTTGCATGAAACAGATTTTTCTGAAGATATCATAACTAATGAGAACAGACAGAGCTATTATAGCCTGGAGTAGGAAATAATTTCAAATACAACATCACAGATGATTGTTTCTAGAAATGCATTGGCCATTCCCTCCATGAGGAATTTCTTTCTGTCTGTGTCCCTCCTTGGCACCCCCAGGGCACTCCAATGCCAGAATTGCCTAAAAAGAGATCAAGAAATATCCTTCCGTATGGATGGAACTACCATGTATTACATGCCAGGGACTGAGTGCACTAACAGTCTGATTCTGTCACTTAATCCTCTCAGCAGTACTCTGTGGTAGACATTCCTATTTTACAGATGAGTAAACTGAGTCTCAGAGATGGTAACTTGGCCAGGAACCCACCGCTGAGATTTGAATCCAGTTCCTTCTACCCCACACCCATGCCCCTCACTGTGACACTTGCTGTCTCCCTGTGTAGTCCTAGTCTTCGCAGACTCC
This sequence comes from Macaca nemestrina, assembly GCF_043159975.1. Lineage (NCBI taxonomy): Eukaryota > Metazoa > Chordata > Mammalia > Primates > Cercopithecidae > Macaca > Macaca nemestrina. Next base: position 38,257,787 of record NC_092125.1, read on the forward strand.
TTAGGCCATCAGAATTGAAATCTATTACTTTACCCCTTAACTCAGCAAAGCTTTCTGTAGAGTCAGGTAAAATTTCTCCCGAACACTTTCTTCCATGCAATTGAATCCCTTCTCCAAGAGCTCCCTTGCAAAAACGGCCCTCCCTCTCCCGAGATAAGTTTCATATTCACTCTGATCTCCTTTGTGCTGAAGTGTTTCTCCTCACTTACTCTTCTAGATAACTTTCTGCTGTCTCTGCTTCCCCCACTCCCCTTTTCTCTGCTTTGTCAGCACTTCTAAGCAAAGAGCCACATTTAATGCCAGGAACTAGGATCCATTTGCCTCCCTCCCCTCTTGAAGCAGGTGAATCAAGACCCATAGATAAGGCCACAGGACGGTGGACTCTGCACTGAATTTCTCAGGTGCCTTTTCCAGTGGTGCGGGAGAGAAGGGGGACCCCTCCCCAACCCAAAGCCATATTGTCTTCCTGAGCTTGGCCCTCCATTAAGCCAGGACTTTCAGCCCCACTGAATTCTCATAATTCTTAACTATGTGCTTGCCGCTGGTTGGGATAACAGCCACAGATAAAGGGGAGCAGACATTCAAATGGAGTCATAAAGTACACACTGTGGTTCTCCTCCCTGACCTTGTTTTACACACTGTCACTACACAAATCCACAGTCCCACAGAGACCTTAACCCAGAGGATGGTGAGAAACAACCCAAACTAATATATAGCCCCGTCTCTCGGTGCCAAGAGATGACAATGATAGCAGTTGGTTACACGGAGGCATGAACCAATCATCGGGTTTTTTCTGAGAACCAATTTGGTAGGAGGCATGCTATCAGGGACATTAAAAAAAAAATAAAGGATGAAAGATAAGCTGCACTGATGGAATTTACAGCCTGTTTCCAAAGATAGGATAGAAAAGAATAATTATCCGTTCCGGAGAGGATATGCCAAGCTATAAATGTGTTAGGTAGACAGCGAGGGCTCGGGGAGTTCAGAGAGGGGAGGCAGCCTTGACCTGGGGAAGGACAAGGAAACTTTCACTGAGAAGAGATAAGGTTTGTGCATAGCCTTCTTCAGTAGACCAGAGGGGGAAGGATATACAGGGTCTGGTGTGGAGAACGGCATGAGCAAAGGTGCGGGGGCAGGAATGTGAATGGTGTATTCAAGGGACAATGACTCATCCACTTGGCTTTCTTTACAGCTGCCACATAATAACGAACACATAACTGGTTATTATTTTTTTCTGCTTTTAAAGACCTCAAGAATAAAGCAAGAGATCCAGCTCTCAATTTAGTGCTCAGTGACCCCAGTGCTCAGTGACCCTGAGGAGGTCAAGGTGAAATCTGAACCCTGTCAAAACTCTCACCCTCATTTACTGGAAACTCCATTGATTTAATGCTGTGGTTCAGGACTCTAATCTTTGGAAAACCTAAAAAATAACCTGGTTAAATCTTATTTACTAAGCATAGCATCATTTATGATTTTGACTTTGTCAGAATTGGTCATAAACTTTCCCCCATTTTAAAACACTTCAGAGCTATTTGGAGTCAGGAAATATCTCTACGAGGAGGCTAATCCTGTTAGGAAACATTTTTGTCCTTTTTTTTTTTTTTTTTTTTTCTTGAGAAGGAATCTCACTTTGTTATCCAGGCTGGAGTACAGTGGTGTGATCTCGGCTTATACAACCTCCACCTCCCAGGTTCAAGCGATTCTCCTGCCTCAGCCTCCCTAGTAGCTGGGATTACAGGTGCACACCACCACACCCGGCTAATTTTTCTATTTTTAGTAGAGGCAGGGTTTTACCACGTTGGCCAGGCTGTTCTCGAACTCCTGACCTTAGGTGATCTGCCCACCTCGGCCTCCCAAAGTGCTAGGATTACAGGTGTGAGCCACTGCACCTGCTGTTGCCCTCTTTAATGAGTGCTAGCTACACAAATGTCTTGGTGATTTCACATCCGCGGTTGTTGTGGGGTGTGTTTTTTGTTTGTTTGTTATTTTATTTTATTTTATTTTGAGACGGAGTCTCGCTCTGTTGCCCAGGCTGGAGTGCAGTGGTGCGATCTCGGCTCACTGCAAGCTCCGCCTCCTGGGTTCACACCATTCTCCTGCCTCAGCCTCCCAAGTAGCTGGGACTACAGGCATGTGCCACCACGCCTGGCTAATTTTTTTTTTTTTTTGTATTTTTAGTAGAGATGGGGTTTCACGTGTTAGCCATGCATTTCTTGAGGATTAGACTGCTGTTGCAGATGAGCGCCATCCTCTGTCTCTGAGTTCCCGGGTTTGTGTTCACGGCAGTGGTTTGTGTGGTAGTTCCCCAGCGCTGACCCAGTCTCACCTCCATGACAGAAGCAGGAAGATTTTTTTTTGTTTTTCTGATATTTTCTATGGAAGACTCTTGTTTTCCAGTATTGAGGAATACTAGCTACCTCTAACTCAAAACATACACGAAGCTCTCTATACTTATCATCTTTTTAAAATATTTTTTAACCAACCTAGCTTTCCTAAATGGTTACTATACATTTCCAGTGTATTTAGAAAGGAAATTAATTCTCACTTCATGACTTTAGCAAAATAAAAAGCAAAACAAACACCAGAGTACTAAAGGAACAACTACTCGAGACATTGTGTTCTCTTAGTCACAGGCACATAGGAGGGAAAATTCAACTAAGCCTCATTTGGATGTATTAAAATAGCCTTTTTCCTAGCTCAGAATCACATTTCAAAGGGTGCCTAGGTGCAAAGCTAAGCCAAGTATAACCTAGCCACAAAGTAGTGCCAAGGGTAATACGCCGTTTTCCATTTTGTTTTAAGCAATGAAATGCAGCAGGAAACTGTGAACATGCACAGAACTAGGAGCAAGCAAACCCGAGCTGCAGTGTCCTTGGCCAACTCACCCAACCTCTCGGATCATCTTCATTAGAAAATGAGTGGCTGGACATAAATTCTGGTAAGCGGTAAATAGTGGTCAAGCATCAGAGAAGCTCAAAGAAAGGAGAGCCTGATGTGGGATTGCCAGGTGGGGGCGAATATCATGGAGAAAATAGAAACTGAACCAAAGATAAGTGGGTAAGATCTTGTGACAATCACTACACGGGAAATTTCTAAATCTAAAACAGATAGCTGTCAGGTAGCACTTACTAGAAATGGAAAGCTCTGGTAGCACTTATTAAAACTTTAATAAATTATGTTATTATTTTCATTTCACTTTAATAAATCATTATTATCATGTAAAAAAAAAAAAAAAAAAGAAAGAAAATGAGTGGCTGGGCACAGGGCCTCACGCCTGCAATCCCAGCACTGTGGGAGGCCAAGGCAGGCGGATCATTTGAGACCAGCCTGGGCAACACAGAGAGACCCCGTCTCTACAAAAAATACAAAAAATAAAAAAATTAACTGGGCATGGTGGTGTGTACCTGTAGTCTCAGCTACTCGGGAGGCTGAGGTGGGAGGATCACTTGAGCCCACAAATTTGAAGCTACAGTGAGCTAAGATTTGTGCTCTAGCCTGCCTTAACACATAATGACCAAGTGAGAAAATGTATACAAAAGCACTTTGTAAATGACAGGTTTTTCAACCACACAAAGGAATTATAGAGGTGGCTATTTGGGGGAAAATGAGGTATGTGCAAAGCTTCTTTTTAAAAGGTGACTTTAATGTCTAGCATTTTTGTGTGATTTAAATTCAGCAATTAGAGGATCATTATTTAATACCCTAAGAAAATACTGTTATATTGTGTCTTCCAAATGAACTATTTCTCTTTTTACTGTCACTTGGAATTTTCTCCATGAAAGAAAAGTATTTAAAGGACAAATTACCTGGAAGATAATGGGCGAGATTTTTCTAAGTGCCTTCTGTATGGGGACAAAGGGCTTTTTCTGCTAAACCTCCAGTACACCAGCTGAACACAGTTTGATTTATTTGACAATATAATACATTTTTTCAAATAAGATAAGGAAATAGGTGTTCCAGCAAGTGATATGGGGGTGACAGAGCGGGGAGGTGTTGAGGGGAGGGTGTCAGAGAGGGAGGAGAAAAGAATATTGGGAGGAGCTGACCAGGAGAAGTCTCAGGCAATCATACTGAGTATCTTCAGAATTGTAGTCAGGTACACAAGGACTCTCCCAGGTGAATAAAGCCTCCATCATCCTGTGAAGGTGTCCGGGCTTCGGCCGGCCCAGAGGACTGAGGGAGACTGGCCCTACCTCTCCTCCCCACTGCTGTGCTCTTTTTTGAAGGCTGATCAATAAAACGTCACTGAGCACTTTTCTAAGAAGGCCATGATCTGATATTCAGGCAAAGACAGAACGCTTCAAGGCAAAGTCGATACGACACTCTCCCAATAACTGACTTTGCTGCCTAAAGCATGAGGCACCCGAAATCCCAATCGCTCAGTCCCTATTTAGAGCTTATCCTTAAAGAGCTGGATTTCTAATTCATTTTCATTGAGGCAAAATCATTAACAATAGTTGATCTTAATATGTTGGCAACTGTGACCTCAATCTTACTAAGTGGAATATTATTTCTTAGCTACTTTTCAATATTACTTAACAAATGTCTTTGTCCATTTGCAGGAAACTCAGGTTTCCTGTCAGTCCTGACCACTCCCACCAGCGAGCCTCCTCCTCACATAGTTGTGGGATCGCATTTGCTGCCCTCCTAACAAGCCAAGAGACAAAGCAATCCTCGAAATTCCCTTTTGACTCTGTACTGTAAGGAAATGCCATGTAGCAATAGCAGGAGGGCAGAGTTTAACCAAAGCACCAGTTTCTCCATTCATTGCCCATGTTTAGCTGCTGGACTCTCATATCCACCAGAAGCCTAAAGTCTTGATTCTTTTTTTTTTTTTCTGGGGGGGGTGGGGTGGGTGGTGGAGTCTCGCTCTGTTGCCCAGGCTGGTGTGCAGTGGTGCAATCTTGGCTCACTGCAACCTCCACCTCCCTGGTTCAAGCAATTCCCCTGCCTCAGCCTCCCAAGTAGCTGGGATTACAGGCATGCGCCACCACACCTGGCTAATTTTGTATTTTTTTAAGTAGAGATGGGGTTTCTCCATGTTGGTCAGGCTGGTGTTGAACTCCGGACCTCAGGTGATCCACCCACCTTGGCCTCCCAAAGTGCCGGGATTACAGGCGTGAGCCACCAAGCCCAGCCGATTCTCTTTTTTTTTTTTTAAAAACAAAACAAAACAAAACCTGGGAAGGCACATCCAATTCATGAACTTAGTCAAACCAGGTTTGTTGAGTAAAAAGAGGGCTATTAGTCTTGTTAAATAGCAGATTGTGGAATCTGATAGGAATTACCTGGGATTTTGCTCGCGGGGCTATTGAAGACACCACTCTCTGACTTCCCAGCCCATGCAACTAGAGACAGAACTGGGGGTCAAATCTAAGAAACTGCCCTGAGTTTGCATGATTCTGCCAGCCACTTCATGATGCCTCTCCCAGTGTCTGTCCAAGTCCCATTTCTTGACAGAGTTAGGAGGGAAGAGGAGATGTTTTCCACTGTGAATCCATCTGGTCTCCTGATATCTTCATCACAATTGGCAAGCACCCTTCTCAGCCACAGGCTCTCCCAAAGCCCTGGTGCATCTACTGCATTTCTAAGTGTTCAGGATATATATGCTACCCACTTTCCCAACTCCTAACTCCAGTTTTCCTCCCATCAGATACTCTGTTTTACTGTTACCAACCCAGTTCACATCTCAGCATCTCAGAAATTGATTGCATTGTCTGGTGAAGCATAGGAAATTGTTCTCGAGGATAAGGGTCACGGTAAGAAAATATTAATGTTTCAAATGAGAAGCTAAAGAATCACACATATTTCCAAAGGAGGAAGTCCTAATGGTTTTCTGAATGCACAAATGACAGCTTGTGAGAAGCATTTAAAGAGCTTTCCTGCTAACTCTAAAGGCCCAAGGTTTGTTTTCTTTGAGGTTTCTTAATGGAGTCTAAACACTTCATTGTGTTCACCGGAGCAGCGAATTGAATATAAAGTGGCAGGCCTTAAAAGGGAAGCCAGTGACTCGGAGCATCATTTGCGTGAAATATATTATTATTGTATGCTTTTTTCAATGGTATTTAAATGCTTTTATGAGAAATGAGTATGACCTCTTCTCAGATTGTTTCCTTTTTTCATTACAGTCACCCTAGCGGGGTCATCCCTCCCACTGCTTTCAAGGCATCATGCCCAAGTCGCCACTTGGGGGCAGTCTAATGCCTCCGTCCCTTCCCATCGCCATTTTCCCGCCTGCCTTCTCTCTTAGGTGTGTTTGACCTGGTTTCTGGTCTCTCTTATAATAGAATGGTCATTACCAATCTCTGCAGTTTATTTAAAAAGAAACAAAGGGTGGCATTCTTAACATATGGAAAAATGCTACATTGCACTCATACCGTTTTTCAAGGAGCATTCAGGAGTACTATGTCTCAGAAGGACGTAGGTAGGGCAGTCATGGAGATCACCTGTTTCAGAACAGATACCTTGGCTTGGGAAGGTTAAAATCAATGTTTAAACCTCAAATGGCTCTGAAGGGGTAGGTTCTCTGATTCTTTGGTCAGTGTTCTTTCCTCCAATCATGCTGAAATAAAATCCAGCTTTTATTTTGCAGGAAGATGGTTGTTTAATGAAGACAGCCAAACAATAAATAGCAGTACAAATAATTCAACAGAAAAAGGAAATCACATAATCACATCATTTTCCTGTATGTGCTCATAAAATGGTTTTAACTCAGGGAAGAAAAAAAAATCACAATTCCCTTTCAAAGTTTAATAAAAATTCACTTAAACATGTGAATAAACAGCTTGCGCAGATCCTTTCCCCATCCTTCCATGCTCACCAGGCAATTTAATGAATGGGCAAACAGCCCGATGGTAGATTTTTCTGATACAGTGTCATGAACGAGTGAGATCCATCTTTGCACATAGCTTGTTGGCACCTCACTCTGGCTGCATTACAGAAACAGAACAGAGTCGTATGGTTCCTGGAAAGTAATTATTTGGCAGCGTTCTACCCCTGGGTGAATCCACACAGAAAAGGTACTCAGGTGGCCCTCACTGGTGCCAGGGCCTGGAGTGGATGGCAGAGGGTGTACATTGAATATGTGTGTAATGGTTTGAGTTCCTGAGGTGGGGAGGGAGAACACAGCAAGGGAATACACACCCGTAAGAACAGGGCTATAGATCATGCCTACTTCCTCTGCGCCTGTAATTTATTCATTTAGCCATCAAATATGCATGGCTATTACACGCTCAGCACTGAGCAAAGGGTTTTGCATAAGTGAGCACAAGAAATGAACTTTTTTTTTTTTTTTTTGAGACAGGATCTTGCTCTGTTGCCCAGGCTGGAGTGCAGTGGTACTTCTCACTGCAGCCTCAACCTCCTGAGCTCAAGTGACCCTCCCACCTCACTTTTTTTTTAAGTCTAAGTTACTCTCTTTTTAAGGAATAGCATGGGAAGCAGGTTTGCCCTAAGTAGCTCCCAGCTTGGCTTTTCCCTTTGGCTTAGTGATTTGGGGGTCCCAACATTTATATTCCTTTCACAGGATTAAAAAAATAAAAAGGTTCAGCACTTTGGAAGGCCAAGGCAGGCAGATCACTTGAGCTCAGGAGTTTGAGACCAGCCTGGACAACATGGTGAAACCCCATCCCGTCTCTACATACAAAAATGATCTAGGCATGGTTGCACATACTTATAGTTCCAGCTACCTGGGAGGCTGAGGTAGGAGGATCACTTGAGCCCAGGAGGCAGAGGTTGTAGTGAGCCAAGATCATGCCACTGCACTCTAATCTTTGAGTGAGACCCTGTCTGAAAAAAAAAAAAAAGTTCATACTTTGGATCAGCTTTCATTTCAAATGAGGAAGTAGTTTTCAAAGTTATTTTAATAATATTTATTGAACTTCTACTCTGTGCACTGGTGATGTCTGAAAAGCCCCAAGGCTCCAAACTGAAATATTGATATATTACAGTGAAGAGAAGCAGCTGCTTTTAAACCCCATTTTATTGACATGATCAAGGTTATACAGAAGTGCTGATGAGATGGTGGGGGTGAAGCGAGTACTACTTTTAAAACTGCTCCCAAGATTACACTCAATATTAAAGTTACAATCAGTTAGAGAAGCATTCAAGGAATTTGCCAGAAGTCTTTCCAGGATTCTAAACCTGAGTAGGCAGAAGGGCCAGATTTTTGGCTAATTAGGCATTTGCCCCGTTCCTAACACCAAGACTTGCTCTGAGAGATACCCCACTACCTCTGTATCAATGTCTCTACAAAGTTTAGGTCAAATATCAGCCTCTAGCACAGTCAGTGTTGTGTAACCTGGTTAACAGAAATGCCCTAAGCACCGTGGTTCACAATGGACAGGATTCCATGTCCCTGTCCACGTCTAGCGAATGGAAGGAGCATGCCTGCGATCTTACATCCTACACAGACCAATAGTACCTCAGCCTCTTACTGAAGACAGGAGCTGGTCAGATTCTCAGCCAGTGTTTGATCTGTCCCTTGCTACCTTCTGTCCCTCTGAGCTCGGTCTTCTGGGTGCTGCATCAAGTGTGTGTCTTCGCTGCTTCTATCCATCATTTCTCCAAGCATAGGAACTGTCCTGCGATTCAGATACAGGTCAATGCACCATTATGAAGTGATTACGACAGGAGACTGGAGGAGCAGCAGCTGCAGCCACCAAAGGAGGAAGAGGCCAGGCTTCCGTTGCTACCTGACAACACCAGCATTGCCCAGCAGCTTTATATGCAACCCCGAACCCAGATGTCCAGCTTGATGCAAAAGCTGCCACAAGGGCACTCTGCAAAATAACGTCTGCACAGAGAGCAGAACATACCTTGGTTTCCCCCGTCCCTAGCTTTGATTTTAAGCAAGTCATTTATACTTTTTGGACCTTATTTTTTCCGATTCTTGAGACAAAAGAGTAGGACCAATGACTTCGGATGTCCTTTTCAGCTCTAACTTTTTATGATTCTGTGTATGTAAAAGCCAAAGGAGAAAAAATATCTGGCACGAGCTATTGACTCACTGCCCTGTAGCAGAATCAAGAGAATCAGTATTAATATTTTTCAGGCGATTAGCACAGGGTTAGCATAACAATTAGTGGTTTTTGTACACAGAAGAGCCTCAGACTGTGAATCAAAAGACATGAGTTCCATGCCATCAAGGAGGCATTGTGCACTACAGAAGTAAGAAAATCATGATTTTGGAGCTGAGTTCAAATTCTGGCTCCATCATTTGCTAGGGTGACTTCGTGCAAGTTACTTAACTTTTCTGAATCTGTTAACTTTGTTAGTAAATGAGACTAAACAATACTTCACAGAATTGTAGCTTCAGATTCAGACGCAGACTTGAAGATTTGTTATAAGCTCTTCGCACATTGTAGGAACACACACAATACGTATGCATTTATCTAAAAGGCTTTTCTAAGATATCTTAGAGAAGGAAAACTAACATATCTTAAGTTCCAGCTTTGTGCCAGAAACTTCCATGACTTTTGTCATTTAATCTTGATGAAGTGGCTGTTATCTATATTTAACCTAAATTTACTTTCCCCAGAAATAACATTAACCTAATATCTTTCCTACCTAGCCTAAAGAGTTCTTGTGAAGATGGAAAAAATTTAATGTGAAATGATCTTGCAAATTGTCCATTTTTATTTGTGAATATAATAGCTATTCTTTTATGAAAGACTCTTTATAGTACTATGAAAAGAATGTTCAATTACACAACATGCATTTATTCAGATCCTACTATTTGGCCATTTATTCAGAACATGATCTCTGTGCTTGGAGGCTTTATAACCAGGGATCCAAAAATGACACCCAGGAAACCAATGAGAATGGTCAGAAGCAGCTGAGCTACCATCGAAGAAGAAAGGAATTAAAAGAGAATGATCTGACTTAAAGAATAAATAGATTTAAGGAGAAGCGATTGAGAGGAGACATTTTATATAAAGGGGTTAGCATGAAAATAGGAACACAGGCAGGAAAAAAAGTCTCTTTTGAAGCCTGTGAAGAAATTAGAATTTTTCCCCTTGTAATTTACAGGAACATTAAGCATTGAATCATGCATGCAGAAAATATTCATTGAGCACCTCCTATGTGCCAGGCACTACTCTAAGTGCTAGGGATACATTAGTGGACAAATTAAAAGGTTGAGGAGCTTATGTGCTAGTGGGTGAGACTGTCACTAAACATAATAAATAAATTATACAGAATGTTAGAAGGTTATGAGTGCAATAGAAAAGAAATACTACGGTAGGGTAGGGTGATCCAAAGCGCCAGGAGTTTGAGATATTAGGTGGCAATATAGGGTGGTCAAGCTGGGCTTCATTGAGATGGTAACATGTAAGAAAGGCTTGAAAGAGGTGAAGGAGTGAGTCAAGCAGATATATGGAGAAGGAGCTTCAGGCAGAAGGAACAGCTAGAGTGATAGTTCTCAAAATGTGATTCCCCATCCAGACAAAGAGCATTAACATAATCTGGGAGCTTGATGGAAATACACATGTTCAGGCCCCATCTGAAACTCTGGAAGTCCCAGCAATCCTTCACTGGAGGGCTCTGGTGTTCTGTAAAATTTGAGAGCTACTGAGCAAGAGGAAAGGTCTAGTGGGTTTGTGCTGAGCTTGTGCCAGGCGCGTACAAGGCCAGCATAACTAAAGTGAAATGCACCAGATAAAGAGAAGCGATAGCAGAGATTGGAGGGGCTCTATTGAATGCTCTCATGCTAGACGTCGCATTTTTATCTGAAGTTCTACTTATGTAGTAATTTCAGAAGCCTCTCCCCCAAAGGAAAAAAAAAAAAGTACAGTAGCATTAGCTGGCCCTGCTCAGAGTACATGACAAGAAGCTCCAATCATAGACCAGTTGAAAGTGTATGTTACAGAGAAGCCAAACACCTCACTATAATTAACTGTTTTATCAGCTGCTTTGAAAACCTATCATCGAGAATTTCCAAACCAAAAAGACTTGGGTTTCCCAGCTGAGACTGTTTGGAACCTGGTTGATGGGGTTTTCCACAAACTAAGTTATCATTAAATAGTTCTACCCCTGAGGGGGGTCATTAGGTGTGCAAGCCCATTCAATTTAAATTCCTACTTATTTTGGTTGTGGATCTCGATATAGATTTGTGTCCCTAAGGCAGAAAAGAAGATGTTGGCATTTATGGATCTTAAAAATGTATTTTTTTCCCAAAGATTTTAATGGATAAAATAACTAGGGCTACAATAAGTGGTGGAAGCTTACATCCAAATATTTTGCCTGAACAATGGCTCCTTGTTTTATTTCTCAGTTAAGAAAAATGACCAGGGACTGGCCAGGATAAGCAGTTCTTCCCTCATACTCATCCACCTGGCCATGCAGTAATGTTCAGCTCTGTGGACACTGACAGCAAGAGGAGGTAGGCTGGGAAAGGGCCTGCAGGGGAGGCCTATGGGGAAGACACTGGGCTCAGAGAGCAATGTCTTTAAAGTAGACATACAGCCTGGCCAACATGGTGAGACCCCATCTCTACTAAAAATACAAAAATTAGCCAGGCATTGTGGTGGGCTCCTGTAATCCCAGCTACTTGGGAGGCTGAGGCAAGAGAATCACTTGAACCTGGGAGGTGGAGGTTGCAGTGAGCCAAGGTCACACCACTACACTCCAGCCTGGGTAAGAGAGCGAGACTGTCTAAATAAATAAATAAATAAATAGATAGATATATAAAGTAGACATAGGCCTGCTAACAGTGTCAGGTCCTCTGGTCTTCAATAGGGGCCAGACGGAAAAGAATTTTAATGGGTCTATGCTGACTGGTGCCATCCCAATTTTATGCCTTATCTCCCTGACATATTTTGCCAGCTTGTTTACAGATATACCCTGAGGTTTTATACATACATATATATATATATCTACCTGGGATTCTGATTTGAGCAGGTACCGAACCTTGGACTGTATCAACTCTACTTTGGTTTCATGGACTAAATTCTAGTGTCCGGCCCAGCCTTTCCCAGAGCCAATCTTGGTCTGCCCCGACTTTATCTTGACAGTGTCCCAGTAGCTAAGTTCCCCTGTGAGCCCCTCACTCTGACTCACCTGGAGCTCAGAGGTTTCCCTGTGCTTAGGTCCATCTCCCGTGGTGCCTCTACCTAGATTCCTTCAGCTGCAGTTTTGGCTTCACTGTCTACTCCTTATTTTTTTGAGGTCCGACCTCAGAGTATCTTAAGAATGCAATATTTAACAACACGTATCCCTCCAAGCTTTCCAATATCCCCTGTGATCCCACTTCATGGGTAAGAAACCAAAATGATTATAGTTGATGAATAATAACCCCACTGATTCACAGGAGCATGAAGAAAACCTTGCCAGGCTACGTAATTCCCGGCAGCCTTCAGCCGCCACCACCGGTGATGAATCACAGAGGCTGCCGCCAGAGATGGGACATTTTGGGACTCTGCACATACGACTTAAGACACAGGATGAGAGTGGAGGCGAGAAAGAGAAGACATAGATCTGTCCAGGGCAAAGGATTCAAAGGTCACCAGGACTCCGCTCACCTCCTGAGACCTGGTGACAGCGAAAACATTTCCTCGACGTGACTTCTGTTTGGGAGTTGAGGAGACACTTCAGCCATCCCGTAGAGTAGTTTGCATCAGCTAATGCTCCCTGGCCTGACACACTCACAAACTCTGACCCATTTAGATAACCTCCCCTCAACCAAAAAAGGCAGCACTTTCACCAGCCCCTGAAAATCTCCCAATGAAGTTATCTTTTTAAAATGAGATAATTACACACGAAGCACTTAGAACAATGCCTGGTGCATATTCAGCACTGACTACGTGCTAGCTCGAGTTGTTATTTTTGTCTCTGGTCTGAAGACAGATGCAGTGGCACTTGTCTCCTCAGATGCCAGTATCTCAATGCCCCTCTTCACCCCTACCACACCCAGCCTACCAGATCTCATCTCATGGAAAAACAAACAACAATAACGACAACCCTCCAGCCCCCAAGCATTCTAATCAAACACTGCCTCTATGTGCTATTCAGATTGCTTTTAAAAAATTAAAATAGAGCTCAAAATGAAACAAATCAGGGATGCTTAATGATAGCCAAAATGCAATGTGGGGACCTTGTTTGGGTCCTGAGTCAAACAAACCAATTATAAGAAGACACTTTAGAGACAATCAGGGAACCTTAATTACAGACTGGGTAGCCATAATACCAAAGCTCTGTGGTTACTTTTGTTAGGTGTGATAATGGTATTTATTTATTTTGTTTTCAAAAAAAAAATATTTTGAGAGATTCAGAGGTGAAATAATATGATGTCTGGAATTTGCTTGAAAGGAGCTCAGCAAATAAACAATAAACAAAAAAGGGAGGATAGATCAAATACATGTAGCAAAAACTGCATAATTATGGATATGGGGGGGTGGGCATATAGCAGTTTCTCCTATTTTTTTTTCTACTGAATTAGCTCTCATGCAAAAAAAACAAAACAAAACAAAAAACAAACAACAACACAAAAGTTGTTGACCGAAAGTTTTTGGCAGTGGAAACTCAAGGTTGGGAGGCCATGAGCGACGGATTGAATACTGACAGCAAGGGAGGCCGCGAGGGGCGACTGAAACCTGCGTCAGAGGTGCACATTACCGGGGCTGGAGGTAGTGAGAGTTTTTGGTGAAAGTGAATTCTGTATCCTGGAGTCTAGGGGAGAGAAAGGGTTGTAAAGTGAGACAGGCCAGTGCTGTGTCAAGGACTGGGGGAAGAAGAGAGAGATCCAACCGAGACACAGGCTGCAGGATTCCACCTCTGCTCGCTGGGTGCCATCCAGGCCATGTTACACCCCTGTTGCTTCTTGGAATGTGCTAGCCTCTCTCCAGCAGAGCAGGGCTAGTCTTTGGCTAGTTTTTCCTCTGGAAACAGAGAAAACATGTAGGGAGAAAAAAATAGAAATTACTGTTTTCTCTGGAGTTCACATGCCCTAAAATGACAAGATTCTCTTAACAGTGCTTTTTAGGAATAGGCATGGTGTGATTGTGGGAGGCTTGGGAAGGGCTGTCTCTGCTCCCAAAATATTTCCCCTCCCTCTTTTTTTTACCTAAAATTCTACCCAAAGGGGTGAGGTCTTTCTTTTTCACATCTAGAGCTCAGTTTACAGTGTTAACATTCTTAGGCTGTGACTGGAGCTTATTCACCCTAATGCAGAAAGGGCTAAGATCACGTTCTTCCTTCCCTTGCTGGCAAAAACTAAAGACAGCAGAGGGCCCTGGGCATAGGGAGGATGAAAACAAACTCAAATTTCCTACAACGTGGCCGAGCACTGTTTCCCTGAATCTACTGGACAAATAGAAGTGGATGAAGAGTATGCAGCCATGTCTATTCTCAGACGGCACTCTGAGGAAGACTAAAGGACCTGCATTCCCTTAATGACTCAGGCATCAGAGACGTCTCTTCTCTCCCAGGCCCCACTCAGAAAGAATGTCAGATGCTGAACATATCCATAGCAACCGAGAACACGCCTCGGTGCCACCTTGGCCTCAGTTCCTGAATTTCTGAAATGGATTGAGAGAGAGGGGGAGAGGAGGAGGGGGAGAGGGAGAGGGAGAAGAAGAGGCGAGGAGGGAGGAGGGGGGAGGGAGAAAAAGGGGGAGAGGGAGTAAGGGAGAGGGAGAGGGAGAATGAGAGGGAGAGGAAGAATCGTACTTCTATATTTATCTCTTCCCTCCCTACTCTGGGATTTTATAAAAATTAATAAAACAGTGACTGCACCTGGCCCCCTGGAAGAAGACCCCTTTCTGTGCTGTGGGAATGATGCCATTTTCTTCTCATACTCTCCTCAGATGTCTTTTCATTAATCACCTGATTTTGAGAAGCATAAAGGAATTTGGTTTCCTTTCTATTTTAGTCCATCATATTATTTTCTAACTCAACCATATTTGTAAAGAAAAGCTAGGTTGTATTCCAACTAACAGTTCAACAGAGAAATGTTCCAAGTGGGTTGTAGTAAAATAATGTTAATCTTTTACTTGGAGCAGGAAGAAATATAGCGTCCCTTTGTCAGTCTTCCACTTGCTGCAAGAAATGGGAATCTTGCAGAAACACTGGACTTGCATAGGCAAGGAGAAAGCATTGAAAGAATAGTTCACCGAGAAATGGTATTTTCCCTTTTATTTTTTATTTTTTTTGAGACAGAGTTTCGCTCTTGTTGCTCAGGCTGGAGTGCAATGGTGTGATCTCGGCTCACTGCAACTTCTGCCTCCCGGGTTCAAGTGATTCTCCAGCCTCAGACTCCCGAGTAGCTGGGATTACAGGCATGTGCCACCACGCCCGCCTAATTTTGTATTTGTAGTAGAGGCAGGGTTCCTCCATGTTGGTCAGGCTGGTCGCGAACTCCTGACCTCAGGTAATCCGCCCGCCTCAGCCTCCCAAAGTGCTGGGATTACAGACATAAGCCACCACCTCCGGCCAGCAGTTCCCCTTTTATTCTGATGACTTACTCCCTCTTTTCTTTAGGAATATATCCCTCCTCACCCCCTCAGGCCCTAGTGAGGTTGTCAATCACAGTACCCCATCCGTCTTCTGGCTCCACTGGGAAATATGCTGACCCAGATTGGCCAATCTGAGTACACCATCATTCTGACTATTGTCATTAGTTCAGGGAAGGCAAATGACCCAAGCAGGTCAATCAGGGCTGTCAAAAGCTAGCACTGCACAATCCAACAGAACTTGTTTACTCTGCAGCAACGTCCTTGCCAACTCAGGTCCCTGCTGCGATGGACTCCTGGCCTGGCTCTGAGGTTTGTTCACACTCTCCATGCCCAGCCAGGGCAGCTACATGCCGAGGGGCTTCCTGCCTGTGCCACATGTTCACCAGAGCACTGCCAAGGTTCCAGGGAAATGGAACCACCTGAGTATGTCAAAGCCAGGTCTCAGACAATACTTTCGGATCTGCTGTGGTCAGGATGAACCAGTCCCTCTGAGGAAAGAATATTCCTGTGATGTGTAAGAAATACATTTTGTGGCTGGGCGCAGTGGCTCATGCCTCTAACCCAGCACTTTGGGTGGCTGAGGTGGGAGGATTGCTTGAACCCAGGAGTTCATGACTGGACTGGGCAACATAGCAAAAACTGTCTCTACAAAAAGTACAAACGTTAGCTGGATGTGGCGGTACACACCTGTAGTCCCAGCTACTTGGGAGACTGAGGTGGGAGGATCGACTGAACCCTGGAGGTCGAGGTTGTAGTGGGCCATGGTTGTGCCACTGCACTCCAGCCAGGTGACAAAGCAAGACCCTGTCTAAACAAACAACAACAGCAGCAGCAAAACAGAGAGAGAATGAGAGAGAGAGAGAGAGAGAGAAATACATATTTGTTCTCTGCCCTCTCGGACCCCATGAGTAGACACTGGAAACTTTTAGTCCCATCCTTTGTCCTTCAGGGAGGGGAGAGGAGCTAGAGATTGAGTTAATAATGCCTACCTAACGAAGCCTCCATACAAATCCCCAAAGTATGTGGTTTGGAGAGCTTTGGGGTTGGTGAGCCAGACTGCACCCACACACTGAGATGGTCGCAGAACTCGTTCATGGGGACAGAAGCTTCCTACGCTCAAGACCCTTCCAGACCTTGCCCTGTGTGTCTCTTCATGTGGCTGTTTGTTTGTATTCTTTAATATGCCCTTGGTAATAAACTGGTAATCTAGTAAGGAAACTGTTCTCCTGAGTTCTGCGAGCTGCAATAGCAAATGGTCAAACCCATGGAGAGGGTCCTGGGAACCTCCGATCTGGAGCCAAGTCAGGCAAAATTGTGGGTAAACTGGGGAGACATCACTTGCAGTTGACATCTAGGGTAGGGGGCAGTCTCATGAAATCGTGCCCTTAGCTTGTGAGATCAGATGCTAACTTCAGATACGTAGTGTCGGAATTGAGTTCACCTGTGGGACACCTGGTGGGTGTCTTCTGAGAAGTGAGGAATTGGTGTTGGGAAAAAAATCCCACACATCTGGCGTCAGAAGTGCTCTGTAGTAAGCATGACTATAGAGAAAAACAGTCTATTTTTTCTATATCACCCCCAAAGGGAGACTCACCAGGACAGAAGGAAGATTTGGAGCTGGTGACCTGGGCTTTGTGCTGAGACCTAAAGATTTTTCAGCTGGGCTGCAGTGGCTCATGTCTGTAATCCCAGTGCTTTGGGAGACCAAGGCAGGAGGATTGTTTGACTACAGGAGTTTGAGACCAGCCTGGGCAACATAGTGAGACCCCCATCTCTACAAAAAATTTTAAAAATTAGCCAGGTAAGGTAGTGTGCGCTTGTAGTGTCAGCTGCTTGGGAGGCTGAGATGGGAGGATCGCTCGAGCCTGGGAGGGTGAGGCCGCAGTGAACCATAATCACACCACTGCACTCCAGCCTGGGTGACAGAGCAAGATCCTGTCTCAAACCAACCAACCAAACAAAAAATAAATAAATAAATATATTTGAGCTAAAAGTATCATTGATCGGCTTTGGCAGATCATAAAAAGACCTACCCCTTCCCCCAAGGTAACAGATGCTTGTGCACAGCCGCAGCTGACTAACGAGGCAGGGATTATACAAGAGAGAAAAAAGATGCTGCAGAGGGACCTTAGTCACCTCTAGGCATATGATAGATAGGCTGTCATAACTTTTAAGCACCTTTTTCAAGGCCCACAGAGTTATACCACACTGTTTCCATCTGAATGCTTCAGAGAACAAGTTTCACGAAAGACAACCTGGTACCCAGAAGTAGAGGCAGGGCACTCTTAGCCAGCATGCACCTGGCATGAGAAATACTCTAGGCCTTTCTATACAGCAGATTAAGAAATATGGGGATCCCAGTTGGGTTAAGAATTAAGTGCCTTTCGAATTGACTTAGCGCTGGTGAGGGGAGACAGTGGAGAATGGTGGTGTCTTATTTTCACTGAAGGACATGGTCTACTTCACTGAAGTAAGGCCAGTTTGCATTTTTTCCAGTTATATGTGGAGTCTTGTGTTGGACTTAGCTGGCACTGTATTTCTACTTTATTCTTTTTTTTGAGACAGAGTCTCGTTCTGTTGCCCAGGCTGGAGTGCAGTGGCGCGATCTCTGCTCACTGCAACCTCCACCTCCCAGGTTCAAGCAATTCTCTTGCCTCAGCCTCCCAGGTAGCTGGGAGTGAGGCTCATGCCACCACACCTAGCTAATTTTTTTTTTTTTTTTTTTTTTTTGAGACAGAGTCTTGCTCTGTTGCCCGGCTGGAGTGCAGTGGCGCGATCTTGGCTCACTACAACCTCCACCTCCTGGGTTCAAGCTGTTCTCCTGCCTCAGTCTCCTAAGCAGCTGGGACCACAGATGCACAACACCATGCCCAGCTAATTTTTGTAATATTGGTAGAGACGGGGTTTCACCATGTTGGTCAGGGTGGTCTTGAACTCCTGACCTCAAGTGATCCACCCGCCTCGGCCCCCCAAAGTGCTGGGATTACAGGTGGGAATCACCATGCCTGGCCATCTACTTTATTCTTAAAAGTGGTCTTTAGAAATTGACCCCTAGGGCAGCTGTCCTGCCTGCCCCTCAGTCCAGTTCTGCATCTGTGCCATTGCTTCTTGGCACCCTCTCTGCTTCTCTAACCATCTTTAAATAGGTCGCTATCTCCCACCAGTGGGCAATGGAATGAATGTGTTAAGAAGAATTCTGCAGATAAAGCCCAATCTGATTTTTCCGCTGTTACCTGCTGTGTGTTTAGAGCCTGCTTGCCCATTGACCTGAGGCCTCACACCACTAGGCCTTGCCAGTGACTGCCTCACTGAGACCCCTTCGGATTTTTCATCCTGTAATGCTAATGAAAGCTTTAGCCAGTTGATGGCATCCCACTAATAACAATGTTGGCATGCATGGCCCTTTCATATCCTCTTGGCTAGTGATAAGTAGTCTGTGATTCCAGTTGGAAACGATTTTGACTCAAGGGGTTTCTTGGCCAGAGGTAAATTGTTTCTTTATATCTATACTGGTGGCCATCTGAATTGTATAAGTTTAAACATTTTTCTGTCAAAGAAGATATCTCAGATATAAAGTGTGACTTTTGGCTAAAGTATTCTAGGGAGACAGAGAATGGTGTCCAGGTTGGATTACTTAATATAAAAATAGAATCATATTCTCTTACTTGCATTTTTCTTTAAGCCACTTTTTTGACACACAGTACCAAAAGCATTTCAGAGGTCAGTGGCAGGGATCTGAATCCCCTCAAATGGAGCAACAACAAACAATCAACTAGTAAATACTATTTTTAAGGGATTTTTTTTTTTTTTTTTTTGAGATGGAGTCTTGGTCTGTCGCCCAGCCTGGAGTGCAGTGGTGTGATCTTGGCTCACTGCAACCTCTGCCTCCCAGGTTCAAGAGATTCTCCTGCTTCAGCCTCCTGAGTAGCTGGGATTACAGACGCACGCCACCAAGCCCGGGGTATTTTTGTATTTTTAGTAGAAAAGGGGTTTCACCATGTTGGCCAGGCTGGTCTCGAACTCCTGACCTCAGGTGATCCACCTGCCTCGGCCTCCCAAAATGCTGGGATTACAGGCGTGAACCACCACTCCCAGCCTATGGATTTTAAGGCAGCAAAAAACCCAGTTTCAGGTTCTGCCTTCTTAAACACAGCAAGATAAGACAGATTAGGATAAAAATATATGGATCCATATTTATTTAAGATATGCAGATAGAAATTGCCAAGTATTAGTGCCATGCACAGGGTTTAAGGTGACTAACTGCCTCAGTTTTCCCCGTATTGTCTGGGTTTTAGCACTGTAAGTCCCACATCCCAGGAAACACCTTGGTCCCAGGCAAACTGGAACGTTTGGTCACCGAGAGCAGGCCAATTCACAGAACTCAGGCCATGGCCAAAATGAATAGACTGTCCAGGTATTTTTATGGTTGATGTATATTATTTGTCTCAATTTATTTGTGTCTTAGTAAAAGAAGGGTTAAAATCTGAACCTCACACTCAGAATTGTTGTAAGAAACTGCCTTAATTAGTCACTAGGCAATTTGCAAATGTGAGATGGTATGAAATTATAAATAATAGCTTGGAGTGATTTTAATGTAGCTAGTAGACCTAACCTGGCTGATGCCAAGGTCTTGCTGTGTAACTATTAGAGCTTTCCCTATGGAGAAAATCTAGTCCATTGTGAGCAATTTCACATTTCTTTCATTCCTGCTAATGCTAGGCCACCTCTCAGGACAATCCAGGGCAACCTTGGCTCCAATTTTGTTTAACCCGGCTGGATGCAGCCAAATTATGGGCTTCTTTTTAGGTGGAGCATATTTTTGTGGGCTGTGGGAGACCTGTAATTCTTTTTTTTTTTCCCTCGTGCAAACCATTTATAGCTTTGGGGATATAAAATCCACAGGGTGCCCACAACAGTGTCACGCAACCAAAGGGCTTCCCACATGATCCATCTGGGACACAGTGGAGCCAGGGCCTCACCCAAGTCTCTGTCCACCCACTTTCAACTCCTCCTGCCCCCTCCCCCAATCCCCCAAGTGGGGCAGCAGCCTACAGAGCCTTTTACTTCTTTCACCGCTTGTGGTTCAGCAGCTTCAATTATCAGCCAGGTTTTCTTTTCATCGACAGAGCTATTGTTTGATGCTGCGCATTCATCCATCCATAAGCACCTCAAATATGTCTGACTCGCTACTTTCAGAACCATGGCAACAGCACAGCTTTGTGCAGGAGTCCTAGATTAGGAGGCAAAACCTCACTTTTCGGTCCAGCTCTGTCATAGCCTTGCTGAGATGTCTCAGGCAAATTGCCCCACCTCTCAGGACTTCTGTTTCCTCATCCATTAAATGAGAGGTTTGGATTAAATTAACTCTAAAGCACCTATAGCCTCTAAAATTCGATGATTCAATATAAGAGTGCTAACTGGCAGGGAAGATAGGAAGGAGAGGGAAGAGATTAAGAGATACAAAGCCCAATAAGGTGGAAGCCAGGGCTCGTGCAAGATCCTCAGTCAAAGGGCTGGCCAACTACTGTTTAGGACAGAAATATGTGCTACTGGATTCCAAGGAGTTTGTTGGGCTATGGTGTGATTTTACTCTTTTCCCACCATCATCCTAAACTTTTAGTCAAAGGGCTACTCAACCAGCCTTCCCTTGGGGCTAATATGGAGAAAAGCTTACCATGAAGTAAACAAAGATAACAGTAAAAAATTGGTTCTGGCCGGGCGTGGTGGCTCACCCCTGTAATCCCAGCAAGTTGGGAGGCCAAGGCACGTGGATCACGAGGTCAGGAGATGGAGACCATCCTGGCCAACATGGCAAAACCCTGTCTCTACTAAAATAAAATAAAATAAAATAAATTTAGCTGGGCATGGTGGTGCACTCCTATAGTCCCTGCTACTCCGGAGGCTGAGGCAAGGGAATCGCTTGAACCCGGGAGGCAGAGAGTGCAGTGATCCAAGATCATGCCACTGCACTCCAGCCTGGAGACAGAGCGAGACTCCGTCTCAAACAAAACAAAACAAAACAAAACAAATTGGTTCTAAGGAAACAACCCAGAAACCTATTAAATTGAAATCTATTTACAAATAGCTTATTTTCTCAGAACATTAAAAAAAAACAAAAAAAAAATTGCAGTTCGATACATCTCAGCAGGAGACCTTGCATTTAGCAAACAGTCCTACAAATGCAGATTCTTGGAAATTACTACACACTGCATGGCTGTACTGAGAGGAAGCAAGGAAACAGACATCATCACTGTTGTGTCCACTGGCCTTTACTCTGGACTCTACAGCCCTGGTCCTTTGTTCTTTACTTTAGGCATTCAGGAATTTTACTTTACTGGGATCTGATAACTCCTATGATTATAAAGGATCTAATTAATTAAAGCAGGCTCCAGAGGAAGATTACCACTGGAACTCTTCAGTTCCTGCTGTTATTGGTGGGCCTCAATTATTGCTATTCCCTTTACCCTAATTAACTTCTTGGATATAGTCCACAAAGGAAAATAGCAATTTAGATAGCTATTCTAGATTCTTTCATCCTGGGGTCTCTAGAATCCCAAGGGTATGCACAATAGTAATAATCTTGGAACTACTTTTGTAATTTCAAACCTCATATTAACAATTATGAATCTCTCTGAATCTGTTCCATTCTTTTTTGAATGTAGCTACCTTTGCATTCACTATACTCAAGCATGCACATTAAATAATGTCTGTCCAGGAATTCACTCAGGTCCAGTCTCTATTTACTATTTCATTCCACTGCTGGCTACATTTATAATCCCAACCTTGTGGTGCCTCCAGATATAAGCACTCGATAGCTTGCATTTGGTCTCTCTAATTTTTAAAAACTTTTTATTATGAAAAAATACATCGAAGTAGAGAAGGTAGATTAACAAACCTCCATGAACCTATCACAGAGTTTTCATATTACCAACTCACTTGATGCCCAACTACATTTGATGCCCAGAACAGTCATTTTTAACACACCCCTCCTCTACACGATGTAGTTAGTTTTGGTAATCCTTCCAAAATGAAACAAACAATAATAATGATCAAAATAGAAAGGCAGAAGGTGAAAATTTTCTTTTATTGAACTTTATAGATGTAATCATTTCAGTAAAAAAAATTATAGTACTAAAAAAGAAAAAGGCACGATATTTATTCAATAATGTTTATATTTCCCTAGCAATTTGAACTTTGACCCTTTGGTTACAGCCTGATATAATAGTATATTATGTACATAAGTGTCCACTAGCTAATAAGTAAATATGAATAAAACCAAAATGTTTACAAAAGGTTCAACTCAGGCAACTACTAAATCATAAGGCATATATATATATATATATATATATTTTTTTTTTTTGAGTCAAGGTCTTGCTCTGTCACCCAGGCTGGAGTGCAGTGGCGCAATCTTGGCTCATTGCAACCTCTGCTTCCCTGGCTTAAATGATCCTCCTGCCTCAGCCTCCCGAGTAGCTGGGACTACAGGCACACCATCATGCCTGGCTAATTTTTGCATTTTTAGTAGAGGTGGGGTTTCGCCTCGTTGCCCAGGCTGCTCTCAACCTCCTGAGCTCAAGCAATCTGCCTGCCTCGGCCTCCCAAAGTGCTGTGACTATAGGCATGAGTCACCGTGCCTAGCCAAAATGTCATATTTTATTTTCTTGATCCATTCTTCAGTTTTTAAAATAATTAATAATCAAGAAAGCAAAATACATTTCTATTTTAAAGATATTCAAAATCAGTAAAATGTTTCAGGTATGAACTATAATTTATATTTATCAACAACAAAATTACACCTTGCAGTTTATTCCGTTTCACTATTTCACAATTTTAAGCAGAAATAAACATTCCAAAATGTTACATAGAATGACAGAATTGAAGTACCTCAAGTTCTTTCTTTCTTTCTTTCTTTCTTTCTTTCTTTCTTTCTTTCTTTCTTTCTTTCTTTTGACTTTTACAATTGCTACACTTTTCTAGTTAATTTCAAATCTACTTTTTAAAGACAGGCACATGTGTTCCACAGGGTTAAAGACGTGCACTGCCGCAGAAGGGAGCTTTAATGATTCCTCACTAGTATAGACGTTTACACTTTCATTTTCTCTACAGACAATGGATCTTTTTATTGTCTGCATCTGGGGTGACCTGCTCCAACCACCCTTGCCCTTGGTGTGCCAATGCTCCATACATTTTAACACAGCCTGGGCACTATGTTATATAGTTACCCATAGTGACTTGGGGACCATGTCCTTCCCATTACTCTGGCTCTACCCAAGGCTTTGTCTTGTGATTCCTTATGATGAGTCAGCATGCCTGACTTTGTTCACACTAATTTCAGATTGGACCAGAAAATTCAGCTTTGACAATTCTGTAAGGTGCATGACTTTTCTGGCCATGCAGAAAGGGCCTCTCTTTAATAAAACTGCCTATTTTTTCTTTCTGTTCTCAGTGGACCAGCTAAAATAGAAGTTTTTGTTTTTTTTGTTTTTTAAAGACATAATTGAAAGCTTTAAGAAGCAGCCAACATACCCAAAATCCTACTTGATACCTTTTTACAAAGTGCTCTAAATTTCCAGCCTTAGGAGGCACATTGTCTGACCCCATGAAACAATAGGAAACAATTTAACCAGTTGCTTTGCTACTTTCTGAAAGGGTTGCCATTTTCCCTCTAGAGAAAGAGGGAGGCGCTAGCAAACTCAGTTCAGCAAATTCCACATTTTAGGGCCCATTACTTTAAATACCCCGTAAGTATTTACCAGGACACCAAATGGAAAAGAGATTAACTCAGGGAAATTTTGATAACAGCTAGGACACAAAGAAAACCAGTTGAGAGCCACAGTGTGGACAAGGACAGGTCGGCAAGACTAGACCAAGACAGGTTCGGAAGGCTAATAATTCAGTCCCTCTTCAAGCCAATGCTCTTTAGATGTTCATTCAATATTTGTTTTGTGGGAGAGAAATATTTTAAAATTTTCATTTGAGATTACTATCTAGTTTGATGAGAGTATGACTGAATTATATTTTAGCCAGCTATATAAAAATTCTCTTGTGGAGACCTGCGTTAACTGCCACCATATAGCCAATGTATTCTATTGATGTTTTCTTGCCTACTTATTACTAGGTGCCCTGGGCATCTGCACAGCTGGTACACTCCTTAATCCAAAGTTTGATCAGGACAAAGGAAAAAATAATTAGGAGCTCAGGGTAAAAGAGTATGATAAAGCCTGGTGGGCTATGGGCTATTGCCTTGTTTTTTGTTTCTGTTCATTTTTTCTTTTTTCTTTTTGTTATTTTAACTGTTGTGCTCTACTTGTTTTGCAACTATACTATTTATTTATTTTTGAGACAGAGTCTCACTCTGTCACCCAGGCTGGAGTGTAGTGGTGAGATCTCAGCTCACTGCAGCCTCTGCCTCCTGGGTTCAAGCTATTCACCTGCCTGGGCCTCCCCAGTAGCTGGGATTATAGGCACCCGCCACCATGCTTGGCTAGTTATTGTATTTTTAGTAGAGACGGGGTTTCACCACGTTGGCCAGCTGTTCTTGAACTTCTGACCTTAGGTGATCCATCCGCCTCGGCCTCCCGAAGTGTTGGGATTACAGGTGTGAGCCACTGCACCCAGCCGCAACTATACCCTTCATGAACCAAAGCAGCCAGTTCCATGCCAACTGTTAAGTATACTGAAAAATTCTGCAACCTAAAGTTAGTTATTTTTAAAAATGTCTTTTGAAGTTCTTTTAGAGGTATGCTGCAGTAATTTCGTGTTTGTTGCCCCCAGAATTAATTTCATGTGCCCCCTCAGTCAGTTGCCATGTCTCAGCCAATTCAGCGATCCATAGCCCCTTGGCTGAAAAGGAGATTGGGCCATTTTGAAGAAGAATACTACAATGCTGCAACAAAAAGATAGTATAAATCTTCCTACAACCCTTCTGCAAAGGATCTACATTCACTTACTAGACTGCTTGTACATGGGAAAAAGGGGAAAACCCCATAATTTTATGAAATTATGAGACACTGGCTCTGTAGTAGGTTGAATAATGTCCCCCCAAATTCGTTTCCACTTGGAACCTCAGAATGTGATCTATACGGAAATAGAGTCTTTACAGATGTTATTATAAAGTAAGGGTAAAATGAGATCATACTGGACTAGAGGAGGACCCAAATCTATGAAAATACTCTTTTTTGAGATACAGAGTAAGGGAAGAAGGCCATGTGTAGATGGAGGCAAAGATTGGAGTTATACAGCCGTAAGCCAAGGACTTCCAGGAGCTGCCAAGAGCTACCAGAAGCCAACAGAAGCTGGAAGCACCCTCCCCTACAGCATTTGGAGGCAGAGTAGCCCTGCCAACACCTTAATTTTAGACTTCTGGCCTCCAGAATTGTGAGAAATTATATTTCTGTTGTTTAAAACCACCAAATTTGCGGTAATTTGTTATTGCAGCCCTGAGAAATTAATACAGGTTCTAACTTGATGCTGATCTCTGAGGACCCAAAAGCCCACCAGAGGGAATATAGAGGTCAGGTAAACAAATGACATTTTGGCATAAGTCCATCCCACAGTGAGCCCAGTAGGTCCATGGACCCATGTATGGTTATTTTCCAAGTTCCTAAATGTATAATTGGAATAGACATGCTAGGCAACTGACAGAATATCCACACTGGCTTCCTGACCCATGGAGTTGTGGCTATCATAACAGGAACAGCTAAGTAGAGCATCTTGGAGCATCTCTCCTGATCAGAATAGTAAACCAAAACCAATACTGCACCCCTGGCGGCAACTGTCAATTTTAGTGATACCATCCAAAACCAGAAAGATCCCAAGGCAGTGATCACTATCATATCCCCATTTCACTCACCTGTTTGGATTGTGCAAGAGGTAGATACATTTTAGAAAATGACTACAGATTATTATAAATTAATTGGGGTTTTTTTTTGCAGCTGTTTTTCCCAATTTGGTATATATATTGGGGCAAATCATCTCAGACCTTGGCTCCCAATATACAGTTATTGATCTGGTGAGTGCTTTTTTCCTCAAATCAATTTAAAAGACCCACCAGCAACAGTTTGTTTTCAATTGGCAAGGATTTGCCTCAGGGTTATATCAACTCTTTTGCTTTCTGCAATCATCTAGGCTCAAGATACCTTAGTCATCTTACCACTCCAGGTAACTTTATGATGCTCTATTAATTGATAATCTGCTAATTAGGCCTGAGGAGCAGGAGATAGCAAGTACCAAAGACGTTAGCTAAACAGATGCACGCTATAGAGTAGCATGATATAAACCTCATGAAAATGCACCTTTTTACGAATCTTAGAGGTAATATGCACCTAATTTTGGTGAGTGACTACAAGCTGGTTTACTGAATCACCCAAAGGCTGGCAGTTCTGAATGGGGCTTAAAACAAGAGAAGGTTCAACAGCAATTTGTGGTCATGTGACCTGGCAGGTCCAGTGATACTCAAAGTATCTGTGGCAAATAGGGACACTTCTGACAACTTTGAACAGGAGAATCACAATGCAGACTCCTAGGATTTGTGGGCAAACCTGTGTTCTCTTCTTCAGATGACAATTCTCATCCCATGAAATTCCTTACTTGCTATTGGGCTTTGCTAGAGGCAGCAAGTGACAATGTAAACCAAGATGCCTATCACGAACTTGGTGGTACCTGGTCCAGCAGGTTCTAAGTTGGGAGTATGCTCAGCACGAATCCATCACCACATGAAAATAATGTGTGAGATGGGACTCAAGAAGATCCTAAAGACACAAGTAAGTTGCATGAGCAGTGCCTTAGACTCATACAGCACTTAGTCCTGTGGCATTGCCTCCTGTTTCTCAGTACAAACCTTATGGTGTCATGGGGAGTTTCTTTCAATCAGCTGACTGAGGGAGAAAAACTCATATTTAGTTTACAAATGGTTCCAGAAGTAGACTGCTGCAGGATTACAGCCCAAATCAGGTGCATGTAAGAGAGTAGTAAAGAGAAATTCTTCCAATGGGCAAAACTGAGAGAAGTACATTTGGTTACCCACCCTGTCAGGACTGCAAATAGGCAGTCATTCATAAGCAGTGGATAGATGTCAGAGAGAACAGGATTGGAAAGAACAGGATTGGAAGATTGGTGATTGGAGGATTGGAAAATGGCATAAGGATAGACATCTTGAAGCGGGCAGGGGGTATGAGGATATTTGTTTCCCTTGTGAATGCTCACTGCAGAGAAGGCCATCAAAAAATCAGAGTGATGGGTAGAAGTATTCTGTGGCTCTCAGACACTCCAGTCCTTACTCAATGGGTCCATGTCCTAAGTAGTTGTGGGCTCAACTATACGAGCTTCTCACCAAGGTCGATATGGCTACTGCCATTGCTAAGTGCCTCATTTGCCAATAGCAGGGACCCATGCAGAGTTCCTGGGGGGACCCAGCAGCCACCTGGTGATGGGTTTATTACATTCAACCTTATCCACTATAGGAGAGGCAAAAGAAGAATAGAGAAAATCAATGAAACTAAAGTAAAAGAAATTGCTGCATTTTGCATTCTCTACCAAAAGGAAGAAAACACAGCTCCTGGTCTGCCCACTTTGAGTTTTGGAGGCAACACATTTCACACCTAGATATGTTGCTCCAGTCAGTATTCAAGGTGACACCAAAGGTTTTCAGTTTTTGAGTAGAGCCCAGAGCAGGAAGACTCTGCAGCAAGTCCAGGCTTTGCTGCAATCAACCCTGCCACCTGGGCCACATAATCCACCAGATCTTATGTTATTGGAAGTATCATAGGTAAGGGAACACGCAGTAAGAAGTTTATGGCAAGCTCCAGAAAGAATCATCCCAGTGCAGACCTCTGAGATTCTGGAGTAAGTTCATGCCATCCACATCAGAAACGATGTGCCCTTTGAGAAGCAGCTCTTGGTGTGTTACTAGCAGGGATAGAGCACTTGATCATGAAACACCAAGTGACTATGATTCTGAAACTATTAACCATGAGCTGGGTTTGTCACATACACCAAGTCATAAAGTCAGATGGTCTCAGCAAAGCAGCGTAAGTCAACAGTGGTACTCGGGATTGAGCCCAGGCAGGACCTGACGGTATGAGACAGCTGCATGACCAGGTAGCCTGGAGCCCCATGTCACCCACTATAGTTGTGATCATATGGGAGGTCCCACTGAACCAGCGGAAAGACCTGCCCAAGTTTAGCTTATAAACTGGTGAGTTTTATTTGTGGGTGTTTTAAGGGGTGGCCTTGAAAGACGGTTGAAAAGGGAAAATCTTCCCAATGGGTGGTCCGGAGAGCAGTACACCTGGTCATCCAGTGTGTGTGGAAGAAGGCATTCAAGGTAAGAATACATACAGGTTCCCAGAGAGTGGATCCGATCAGGGGCTTAGAAGAAGAAAAAAGACAAAATGACTGAAGACAAGGAGGTCTGGGGTGAGGGTATGTGGCTGGATGTAGACATGGGCACATGCATAAGGATTTTTGGATCACACATTAATACTTGCACTTTCATGGCCCTAATATGAAATGCCTATCAATTTTGCAACCTAGGCACCTCCGTTGATTCACCCTACTCCTAATCTTGCAAAGAAAAATCACACATTTTCACCAAACCCTGTTGTTTATACATGCCCAGATTCAAGTAAAAGGGACATAGATCCAACCTCTCAACAGGCGGAAGAGCAAAGACGTTTGAAATGATCACATAAACACCATGCTTAACATAGATGCTTGGTGGCAAATGTCAATATTTTTCTGGAAATGACATACAAAGAGGCTCCCATTCTATCTCAAAGTGAACAAATGGGCCATGAATGAAAGCATGCTATTCTCCAAACAGAAAAAATTGTGGTGGCTCAAACCCAAGTCATAGTAAAGTCTTCCCCAACTACCACTTTAACTTAGACTAATATTAGATGAATTTGTAGGATTATAGAAAGCATACTTCTCTGCAGTTTCATGGGTTACTATTTAGATTTAAATTTCATAAATGGAGTCAACAATCAGCTGAAGGCATTACTGACTATAAAAGTATTTCAGGCCAGGTACGGTGATTCATGCCTGTAATCCCAGCACTTTGAGAGTCTGAGGTGGGCAGATCACTTGAGGTCAGGAGTTCGAGACCAGCCTGGCCAACATGGTGAAACCCCGCCTCTACTAAAAATACAAAAAAGTAGCCGACATGTTGACGGGCAGCTGTAATCCTAGCTACTCAAGAGGGTGAGGGAGGTGAATCACTTGAACCCAGGAGGTGGAGGTTGCAGTCAGCCGAGATCGCGCCACTGCACTCAAGCCTGAGTGACAGAATGAGACTCCATCTCAAAAATAAATAAATAAATAAATAAATAAATAAATATTACAGTGTACCCATTTGGAGAATTTTATAGGTGCTATCCTTGATAAGATCAACATTAGATCATCCTGAATTTGACATTTATAATAAACACCCTCAAAATGTGCTTCTTTCTTGTTTTTGTTTTTGAGATAGGGTTTCACTTTGTCACCCAGGCTGGAGTGCAGTGGTGCAATCACAGCTCACTGCAGCCTTGAACTCCTGGGCTGAGGTGATCCACCTCAGTTTCCAGGGTAGCTGGGACTACAGGTGTGTGCCACCACACCCAATTAATTTTTTATATTTTTTTTTTTTAGAGATTGGGTTTTGTCATATTGCTTGGGCTGGTCTCGAACTCCTGGGCTCAAGCAATCAGCCTGTCTTAGCCTCCCAAAATTCTGGGATTACAGGTGTGAGCTACTGTGCCCGGCCTGTGCTTCTTGATTTAATAAAATTTGGCATTTGTGATCATGAAGTGATCATGTAAAACTTATCTCTACTGCTTCCTTCCATGTTGATGTGGTTTGACTGTGTCCCCACATAAATCTCAACTTGAATTGTTATCTCCCAGAATTCCCATGTGTTGTGGGAGGGACCCAGGGGGAGGTAACTGAATCATGGGGGCTGGTCTTTCCTATGCTATTCTCGTGATAGTGAATAAGTCCCACGAGATCTGATGGGTGTATGAGGAGTTTCCACTTTTGCTTCTTCCTCATTTTCTCTTGCCACTGCCATGTAAGAAGTGTCTTTCACCACCCCCACACCCTACCACGATTCTGAGGCCTCCCCAGCCACATGGAACTGTAAGTTCAATTAAGTAAACCTTTTTCTTCCCAGTCTCAGGTATGTCTTTATCAGCAGTGTGAAAACAGACTAATACAGTAAATTGGTACCAGTAGAATGTGGCATTGCTGAAAAGATACCCCAAAAACTAGAAGCAACTTTGGAACTGGGTAACAGGCAGAGGGTTGGAACAGTTTGGAGGGCTCAGAAGAAGACGGGAAAATGTGGGAAAGTTTGGAACCTCCTAGAGACTTGGTGAATGACTGACAAAAATGTTGATAGTGATATAGACAATAAGGTCCAGGCTGAGGTGGTCTCAGATGGAGATGAGGAACTTGTTGGGAACTGGAGCAAAGGTGACGCTTCTTATGTTTTCTCAAATAGACTGGTGGCTTTTTTGCCTCTGCCCTAGAGATTTGTGGAACTTTGAACTTAAGAGAGACAATTTCAGGTATCTGGTAGAAGAAATTTCTAAGCATCA
Organism: Macaca nemestrina; assembly: GCF_043159975.1. NCBI lineage: Eukaryota > Metazoa > Chordata > Mammalia > Primates > Cercopithecidae > Macaca > Macaca nemestrina. Next base: position 38,288,814 of record NC_092125.1, read on the forward strand.
AAGCATTCAAGAGGTGACTTGGGTGCTGTTAAAAGCATTCCATTTTAAAAGGGAAACAGAGCATAAAAGTTCAGAAAATTTGCAGCCTGACAAAGCAGTAGAAAAGAAAAACCCGGACGGGCACGGTGGCTCACACCTGTAATCCCAGCACTTTGGGAGGCCGAGGTGGGTGGATCACGAGGTCAGGAGTTTGAGACCAGTCGGACCAACATGGTGAAACCCCTTCTCTACTAAAAATACAAAAATTAGTTGGGCGTGATGGTGTGCGCCTGTAATCCCATCTATTCAGGAGGCTGAGGCAGTAGAATCGCTTGAACCCGGGAGGCGGAGGTTGCAGTAAGCCGAGATCACAACACTGCACTCCAGCCTGGCTGACAGAGCCAGATTCTGTCTAAAAAAAAAAAAAAAAAAAGAATGACGAATGACTGAAACTATAGCCACCTCAGGAAAGCAAAATAATAGTAATAATAGCTAACATTGATTGAGTGGTTACTATGTGCCAGGCACTTTGCTAAGCACCTTCCATGCTTTGTCTCCTTTAACCTTCATAATAACCATATGAGAAGATACATTAGTATTATTACAGAGGAAAAAAGTGAGGCTTAGAGAGGGTAAGTTGACAAGAATTAGTAAGTGGCAGAATTGGAATCAAAATGCTATTTTGGTCTCCCCAAGATGTGAACTGAGGGAGCAAAACAAAATAAGAATGTGAGGGCCTCCAGGGTGGAGGTGAAACGGATCAACAGAATGAGGGTGAGGTACAGAGATAAAGTAGGTGAGATCAAGTAGTTCAGAAAATGAAGCCCACAAGCACTCGATATAAGAACCGTGTATCTCTTCAGAGCAGGGGCAGTTCGTGGGAGGCACTGTGCCAGCCAGGAGGTAGTTAGAATCTACAGGAATGCGAGGTCATAGAACCAGGATCATACAAAGTCGAGAGTGCACAGGGCATTACCCTACTGTTTAGCTGTTCGTCCTAGGGTGTCTCAAAAAGAGAAGATACACTAGAAGTTACATTTAGAGGTACCTGGCATTTGGACTTTTAGCTATATCTCTGAGTTCCAAAGAAATAAAGATATGTCTCTTCTCAGGCCCAGCAACTACTGAAATGGTTTTATTTTATAGATCTATATAGTTGACATATATTAGAAATGACTTTGTATAACCTATACCTTTACTGGCTAAGTTAGCAGAGAGAACATTCAGCTCATTAAATATTCAGCAGTATTTACTTAGTTTACAAGCTGTTGCGACTTTGCCCTGCAACAAATTAGGTTAGTACTAACCTAACAGCTTATAAAATACTACTTCTATAGTTAGTAACTTACATAGTAATCAAACTCCTTTTAAAACTGTATAGTTTTTGGCAAATTAAATTATGTTTTAAATATCTGCTGAATCCAAAACACCATGCTTACATTTTTTAAAGGTTTTATATGGTAAGTCATCTTAGGGTAGAGAAAATCTGAATTGGCCTTTCTATTTTCAGTCCCATAGTGGGGCTTGAGTCACTGTGTTCCAGGCTCATTGAATTAGTGATAATAGAAAAGGGCACAAAAAGGTTATCAGGAACCAGGGTTATCTGGTATATTTGCTCTGCTCTCCCCGGCACCTCTCAGTGGTTGCTCCTGCCTGAGCATGCTCCTCTTTTCCATCTGTGTTGTTTTTCACCCCAGCATACTGTTGGAAGGGGTGTTCAGAAGGCATTTGACTGAAGGGTACTTGGAAAGACCAAACCCAAACCACAGTAGTGACCAGATACTTAGTGGCAGCCCCAGCTGCAGGTATGGCAAGAAGTGGCCAAGGAGGGGGAATCTCCATGACCACAGAGGATGCAGTGGGCATCAGGGACCTGGCATTTGCTGTCAGAACAATCCAGCCAGGGTAACAGGTGGTGTTGCAGGAGGTGGGTGGAGTACACAGCAGGGATTTGGGGAACAGGAGATCCATGGAGATCCAGACATGCTGACAGCTCTCAGCATAGGGTTATCTGGCAGCTCAGAGCAGTTGCTTTGCCTGGAGAGGTTGGGTACTCAGCCTGGCTGAGGCTTGTCTGGGAGAATTTTCTGTGTCATTGTTGATCCTGATTGTGAGGAGCTGTAGGTGCCCCTACAGCTCAGTGGGAAGATAAAAGCCCAACAAGTTGGTCTGGAAAATTGAAGACCGGCAAGTGGGTATGGTCATAATAATTTTAATTTTTTTTTTTTTTAATTAGAGTTCTGGCCAGGCACAGTGGCTCACACCTGTAATCCCAGCACTTTGGGAGGTCGAGGCTGGCAGATCATCAGAGGTCAGGAGTTTGAGACCAGCCTGGCCAATGTGGTAAAACCCCGTCTCTACTAATAATACAAAAATTAGCCAGACATGGTGGCGAGCACCTGTGATCCCAGCTGCTCGGGAGGCTGAGGCAGGAGAATCACTTGAACCGGGGATGCCGAGGTTGCAGTGAGCTGAGATTGCACCACTGCACTCCAGCCTGGGCGAGAAGAGTGAAACTCCATCTCAAAAAAAAAAAATTAGAGTTCTCTTTTCATTTTTGGCCTTCCTAGACTGTGCAGGTGTCAGCAGGAAGACCAGCCATCCACTTTGGCTACGGCAGCGAGGCTTTCTGGTCAGTCTAGAAATCAGTAGGTATGGAGATTGGCTTGCAAGTACTCGTCAGAGCTCCTATTTTCTTTTCAGGAGGCAGCTGTATGGAGGCCAATATGCAGACAAGGGAAGTAACTCAGGCATTTTTGGGGGAGAGGTACAGAAAGAAGAGAAACAAACTGACTGCTGTTCTGAACAAGAACTATGACTATATGTGGTATTCTCAGAAGGGTGAGGTCTAGGACACTTGAATAATTTGGCTATACTGTGAATGATGTTACCTAGACAGAATGTTTATCCCAATTAAGTGACAGATAGGGAACTAAGGTATTGAGGGTCTCAGGTATAATGTCCTGAGGGGTCCCATGAAAGCAAAGATAACAGAAGGTGTATCTCTTATGCCTCTTAGAGCTGTACGAATGCTGTAACTTAGGGATCTATAAAGCCCTAAGTCAAGCAGAGGCACAGGTGGAAAAAGGAGCAAATTTGATAACCGAGAGAAGAATGCCTGGTGATCAAAGCAAGGAGACAAACCTGAGGCTGCCATCAGGTGCGGAGTATGAAGTTTGGCTGTCATGGGACACATGGTATTCAGTAGCGGGTGGGGTGTGCACAGAGGGGAAGGCTGGACACATATCTGAATCAGGGCCATGGCCCAGGGCTGATATTTTCTGAAATGCCTAAGGTGTGATGTGTGGGCAGGCCACTATAGTTAGAGTGACACAGACAGAGTGACAGAATAGAACAAACAGCAGAATCAGTTTAGTGTTGAGTGTGTTCATCTGGTTAGACTAATTTCCTAGTCGCAAAGATAAAACTGAGAACATGTTTTTCTCCTCTAGCCAAGTGGTCCTTTACAGGCAGATTAAAGACACCAGCTATAGATAAACACGAAAGCAGCTTTACTGCTACTTCCCTTCGTTTTCAGTTCTGGTGGGCAAGTAAGGCGTCTCCCACTCCAAGAGAGAGCAAAGGTTTATAGCTCTTGCTACTCCCAGCAGGGTGCAGGGCATGCTTATGGCAGAGAGGGGACTTGCCATCCCAGCCTCCTGCAGGCCCTAGGATGGCCTGGGTCTAGCCAGAGAAGGGCAAGAGTGAGTCAGCAAGTTATAATGGGTTTAACAGTAACAGCAGGGGTGGAGTTCACGTTCTGTTTCCTCAGGCTTCCAGAAAGAAAACCAGAGATCTCTTATGTAGGACTAAGCAAGTATAATCTTGTCTTACTGAGTATAGCCAAGTATTCACAGTTTGGGTCACCGTGCATGGAACTGTTAGCAGTGGAGAATCTGTATGGGTCGGCAGCAATCTCAATTCTTGCCTCCTCTGAAGAAAGAATTCCACTGAGGGGCATAAGGCAGAGGGAGAGACCAAGGCAAGTTTTAGAGCAGGAGTGAAAATTTATTAAAAAGCTTTAGAGTAGGATTGAAAGGAAAAGATACGTGGAAGAGGTCCAAGTGGGCCACTTGAAGGACAAGTGAGGTTTGACTTAGAGTTTTATATGTTGGCATACTTCTGGGGTCTTCTCCCCTAATTCTTTCCTTGAGGGTGGTTTGTCCATATGTGTGGTGACCTGCTAGCACTTGGGAGGTGAGCATGCACAGTGTGTTTACTGGAGTTGTACTCATGCTCACTTGAAATATTCTTCCCTTTACTGGTGACATGCCACCGGAAGATCATATACCATTTAAACTCCGCCACTTTGCCTCTTACTGCGCATGTGTGAGTTCCCAAGCCCAACTCCTGGGATCTTATCAGGAAGCTGATCACTAGTTTCAGGTTTCTTCTATCTATAGGGAGACTGCCTTTCCCTGGAGCTGGCTGCAACCAATTATTATTTTAGAGAGACAGTTAACAATGGCCCGACCATTACCTGATGGTCACCTGACTTTCCCCGGTGGGGTGTGCGGGCCCTCTTCTGTCCTGTTTGTGTTTGACTAGCTACCTACTGTAACAGGATGACCATATAATTTATCATTCAAACTACTAGACACTTTTGAGAGTGAAGGGGGGCACTATTAGTTATGTTGGCAAAACAGGTGTGGATGTGGCTATCTCTGGATAATCAATATCTACAGCCACCCAACTCATATATGATAACCCAATCCTTTCCATTTTTTCTAAAAAGCTAGCCATGCTCTTAAATTAAAACACAGCATTTGAGTCTAAAGTCGGATTGCCAGTTAAAATACAAGATGCTCTGTTAAATTTGAATTTCAGATAAATGAATACTTGTAAGTATAAATATGTCCTAAATATTTCATAAGACATACTAAAAATTATCACGGTTTATTTGAAATTCAAATTTAACTGGGCATTTTGTATTCTTATTTGCTGCTGACAACCCTAGTCTAACTATGGTTAGACTAGTTTAACTAGTCTAAAGTTAAACCACTGTGTTGTATTCAATTCTATCATCCTGCTTACGATGTAAGTCTTTTAGGCTCCAAGTGATTTAGGACATAGTCTGGTTAGCAAAAGGAGAAAACTGAGGCATCTGTTCCAATTGGACCAGTCACCTGAGCCACTAAAATCAGTTTTCTTTTCTTTTTTTTTTTTTTTTGAGACGGAGTCTCGCTCTGTCGCCCAGCCCAGGCTGGAGTGCAGTGGCACGATCTCGGCTCACTGCAAGCTCCGCCTCCCGGGTTCACGCCATTCTCCTGCCTCAGCCTCCCGAGTAGCTGGGACTACAGGCGCCCACAACCGCGCCCGGCTAATTTTTTATATTTTTAGTAGAGACGGGGTTTCACCGTGGTCTCGATCTCCTGACCTTGTGGTCCGCCCGCCTCGGCCTCCCAAAGTGCTGGGATTACAGGCGTGAGCCACCGCGCCCGGCTTAAAATCAGTTTTCTTAAATGTCACTGAACTAGGAATAGGCTGGGACTAAGTCCCAGTGCCTGGGGTGAACCAGGCCAGCAGGTGAGTGTCCTCAGCTGTGGGACAAGGAGCTTAGTAGATAAGCATCTTTTCCCTTCTCAATGTCCACCTTTGCTTGATCTCCTAGGCCAGCGGTTCTCACGACTCAATGTTCACCTTTGCTTGATCTCCTAGGCCAGGGGTTCTCACCACTCAGTGTCCACCTTTGCTTCATCTCCTAGGCCAGCGGTTCTCCCCACTCAATGTCCACCTTTGCTTGATCTCTTAGGCCAGCGGTTCACACCCCTGGCTGCATATTAGAATCTCCTGCGGAGCTTGTAAACCCACTGATGTTTGAGCCCCACTCCAGACCAATTAGATTGGGATCTCCAGGGGCAGGCTGTGGCATCCATAGGTTCCAAAAGGTACCCAGGTGATTTTAAGGTTCTAACGAGAACGATTGTCCTATACCCTCACTCTGTTCCCAGTGGCATCAGTTCTTCTTATTTCTTCTCCTTTAAATGCCCTCCTTGTAGTACTGGACATTTTATAGCCCAGAAAATATGACTGGAGCACCTGTTCTGTGTTAAAATGGTGGCATGGATGGGATTTGCCCAGAAGGGTTCCTTGTCCTTCTATGACCTTGTCTTGTGCTGACTCCTGGCTCTCTGCAAGCCTCCCTTCTCCTCCCTCCTGCTTCAGCCTCTCTTCAACTTTGGCTTTCCTTGTCTCCTCCTTCATTGCTTGTAACACATCAATTTCCATTTTGCAGCTGACTTCCTTTCAGACCCATCCAGTGGCTGTCCTCTTGGCTTGGACTGAAGACCCCCTCTGGAGAACTATCTCTGCAGCCTATACTGATGACACTGGCCACTGTCCAGGGCTCCACCCCAGCGAGTCCAAGCCCCAGACATTTAGCCTCAGAGAGAATCCAGATTTTGCATTTCCAGTGCAGGGATTGATGGCGCCTTCAAGGATAGTGTATCAAAGTGCCAATTTCTTTCTAACAAGGGGGGAGGATACCGCTGACAGCAGCAGAAAGGGGTAGCAGTGGTTTGCTTTCCAAATGGTAATAAGAAGGGCCTGGCAGTGGCACCCTGTCCACGCATCATTAACAATGGACTCTCCTGCTTCATTTGGAATTCGACCCAATGAACCTGAATAAACTCTGGACAATGACCAGCACAGAGCTCTGAGCAGGATACAGCAAGATTATTTGCTTTACTCATCCACTGAGTACCTACCATATGGCAAATACTATGCTATATGCAGAGTGTACACTGGTGAGTAAAACAGATATGGTCCCTGGAGCCTATGAATCTTACCATCTAGCCACAAATAATAAAAAGTAAGAAGAATCTGAAGGAAAACTGGGACAGAAATGATCTTAGCCAAAAGGCTGAGAAGAGATCACAGTGCTTTTTAAAGGTAGCATTTCACCCAGACAATAATCAGTCCCTCTGGCCTTCTTGAGGTGCAGGGCCACACATTCAAATTCTTTAATCAAACAACAGGCTAGTGCAAATGGAGCTATTTCTTAAACCCAGCTGTTTACACAGCAGCTACAAATCTGTTCAGAAAGAATCCCCCACCATCCACAACTGTCTATTGAGCAGATGTGCAAGAGTATTTGTCTCTCACCACCAGGGTTGCAGTCAGGACAAGAGAGCAGGTTTGAATGTCTTCGGCTCCTAGAACTTCACAAGCTGTGTCTTCAGTGCCCAGAGGCGGCTGCAACCTCTTCCCAGTTCTCCTCTCAGAACAATGGCGATTTTTTTTAGAGGCGTAATAAGGAAGGTTTGCATTGAATTATTAAACAATGGGCATTGAAAAATATGTTTTCTTTGACCTCTGTACCTCTAGCTTTTACCAGTCAGTGTTTTCTTGTACCAAGGCTAAGATATGTATAACACTGAAATGGATGTATTCTTATATAATATTTTACAAGCTTTTGAAAACCTGTGCCCTTTAATAAATTTTAAAACATCTTATGCCCTTCTTTCATTTTCTGAAATTCAAAATAAATTAAATATCAGGGGACACAAAAGCACGAGAAGAAAGCACTGCTTTGTTTTCAAACCAGGCCCCAAGCCACTGCCCTTGAGATTCTTGTGGGTGAGCACAAGCGCCACTCCCCCCTCCAGTTCCTGAGACTCATTGTTCCAAATGGTAATATTAACATTTGCCATGTTCACTCGTGGATAACTTTCCATTATTTCAGTTGTAAACATTTCCTATGTGAAATAAAATATGAGATGCGACCAATGAAACAATAGAGTTTAAACAAATCAAACAAGAATTTTTGCAAGCAAAGGAGCATCATGCTTTGAAATGGCCACTTTTGGGGGCCATGCTTCTAGGGCTAAAATACACATGCTTCTAGGGCTAATACCTTGGCTCCAAAAATTGGGAGGTGCTCATTTAGTGCAGCAGAAAGGAATATAAGCTTCGGAAGCAGGTGATCTGGATGCAAATCACATTCTGCCACGTTTTAGCTGTTGCCACTTTGACCTAGTTGTTTAACTTCTTTCTGAGCCTCAGTTTCCTCAATGGTAAAAGGAGAAAAAAGATAAGAAAAAATGAATGCAAAATGTCTGCACATCTCAGGAAGCTAGTAGTTACCAAGATTAGAACTATCACTAATGATATGTCTTTTCCTTAGAGATCTTTTAGGTGTATATATATATATATATATAATCTCATGTCTTTGGTCTAATTAAGAGAATAGAAGTGGATAATAAATGGCTAGCCATTCTAGTTTTAGTGGGAAAAAAACTGTTGCTATAGTCACTATCCTACAATTTTATGTGGTTCGTTAAATGACTCTGAAGTTCACTCCAAAACATGTTTCCTAAATGTTCTGAACGACCACATTCTCCTTAGAATTGTGCACAGACTGGCTGGGTGGCCACTTTGAAGGGATTCAATTCCTTTGAATGTTTAAGTAAGTTGTTTGGTGTTAAAGAAATTCTCTTTGTTTTATGGTCACACCACAAATATGGACCCTGTAAAAAAGGCTTAATTATTGCAAATCTGCCTTGTCATTTCCTCTGTGTCCAGATATATGCCTTTTTAGAATAGTGATGTGTAGTGAGCAGGTTTTTTTTTTCCTTTTTAATTTTTTTCCCTTTGATTCCTGAACCTTTGTCATCGACACAGGAAAATTAGACCCAGTCCCTGCTACTAAAAGCTACCACGATCATTCCACAGTTTCACACGCTTTCAGGTTTCCATTTTCCTTCTCTCACCCCAGATGCCTGGCATACGCGATAGCAGCAAAAACAAAGTCTGTTGCATTTTTGGAATGTTATTAACACTGAAGCAGCCCAGGGATTGCAACAGCTAAGATAGGGATCCCCACCCCCAACTTTTTTCTCACTAGAGAGCAAAGAGCAACTCTTAAATCCAGAGAGCAAGGAACACTTTGTCCAGAAGAGGCACCCAAATGCATTGAATGCACTGATTTCCCTCTGCTTGCCACCCCAGCCTTCACCACCCCATCTCGACTTTCCTACAGGAAAACCATGTTAGGTGTTAGACAATGATGCTACACAATAGAAATATAAATCCAGTGTTTGTCTAGGATAATAGAAATGGTACTGCTGAACTCCACCCTTCCTTCCATTGACAACATCAGAGAGAGAGAGTTAGTGAGGGGCAAAATCTTCTGTGATTGTCTCTGTATGGATGTTGAAATTGCTTCCCCCCAGGGTCTTCTAGGGTTTTTAAGCATAAAGGTGTTCATCCAACTGAAAAAATCGTATGTCTATAAGCAATTTGAGAATAAGCGTGTCTGGCAATGCACATTTTTTTAAGGACGAGAAAATGCAGCATGAAATGTGTTTATGTATGCTGCGTCGGGGAACTTCTGAACCTATCACTGTCATCTGGAAGTCTTTAAGAGGGAAGCTCTTGAGGCTGTTGGATTATAAAAGTCATTCTCTCATTTCTGGGACTTAAGGACATGTCTCTGAGCATAACAAATGTGCGATCCCAAATGAAGGTGCTTTGAGCTTAACGGAAGAAAGGTTTATCTTCAACACTGACACTTCTACTTCTCTAATAAAATCATATTGTGCCTCTTTTTTTTATTAAAAGGTTTCTTTTTTTCCTAGGGCTGATGGGATTCATCTCCTAAAGCTGGTGTGGTTGGCAGTAATAGGCCTGAGTAGATTTAGCTAGTATGATCAGGAGGTTGGTTACAGGGGAATTGAGAAAATAAGTAAACATATTGAGAATGATGGGAGCCAGGCCACTCACTGTTGGAGAGATCTGCATTTGAGGAGTTACAAATATAGAATGAAAGAAGGCTAGAATAAATGCTGTGGTGTTGGAATAGAACTGAAAGTATTAGTGTGAACTTCTGATTTTTAACGTAAATACATGACAAAGATTTATGTGTATTGTGTGTGTATATATAAATATATACATATATAGAGATACACATATACATGCGTAGACATATCTATCTACCTACATACCTAATTTCCTAGCTCTATCTCCACAGAGTGCCTGAAAGTAAAGGCACCCAAGTAGCAATAAGCATACATAGCATCCACATCATGGCTTCTAGATATTATTCTTTATTAAAAGGAAATAGGACTCCATCAGGAAATGGCTGATTCCAGGATGTGGTAGGCTTAAAACTGGCCCACTCGAAGATACCTACATCTTAACCCCTGGAATTGTAAATGTTACCTTATTTGGAAAAAGGATTTTTGCAGATGTGATTAAGTTAAAGATTTTTAAATGAGATTATCCTGGATTAGGCAAGTGGGTCCTAAATGCCATCACAAGTGTCCTTATAAGAGAAAGACTGGGGAGATTACAGACAGAAGAGGAGACAGCGTGACTATGGAGGCAGTGATTCAGTCACAAGTCAAGGAGTGCCAGCAGTTACCCCAAACTGGAAGGGGCAAGAGATAGATTCTCCCCTAGAGCCTCTGGAGGGAGTGTGGTCCTGCCAATACCTAATTTCAGCCCAGTAATACTGGTTTCAGACTCCTGGCCTCCAAATTTTTAAGGAAATAGTTTCTGTTGTTTCCAAATCTGCGGTAATTTGAAACGGCAGTCAAAGGAAGCTAATATACAGGCGTGGGGCAGGGAATGTCCAAGATGAGCCTGGAGCATCTTCTTGGGCCAGAAAGTGAGGTGATGCTCAGGATGAAAAAGGACACAGGGACCAGCCTGAAGGGACTTCCACGGGCCAAAGTGAGGGCAATAAAGAATCAAAGGGAATATCAAGAATAAAAGACAGGTGCGGTGGCTCATCCCTATAATCCTAGCACTTTAGGAGGCTGAGGCTGGTGGATCAACTAAGGTCAGGAGTTCGAGACCAACCTGACCAACATGGTGAAACCCCATCTCTACCAAAAAATTACAAAAATTAGCCAGGCATGGTAGTATGTGCCTGTAGTCCTAGCTATTCAGGAGACTGAGGTGGGAGGATTGCTTGAACCCAGGATGTTCAGGTTTCAGTGAGCCGTGATTGTGCCACTGCACTCCAGCCTGAGCAACAGAATGAGATCCTGTCTCAAAAACAAGAAAGCAGAGAGAGAGAGAGAGAGAGAGAGAGAAGAAAGAAAGAGACATGGAATTAGAATATCACCATTTGGCAACCATCAGAATGGAAATTAATTTGGACAAGAATCATCAATGGATGCAAAAAGTAGTGGATGACAGTTTGATGAGAAACGGGATCTTTACATCATCTCACAGTATCTTCTAACAAAATACTTGTTAACTCTTATTACTCCTTTTTAATTTAACATCACCAGTAATGAGACAAATGGACATCATGTACCCTTGATATGGTAGACTGAGAACAAAGCATTACTCTGTGGTGTTCCTGCCAAAAATGCATGACCTAAAGCTAATCATGAGGCAGTATCAGACAAACCTGAACTGAGGAGTACTCTACAGACAACTACAGACCCTTTGAAAATGTCAAAGGCATGCAGGACAAGGAAAGGCTGAGAAACTGTTCCAAATTAATTGCTTCCAACAACCAATCCTTAACTGCATTCTGGACCCATAAAGGATATTATCAGGACAGATGGTAAAATTGGAAGTTTATTTGTGAATAAGTGGTAACATTGTATTGATGTTTTTACTTAGTTATGCAGGAGAATGTCCTGCTTTTAGGAAATGCACACTAAGGTATTAGATAATGAGACATTATGTCTGCACCTGCCTCTCAAATTGTTCAGCATAGTAATGTATAAAAATACGCAGAAAGATTAAAAGACAAATGTGGTAAAATGTTAACAATTAAGGAATCGAGGTAAAGGGCATATGGGAGTTTGTTGTAGCATTCTTGGAACATTTTTGTAAGTTTGAAATGATTTCTAAATGAAAAGTTAAAAAGAAAAAAAGATAATTATTCTACCATGGTACCCTGTAACTTTCATTCAAAAAGTACTTATGGAATTCCCATTCAGAAAGTGAAACGGCGTTGGAGGAAAATCCAGGGTACCTGGTTCTGCCACTCTCTGGGTCCCCTTGGGCAGGTAACTTAACCTCTTGGAACCTCCGTCCCTCAGCTTTATTATTCTCTGCTTTTCTACACCTAAGGCAATTGATTTCACTAGTTGGTTTAGTTCTGATTTAGAAGGAACCAACAATGGCATAGTTAAAAATCATTACTGTGGAATGGGGAGTGGCTGCTAGTGAATAATTGAATGTCATTTCTTTTTGGAGGCAAAAATGTGCTAAAATTAGATTGTGGTGATGGCTGAATAACTCCATGAAAATAGTCAAAAACATTGAATCATGCACTTGAATGAGTGAATTATTTGGTCTGTAAATGATATCTCAAGAAAGCCGTAGAACTCATTGCTGTTGCTTTTCTCACCCCACAGCCAACCGTGATTCTATAAGGTTAGACCGAAGAAGCCTGTGACGTAATGGTGATGGTTTAACAGCTGGGTGAGTAGAGAAGACATTCTCATTCCAGAGGCAGGGTGCGAAGGAAAAGAGCAAATGCTAAAGGAACATTTCCCAATGGCCGAAGGGAAGAGTGTGAGGGACACTTCAAGTGCCTGCCCCTAGCCTCTGTCATCATCCTTTGCCCTCTCACTCTACAAGGTCCTTGGCTGATCTGATCCTTTACTGTGGTTTCAACTTCCTCCCATAGGTTGGTGACTCCCTGTGTGATTTAGGATTACATGTGGCTGCAAGAGGAAAAGGAAACTAAAATGCTGGGAGCTTAAGAGCTTAAGCAAAAGCTAAGTTTTAGAATGTCTTTTTCTTTCTCACACAATGTCTGAGTAAACAGTCCAGAAGCTCTGTGAGGTCTGAGATGGTCTCTCTGGGCCTCCCTTTACAGCCTCAGAGGCTAAGTGCTGAGCAGCTCTCGGAAGCGTGATTCCCATAGACAGCCTGCGTGGTTCTTTCCGGAGTAGAGCAGTGTGATGGCCCTGCCCAGGACCCTTCTCTCTTGTCTTCTTTAAGTGGTCTCATCTGTGTTGTCCAAGATGGCAGCATTTATCTTCCAGGAAGGAAAATGGCAGAAGGGACAGAGGCAGATGAAGGGGCGCAGGGTACACGTGGGCTGAATCTTAAGTAAGGTTTTCAGAACTTCGCATTGTCTTAGTCATGTGACCAGACTCAGCCTTAATCATACATGTCTTAGTCATAGGACCATACTCAGTTGCAGGTGAAGCGGGGAAATGTAGTTTTTATTCCAGATGGCCATGCACCCTGCCCCCCACAAAAAAGGGAAGGGAGGGAAGGAATCCTATTACCACGAAATAAGAATTAACTAATATTAGGGGACAACTAGCAGCCTTGGTTACTATTTCCAATCTATGCTTCTAGTGCACACCCATATATATAGTCAATTGTCTCCTGGACACCTCTACACTGATGACTCACAGACAGCGAAAGCAAACCAGCCTGAAAGGGAAAGCACTGTGCTTCCCCACCTACTCCCATCCCAGACTTGCTCCTCCTCCTGTAATCACCACCTCAGTGAATGGTAATGTCATTCATCTACTTGGATGAGAATCATCTTAGACTCTTTCACTGCCTTCACTGCCTGTCCTCTCCCCCTGCCCTGAGAGTGCCACCCCTGCAAACCTCCTCCTCCTCATCCCCATGACTTTAACTGAGACTCATTTTTTTACGGGTCTGGATTACTATGGGGGCCTTAAACTGGATCTCCTACCTGCAGGTTGTCCCCACTACAGTCCTTTCCCTGCCTTGTGTCCAGAGTGCTCTTGGTGAAGAGAAACCTAATTTTCACCTACCCCTCCTTCAAACTCTTGGGTTTCTCCATACCTTTGGTGGTAAAGGGGTTTCCCCGTACCTTTGGTGGTGAAGTTCACTCTGTTTAAGCATAGCACCCGAGGCTCGTCAAGATCTGGCCTCTGCCTGCCTCTCCTGCTCCATATGCTACCTCTCCCCACCACACAACCTTTGATCCAGTCCAGTGGTGCTGAACTATGGGCAACAGTTCCCTAAACAGTCAGCTGATGCACGCCACTCTGCCTCTGCACAGCTGCCCATTCAGTCTGAAATGACCTTCCCATTTTTGTCTAATTCCTACTTCTTCAAATCTCAGTGTGAGCAGCAGTGCGTCCCCAAGGAAGATTTCCTGGGTTCCCCAGTCCAATGTAGGCATTCTTCCTTTTACTGCCCTAATACACCATCCATAATTATCTCGGTACTCATGTATTTGTATATCTTTCCCACTATATTACAAACTCTTCAAAGGCTGGGATCTTGTCTTTTTTTTTGCTTTTTTATCTCATATGCCTGGCACATGAATATTTGTTGAGTAAATAAATATGCCAGGCTCAATCCTACACATGCTTATATGTCATTTATATGGGGAAACAGGCTCAGAAGAATTGCATGACATGTCAAAGACCACAGCGCTAATAGTACAAATGGAAATTAAATCCAATATTTGTGCCTCCTTGTGTGTTCCTACTTAGACAAATAATATTTATGGCTGTTTTGAATTGAAATATGGATGCACCCACTTTGGAGGTGATTAACCTTCATCCTAAGTCTATTTTCAGAGGTGTGTACTTCTCTTCCTCCAAATTCTTGAGTCTACGAACACATTTCTAGGGTACTTACAAAAAACAGAGTCTTATCCAGGCATGGGGGCTCACGCCTGTAATCCCAGCACTCTGGAAGGCTGAGGCAGGTGGATCACCTGAGGTCAAGAGTTCGAGACCAGCCTGACCAACATGGTGAAACCCCGTCTCTACTGAAGATACAAAATTAGCTGGACATGGTGGCACATGCCTGTAGTCTCAGCTACTTGGGAGGCTGAGGCAGGAGAATCGTTTGAACCCATGAGGCAGAGTTTGCAGTGAGCCGAGATTGCACTATTGCATTCCAGCCTGTGCAACAAGACCAAAACTCCATCTCAAAAAAAAAAAAAAAAAAGAAGAGTCTAGGCTGAGCACAGTGGCTCATGCTTGTAATCCCAGCACTTTGGGAGGCAAAGGTGGGAGGGTCACTGTGCCCAGTAGTTTGAGACTAGCCTGGGCAACATAGTGAGACCCGCATCTCTACAAAAAATATTTAAAAATTAGTGGTGTGTGCCTGTAGTCTTAGCGATGAGAGAGGATTGCTTGAGCCCAGGAGTTCAAGACTCCAGGGAGCCATGATTGCACCAATGCACTCCGGCTTGGGCAAGATAGAGTCTAGAGTCTTTGCCTCCTTCTGGAAAAGTGTTTTCATTGTTCTCTACCAGTGGAGTCTGTTTCTTTACTCCTCCACTCCTTCAATGAACATTTGTTAAACACAGCTCTGTGTTAATGCCTAATTGACACATAAACATGCAGAAACTAAGATGTTTCAGACATTATCAGAACCTTTTAATCTTTTTGTTAGAGCCAAGGAGATTCAGCCTTGTCTAAGGATACAGTTACAAATGAAGAACAAGGAGCAGGACTGTATGTGCAAGTTCAAGATTGCATGCTATTATTGTTCCTTCTGAAGCAAGGCAAGTATAATCCTTGTACTGGAAACAGGTTTAAGGTACAATAAACAATGTGCTTCCTTATCTCAGAAGCACAAAGGTGGTTCAGCCAGTTGTTTACCACTCAGGTATCCCTTATTCAGCAGTTTTCGTACAAAAATGCTACCTTTTAAATTTCCTAATGCTCTGCCCTCCCAAAAGGTAATAAGAAATAGAAACTGGGTACTGCCTAAATGAATTCACTTGTGTGGAAAACAAAGTCATTTTTATATACTCCTGCAATGTGCATTTGACTACAAGCCAGAACATTTTACACAAGCAGTGGAATTCATCTCTTGAAATTGATTCAGGTTTTCTCTGATAGGAGGGGCGGGAAAGGAAAATGAAAAGCACGTGATTATAATTGCACTTGGAAGCAGTCCCAGTTACAAGAGCAGTTCTTTAAAATTATTCTTTCGGTTTCATCTTAAATTATCTTAATGGGAGAGTAAAGTTTAGTAGGAACAAGGAAAAGTGGGAAAAGGAAACCTGGGAGCTTTTACTTTCCTTTCCTTTTCTTTTCTTTCTCTCTCTTCCCCTTCCCCTTCCCCTTCCCCTTCCCCTTCCCTTCCTTTCCCTTCCCTTCCCGAGTCTATCACCCAGGTTGGAGTGCAATGGCATGATCATAGTCCACTTCAAGCTAAAATTCCTAGGCTCAAATGATCTTCCTGCCTCAGTCTCCCAAGTATCTGGGATTACAGGTGTCCACCACCCCAACTAGCTTTTTATTATTATTATTATTTTTTTTTTTAGTAGGAGTCACTGTGTTGCCCAGGCTGTTCTTGAGGGCTCAAGCAATCCTCCTGCCTCAGCTTCCCAAAGTGCTGAGATTACAGATGTGAGCCACTGTGCCCAGCCTGGAAGTTTTTATTTATTCATTCAATAAATATTTAGCACCCACCACATGGAAAGCACCACATTGGGACCTGTGGAAACATGTTGATTAGTCAGATGAGAGGTCTACCTTCAAGAGAGCACAATACTGCAGGCAAGTTAATACATACACACACACATATTATCCTCATTAATCTAATTCAGTCTTAAAATTTTTGCTACCTAAACCCAAGAACTAAATAGATTCAGATACATTTTAGAATAAATCCATCTCCACCCCAACTTTCACTACTTGCTTTATAAAACTCAAGAACCTCCAGTCATCAGTACTTGGACTCACCATTCAAAATCAGTCTCCAAATTCAGGAACCTGGTCAGTGTGGCTGGCAGGATACTTTAGTACTATGTAAACATGATAAGGGCTATAAGAGTGGCCCCAAATGCCATGAAGCTTGGAAGAGTGTGAGACAGGGGTACAATCTGGTGGAGAATATATTTACCTTTGCCTTGAGCAGTGGGTAGAATGTTTCATCACCAACCCCAGTGCCATGACATGTCAAAGACCACAGCACTAATAGTATACATGGAACCTAAATCCAACGTTCACGCCTCCTTATGTGTTCCTACTTAGACAAATAACAACCTCAATCTCAGTGCCCTCTAGCAATCCTTTTATTTCTCCCCTATATGTCCCTTCCCCAACACTCCTCTTTCTAAGCCTTTCACCACTCTTTCAAGTCCCCTACTTCTACTTTCCTCCATTCACTCTCAGAAAATGACCTTCCCTCTTACTTGATAGAGACAGTGAGGACTGCCAGCCCTGCATGACCTCGTTTTCCTGACCACTTTCACCTCTCCCCAGTAAAACCACCCACCTTTCTACATTTCATCCATCCTTACTGAAGCCATCCTTCCAGCATTAACAAGAATCCTGGACAGAAATATAGTTATAATTAAGCATTAATCAGGCTGCATGTTGACTCACTTACTTGTAACTGAAAGTCACGTAACACTAGATACTAACCATTTGTATCCCTATTATGCCAATAGATAGAATTTCTGACATTAGAATCATAAGGCTTTCATTTAAGAGTTGTTTAAGCACGGCCGGGCGCGGTGGCTCAAGCCTGTAATCCCAGCACTTTGGGAGGCCGAGACGGGCGGATCACGAGGTCAGGAGATCGAGACCATCCTGGCTGACACGGTGAAACCCCGTCTCTACTAAAAAATACAAAAAAACTAGCCGGGCGAGGTGGCGGGCGCCTGTAGTCCCAGCTACTCAGGAGGCTGAGGCAGGAGAATGGCATGAACCCGGGAGGCGGAGCTTGCAGTGAGCCAAGATCACGCCACTGCACTCCAGCCTGGGCGGCAGAGCGAGACTCTGTCTCAAAAAAAAAAAAAAAAAAAAAAAAAAAAGAGTTGTTTAAGCAGATCCTAAATTCCAGGAGAACAGCTAACAACCAGTTTAGGGGCTCTCACGGAGGAATCAGTTCAGCATGAGAATAGAGTTTCTTTAGCTCCCTATCCCAAGGCTTCATCCTGCACTCTTGGACCAGTTAATGATGACACTTCAGCCTACTCCAAAACTCTTAAAAACTCTAGCCCTAAACTTGAGGAGATGGATTTGAGGTTTCCTCCTCTCTCCTTGTTCAGTGGCCTTATGATTAAACCTCTTTCTGTGCTGCAACTCAGCGTCTCAGTGTACTGACTTGCTGTGCACAGCGGGCAGCAAACTTACTACAGTTACATTATCTCATTCCCATCTCTGTTTGAATGAGATCATGAGAAGGTATGTTAGAATTTGCCAAAGAAACAGAACCAATAGGATATATATACGTGTGTGTGTGTGTATATCTATATATATCCCAAAAATTATATATATATACATATATATATATGTTATGAGAATTAGCTTACACAATTCTGGAGGACGAGAAGTTCCACAATCTGCTGTTTGCAAGCTGGAGAAGCAGGTCTAATTCATTCTGAGTCTGAAGGCCTGGGAACCAGGAGAGCCAATGGTACATCTCCCAGTCCAAGGCTAAAGGCTGGAGAACCTGGGGGGCCACTGCTGTAAGTGCTAGATTTCAAAGACCTGAGAACCAGGAGCACTGATGTCCAAAAGCAGGAGAAGATGGATGTCCCAGCTCAAGAAGAGAGAGAGTAAATGCACCCTTCTTCCACCTTTTTGTTCTATTTGGGCCTCGAAGGATTGGATGGTGCCTGTGCACACTGGTGGGAGAGGATCTTCACTGTGTCCACCAATTGAAATGCTGATCTATTCCAGAACTGCCCTCACAGACACACCCAGAAATTACGTTTTTACGAGGTACCTGGCCAACTCTTAGCTCAGTCAAGTTGAAAAAAATTAACTGTCATAAAAGTAATCCCCTAGAATTTGACCTTTGAATTTCCCTTTGAATTTCTACTTTGAATTTCATCCTCTCCCAAATCTGTAGGTCTGTGACAAACACCTACTGTCATTTTTTTCTGCCTTCAGGGCATTCCTTCCTTTTCTAATTCCCGCTTCCCCTTTCCATGTGCTTTGGGCTGCCAATAATATGACTTTGCCTCCCTAGCATGGGTTGGCCCATGTCCCACACAAGGCCAATTAGAGTCTGTTTCAAGGGTGGATATGGGCCCTGGTGGGCAGAGTCAGTTGCATTATTTTCTTTGGGATTGCACCTATCTGCCTAATATAAGCCTGACCATCTTATACAGGGTGAGTCTGCCTGAGAACAAAGCCAAGGAGAGGCTAATGCCAAGAAATACAGAGCTAGAGCACTGACAACATTGTTTTTAAAGCCTTGGAGTTTTCAGTTACGTGAGCCAAAAATTTCTCTTTTGGCTTAAGGTTGTTTGAATTGGGTTTCTGTTGTTTGCCACCAAGAATTCTGATTAGCGTTCTTATCTGTCAGTCAACTCTCCTCTCTTTCCAGTAACTTTGGTCTCTCCCCTCAAAATTAACTCATTCCCTTCACCTAAACACATGCTCCAGACTCCACCTGTTTAGGAAAACCCTCCTTTAGTCCTGCAGCCCCTGCCTGCTCTCCCTCATTCCCTTCCTAGCCACAGGCCAGAGTTCTAAGTGATGAGGTCTTCCCTAGTCTGTGGCATAATCAACAAAATTAGTAAATGAATAAGAATAATGATAATGCATTGAGGTGGTTTTTGTTTGCTTGTTTTGTTTTTAGAGATAAGGTCTCACTCTGTTGTCTGGGCTAGAGTACAGTGGCACAATCCTAGCTCACTGCAGCCCCCAGCTCCTGGCCTCAGGCAATCCTCCCACCTCAGCCCCCCGCCAGCAGTTAGGACTACAGGTGTGTGCCACGATGCCCAGCTACATTTTTTTGTATATATATTTTTGATAGAGACAGGAGTCTTGCTATGTTGCCCAGGCTGGTCTTGAACTCCTGGCCTTAAACAATCCTCCCTCTTCAGCCTTCTAAAGGGCTAGGATTACAAACGTGAGCCACCCACCATAGCCAGCCCCCCAAATCTCATGTTGAAATGTAATCCCCAATGTTGGAGGTGGGGCCTGCTGGGGGGTGTTTGGGTCATGGGGGTAGATCCCTCCTGGCTTGATGCTGTTCTTGAGACATTGAGTGAGTTTTCATGAGATCTAGTTGTTGTAAAGTGTGGCACCTCCCCACCAGCCAACACATCTTGCTCCCATTCTTGCCATGTGAGATGCAGGCTCCCCCTTTGTCTTCTGCCATGAATAAAAGCTCCCTGAGGCCTCCCTGGAAGCCAAGCAGATGCCAGCACTATACTTGTACAGCCTGTAGAACCATGAGCCAGTTTAACCTTTTTTCTTTATAAATTACCCAGTCTCAAGTGTTTTTTTTGTTTGTTTGTTTTTTATAGCAATGTAAGAATGGCTGCTATAAACATTTGTGTACAGGTCTTTGTGTGGACATATGTTTTTATTTCTCTTGGGTAAACAGTAAGGAGTGGGATTGCTGGGTCATATGGCAAATGCATGTTTAATCTTATAAAAAAACTGCCAAACTCTTTTCCAATGTTGCTGTGCCATTTTGTATTCCTATCAGCAATGTATGACCATTCAAGTTACTCCACGTCTGTGTCAGTACTCGGATTATCAATGTTTGTTTGTTTTGCCCTTTTAATGGGTGTGTGGCAATGTTTCATTGTGATTTTAATTTGCATTTCCTTAATAATTAATGATGTTTAGCATATTTTTATGGCCTTATTTGCCACCCATGTCTCTTCTTTAATGAAGGGATCTTTTGCTCATTTTACAAATTGGACTGTTTATATTCTTATTGTTTTGTGAGAGTGCTTTATATATTCTAGATACAAGTCCTTTATCAGATATATTTTTGTCATATAGTTTCCTCTTAATCTGTAGCTTGTCTTTGAATGACATTCAATGAGTAGAGTTTTAAATTTTGATAAAGTCCAATTTATCAAATGTTTCTTTTATGTTTCATGCTTTTTGTGTCCTATCTAAGAAATCTTTAATCAGTGATTTTGTTTTTAAACTATGCTTATTTAATCAAAGCATTTACATTTAGAGATTGTGATTCTTTCTTTATTGGACTTAAAGTATCTTTTTAAAATAATAAAATAACAATAATAGATAGAATTGTGTATGTGCATGCACGCATGTGCACACATTTTCGTGCCTAGTAAAATAGAGTTGACCAATGTTTCTATGTTGGCATCATAGGTCAGTTTCAAGAAACATACATGTGACAAATATTCTCTCCTTGACTAAACTTTAGTAAGGCTTCTCTAACCCCTTTCGTCAACCAGGCTTTGACCTTGGGCTTCAGTGTCCTTTCTTGTCAGAGTCGCATCACCCAGTTTAGCAAGAATCCTGTTAATTCAGTTCAGAGAGAATCTACTACTCTCTTTATCTGATCACCCTCGATATCAAATCAAATTTCTCATCCCCCGCCATCTCCTAGGTAGTATCTGATCACCCTTGTCAGCCTTCAGCAAGAATCTTGTTGAGTCGGTATAGCCAGATTCCCTTACCCCTGAGTTTTCATCTTAGTGATTTTTCACCCACTGAACCCGGACCCTGGTCCTGGCCTATAAATCCACACTTGTCCTTGTTGTGTTCAAAACTGAGCCCTGTTCTATACTGAGGACTCCTTCTCCCTGTTATGATAGTTCCTGAATGAAATCTGTTCTTGTCACTTTAACTACTGCTCAGGAATTGTATTGGGAAGTGCTACCAGAAACAACGCCTGTAAAGGTGTGGGCGAAAGCACACTGAAAAAGGGAGACGAATGATGCTGTGGCAGCAGAGGCCTCGGCTGCTCCCGTGGGGAGTTCTGGAGCTTGGATGACCCTGCGGAGCTGCACTGAATAGAGGGAACGGTCTGGACTTGCATCCCTCGGCCCCTCTGCCCATCGAAGGAGATAATGTGAGAAATTAATATAAAATGTGGTGTAGAAATGGGAGAGAAAAATTATTTGAAATGTAGTGAGTTTGGCGAGGCAATCCTTCTATAAGGACAAATAAAACAAAACTAATTAGTCATTTGTGAAACCCTTCCCATGGCTCTGTGACCTCTGCGACCCAGCAACCCGGTATCCTGGCAACAGTCTCTGGGCCTTTTGCCTGGTTTGCCTCATTCCCCCAGGGTGAGCACACCACTTTTACCTGTTCTGTTTTGTCTTACCCTCAAAAGAAAAGGAATGACTATTTGTCATTGCACATGGCTGCCCTTCTAGGCCGGCAGGTCTAGGTGATAAAGAAACTGCTGAGGGGAAAGACCCTCATGCCCAGTAGCAAATCCAAGGAGATGTGGACAAGGCTTTTACAATAACTTTAATGAAGAATAATTCGGCCAGGCATGGAGGCTCATGCCTGTAATCCCAGCACTTTGGGAGGCCAAGGTAGGTGGATCACCTGAGGTCAAGGGTTCGAGACCAGCTTGGCCAACATGGTGAAACCCCGTCTCTACTAAAAATGCAAAAATTAGCCAGGCGTGGTGGTGCATGCCTGTAATCCCAGCTACTCGAGAGGCTGAGGCAGGAGAATCATGACAGAGAGACTCCGTCTCAAAAAAAAAAAAAAAGTAACTCCTGGCTGGGCACGGAGGCTCCTGCCTATAACCCCAGAACTTTGAAAGGCGGAGGCAAGAGGGCCCTTTGAGGCCAGGAGGTCAAGACTAGCCTGGGCAACATAGTGAGATCCTATCTCTACAAAATAAAAATAAAAATTTTAACTTGGTACACACCTGTAGTCCTAGCTCTTCAGGAAGCTGAGGCAGGAGGATTGCTTGAGCCCAGGAGTTGGAGGCTGCAGTGAGCTATGATCATGATCTTGCCACTGCCTTTTGGCCTGGACAACAGAGTGAGACTTGTCTTCAGAAAAAAAAAATAAAAAAGAATAACCCTTGAGTGTATGTGGGAAATGACGGTTTGCTGGTTTTAATTCACATACTTGGTCATCACCCATGCATCATTGAGCCCTCTGCTCCACTTCTCAAATCATTACAAATTGCTGTTAGTCTAAGCTGAAAGGCAGACAAAAACTTAACGTTACCTACCAAACAACTCTGCACAAATAAATACAGTAGAGGAAGGGGGGTTTTTCCTTCCCCAGAGTGGCCTAACCTCTTTTAGTACTCTCAGCAAAAAAGAGCTCCTAGCCAGGCACGGTGGCTCACACCTATAATCCCAGGAATTTTGGAGGCCTAGGCAGGAGGATTGCTTGATCCCAGAAGTTCGAGACCAGTCTAGGGCAACATAATGAGACCCCATCTCTCTCTCTCTCTATATATAAAAAGAGCTCCTGGGCATTGGAGGAATCAGGGGAGATAAGGTCAATCTGCTATCATTTTTTTTTTTTTTTTGAGACGGAGTCTCCCTCTGTCGCCCCGGCTGGAGTGCAGTGGTGCGATCTCTGCTCACTGCAAGCTCCGCCTCCCTGGTTCACGGCATTCTCCTGCCTCAGCCTCCCGAGTAGCTGGGACTACAGGCGCCCACCACCACACATGGCTAATTTTTTACATTTTTAGTAGAGACGAGGTTTCACCATGTCAGCCAGGATGGTCTCGATCTCCTAACCTCGTGATCCACCGGCCTCGGCCTCCCAAAGTGCTGGGATTACAAGCATGAGCCACCGCGCCCGGCCCCTGCTATCATATTTTTAATCCGACCCACTAGAAATGAGGAAACCAGCCTAGAATTGCTCAACTAGCTTGTGGCAAAGCCAGAATTAGACTCAGATCTCCTCCCAGCCAAACCAGAAGCCCAAGCAATCCTTGATTATCCTAGCTTCCCCACTCTCACATCCACTGAGTCACTAAGTTACATTATTTTGACTTGAAATAGCTCTCAGGCTTATCTCCTCCTTTCCAATATTCATTGCTTCTGTTTTTGCTGAGGTTCTACCTAATCTCTTGGACAGTTGCAGTAATTTCAAAACTGGTCTTTTTCCTTGGTTTATCCATTGCCAGTCCATTCTGCACACAGTAGCCAGTGTAATAATTTCTAAGCACAAATCTGAGAACTCATTCCCCCACCTAAACCTTTCCACAGCTCCCATTCCTCTTCATGGTAAGTTCCATCCTTGGACTGACAGCAGTTATAACAAATGTGACTGCAAGCACAACTGATGGTGACTTTAACTATAAAGACATTTATTATTTTCTTAGTTAAACGTTCTAATATAGGCAATCTTTTTTTTTTCTTTTTTTTTTGAGACGGAGTCTCGCTCTGTCACCCAGGCTGGAGTGCAGTGGCCAGATCTCAGCTCACTGCAAGCTCTGCCTCCCGGGTTTACGCCATTCTCCTGCCTCAGCCTCGGGAGTAGCTGGGACTACAGGCGCCCGCCACCTCGCCTGGCCAGTTTTTTGTATTTTTAGTAGAGATGGGGTTTCACCGTGTTAGCCAGGATGGTCTCGATCTCCTGACCTCGTGATCCGCCCGTCTCAGCCTCCCAAAGTGCTGGGATTACAGGCTTGAGCCACCGCGCCTGGCTATATAGGCAATCTTAAATTTGTTTTGGTGATATTGTTGAAGACCCAAATGTTTTCTGTCCTTTCTCTCTCTCTCTTTTTTTATTTTTTTTTGAGACAGAGTCTCGCTCGTTCGCTCAGGTTGGAGTGTAGTGGCACAATCTCAGCTCACCACAACCTCTGCCTCAGACTCCTGAGTCCAGTGATTTTCCTGCCTCAGACTCCTGAGTAGCTGGGATTACAGGCATGCACCACCACGCCTGGCTAATTTTTGTGTTTTTAGTAGAAGACGGGGTTTCACCATGTTGGCCAGGCTGTTCTCGAACCCCTGACCTCAAGTGATCTGCCCACCTCAGCCTCCCAAAGTGCTGGGATTAGAGGCAGGAGCCACTGTGTCTGGCCTGTCCTTTCTCTTTCATCCTTAGGGTGAAGTTTGCATCCTCAGGCTTCTCATTCTCACTATGGTGGTAAGATGGCTACTGTAACTCTAGATATTGCGTCCTCATATGACAGCATCTAGATCACAAAGGAAGGGGAGGAGCAAAGGAAGAGCTTCTGTTACAGAATTCTTCTGTTTTTAGTCAGGGAGGAAATTCTTTCCTTGATGCCTTCCTCCAGACTTCTTATATTTTAGGCCAGAATTGAATGCCATATGCAGCCCTAAACCAAGCATTATCATCAAAAGTAAAGGGGATTGCTATGATTGGTGCTATGGTTTGACTGGGCTCTCCAAAGTTCTTGTGTTGAAAACCTGATCCTTAATGTGGTGGTGCTGGGAAGTGTGGCCTAATGGAAGGTGTTTGGGTCATAGGGGCACCATTAGTATCAAGAATAGATTAATGCTTGGGAATGGCTTATCTTATAAGCATTATAAGCATTCCCTTATTCTTGGGAATGGGTTCATTACCTTGGAGTGGGTTCCCTATAAGAAGATGAGTTCAGCCCCCTTTCTCACTCTCCCTTTCACCCTCTATGGCCCTTCAGCCTTCTGCCACAGGATGATGGAGTAAGAAGGTCATTTCAAGATGCTGGTCCCTCAATCTTGGACTTCCCCATCTCCAGGCCTGTAAGAAATAAATTCCTTTTCTTTATAAACTACTCAATCTCTGACATTCTGTTATAGCAGCACAGAACAAACTAAGACAATTGGCTTAGGCCAATTGCAATTTATACTCTGTCCTGGCACTCTCTCCTGAACAAAATCAAAACTCTTTTAGCAGTAAGAAGAAATGGCAAATGTGATGACAGCCCAACCTATAATGTGTGCACCCCAAACTATAAGGCTTGCGTGAGCTGGCCTCTACCTACTTCTTCAGCTTCATATTCTGCCACACTCCTTCATAACAGCCTTTCACTCTAGCCGCATGGAACCACTCACATTTCCCAGAGCAGTCCTCCATAACTTTGCACGTGCTGTTCCCCCTGCCCGAAGTATTCTGCTGTCCTGGATAATCTTATAAACTCTCTTTCTTCTTGGAGAACTTGACTGAACTGTAAGACTTCTTGATCCTCCAAAGCAGGGTCAGTCTCCCTGACCTTTCCTGGTCTAGACAGTGCTGGCACATTGTAGTTGCACAATAAATGTATGTTAAATGAATCTTTTCATCATTCCAATGTGCTATTATTTTGAACCCTCATAATTGCCACTGCTTATAGTTTAACTAAAATCATTACTTTCATCATAGAGCCAGTTAACAGATTCCTTAGCATATGAAAAATATTTCTAAATAGTAGGATTGGGTTACTTCTCAATTTAAGTAAGAAGTTGTCTGATACAGAATGTGATTTTGAGGGAGCTAAAATACCCTAATTTGATGTTAAGTCTCATATTTTATCCTATGGTACCTGTGACAAATCATTTTTTTCACTGCTGTGTATCAGGCATACGTTTTCTTGCTGTCAGACAATTTTTTTTTTTTTGAGATGGAGTCTCACTCTTGTCGCCCAGGCTGGAGTGCAGTGGCACGATCTCAGCTCACCACAACCTCCACCTCCCGGGTTCAAGTGATTCTCCCGCCTCAGCCTCCTGAGTAGCTGGGATTACAGGTGCCTGCCACCACGCCCGGCTAATTTTTGTATTTTTAAGTAGAAACGGGGTTTTACCACGTTTGCCAGGCTGGTCTCCAACTCCTGACCTCAGGTGATCCACCCGCCTCAGCCTCCCAAAGTTCTGGGATTACAGGTGTGAGCCACTGCGCCCAGCCAGACAAATTATCTTACACATGTTATACAGAGGTATGGATACTTAGAAATGCTAATTTGTACTGGGGCTAATACTATTCAGAGGGTGCATACAGAAAATGTATTCAAATACAAGCAGTGAGATAGAGGGGGAAAGGATGAGAGAATAGGAAATAGGAAATGATATTTAGAATGTAGTTTATCACAGAGTACAGGAAGCAAATTCAAAATAATTTCAGATGCTACAGGTATTTAGCCTTAAATAACACTAATGTACACAGAGCTTATTTCCTTTACAATTCTTCTCAATTATTGTAAATGATCCATTTCCGCAAGTCTTCAGGCTCAGAAAGTGGCATTCCACCTTCTCTGGAGCTCTGTGCTAGCTGACCTAGCTGACAGTGGCTTAGAGCCATTTAAGCAAAGTAGATGGTACAAATATTTGGCATTCTGCTGCCTTACCAGTGTTAGTGATGAAAAGAAACAAAAAATGTCAATGTAGCCACAGAATGGGACTTTGAGCTGGAAATCACACGTCAACAGAATGAGACTTTGGCATGGGATGGTATGTATGATTAAAAAGAAAACTGGCTGGGAACAGTGGCTCATGCCTGTAATTCCAACTCTTTGGGTGGCTGAGGCAGGAGGATCACCTGAGGTCAGGAGTTTGAGACCAGCCTAACCAACATGGTGAAACTCCATCTTTACTAGAAATACAAAAATTAGCCAGCCCTGGTGGCGGGCACCTGTAATCCCAGCTACTTGGGAGGCTGAGGCAGGAGAGTCGCTTGAACCTGGAAGGTGGAGGTTGCAGTGAGCCAAGATCACGCCACTGCACTCCAGCCTGGGTGACAGTGAGACTCTGTCTCATAAGAAAAAAAAAAAAAGGAAAACTGGAGCTAAAAGCGAACTAAAGAGAAAAGGAAAGAAAGATAAGAGAAAGGAAGGAATTCAAACCTCTCGGGTTAAACTGGATGTCTGAAGTTGTTTAGACCGTGGCTTCCAGGAAGCTCTGCCTCATTTCTTTGAAATATGACTCAGGTTCTTACCCAGGAGCATGTCTGACCTTGTTCCAAGAGACCTTTAAAATATTTACTCTGTACTCCCTCTAGGCAGCTTCTCCATTCTTAGTCTCCAGCCATCTGCTTGGCAAGGCAAGAATCACAGATGACTAAGGTACCTCCTCTCACACACCTGACAAGAGAAAAGCTTTGATTCTCTTGTCATGGGCCCCAACACCTTGGGCTGCTTCTGCTGCAAAGGGCAGGATCTGGGGGGTGCCCAGACAGAAGAAGAGGACTGGGCTACATGCTGTGCTTGCTTAACAAAGGTTTTGGGGGGCCTTTTTAGCCAAAGATCCTTCTTTAAGTTCAGAAAAGTTACACACCTTTTAAAATCTGAGGCTGGAGCTTCTTGAGGGTGCCTAGCAAGGACAGCCAGGCCAAAACTGCACAGGAAGATGGCAGGAGTTTCTGTCGGCCACGTCTTCTGGGTGTGGCTGTGTCTCTCTTCATCTCTCAGGGCAGCTAGGGGACTCTGCTATCTCTATAGGCCACTCTCAAAATCTGCCCTCAGGAATGGAGCTCATGGACTCATTCATGCAGGTGCTATAGCTAAAAGACAAACTTCTCTTTAAATGTCTGAAAACAAAGGGATTGACGACAATTTTTGACAGCTGGGGCTATCAGTGCCGAGAAGGCAGAGAGGTGTTAGGATAGGAAAAACTTCTTGAAATTGCTGATTTCGTATCTCGTGGGATTCAACCTACCAATAAGACTGGCCCTTCACCATGCCTGAAAGAGCTCACTTGATATTCATGATAATTATGGAGTCCTCTCTTTTCTGAATTAAATTCCATAACAGGCACAATTAAGCTAACCTTTACTGAGCACTTACTATACCAGGTATTTTGCTAAGCACTTTACATTATTTTCTTTAATTCTCAAATTTCGGTAGAATATCATTTAGGATCCTCTTGATAGATCTGAACCAAATGGGTGTAAATGCAAAGAGCATTTATTGGTTTACAAAACTGGGGAGCTCAGGCATAGTGCTGCCTTCATACATGACTGGACTCAAACAACATTATCAGAACCTTGACTCCCTCCATCTCCTGGCATGGCTCCACCTTCCTTTATGTGTTGGCTTTGTTCTCAGGTTCCCTGTGGGGGCAGGTGGCTGGAGCTGCTCCAGCCAGACAGTCTTCCGGCATCTCCATTTCAGCAGGAAGTAGAAAGCAGCACTCAAGAGTGGCACTCAGCTTCCTCCTGAGTGCTCAGATGTACTCTAATTAGACAGCATCACATGCTCATCTCTGAATTGGCCTCATGGCCAGGGGCTTTGAAGAATCTGTCCTGAGTCATGGTCTGCATTCTTATCATTTTTTTTTTAGACTTTTTTTTTTCCTCTGTTGCCCAGGCTGGAATGCAGTGGTGCAATCACAGCTCACTGCAGCCTTGACCTCCTGGGCTCAAGGGATCCTCCCACCTCACCCTCCAGGGTAGCTGGGACTACAGGTGCACTCCACCATG
Source organism: Macaca nemestrina (assembly GCF_043159975.1). NCBI lineage: Eukaryota > Metazoa > Chordata > Mammalia > Primates > Cercopithecidae > Macaca > Macaca nemestrina. Next base: position 38,317,724 of record NC_092125.1, read on the forward strand.
CCTGGCTAACTTTTGTATTTATTGTAGAGGTGGGGTTTCACTATGTTGCCCAGACTGGTGTCAAACTCCTGGACTCAAGTAATCCTCCTGCCTTGGCTTCTCAAAGTGCTGGGATTACTGGCGTGAGCCACTGTGTCCGGTCTACGTTCCTGGAGTGAGGTGGAGGAGCCTTAACTAGACCAGCAGGATAGAGACTAGGGGAGAAGGATCTCCAGATGGAAATTTGAGGAATAGATGTAGAGCAAGCAATGAAAAATAACCCCTGTGAGTGTTAATATTCCACTTTGATAGATGAGGAAACTAAGGTTCAGGGGTGTACACTGCCGGTAATTGACAGAGCAGGAGCTCAAATCCTGTCAGTTACATTTAACAAGAGGTTAAGGTGATGGATATTTGTGAGGTGAGGTGAGGTGAGGTGAGGGTGATGGATATTCAAGCCAAAAGAATCAACCAAGTGCTGTGGCTCATGCCTGTAATCCTACCATTTTGGGAGGCTGAACTGGGAGAATTGCTTGAGCCCAGGAGGTTGAGGCTGCTGTGAGCCATGATTGTGCCACCATGCTTCAGCCTGGGAGACAGAGTGAGATCCTGTTTCAAAAAAAAAATTAAAGAAAGGAAAGAATAATCTGAACTGAGGAGAGACACAGAAGACCAGGATGCATTTAGAACATTTATGTCCATATAACTGGACTACAGAGTGTATGTGGCTCACAGGAAGCTGGAAAAAGTGAATAGAGAGGTAGGCAGGGGCTGGGTCATGAAGAGCCTTGTAAGACAGGTTTTTAAATTAGCTTTGATCATGAGGGCAATGCAAAGACATCAGGGAGGTTTCAGCATAGAAGTGATATGATCAGATGTGCAGTTGAATAATAACAAGTAGTATGTGTTCCAAACAAAATTTGGAAAATCAGAAAAACACAAAAAAAGTGTAACAGATGTTGTTGAAAGTCCAGGCCACACTATAGGTCTAAGACTATAGGTCTAAGAATGTTTTTGTAGACCTATAGTGTTGCCTGGACATTCATGACATGACCTTTTTATTTATTTTTTTCTGTTGCTTCAGAAAAATCCATTCTAGGATAAAATCCTTGCTTCTCTGATACCATTCTGTCACAAAAATGCTCTCATTTGAGTACCGCAAAAGTCTGTGAAATGTAATATTACACCTTCAATATTTTATTCATTGGAAAACTCTTCTCATCCATCTGGCTAGGCTTGCTTTAGTCTTGGAAGCTTGAAGAGAAGAAAGGGTGCACAGTCAGCTTTTTCCCTCTTCTGCTACCCACTAACCGCTCTTTCCTCAGGCCTCTGGGGATGGATTAGGGGCAAATTACTCGGATTTATGTGACTGACGCAGTTGTCATATGGTGTGCCATTTGCACCTTGGAGATCCTTCTCCTAGAGACCCCTGGCTAGAGTGCCCTCCTGCCAGGTAGCTTCACCCTGCGGGTGGTTTTCTTGGGCAGTGTCTCTTTTGACATGGACTGTGAGTGGGTCCTCATCCCATGATCCACCCATCAATAACAGTGCCAATGAATCCTCTCTCTTTATTCTGTTGCAGGGCAGGCCCTTCTAGACTTTCACCTTTAGACTTCTTCCGGTGAAAGTCAGTCCTGTGTCTCTCAAACTCCAGGAGACACAGATCAAGGACTCACTCCAAATGACCCTTGTGAAACTTCCTCACTTGGCTTAAAGGGAGGTGGTGTTTCCTGTGGCAGGAGTAGGGTGGGTTTGGAACGGTGCACCAGGACCACTGTCTATAAAGAAGACCTTGCTCTGGCTTCTTAAGCCCCCAAAGGATGTTTCTAGCCTCTCTTCCGTAGCCTAAGGTGGGTAATGGGCGTATACTGACAGAGCCCAGTTCCCAATCTCTTTGGGTGCCCTGAACATAGCTAGGGGGTCTAGCAATTCTGTTAAAAATTGGTCTAGCAATTGTTTTAGAATGTACCAGTGTAGGACCTACCTTAGTATCCTTAGTCTTTGAAGGGTTGAGAAAATAGAGGAAGCGATTTTCTTTAAAAAATGAAAATCACTCATAATTCCACTAGTTGTTTTTTTTTTTTCTTTTCTCCTTTGGAAATATAGAGAATAAGGAGAGAAAATTCTGCTTCCACCTTTCAACTATAAAAGTTTGGTGTGTATCTTTCAAAAATGTTTTATGCTTATACAAATACAGACAATAGATAGACATAGACAGGTGATTGTGAAACGTAGCTATGGCCAGGTACAGTGGCTCACGCCTATAATCCCAACAATTTGGGAGGGCGGAGCAAGAAGATTGCTTAAACCCAGGAGTTCAAGACCAGCTTGGAAAACATAGAGAGACCCTATGGTATCTACAAAAAATTTTAAAATTATCCAGGCATGATGCCATGTGCCTGTAGTCCTAGCTACTCAGAAGGCTGAGGTTAGAGGATCACTTGAGCCAGGGAGGTCAAAGCTGCAGTAAGCTGGGATTGTGCCACTGCGCTCCAGCCTGGGTAACAGAGAGGAACCCTGTATCAAAAAATAAAATAAAATAAACAAATAAATAAAACATAGCTACACAGTGTTTGACATTTTTTCTATTAAGAGGTGGAGTTTATGTTCCCTTCCCTTGAACTGGTGCAGGCTTGTGACTGCTTTGACCAATGGAATATAGTGAGAATGAAGGTTGTGACTTATGAAGCAGGGTCCTAAAAGGCATGAAGCTTCCACCTTGATCCCTGGGGACACTAGCATTTGAAGCATCGGGCCACCGTGGAAGAAGTCTGACTACCCCGAGGACATGATGTTGGGGAGGCCACACATAGGTCAGTGCCAGCTGAACCCATCGTTCAGCATTGCAGGCCAGGTGGCAGGACATGTGCATAAAGAAAAATGTAAGGAGCACCTCTTCTAACTCCAGCTGTTCCACTCCCAGCCATTCAAGTCATCTCAGCTCTAGATATCATGGAACAGAGAAAAACCAACCCTGCTATGCCCTGTCTGAATTCCCGTGCCACAGAATCTGCAAGCATAATGAAATGGTGGTTGCTTTATGCTACTAAATTTTGGGGTGACTTGTTACACAGTGACAGGTAACAGGACCAGACAGAGCTATTTAGAAAGTTCACTGAACAGCAAATGGTAAAGATGGAGTCGAAGCGGGCAAGACTGGAAGCAGAAAGACGAGGGAGGAGAGTTCTGCAGTAATCCACATGAGAGACAGGGGCTAAATTAAGGCAGTGGTAGTAGGGAAGGAGAGATAGGGCCCAATGGAGAAATATTCGGGCTCAACACTTATGGCCCCACTGGCCGGTATCAACAGCGCAAAACACAAGAGATGGGCTAGGAAAAGAAGGTGTAGAGCAGGGGTCTTGTGCATGCTGCTAGCGTGACTCCTTTGGTATATCTCAGCTTTTTCCTCTGTGCGCAGACTCGGCTTTGTTACCCCAGGCTGTGATTACATGGTTTAGTTTCTCAAACGGGATGCCCTGAATGTTAGGCTGTGGATTACATTAATCAATCTATTTTGTTTTATCTTACATGCTTACTTAAAAGCCCCTTGTACTTAGAAAGAAAATATATGCAAAGTAATGTACAAAGCAGAGACTTGTCATTGTTTTAAGCCGAGTCCTTGTACCCTGTCAGTGAACAAAGAGGCCCCTGGGTGAGCAGGATCAGTTTATAGTGGTCAGCCTCTGAGAGATGCACCTCCCTGCACTAGGGCAGTGAAGGAGGGTGGGAAGGACGGGGTGTATGGAACAGAAAGATAGAAAAAATTGCTCGCAGCCAGCTTACTGGCACGTTTCAAGATATGCTAGGCCTAGACCGCAGGACAGTGTGTTCTGGAGATACAGTTGCAGTCTACAAAAGGTCTGCACATGCGTAAGTATGGACAGACAAAAGCCCATGCTGCCCAAAATGGTAAGGCTTGTTACCTCTGGGGGATGGAATTACTTCTGGTTTTTTTTTTTTTTTGGAGACAGGGTCTTGTTCTGTCACCCAGGCTGGAGTGCAATGGCACGATCTTGGCTCACTGCAACTTCCGCCTCCTGGAGCAATTCTCCAGTTTCAAGCAATTCTCCTGCCTCAATCTCCCGAGTAGCTGGGATTACAGGCGCCTGCCACCACACTTGGCTAATTTTTGTATCTTTAGTAGAGACAGGGTTTCACCATGTTGGCCAGGTTGGTCTCGAACTCCTGACCTCAGGTGATCAGCCCGCCTTAGCCTCCTAAACTATTGGGATTACAGGTGTGAGCCACTGTGCCCGGCCTTCTTCTGATTTTGTTGATGTGTTGGGTCCTTTGTGCTTTTTTATATTTTCCAAATTTTCTGCATATATATTACTTCTGAAAATAATTTTTGAAAAAACTACATTCTTTTAAAAATGATAAGGCCCTCACAATTTCACCCATGTGGTTCTTATCTGCACTAGTGTTTCCTGCAAGTTTCACCCTAGATCATCTTACTACTCCTCATCTTCCTAGACTAGGGGACTGCACACACAATAAGGGACCACTTCATACACAGTTTAGGGTCATCTGAGTCTCCCTTTCAGAATTCTTTCCTGAGCACTTCTGGAATACTCAACTCATTCTCCAAGTGCTCAGGACAGCCTCTGAGTCCCCCCAGCCCTCTCTGCAGTGCCAAGTCTGTGGTCTTTAGCAACCAATGTCTGTGCTCCCAAATCACTTCTCTCTCTCTCCTATTCTCCCATTTCCCACCCTCCATGCAAGTGCCTACTTAACTTCCCAGGAAGAATCTCAGTTGGATGTTAGAAATAGAGCTAATAAATATTAAACTCATTCACAACGTTTGAATGAGTAGCTAATAGCTTCATACTCACTGAGTTTTAAAAGAGGTTGCCCAATTAATGTTAGTGTCTCTAATTGGTGATACTAAAGCTATAGTTGAATGCAGATTTTCCCGCTCCCATTAAATCTATGTGCAAGTAGGTCACAACCTCTTTTAGCCAAGCCGGAAGGGTTTCCTGTAGCCAGGCGCCATCACCATTAATATCAGATAGAGTAGTAACTAATTCAGTCATGTTGATGGATGCCGAGATGGTGCCTAGACTCATCTGCAGTGGGAGCTACGAAGCTAGCGCGTGAGAAACCAATTTCCTCCGGCCTGAAGTGCTCTAGGTCACCCCTGGTTACGGAGAAAATGACATGAGTCACTGCATCTCCTAAGCCAGCTTATCCAGAATGTTGTGCACAGCTAAGCCAACAAATAACAATAGCTGTACACAGAATACACATTATCTCACCCCATTAGTCCTGAAGATCTATTCTGATTTCCCAGAAAAAAAGGTTAGGGAAACTGCAACGTGTGGCAGTTACAAAAACACTTCAAACCAATACCCAGCAGGGGAAGAAATGCAGACACGCTCTGAAGTCCAGCCAGCACGCCAGTTCAAAACAAGGCTTTACCTGCCCAAGGAAATCCGTTCCCTGGGGGACATTGAAAATGGCTTAGAGGCTTGCTTTCTTTCTTTCTATAAAGCAGATGTTGGGGTGCTCTCTTGCTCTCGGGGTACTCCTCTCTCTCTCTTTGTCTCTCAGTTTCGTGCATAAGTATCTACTATGTGATGAGTATTATGCCAGGCACTGAGGCTTCTAGCATGAATATGACTCAGTCCCTGCTCTAAAAGAAGCCAAAATTCAGTTAGTGGGTGGCAATGGGCATAGGTTCAAATGATGGAACAAACAATACAATCAATTAAGTCCTATAAGAGAAGATAGAAGAACAGGGACAAGGAAGTGTTGAAGTCCTCCTGCCAGGACTGAGGCACAGGTGGGAATCGGGTGGGTGGAAAGGCAGGAAGCTGTGAGGCAGGGAGGCGCAGGTGACCCTGGAGGAAAGGCTTCAAGGATAATTAGTTAACCAAGTGGCTAAGTGAGGTACAGGAGAGGAGAGGGAGATGAACTCTCCTCTACTCGGGAGAGTTCCAACCCTAGATTTTTATGTTTTTATATTAGCTTATTTTTCTTTTGTTTCTCATTTAACTCTAAAATCAAAACTAAGTGCAAACAACATTTTGTAACCCTTGAAAATGGAAATGGTACACTATGACCTGTTCATTTCACACAGTTAAGCTTCTTCAAATCTTCCATTCTCTGATCCTAGACATTTGGATTCACATTTGTCCTAGAAGATAGATCAGAGAGATGCAAGACAAAAAAAAAGTGAAAATCACTCATTTTTAAGTAGTTAATGCTTTATAATCTACTTCCAAAAAAACTCAGAGGAAACAATCAATGTATCTGTTTAACTGATCCGGTTAAAATGATTGTGAAAAACTTAGAAACGAAAAGCTACATTTCAACTTTATTTCCCCAAGCTATTCCTTTCCTCAATTAGCCTGATAATTGGGAGATAACTACAGAGCATGCCACATCCACTTTAAAGCATATTTATAGGAAAAATGCCAGAGATCTGGCTGTCCATTCTTTAGTTCTAAATAAAGCATTTCCAGATGCCCAAAATGCACCTAAAATATGTTATGTGTATACGTGTATATATATATTTTTTTCTTTTTTTCTTTCTTCTTTCTTTCTTTTTCTTTCTTTCCTTCCTTCCTTCTTTCTTTTCCTTCCTTCCTTCCTTCTTCCCTCCCTCTCTCTCCTTCCTTCCTTCCTTCCTTCCTTCTCTCTCTCTCTTTCTTTCATTTTTCTTTCTTTCTTTCTTTGAGATAGAGTTTCACTCTTGTTGCCCAGGCTGGAGTGCAGTGGCACGCACGATCTCAGCTCACTGCAACCTCCACCTCCTGGGTTCAAGTGATTCTCCTGTCTCAGCCTCCAGAGTAGCTGGGATTACAAGTGTGAGCTACTACGCCTGGCTAATTTTTGTATTTTTAGTAGAGATGGGGTTTCACCATGTTGGTCAGGCTGCTCTCGAACTCCTGACCTCGTGATCCACCCACCTCAGCCTCCCAAAATGTTGGGATTACAAGTGTGAGCCACCGTGCCTGGCCAAATTTATTTTTTTATATAGCAAACTGACTATGGGTGTATTCCTTTTAAGTTCATTTTAAAAAGTATAAGTGCTAGGCTGGGCATGGTGGCTTACACCTGTAATCCCAGCACTTTGGGAGGCTGAGGCGGATGGATCACCTGAGGTCAGGAGTTTGAGACCAGCCTGGCCAACATGGCAAAACCCTGTCTCTACTAAAAATACAAAAATTAGTCGGGCATGGTGGCACACACCTGTAATCCCAGATACTTGGGAGGCTGAGGCATGAGAATCGCTTGAACCCGGGAGGGAGAGGTTATAGTGAGCCGAGATCACACCACTGCACTCCAGCCTGGGTGACAGAGCGAGACTCCATCTCAACAAAAAAGTATAAGTGCTATATACTTATAGATTAAAATAGAAGTACAGAGCGAATAACAGTCACTCCCCAGAAGTAATCACAGTCAACAACTTTGTGAATCTCTTTCCAATATACATATGTTTTATACAACAAGACTGTACTGTAGACCATGGCGTCTCCAGAATTTCTATACTGGAGAGGCTCAGGGGAGACGTCTGGTTAAACGGAAAGGCTAGGAGAGAAGCTGCCTTTTCATAGTAAGCAATTAGTATTTTATATTGAATTGATTTGACACGGTTTGTGGGGATAGGGGCTGGAGGAAATTATGAGAGGAGCTAAAAGCTTTCCTGAGCCAGCCATAGCAAGCACTGCCACATATTTCCACAACCTGCTTTTTTGACTTAAAAATATCTTGAACATTTTACCATGTCACCAACACATATAGATCTACCACCTTCTTTTATAACAGTTATATTGAATTCCAATGCATTTAATTAATCTCTTATTGATAAACATTTAGATGTTTTCCAGTTTTCACTAAGCATTCCTCTCTCTCTCTCTTCCTCCCTCTTTCTCTCTCTCTGTGTGTGTGTATGTCTTCTGTTTGTAACATGAGATTTCTGTAGAATAGATTCATAGAAAGAAGATTTATAGGATGAATTATATGTACACTTAAAATTTTGACAGAAAACTGTCATTATTTAATAGACAGTTGTTATATGACTCTGCTGCCACTGTGATGGCAGAATACTGTCTTCTATGATTAATAGAGTGACCATATAATTTAGCAGCCAAACCAGAACACTTTTGAGAGAGAAAGTGGATGCGATTAATTATCATGCTGGAACCACAGGCATAAACCAGGACTACTTCTGGGCAAATTGGAACATTTGGTCACCCTAATAATTATTAATATAATCATCATTAGTGAGAATCAAATCACTGAAAAATTGACAGATCTGTAAATAATTTAAGAAATTTCAATTATCCTCCTTTTATCCTTCCAAAACCTACTTTATTACTCCCATGGTGTATTACCGTGAAAGAGTATATGAATCTTCCAGCAATCTACTTGTTGGATCTTGTGTTAATGACAACAAACCCAAAATCTGGGGGGAAAAGGGGAGAATCTGCTTCTAAATATTTAGCACTATTCAACTTTTCAGTTGAAAAAGGGGAGATTCCCAAAGCAGGAATCATAGTTGGATATCAAAATATCTCCTAGAATACAGAAATAATATGAAGAGAGGAAAAAAGTGTACGAAAATAGTATAGAACACAATAGTATAGAAAATAGTATCACAGGCCGGGCGCGGTGGCTCAAGCCTGTAATCCCAGCACTTTGGGAGGCCGAGACGGGCGGATCATGAGGTCAGGAGATCGAGACCATCCTGGTTAACACGGTGAAACCCCGTCTCTACTAAAAAATACAAAAAAAAAAACTAGCCGGGCGAGGTGGCGGGCGCCTGTAGTCCCAGCTACTCGGGAGGCTGAGGCAGGAGAATGGCGTGAACCTGGGAGGCGGAGCTTGCAGTGAGCTGAGATCCGGCCACTGCACTCCAGCCTGGGTGACAGAGCGAGACTCTGTCTCAAAAAAAAAAAAAAAAAAAAAAAGAAAATAGTATCACAAAACATTTGTGTCTAGTAAATCTAGGCTCAGCATTCTCTAATAAGCCCAGATGTTACATAAAAGCAATGAAAAAGAAGATAGCAGAGTCAGTTTTCTGAGGTCTATGACTTGGGTTCCAGCAGACCAAATTTTAGGTAGTCCCTGGACTAATGTTGATTTTTGTGGCTCAATCTGAGAACATATATTCTCTTTGGTGTCCTGGGAAATACTGGCAGGGCTTGGCCTGCTTCCTTGGTTCTTTATGGACAGTCCAAACCCTGGGATACCAGACATATGGCCTTCTGTGAGTGTGGTCTACCAAACATGTCACTTCCCATTTCCAAGACAGCTGGGGAAAAAAAAAAAACAACAAAAAACCTTATTTTGCTGCCAGGCAGGATCAATCTATGGTAAAAATCTGTGTAAGTTCAGAGACAACTGGTTGTTCCAGATGGAAAAGGAGAGCCCATCTCGTGTCTTGTCTGTGTGTGTTCCCATCCCTCCAGCAGTGGCCTTTGTTGCTCATTAGGGATTAGATTCCTTTTTCTGCCTGTTATCCCAGGCTCAGGAAAAAAAGCCCTTGACGGGTTAATGAATTGCCCAGCACACTGAATCATCTGTCTGGTGTTTCTCACTAAATGAGAGGCTTTAACAGATCAGCGCTGAGGTGTTGGGATATGTGTTTCTAGCAAATGGCAAGCTGATGAAAATGCCTCAGAGCCTTACAATTCACGACCTGAAGGCGACTCCATCAGAGGATAGTTTCCAAAACATCCCTCCTTTCAGCTCTTGTCCATTGGCTGCAAATTCAAAAGGTGGATGTAATTGCCAAGTTTTTTTCAAGGGCTGAGTTAGTTACAACAATGTACTGTTTACTAGTAGCAACTATTAACCTACTTTTTTTTTCAGGAGTGACAATGGGTACAATACATAGCAGTATCCCCACTTTCTCACCTTGACTTTGCTTTCATTAAGGCGTGCATTGGCAAAACATTTGAAATGTATTCTCTTTCTGTGAAATGGATGTTTTCCTTTGTCAAAGGCCATCTGAAAGCTGAGATCAATCTATAGGTACTGACAAAGATAGTTAAGATGTTAAGTCAAAAACAAACAAACAAATTGCCAAATAGTATGTATGGCAGATCCCATTTATGTAAAAATATGTGTAAATATAGTATGTGTTAGTATTTGAGTAGAAGGAATTTGAAACACTATGCACCACATTATTAATAGCTGTTATGTCTGAGGGTGGAATTGCCAGGGCTTTTTACTTTCTAAGACATCTGTATGGTTTGCCTTTTATACAATAAGCATCTGTTACTTTCCAATCTGAAAGGGAATGGGGGTGCAAAAATAAAGTTACTCCAAAAAATTCAACTGATTTCTTAGTCCTACAGTCAAACTAGCTGAGCTATCCAAATGCAAACATAAGACGCTTACCAATGGGGAACGCACTGTACATATTGTAAAAGGCAGCATTGTTATATATTAATAAATATTACACAGGATAGGCTTCTGAGGGCAGAAGCAAAGAACAAATGCCAGAGAGAAAGAATTTTTTATAAGTATTTCTCATTAAAAATTAACTTGTTAAAAAATAAACTTATTTAATTTGCTTGGAGAACTTTTTCAAATTCACAGACTTATTTTGGAAGATTACTCGTTTTAGTTGTGTAACCTGAACCCTCAGTTTAGGAAAATGTTCAGCAAGAATATGACAGATGTTAATCAGTAGCATTTAATGGCAAATTGCTGATATTGTTCAATTAATCATATCAGATCTAACGTCCTATTTTTCTGTGATTTGTGAGTCATCCCAGTGTGGTGTAATGAAAAGTACATAAGTTTTAGAGATTCCACCTAGGTGCAAATCTCCCCTCTCCCACTATACTTCCAATTTGATTTTGGATCAATTACTTAACCCCCTTAAGCCTCAGTTGTTTGATTAAATGTATTTTGTAATACATTTTGTAACTACTTAATAGGCTTGTGATAAGGCCTAAACAAAATGATCTATAAAATGCATTTTATAAACTGTAAAATGCTGTAGCATATAGTAGGCACTGAATATTGAGTGAATAAATGAATGAATTAGGGAATATTATTCTAGACTTTGTTTAATGCCAACACAAAATGAGAGAGAGAGAAAAAGAAAAACAGAGACAGAGAGAGTGAAAAGAGAGTGAGAAAAGAAGAGAGAGAGAGAAAAGAGAGAAGAAAGGAGAAAGTTCTAGTTCCTTCAGGTGTGGTTTCCTAAGAATGAAAGTGACTCATGATGTAGAAAAGGAAAAAAGTGAACGAGCAATAATTGAATGAAGGTCCTAGGTTTGGAATAGTGCTGCAACATTCTGAAACTGCCACACAAGTCACACATAACACCTACTCTCCTTTAAGGCCATCTCAAATGTCACAGCCATGATGAGCCCTTTCCTAATTTCCCAGGCAGTGGTAGGAGCTTCCTCTACATGCTCCACAGCTAAGAGCTGGAGGTGTCAGCCATGAGCAACTTTGCCTTCCATCATAAAGTGCACTGCTCACAGCTCCTTCCTAGGGAATTACTGCTAGGATGCTCTTTGCACAAAGGTAATTTTGGATTAGACTTGGGGGGTACGTGCCTGACCCAAGGCGGCCCATCTGATGAGGTCCTAGCATGAAAAGATTAGCTGGGCCAATCAGATTCTGTTTCAGAGAAATTGAAACTAATAGAATCAAAAGAATTTGCTGGTTGGAGAGCGGAGCCCACTTGCAGAGTGAGTTCCCTTAATGGCAGTACCCCAGAATGACAATTCTGTGACCCAAGTCTACTCTTGGTTCCATAGTTAGGAAATAGGTGAAGCTGAGCATACACTCAAGGATCTCTTAACTTAGTTATCCAACACAGGTGGTTTTGGCGTGTGTAAGCACTTCAGAGAGAAGTTTAAAAGCCCTGTTCTTTTAGAAATAAGTTGATCTAGCAGCTTGTTTTTAGCTAATCACCCATTACTTTTCTTTCCTTATCCTACAGCTCTTCCCACCCTCCTGTTTGCCACCTAACATGCCTGCACAGCAATCTAGACACCAGTAACACTTGAAGGACCGCAGAGCCAAACAGCTCAGGTGTGAGTCTGATGGCCAGTAGAGAGATAGGGACCAGATATATAGGTTGGGAAATTAACAAAACTGCTGATTTAAAATCTGCAAAAGTAGAGGAAGATGCCCAATGATTATAAGGGTGGTTAGAAGAGGCTAGAAGAAATTCTGTAGATATAAATGCTTAAACACTGGGCAACAGAGAAGGAGGAGGAGGAACTGGTGGAGGAACACTCAGAGAAGAGACCAATATAGAGACAACTGGTAATCATTTCCCAAGAGGTTTCAGTGGGAAGGTAGAGATAGAATTGAGACTGCAATGTGTTTTGAAATGAAGCTGAACTAAGGAAGTGGAACAGTGATTGTCGCTAACCCTTTAAAAGAGATTAGCAGAGGAGGAAGTGTCCAGGAAGGCTTGGCATCCTTAAATGCTCCCTCTCCACCCATGGGCAAGGCTACAGGCATCCAATAAATGCAGGCTTGACCTAACTATTCAGACTTGAGAAATCTTTCTGCTCTGGCTCTCATCCAGCTTTCTAAAACTTTTGGTTCTATTCTTCTATCCCTACTTACCGATCTTTTAACTCCAACCCATTTTTTCCCTTTTTGCCCAGCACATTTTAGATTGATACAGTGGTGGCTGTCTCTTTGGTTCTGACCCTATTTCACCTGGAATGCTGTCTTTAGTTCCCTTTTTGTTTCATGGCCTGAGCTCTACCCTACTCCCTTTCCATCTGAACACCCAGACCCTGGCTCCTGGCCTCCCTGAGCCTCCCATTTTGCCAAAGTTTGGAACAGAATTGGTTCATAAGGAGAGATATAGGGCAGTGATAGAGAAGGATAGAACCAAAGAAGAATTTCACTCTGAGAGAAACCGGTTAGAGGTTGAAAAAAAACCAGTAGAGGATGTTAAAGGTAGAAGAGAGGAGGCAAGACTGCTGGGACACATTTCCCGCAGGTGGAGTGGAAAGGGATTAAGGACATAGATGTTGGCCTTGACCAAGGGAAGGGACCTCACCCTCTAAGGCAAGAGGGAAGGAGATGATAATAAGGATGAGTACAACTAAGTCTGTAGGAGGTAAGGATTCCCCTGAGAGTTAGGAACCTGAAAGTTAGGTTGGGCAAGAGGTTTGAAGACTTGCGAAGGCTTGGTGCCACTCATATGAAAGGTAAAGTGAATTAATCAAGGAACAGGATTATGGAGTAGCACTGCAAGAGCTGTAGAAGCTAAAGACTCAGCACTTGTACCAGTACCTCCTGCGCCAGTGTATGATTTTCTCCAGCAGTGCTTCAGCCAATAAGGATCATCTCTTATTATCCAGGCTGACCATCAATCCTGGTGGTTAAGACCAGCATTCCCAGGACCTGCCTTGGTTCCAGGCCAGGGGTCAGATGCACTGTCCTAAGGACACTGGGGGAGTCAGAATGGAAGAATATTTATTTATTTATTTATTTATTTTTTGAGATGGAGCCTGGCTCTGTTGCCCAGGCTGGAGTGCAATGGCATAATCTCAGCTCACTGCAGATTCCACCTCCCGGGTTCAAGTGATTCTCCTGCCTCAGCCTCCTGAGTAGCTGGGATTATAGGTGCATGCCACCATCCCTGGCTAATTTTTGTATTTTGATGATGAGATGAGGGTTCACCATGTTGGTCAGACTGGTCTCGAACTCCTGACCTCATAATCCGCCTGCCTCGGCCTCCCAAAGTGTTGGGATGATAGGCATGAGCCACTGCGCAGGGCAGAATGAAAGACTAACATCCCTTTAACTCCTCTGTTCACTCTGTGGACATACATGAATTTGATAGGAGACTAGAAGACTATATGGAGGAATTATTATTTTACGTGATCAAGACCAGTCTCCTCACTTGCTGCACATCAGCTCTGTCCGGATTGAACCCTGATGGAGACCCAGTCTGCTTGCTGGGCTTCCTGCCACAACTGGAAATTCTTGTGACCCTTATAACCCAGGCTGCCCATTTTCCAGTGGGGACTGAGCATGTGGCTTTCCTGGTGTCTCTGCCATACGGAACATGACGCATTCTTGGGCAGGCTGTGCTTCATGTATGGAAGTTTGATCCAAGTGAGGAGTATCGGCTGAGCCATTCACAAGCTCCAGCAGGGTTAAGACCTTATCAGTCACTCTGCAACAGGGCTCTGGATCCTGGCCTGTGACCTGCCTGGAGCAGTGCTGCTCTGAGTTTCATTTCCAACAGCCTGTCTGGACGCTCCACAATGAGCTGCCTGAGACTGGTAAGAGGCTGAGGGCATAACTGCCATGGTTCTCTGGAATGAAGTACCACTCTGTCCAAGGGTGTCTTGCTTGGGGAACCGCACTTCCACAAAGAAATATCATGTTCTCTCAGCAGAGAAGGAAGCCAGCCAGGACTGAGGGGATCCCACCTCCTTCCTTACCTGTCCATCTACCTTCCTTGGAATGTTCTGGCACTTTTGTGGTTGCACGGGGCCAAAGGTCCCTTAGAGCCTAGGCCCTGTGGGTGCTTCAGCTTCACTTTGCTAGTTATTGCATTCTGATCTGGATACACAGCTACCCGTCTGCCAGAGTTTATCATTTCCTTCTTGGGATGATTGAATGCCCTAAATTGGCCTCTGCTAGTCAGGGCAGGGTATTACAAAGTAACGATCACATGTTTTATAATATGCCCCTTCTGATTCTTGCTGATGCAGGACCTGGCATGCCTGCCAATGCAAGACCTCACCATAACCTGCATCCCAGGTGTGAAGCTGTATATTTCATAAATTCCCCAGGCACATGAGGCTCATCCTGCCTACCCTGTTATAGCCTCTGAATCAGTGGCCAACACAGCAATGTTATGCTCAAAAGGCAAAGGAGACTTAGCTTGAAAGTGGACTGGGCACACAGACAACTCTGCCACTTGGATATACTAAGTTCGTCTCCCCTACATACACAGATCCCCTTGTGTCACCTATTTAACCATTTGGTATAAAAATAAACCCATCTTAGAATAAAATCAAATCTAGAAGTGTAATAGGGAAGGAGAGGGGTTGTGTAGAGGTGAAAAAAATCACATTTGTGCCTCCACTGTACATTGAGAATATGAAGATGTAAGAAACTCTGTGGAACTTAGCTTTTTATATGCAGAAAGAACTAAGTTTCATCTGCACATTCTTGCATATACCTGTACACACACACACACACATGCACACACACGCACACACACGCAGAGAGAGAGGGAGAGAGAGAGAGAGAGCATCCTAAAACTTCTGGCACACATAAATGAGTTTAAGTCCTGCAGGACCTTACACACCCAGCGCTTTCTGTACATTGATGAGTAACAAGATATTAAAATGGGATCCTTGGGAGGTTGAGGTCGGGGGATCACTTGAGGCCAAAAGATTGAGACAAATCTGGACAACATAGTGAGACCCTATCTCTCAAAAAAAAAAAAAAAAATTAGCCAGGTGTGGTGGCGTGTGCCTGTAGTCCTAGCTACTCAGGAGACTGAGGTTGGAGGATCAATTGAGCCCAGGAATTTCAGGCTGCAGTGAGTTAAAATCACGCCACTGCACTCCAGCCTGGGTGACAGAGTCCAGCCTGTCTCAAAATAAAGATAAAATGGTATTCTTTTAGTTACAGTCTCAAAGTTCCAAATGCAAAGGACAAAAATAAAATAAATAAAATAAAATAAAATAAAATAAAATAAAATAAAATAAAATAAGTGCCAAGTACCTACGCATTCCAAAACAAGGTGCTAGACCACCTATGCAGAACCTGCCGGCCTAGCCATCACCTATCTCTGCTCTATAAAAGAGTGGAGGGAAAGAAGCTGACTGCGAGATGGCGGGTGGTGTGATGTGGATCCTGCCTCGTCTATGCGAGATGGGAGTTGGGTTCCCCCTTCATCTCAGGCCCAGGGGAAGAGGCGTCAAGGAAATACTCAGTTAACTTGACACATCCTCATGACTGGCTAACTAATTTATGGGATCCAGTACAAAATGCAAATGTGGGGCCCCTTTTTCAGAAAGTAGGAAAAGATGGCATTAAAAGTACCAAATTATTTAAAGGGAAAAAAATCGTGCCATTACTCTTGAAAACGAATCCTGGTGAAGCAGGCCTTGAGGCCCACTTTGGGCAAAACACAAGGCCCAGGCCCCTCAGGAATTCAGAGATGAAAAGCAAGTATGTTTTTCATTAATTGCCTACTGTGTGCCAGGCATTGTGGGAGGAATTTTACGCATGTTATCTTGTTTGACCTTCATGACAATCCTCATTTTTTCTACAGTAGATTCTACAAGGTCATGTAGATGGTTAGTGGCAGAGACAGGATATGGTCCCAGGTGTTACAGGTTCTCAAGTCTGAGTTCTTTCTACTGGACTTCAGTGTCTCCCAGGGAAGATGGGAAAGGATGGGATGCTTGCACTTTTGGAGCATCTCCTGGTGCCAGCACTGTACTTGATGGAGTTGATCCAACTTTTTGAGAATAAGCTTCTGTTTCTGGGGGATTCTTTCTAGGCTCTCTAGAGATGCCCCTAATTTCCACTATTCACCATAGTGGCCTGACTGCCAAGCAGGGAACTGGAATGCTGGTGGAGAAGACAACAGAAATGTCTCTCTCTCATACATTCATTTGTTCATTCATGTACATTACTTGCTTGAGCCTTTCTCCTTTGCATCCCTGATTTCCCAGGGCAATTGTGACTCTCTCCCTCTCTCTTTCTTTAAACTTCCTCTTTGTCTAGGGCCAGTAGAATTTAATGAAAAGACAACTGGGAGGTTATGTACATGATGAAAGGAAAATAAATTATTTCAGGATAGCATGCTTTCTGAAATGAGATTTCAATGTATTAAACAAGCAAAAAAAAAAATGACCTGTCTGGCTAATCATCTTCTTTGTCCAGGAATTATTTTATTACTCAATTCAGCCATGAGGTCCATATAACTAACTGCGATCAGATAAAACAAAAAGGGTCATAATTAAGCAGAAGCTGGGCAATGAGGTTAATGATCCTTTTCCCTTAAGGTTATGATCTTGGAATGTTTGTAAATTCATGACTGTATTTGATGCCTTGTCTAAAACGTGGCCTGAAATGCTGGAGCTGCAAGTAACCTTAGCAACAAAGCAAGTAAGGAGAATGGCTTATTGTGGAATCCAAGGATTTTAACAGCTTAACAGTTCATGGTGGTCATTTAGTCCAGTCCCCTTGTTTGAAAGACAAGGCAACTGAGGACCAGAGATGCTGGATAAATTTTCCATACACATCCAGCTCATTAAGGTAGAACTGGTATGCCTCCCAGATATAAGTCCAGGACTTTCCCATTATATCCTATTATTTTACTTATGGTTTCTTTTCAGAGGTTACATTTGCTTAATTGCTTATTTATATTTAAATGCTTTTGTTTTCGTTTTTGTTGCTTTTATTGCAAAGAAATTTACAACAGAAGTATAAGTCTCCCTTTAACTTCTCTCTTTCAGCAGATACACTCTCTCCAGTGGTAATTTCTGTTAATGAACTAGTGTGTATTCCTCCTGACTTTCCCCATGCATTTATAAGCACATATATTGTTTTCTTTTTCACAAGTGGAAACATATTATTCATATTGTTCTGAGGCTTGCTTTTTTCATTTAACATTCTACTGCATCAGTACAAAGATACCAATCTCATTCTTTTTAAAAAGTAAGCTATAACCCACATAATATAAAATTAATCATTTTAAAGTGTACAATTCAATGGTTTTTAGTATACTCATTATGTTTTGCAACCTTAATTCCAGAACATTTCCATCACCCAAAATAAATCCTGCTATTAGTCATGTTTCTTCAGAGAAACAAAACCAATAAGATAAATCTAGATGTAGCTGTAGATCTATAGATATGTAGACATATATAGATGTGTGTAAATATACACAGATATGTATAAAAGGAAATGTATTGTGGGAATTGGCTCATGCAATCATAGAGGCCAAGAAGTCCTACAATATGTCATCTGAAAGTTAGAGACCCAGGAAGGCCAGCAACAATTTAGTGAGAGGCCAAAGGCTTGAGAACCAGGGAAGGGCTGGGGAGGGGTTGCTGGTATAAGTTCCGGAGTCTGAAGGTTAAAGGTCCAAGAACCAGGAGCTCCAATCTCTAAGGATGGGAGAAGATGGATGTCAAAACTGAGAGATGGAGAGAGAGAACTCGCCCTTACTCTGTCTTTTTAGTCTATCTGGACCCTCAGTGGATTGGATGTTGGCCACCCACATTGGTGAGGGCAGATCCTCTTCCCTCAGTCTACTGATTCAAATGCTACTCTCTTCTGGAAACACCCTCACAGATACAACCCAAAATAATGCACTACCAGAGAACCTGGCATCACTTAACTTAGTCAAGTTGGCAATAAACTCAACCATCACATCCTGTACTTATTAGCAGTTAGTCTCAATTCTCCCCATCTTTTCAATCCCATGGCAACCACTAATCTACTTCATGTCTGTCTAGATTTGCCTATTCTGGACATTTCATATAAATGGAATCATGCAATATGTGGACTTTTGTGTCTGACTTCTTTTACTAAGCATAATGTTTTCAAGGTTCATCCATATGCTAGCACTGAATAGTACTTCATTTCTTTTGATACTTCATCAATATCCATTGTATGTATATGCCACATTTTGTGGTTCATTCATCAGTTGATGGACATTGGGTTGTTCCTACTTTTTGATTATCATGAATACTGCTACTATGAACATTCTACATGTTTTTGTGTGGCAGTATATTTTCAATTCTTTGGGGCTCATTCTTTTGAATTACTGCATAATATTCTATAAATCTGAATTTACCACTTGTAACCATTTCTCAAGTTGGTGAACATTTACATTTTATTCATTTTTTATCAATTATGAATAATGGTACAATGAAAATCCCCATGCATATTTCTCTGAGAGAGACACTCTAGTGTAAAGAGAGCACTTTATCTGAATCCCTGCACAGCAACGTCCTAGTTAAGCCAGTTGCTTATCCTGTTTCTTCATCTGTAAAATGGGAAAGGAATAGAACTTAACTCTCAGGGATAATGATTAATATAAATAAAGCAGTTAGATGGGGATTGACACATGGCGTGCATTCAGTAAATATTGTTAATACTATATGTAAATGTTCCTATAGTTTAGATTACTAAAAACAGATTTTTTGGTCAAGGTATTTATATTTTAAAAATATTGCTGGGCTCGGGCATGGTGGCTCATGCCTGTAATCCTAGCACTTTGGGAGGCCAAGGCGGGCAGATCGCCTGAGGTCAAGAGTTCAAGACCAGCATGGCCAACATGGTGAAACCCCATCTCTACTAAAAATACAAAAATTACCTGGGTGTGGTGGCACATGACATGCCTGTAATCCCAGCTACTTGGGAGGCTGAGGCAGGAGAATTGCTTGAACTTGGGAGGCAGAGGTTGCAGTGAGCCAAGATCGCATTATTGCACTCCAGCCTAGGCAACAGAGCAAGACTTTGTCTCAAAAAAAAAAAAAAAAAATTAGCCTAGTGTGGTGGTGCATGCCTGTAATCCCAGCTACTTGGGAGGCTGAGGCAGGAGAATTGCTTGAACTTGGGAGGCAGAGGTTGCAGTGAGCCAAGATCGCATTATTGCACTCCAGCCTAGGCAACAGAGCAAGACTTTGTCTCAAAAAAAAAAACAAAAAACAAATTAGCCTAGTGTGGTGGTGCATGCCTGTGATCCCAGCTACTTGGGAGGCTGAGGCAGGAGAATTGCTTGAACCTGGGAGGCAGGGGTTGCAGTTAGCCAAGATCACGCCACTGCACTCCAGCCTAGGTGGCAGAGCAAGACTCTGTCTCAAAATAAATAAATAAATAAATAAATAAATAAATAAATAAATAAATAGTGCTAATTGTCCTCCAATAAGGTTATACCAGCAGGAATGAGAATGTCAATTTTCTCACACCTTGGCCAATTCTGGAAATTATTAAGCTTTTTTTTGTTTGTTTTTCAGAGACAGGGTCTTGCTTTATTTTCCAGGCTGGAGTGCAATGGCACAATAATAGCTAAGACTCCTGCACCCAAGCAATCCTCCTGCCTCAGCCTCCTGAATAGCTGAGACTACGTATATTAAGCTTTTTAAGTTTTAACTTTTGTCTGTCTCACAGGTAAGAATGGCATCTTGTTGCTATGATTTTCATTTCTCTAAATTACAAGTGAGGTTAAGTATCTTTTTTTTTTTTTTTTTTTTAAAAAAAAGATGGAATCTCACTCTGTTGCCCAGGCTGGAGTGCAGTGGCACGATCTTTGCTCACTGCAACCTCTACCTCCCAGGTTCAAGAGATTCTCCTGCCTCAGCCTCCCCCGAATAGCAAGGACTACAAACATGTACCACCACGCATGGCTAATTTTTTGTATTTTTAGTAGAGATGGGGTTTCACCGTGTTAGCCAGGATGGTCTCGATCTCCTGACCTGGTGATCTGCCTGCCTCGGCCTCCCAAAGTGCTGGGATTACAGGTGTAAGCTACCGCACCCAGTATCTTTTACATATTTACATATTACAGGTGAAGTATCTTTTAACATATTTATTGGCTACTTATATTTCTCCTACTGTGAAATACCTATTTATATCTGAGGCACACTTTTCTACTGATTTGTAGACTCTCTATGTAGTTACTAGCTTTTTGCTATATATTTTGATGCCAATTTCTCTTAGTTTGGTTCTTACCTTTTAACTTTTTCCCTCAGAAAGAGTTCATCACAGTGAGCCATGAACTTTGTCCTCATAATCACTCAAGTTCTCAGGCTGATGGAGCAACTGCTATTTTGAGAATTACTGGTTGCCTTTCTGGAGGGAAGAGACTTCTGGAAGGTCTCTCATTGGCCATTGAAAGCTCAACCTAGAAATGACACAGACTACTTCTGCTTACAACTCATGGTTTAGAACCGGTCACATGGCCCCACCCAACCATACAGGGATCAGGAAGTATAATCTTAGCCTGAGCCCAGAAGGTGAAAAGCTGGAAATGTTCTGTGAGCAGCTTGAGACAGATGGGAACAAGAGAAGAAACAGTGGAGTGGTAACGGAAGTGTTGACATGACTCCAGCTACTAGGCAAGAAGGCTGCGATCAAGTAATAGAGAAGTAATTTCAGTTGTGTTAGAAAGAAGTGGCTTCAGGATGGCGTTTCATATGAAGTAACTCTGGAACAGGAATCCAAGAAGGGCCACATTTTGTGAAATGTTTCTGAAGCTGATAGAGTTCTTAACATTTAAAGACTGAGCATTCAAAGAGTGTTTTTGCTCATCAGCCATTGATTTAATCCTGATGTGAGGCGTTTATATAGATCATCCAAATATTAAGTCACCAAACCAGACGGTATTTTGAGTACATTTGGGGAATGGCAGAGCTGTCTGTTCTTGACTAAGTGCCTACCCAACCCCTATCCTCTGTAAGCGCACTTAGTGTGTGTGTGTGCACTTCGGGGAGAGAAAAATCAATACCTTCTTGGATAGGTGGAAATTGAGCTATGTCAAGGCATACGTGCATTGTCTGATAGCATCTTTCTGACAGGAATCTAATATATTGATCAAACTTCCCTAGCAGGACAGCCATGCAATATACAATAGCAATACAGGCTAACGGAGGCTAACGGTAGGAATGTTGGCTATGCATTTCTTTTGAAATAGTTCCTTCACCCAAGAAAACAAAGCTTGAGATCTCCATGCAGGGCACTGCCCCTCCTGATGAGTGTCTTAATCTCCTTGCAACTTCTGGCAGAAGAACAACATGCTCTCCTATCTGTTTCTGTGGTTCACCTGCTCCTCACTGAGGGTGAGAAATGATCTTCTCAGTTGGAACACTCCTGTCAAACACAGTGTTCTGCCCCTTTCTCTTGTTTGCCTCCTCCTCTTCCTCCACGGTTCTTTATTTTTACTTTTTTAGATGGTCTTGCTGTGCCACCCAGGCTGGAGTGCAGTGGTATGATCATGGCTCACTGCAGCCTCGACCTCCCAGGCTCGAGCAATCCTCCCACCTCAGCCTCCCATGTAGCTGGGACTACAGGTGGTCCCGCCATGCCCAGCTAATTAAAAAAAAAATTCTTTGTAGAGACAGGGTCTCACCATGTTGCCATGGTGGGTGTGCCAGTCTGGTTTCCAACTCCTGAGCTCAAGCAATCCACCTGCCTAGGTCTCCCAAAGTGCTGGGATTACAGGCATGAGCCATCGTCCCCAGCCCCTCCCCTCTTCTTTGAACCAAAGCAACATTTCCTTTCTTCCCCAACAACAGCAGCAAACACGTGGGTGGCTATTTGGCTGCAGCTCTATATAGCTATAGAGGTTGTACCTTTGCATTGTGCCCGTGCTGTTTTGATTGTTGTTAATAACTTTTGTTTGTTTGTTGTTGTTGTTGTTAAAATGATGATGGAGAAGAGGAAAAGAGCTCTCTGCCTTGGGCCTTTCAAATATGCTCATGCTCATTCCTATCTTAGAATGATGACACAGAAGCACAACAGGCATTGGCTGACACTCTGTTCATCGATGATAGGCCTGCCTTCAGCTGCTAAAGAGGAAGTGACATGGAGAAGCAGAGAAGAGGATGTGCCTGTATTTTTAAATAAACTGCCTTGTGATGCAGAAGGCCTGTGAAACATTTGAGATATTGAACCCTAGATACATGGAAAATTACTCACATGATTTTGTCTTTTTTTCCCCCTAATGACTCCAGTAATCCAAAGGAAGATTATTCTGGTTAAATGACTCATCTAAAACACATTTTTCAACTGTATCTTGGGCAAAGACGAATCTATTCAGAGATAACAATTTATTATTTAACGTTTTGACAGGTCTACAGAAGTAAAAGTCAATTGAGTCCAAATAAAGAACTGTGCTATTTTTAACGACTTCTAGATGTTCTTGGCAGAAGCAAGGCCAGGTTTTGTTAGAGGAAAGAACAGGTTTATGGTTTTTTCCTTCAGGTTTTCACATAAAATTTGATAATCAAAATAATATTTTAAAGGAAAAGTCAAGAAGTAGCCTTGGTAATGTTTATGAAAATATGATGAAAGGGTTAGCAAGGAAAAAAGAGTAATGTGAAAACTAACTGTACCCTGGAACTAGAAATAGATGCATCTGTTAAAAGAGAAAAAATTGTAATATTTTTACTACTTCATTTCTATTGTTGCATAGATTGTTGGAGGATTATGTACATTATAATATGCTTTTCCTTTCCCTGTAACAAAGCCATCCCATCCTTTATAGATGAAAAATACCATCCTATTTCAACTTTATCATTCAAATGTACAACAAATCTAATAGAGGATTTTAATATTTTTACAATGTTTTCAAACATTTTAGAGTTGTTATTTTACTTGATAAGCATGCACTATTGTCAGGTAGGTAGGCATGGTTATTATTCCTGTTTTATTAAGGAGGCAATGAAGACCAAGGTCACATAGCAAAGTAATGATAAAATTGTAACACACTTCTTTAGACCGAAAACTAACCATATTTTTAGGCGTAAACTTATCTTCATTTTCTTTCTTTTCTCTGGCACTGAGTTAAGAGTCCACAGAAGTCTTTGAAAAGTTTTTTTGATGTATAATTTTTTAAATCTTTCTTCTGAAAGAGTGACAAATGAGGGTTTTGTTCCCTTTGTGGTGAAAATTGATATTATATTGCACTTTGAAGGCCCAAAGAGAGGGAATTGGCCCAATTTTGCCATATACCACTTTCCAATACCTTCACTTGGAGTGACTTACACCGTGGTTAATTGCAGTTACAACGAAAAGGTTAACATGGGAATGTCATAATAATTGAATCTAGAGAAGACATAATTTCAAAATAAGAGCTTGAGTAATAATATCATTGTGTAACAATCTGATTTCCATCCCTCTTATTTTCCCTATATTATGCAGTTTAGTTCTTTACTATCATATGTGTTTCACGTTTGTTCGGTTTTACCAACACATCATAAGTAAATTGAATTGTAGGACTTCTCATTTCTTTTGTAACCTTACATCTAAAAGATTTTAGTCTTTAGAATTCTCTTGAAATGTTCTCAATTTAAAATGGAGAAATATTTCATGCTTTCTCATCTAAGTAGGAGCTAAAATCTAAAAAATAAATAAATAAAATAAGATAGTCCATCCTCTATTATTATTACTGAACACTGTATTTTAAAATTATTATTTATTTTTTGAGATGGAGTTTCACTATTGTTGCCCAGGCTGGAGTGCAGTGGCATGATCTCGGCTCACTGTAACCTCTGCCTCCTGGATTCAAGTGATTCTCCAGCTTCGACCTCCAAAGTAGCTGGAATTACAGGCCCACGCCACCATGCATGGCTAATTTTGTATGTTTAGTAGAGACGGGGTTTCACCATGTTGGGCAGGCTGGTCTCGAAATCCTGACCTCAGGTGATCCACCTGCCTCAGCCTCCCAAACTGCTGATATTACAGATTACAGGGTTCTTTTTTGTTTGTTTGTTTGAGACAGAGTCTTGCTCTGTCACACAGACTGGAGGAGAGCAATGGCGCAGTCTTACCTCACTGCAACCTCCACCTCCCGGGTTCAAGAGATTCTCCTGCCTCAGCCTCCTGAGTAGCTGGGATTACAGGCACCCACCACCACACCCAGCTAATTTTTTTGTATTTTTAGTAGAGATGGAGTTTCACTATGTTGGCCAGGCTGGTTTTGAACTCCTGACCTCAGGTGATCTGTCTGCCTTGGCCTCCCAAAGTGCTGGGGTTACAGGCATAAGCCACTGTGCCCAGCCTGAATACTGTGTATTTATTGCCTGTGTTTCATGTTGATTTTATTATGCTCTGAAATTTTCCATGTTCATTCATTCATTTCTTCATTTATACATCTATACATCTAGTACAGCAAACATGTATTGTACTCCCATGATACTTACCACACTATGTTGTAACTGTTTCTAGATTTGAATGTATGGAACAGAGACTGTGTGTCTATAATCTTTTCATCTGAGGAAATACCTAGTAGATCATAGGTGCACAATGAATGTATTTTGTTAAATGGCATCTAGTAAAATACCACGTACCTGGCGGGTAATGATTGAATGCTATCTACTGGCAAAGACAACACTGCTTTCTTTTACTTTCTGTTTTAATCATTTTTCTCATAAATGAAAAGCTTGAAATATTTGAAAAAAAAAACTCTACCTTTTGACTGGAGTTTAAAATTGCATTACCACGCAAGATCCTATTTAGATAAAACAGACAAACAACCTATTTGGGAGGTGGGTGAATATTGAATGCCCCTGAAGCATCAAATATTTTATCAATATGCATGATTTTTCAGTAGATTGATATATGCATAAAGGCAAGAAACCTTAGGTGGGGATCAATAGGTACTATATTTTAAATCCTAGTAGAATAAACAGAAAATGATGAAAAAAGCAGTGAATAATTATTTCTATGTTCATTTGAAATTCTGCCTCTGGTTAAACTGAGCAGCCTTTTCAAAATCACTGGAACTGTAATAACACGCCACTAAATGCTTCTGCTTGTTCAATTTTTCATTTGCAAAGGTAATCCATGCTTTAAAACCTGGAAACTTTTGAAATATGCATCAGGCAGGAGGCTGGTGTGGAGATTGCCTTGAGGTCAGGGCTTTCAGCTCCTTGGTTGCTGAGTCTGAGGTTTTTGCCAAAGGCCATGAAATAGCCCTTCATTAACGGGTTCTTGGCGGCAAATCTAATTAAGAGCTAGCCATAGATCAGAATGTTGTAAACGGATAAATGTGTCCTGTGGTGTGAAAATAGGACCAAAGACGCTGATCCTATGACAAGAGTCCTATACACTCATCACCCTATAGTTGGTGGGGATTTGATTTAACGAAATGGTTTGGGATAAAGCACCTTTGTAATGGTGGTGGTTTCTGACACATAGCACAATATTTTGTGGTTCTGGCCTGTATAGAGCGCAGTGGCTTGACTCCACATGTTGGCAATTGCTGTTTTACCAAAGCCCTTTTCCAAGGACTCTCACGGCAGGCCAGTTAGATGCATGTTTGTACAGATGGTAAATCAGCTATTTTCCCTGGGTGTTATCCTCTTCTCTTTCCAGTTTTTCCTTAGAGGGTCACTCAAGGGTGACAAGAAGTTTACTGCTCCTTGAAGGGTGAGTCTGCTGTCGCCAGGGCTGCCAAAACACAGCCTCAGAGAGACAATGATTTGAACCTGGTTTGCTGACTGCTATCTCTAGACTCCCTGGCACCACGCAGTTGGGGGAAGAAAAAAATATACCTGGTAGCATTCAAGTCTAGAATTGTAATGAAGTTAGGGTGTCCAGATGTATCTTTTTAAAGGGATTAACCCAGTGTTCCAGGAAGCCTTTTGAGGATAATAAATTTACTTTCTCCAAAGGAGATAGGGATAGGAAATCTTTTATTGTGCTCATAGAGATTAGATTTTTTTGATAATCAGACCCTTTATGAGTAGGGAGGAGGTAGCTGTTTGTGTTATATAAATATACCCAAGCAGACCTTTGTTTTCACCTGGGTCATTAGTGCATGAGTCTTTTATGCCAGGGTCCCATGAGCATGCCAATTACACTTTGCAGAAGTAACATGATTGGGTGGCGTGTTTAAAAGAAAAATTCAGAACCATCATGGGCTGGGAAGGAGGGATTTTGAAATGCTAATATTTGCCTTTGCAAGATTATATACTGCTGATAACCCCTTCCTTCTATCATGGAACTCCCTCCTCTTTTGGCTTAACCATTTGCCAAAACCTCTTTTCACACCCTTGACACTAGTCAAACTGGATTCCTTGCCATTTCTGGAACACAATATCAAATAAATATTTATCAAGTCCATGTTATGTGCCAGGTATGATGTTATGTGTTCTATATACACAGAAGTTCTTCAAGGTGATTGGTTATTACTTGTTCTTTCATTAAATCAAAAAATGTTTAATGAGCACCTACTATCTGTCAGGTATATGCTAAGAAGTGAGGGTGTGGCTATCAATAGAGCAGATATGTTTCCTGTCCTCATGGAACTGACAGCGTAGCAGAGGAGATAGATATTTAACAATATTATAATATGGAGGATGGGAAGATATGAGACAGAGCAAGGAGATCTGAGGAAGGGATGTTTATACTGAGTCATGAAGGAATTATAGGAATCAGCCGAATATAAAGGATGGTAGTGAATGCTGGGACTGAGGGAGGAGTCTAGAGGCATGCAGGTAAATCAGAGAACAGAACAGGGGCTGGACTGCACGGCCAGCATTTGAACATTTGGTTCAAATCCTGGCTTGCTATTACTTTCATTGCACTTTGGGCAAATCACTTAACTTCTGTGCCTCCCTTTCCTTATCATTAAATGGCAATAGCAATAGTACTAATCTTATTGTTGCCCTGAGAAGTGAGTTGCTATACGCCCAGTTCACAGTAAGCATTATGTGAATGTTATTTTAATGAGGAAGTGACAGTATTTTGAGTTACTCTCTAGCCTAGAGTGTAGCATGTTAGAAGTACAGAACAGAGTAAGAGGTGAGGCTACAAAAGCTGATAGAGCTTGGATTATGAGGGACCCAGCCTGGAGAGAGGTCTTGTAAACATGTGAAGGATTTTCTTGATCGGTACAGCAGTAGGAAATCACTGAAACAATTTAAGCAGAACAGTGACAAAATGAGGCTTGTTTGGGCCAAGCTGGTGGCCATGGCGAGAAGCAAAAATGTGTGGCTTGGCAAGCTATCTGGTAAGTAGACTTAACATTTGCTTATGGATTGAAAGTGTGAATGAGGAAGAGGGAAGAATAAAGAATGACTATCTGGACCAGAAAAGTGCTTTCGTGTCCAAATAACAGGGAGAAATCCACGAGAGCTGTGGATATATGCGGGTTGGTAGGTTTAGTGGTGAGAGTTGAGGGATTTTTTTCTAAGGTTTTGTCTTTGTTCAGTGCTAGGAATGCCCTGCTGGGGATGAGCTGAGAAATGGGGGTGGTGGAGGTTTGAGGAACCACAATGTAGAATACATCGTAGTGAATAGGAGAGGGCATTCACTGGGGAAACCAAGGCAGGGTGAAGGACTCTGGTGAGATTAGTGATATTTACCTTTTAGTGACACCAGATTGCCTAGGTGTGAGGTTTTCTCAGCAGCTTTTGGCAGATCTTAGATGCAGAGGAGATGAGCAGCTGAGAGCTCAAGGATCAGGATAATCAGATGACAATATTACTGACACTATCCAACATATACTGAAGCTTTACTAGGTGCCAGGTACTATTTTAAGAGCTTTACATACATTATCTCATTTAATTAGATGCAGGCTGGTCTTAAAGTTGCATGAAATGTACTAGTTAGTGGCACATTGACCAAATTCAAGTCAGCAAATAAAAACTTAGCTCTTTGGCATGTTTATTTTTATAGTTTTATATGTAAGTTGTGTTTCTGTGGCTTTGAAAATCTATGGGGGAAAATTAGGGTCAAAATGGCTCTGTCCTATTCACTCTTAAAAACTCTCCTCCTGAAATTCTGTGTTAGTTCCCCAGGGCCGCTGGAGCAAAGCACCACAGTGGCTTAAACCAACACGAAGTGATTGTCTCACAGTTCTGGAGGCTAGTCTGAAATCCAGGTGTCAACAGGGCTATGTTCCCTCTGAAACCTGTAGAGGAGGCCCTGTCCTTGCCTCTTCCTAGCATCTGGTGGTGGTTGCCAATCCTTGGCACACCTTGGCTTGCAGCTTCATCACTCTAGTCTCTGCTTCTGTAGTCACGTGGCATTGTCTGTGCATCTCTGTCTTCACGTGGCATTTTAATCTTCTTATAAGGACACCAGTAATATTGGACTGGGGCCCACCCTAATGGCCTCATCCTAACTTGATTACATCTGCAATGACCTTATTTCCAAATAAGGTCACGTTCTGAGGTACTGGCGGTTAGGCCTCTAATATATCTTTCCAGGGCACACAATTCAACCCATAATCAATTCCTTCCAATTAGTTCTGAAAGTGCCCAGGAGTGCTCCTGGGTGGCCATGAGCTAGTATTCTTTGTTTCCGCATGCATTTCCCCTCTCTTGTTTTGGTTTGTCACAGCACTGTCTCCCATTCTGCGGCCAAGGTCAACATACTGCTGCAAATGCTTCCAAAGCTGCAAAGAAGCATCACAGGGACAATGCTCACCAAAGGTACCAGGGGCTCCTTGATGCTATTGCAGCCTGGTCTCCAGTCCTGTGCCCTCTCTGATCCAAGCTATAGGTTGTTCTGCTGTGTCAATTCTGAGTTCTCACGTGCTCCGCATTGCAACCTGCCCGCCTTCCCATAGTCCCCAGTTATTTTGTAGATTGCAAAGTAGTGCTCTACATTATGTTTTGTTTTTGTTCACTCCTCTGATTGTCCCTGAGCTACACTGGACTAGGGGACAATCAGAATGACAGATGCTGTCTGGGACTTAATTATGCCTCCTGCTGATACTGACCTTGAACCAAAGTTGTGAGCCTCACCTCTCTTTCCCCCTGGTCTGATGGCTATTATAGGGCCTCTTGGTACATAAACTTCTGCTATACCCAGACATGTCCTGAAATATTAACAGGAAACCTAGGGTGAATGCAGCTTAGCTTCTCAAGCCAAGACTATGGGTTCCCATGATATATTTAAATTAATTATGCCACAAAATATTTAACCACAGCATGAGGCTTATCATCAATAACTGTCGGATTGGGCTATCAACTGGGACTGCTGCTGAAGATATAAAATATCATTTTCTGCCCAAGTAGAAAGGGCTTTCTCTATGCCCCTCATATTTAACATCTACTCTCCTTTTTCCAGGCCTGCTGAATAAACTGAGATGTTTGATTTCAGTCCACAGCCCTTTCTAGTCAATGATAGCCTCTCATTGCGTGTAACATAACCATGCCCAGTAATATTCAGCTATAGCACATCTTGCTTTCTTTTTCTTACGAGAGATCCTATCATTAAAGTAATTATAAATGTTTGTACCTAATCCTCACTATGATAATTTATACTTTCACCACAATAAGAAAAGGGTTGACTGTCATTATATCTCAGTATCTTTGATCCTAACCTACCTCTAAGTGTGATACCTTTCTTCCCACCCAAAATATCAATCTAAAGTTAGTTAGCCAATTAATTAACCAACAAATATTTGTTAGGTGTTTCTTATGCATTCTGCATTAGCAGAAAGCAGACACAGCAAAATTATTTTTTTGGTAATTATTATTTTAAGCTCTTCAAACCCTTGGCTAAATCATCCATTCTAGAAACACTGAGTACCTACTCTGCATCTAGGGGATAAAACAGAAGCCAACAGAAGCAAAACAAACAAAATCTCTACCTACTAAGAATCCATTATCCAGGAGGAGGACCCAGACCTTAACAATCTTAGAAATAATATTTATCCACAAACTGTAATAAGAATGGTAAAAGAAATGTACAGGGTCCTATGTATGATAGGGAGAACCTGAGTTAGAAGGGGCATGGATAGTCAGTAATAGCTAAGTTGAAGTTTGAAAGTTGTGCAGGAAGAAAGGGAGGAGAACATCTCATGCAGAAAAATAATACATGCAAAAGACCTAACAAAGATAAGAGCTTGCTAGTTGGCTTTGGTGGCTCACGACTGTAATCCCAGTGCTTTGGGAGGCTGAAGCAGGAGGATCACTTATAGTCAGGAGTTTGGAACCAGCCTGGGCAACATAGTGAGACCCTGTCTCTACAAAAAAAAAAAATAATAAAAAAAAATAAAAATGAGCCGAGTGTGGTGCCATGCACCTGTAGTCCCAACTACTTGGGAGGCTTAGGCAGAAGGATTACTTGAGCCCAGTAGTTTGAGCTTACAGTGAGCTATGATCATGGCACTGCACTCCACCCAGTGACAGAGCAGAACTCTGTCTCTAAAAAGAAAAGAAAAGAGCTTGATGCCTCAAAGAAAGACTAGTGAAACTGGAGCACAGTGGAAGCACAGGAGTTGGGTGGAAAAAGATGATGGAGAGAGAGAACAAGAGCCAGATTCTCTGTGGCCATGGTAAGTGCTGTGGCTTGAATATGTTCCCAAAAGGGCATATGTTGAAAATTAAATCCCAATGCAACAGTATTGAGAGGTAAGACCTAAAAAGAGGTAATTGGGTCATTAGGTCAGAGCCTTCATGAATAGATTAATGTCACTATTGTGAGAGCAGGTTAGATATCACAAGAGTGGGCTGTTACAAAATGAGTCCAGCCCCTGCTGCCTTTCTCTTTCTTATGTGCTCACCTTCCACCTTCTGCCATTGGGATTACCCTCTCCAGATGCCAGCAGCACGATCTTGGACTTCCAAGCCTCCAAAACCATAATCCAAATAAATACCGGTTCTTTGTAAATTACCCAGACTGTGATATTCCATTATAACAGCAGAAAATGGACTAAGACAGAAAATTGGTACCAGAAGTGGAGTTGCTGCTATAATGGACACCTGAAAATGTGGAAAGGGCTTTGAAACTGGATAATGGGTAGAAGCTAGGAGACTTTAGAGAAGCAGGATAGAAAAAGACTAGGTTGTCATGAACAGAGCATTAAGCATGATCCTGGTGAGGGCTCAGAAGAGAAGACTAGAGGAAGTATGGAACTTCTTAAAGATTACTTAAGTGGTTGTGACCAGAATGTTGGCAGAAAAATGGACAGTAACGGCCTTTCTGATTGGGTCTCAAGTGGAAATGATCTGATGAGGTCTCGGTTGGAGATGAGGAAACTGGAGTATAGGCCATCCTTGTTATAAAGTAGCAAAGACCTCGGCCGAATTGTGTTCATATCCTAGGACTTCATGAAATGCAGAATTTAAGAGCAATAAGCTGAGATATATGGCAGAAGAAATACCTAAGCAGCAAAGCATTCAGGATGCTGCGTGGCTACTTTGAACTGCATGCAGTGAGATGTGAGTGCAAAGATATGACTTAAAGACATAATTTATAGTTAAGAGAATGGCAAGATTTGGAAAGTTTGCAGACTGGCCATGTAGAGTGAAGAAGCATGTTCTCGACCGACCCTTTGCTAAAAGATTGGTTCAGATAGAAGGGAGCCAGAGGCTAATCATAAGACAATGGGAGAAAGACCCCAAAGGCATTTCAGAGATCTTTAAGGCTGCCCCACATCACAGGCCCAGAAATCTAGGAGGTCATAGACCCTCAAATCACCATGCTTATTACTCCAGGAAAAAATAAAAGCATATATTGAAGAATCTATTCATGTTGCTATGTGGAGTCTACTGTGCTAAGTGCTGTTAAGAGTGAGTAACATAGGCATGATTCCTATCCCTAAGGAGCTAGCTGCAATTTGGGAAAGGTTATTTCTCCAACTTTAAAGATTTAAGTGTTGGCAGAAAATAGTGATTCTTTCCTTTGATCAAAACATTTGTGAGACTCATAAAAGACAAAGTCATGTCAAAGGGAGCTACATAATGGCCTACGGCAATTTTTATAGCCTGAATAAAAAGCAAAGAGCTCTTTTAAGTAACTGAAAGAAATAATCTAAACCACTGTTCCCTAATCATTTCGATTCAATAACAAAATAACCATGGCTTATGCCTTTTCATTGTTTGCATGATTGTTTTGTTTGCTTTGCTTTTTGGTCAGAGCTTACGTGCAGATAACAGAAAACCACTCTAGCAATTTTAAGCAGGAAGGGCTAAATACGGGGCATGAGGTACTTACAAATTCATTAGAGAGGTTGGAGGAGTGGGTTGCTGTCTGTGAAATCAGGAAGGCCCAAGAGAAATTCCTGACTCCAAGGGGATGTTCATTCCTATTCTAGTTTGCTCACAATGGCACTTTTATATCCTATAACCTGAGGTATAAGTTAAAAAGTTCACTACCTCCAACACAGTAATATAAAATGCTATAGAAAGAGGAAAAACTAAACAAAGGAAATTTATTACTGTATTCAAAGCAAGGAAGAAAATTGGAGTAGCTAGGACAGACCATATTTCTGCATCTGGTCCCAAGCCCATAGTTGATATTTTTCACTTTCTTCTACTTCCACTTCATGTTCCTTTTCAACCCTCAGCCAGCACCTCAGCTAGTCATGCTACTTTACCTGAGGCAGTAACTCAAACTTTCATTTTAAGGGGTTTGAACCCTTGCTGATCCTGCCTGTTGAGTCTCTAAGTGCAAGCCATCTTTTTCTCATTATTAAGCCTTCTAAGTCAGCAGAAAGCCAAGAGCCATGAGAAACAGGTACAAAACCTTTGTGTCTGGGTCCTTATATGAAGTAATGGAGGGTGATACTACCACTCCTTGGTTTCTAGACTCCTGCTGTTATACTGGGAGAAGCAGTAGTATGTATTGGCTATTGGTTAGAGCATTATCTCATTCTATAGCACAGCACCCCAATTTATCAGGCTGCTGTTGTCTAGCTGGTACCATAACTGAGTCTCAAGTAGGTTATTCTACCATTCTGTAAGGGCATGTGCTTGTAGGTGATGATACACACGGTGAGACCAGTGAAATCCATAGACATCTCTTTCTCTCACTTCTTTGGTAGAAGCAATGCTCAATGGGACAATGTTTCTGTGGTGATGAATAAAGGTGTTCACAGTCAGTATTGCTGGCAGAAACACAGCTGGCAGGAAAGTCAAATATACGTCCATAATGAGTAACCCCTTCCAGTGATGATAAATTGCTGCCTCTCTCCCTTGCATCCATGATGAAAAGAAATTGATGTAACTAACCTGCCACCACATATTTGACTGATCTACTTCTACTTCAAATATGGTATTATATTAGGGACTCAATGTTGGTTTCTGTCGTCAGCAGGTTAAACAATCAGCAGTTGCCAAACCAGCCTTGGTGAAGGAAGGCAGTATTTTTGAGCCCTTGCATATCTTCCATCTCTCTTACTATGGCTACATTATGCATGAGCCCATTGACTAAGCCCCAGGGTGGCTGGGAAAAGAGGCTAACTGACATCTATGGAAAAGAATTTTGTGTATCTGATTATTGGATGTCTCTTTGGTAAGAGCTGTGGGCAAAATTCTTAATCCCTAAGACCCATTCAGGGTTTTCGGCTACAAATAGGAAAATCTGACTCAATTTAATCACAAATAGATTTGATTGGATGGCTTTGGGTAGCTCTCAGTATGAATGTGAAGGTAGGTAAATGACTCTAAGGAGAAGGCAGAGCCCAAGAAAATTTTATAGTTAAGAACAGAAGAGAGGTCATGCCAGGGGAAGTCAGGTTAGGACCTTGACTCTGGTAGTCCAGCTTAGGACACTACTGCCATTTTCACTGCTGGACTCCTTTTTTTTTTTTTTTTAAGATGGAGTCTTGCTCTTTTGCCCAGGCAGGAGTGCAATGGTGTGATCTCAGCTCACTGCAACCTCCCCCACACTGCCCTCGTCAGTTCAAGCGATTCTCCTGCCTCACCCTCCCAAGAAGTTGGGATTACAGGTGCCCCGCCACCACGCCCAGCTATTTTTCGTATTTTTAGTAGAGATGGTGTTTCACCATGTTGGCCAGGCTGGTCTTGAACTCCTGACCTCAGGTGATCCACATGCCTTGGCCTCCCAAAGTGCTGGGATTACAAGCATGAGCCACCGCACCTGGCCACTGCTGGACTCTTAAATCTGCTGCAGCCTCAGAGAATGTTCTCTGCCTATTGCTGTCATTGAGTACTTACACATGAGGCAAAATCCCTGACAGGAGCATCTGTTTGGCCAAACCTGGGCCACATGCTTCTTGTCAAGGAACTGGGATAGGGATATATGCTCACTTCAGGCATAGTGAATTTGGATCTTGCCTCCCAACAAGACTTGAGAGATGGGGATCCTTCCATCTAGGAAGAATGCAGATAGGCAAAACCTGACAGATGTCAACCACACCCTCTAAGCCTCAGTTTTCTTTTTCTTTCTTTTTTTTTAAAATTATACTTCAAGTTCTAGGGTACATGTGCACAACGTGCAGGTTTGTTACATATGTATACATGTGCCATGTTGGTGTGCTGCACCCATTAACTCGTCATTTACATTAGGTATATCTCCTAATGCTATCCCTCCCCGCTCCCGTCTCCCCACAATAGGCCCCGGTGTGTGATGATCCCCTTCCTGTGTCCAAGTGATCTCATTGTTCAATTCCCACCTATGAGTGAGAACATGCGGTGTTTGGTTTTCTGTCCTTGCGATAGTTTGCTGAGAATGATGGTTTCCAGCTGCATCCATGTCCCTACAAAGGACATGAACTCATCCTTTTTGATGGCTGCATAGTATTCTATGGTGTATATGTGCCACATTTTCTTAATCCAGTCTGTCATTGATGGACATTTGGGTTGATTCCAAGTCTTTGCTATTGTGAATAGTGCTGCAATAATCATATGTGTGCATGTGCCTTTACAGCAGCATGATTTATAATCCTCTGGGTATATACCCAGTAATGGGATGGCTGGGTCAAATGGTATTTCGAGTTCTAGATCCTTGAGGAATCTCCACACTGTTTTCCACAATGGTTGAACTAGTTTACAGTTCCACCAACAGTGTAAAAGTGTTCCTATTTCTCCACATCCTCTCCAGCACCTGTTGTTTCCTGACTTTTTAATGATTGCCATTCTAACTGGTGTGAGATGGTATCTCATTGTGGTTTTGATTTGCATTTCTCTGATGGCCAGAGATGATGAGCATTTTTTCATATGTCTGTTGGCTATATGAATGTCCTCTTTTGAGAAATGTCTGTTCATATCCTTTGCCCACTTTTTGATGGGGTTGTTTGTTTTTTTCTTGTAAATTTGTTTGAGTTCTTTGTAGGTTCTGGGTATTAGCCCTTTGTCAGATGAGTAGATTGCAAAAATTTTCTCCCATTCTGTAGGTTGCCTGTTCACCTGATGATAGTTTCTTTTGCTGTGCAGAAGCTCTTTAGTTTAATTAGATCCCATTTGTCAATTTTGGCTTTTGTTGCCGTTGCTTTAGGTGTTTTAGACATGAAGTCCTTGCCAATGCCTATGTCCTGAATGGTATTACCCAGGTTTTCTTCTAGGGTTTTTATGGTTTTAGGTCTAACATTTAAGTCTCTAATCCATCTTGAATTAATTTTCATATAAGGAGTTAGGAAAGGATCCAGTTTCAGCTTTCTACTTATGGCTAGCCAATTTTCCCAGCACCATTTATTAAATAGGGAATCCTTTCCCCATTTCTTCTTTTTGTCAGGTTTGTCAAAGATCAGATGACTGTAGATGTGTGGTATTATTTCTGAGGACTCTGTTCTGTTCCATTGGTCTATGTCTCTGTTTTGGTACCAGTACCATGCTGTTTTGGTTACTGTAGCCTTGTAGCATGGTTTGAAGTCAGGTAGCGTGATGCCTCCAGCTTTGTTCTTTTGTAAGCCTCAGTTTTCTTATCTGTTCAATGCAAACAATACACTTTTAAAATCCTTGTCCTTTGCTATGATATTTTATCTGAATATCCTTTTCATCCTTATCCATTGCTGAGGATTAAATTAAATAATGCATGTAAAATGCAATAAATCTTAGTTTTTATTGTTTTTATTATTACCTCAATGTCTTTATGTCCTTGTCCTGAAGCAATTTCTGCAATTCCTAATCTTGGATCAATCCAGCTATTCTTCCCCTCAATTCCTGCTCTGGATTGCTGGAATAACTGGTAAAATCATCCCAGATGATTCTGTTACAAATGATTGTAATAGAATCACAACCACAAGGGGCCCTCAGTGCTGCCTGCATACCTCTTGCCCAACTCTGTTCACATTTCCCCGAACCAGTGGATTAACTTGTCTGCTTTAGAGAGGAAAGACAGATTTTGCATGTAAACTCCCTTAAATTCCCTCCCATCCATCTACTAACTCATGTATATTCGTGCTAATTATTGCTATCATCCCCACTCCCACGTCAGAAGTGATGTCAGGTCTCTCCTCCTTTTAAGGGCCAATTCCTCCCTGTCTGGACTATTTTGCCTTCTTTGGGCCCTTGCTTGGGCTTCCCTCCCTGGATTTTCTTTTCTTTTTTTTTTTTTTTTTTTTTGAGATGGAGTCTTGCTCTATCACCCAGGCTGGAGTGCACTGGTGTGATCCCAGCTCACTGCAACCTCTGCCTCCTGGGTTCAAGCGTTTCTCCTGCCTCAGCCTCCCAAATAGCTGGGATTACAGGCGCATACCACCACGGCTGGCTAATTTTTGTATTTTTAGTAGAGACAGGGTTTCACCATGTTGGCCAGGCTGGTCTCAAACTCCTGACCTCAAGCGATCCATCCACCTGGGCCTCCCAAAGTGTGGGGATTACAGGTGTGAGTCACCAGTCCTGGCCTTGATTTTCTGTATCTCTTGGTCTACTGGTTTCGTCTCTGTGGCTTGCAGTATCAAATACTGCACAGACACTTTGTGACACTTATTGGATACCACTGGTTCTGGGGTTACTGAAATAGAACTCTTATTATTTTTGTAGATTTGATAAAGGTATCTTGTAAAAATTAAAAGCAACATAGAAAAGTGCAAGGAGTAAAAATCAGTTGAAATTTCTAACCCAGAGAAAACCATTCTGAACATCATTCTTGATGTTGTCTCCCTGTTCTAATCCATGTGTATTTTATATCTGGTTTTACATACAGAAAATGTATATCCTCTTTCTTTCCTGTATAATCACTTTTTTCTTTCTTCACTGAATCATTCCCATTAGAATATATACATGATGTTATTTCTCCCCTTCAAAAAGCACCCTCTTTTATTCAATTCTAATCTATATAGCACCTTATTACTCTACTCCCTTTTATGGAGATATTTCTTGAAATAGTGATGAATTTCACTGCATGGATTTCATCTCCTCAAGTCTCCTTTGTGAATTTCTCCTCATCTTTCCAACCTTTAAGCATTGCCCAGGGATCTGTCTTACATCCTCTTCTCTTTACGTGAACTCCTGGCATCAAACAATCCTTTCACCTTGGCCTCCCAAAGTGCTGGGATTACAGGTGTGAGCCATCATGCCCAGTCATTCTTCTCTTTTCTGTCTACACTTACTCTTTGAGTGATCTCATGGAGTTTTGTGGCTGTAAATACTATTCTTATTCTGTTGACTCATACATTTATATTTCTATCTAGGGCTTCTCTGCTGACCTCCAGATGCCAAGTTGCCTATCGGACATTTCCACCTGCATGTTTGACCTGCATCCTCAACATAACATACCTGAAAGTGAATTCTTGAGTTACTCCCTCCACTCCAAACCTGCTTCTTTCGCAATATTCCCAACCTTATTCTTCTGGTCACTCAGACAAAAGATCTTGGAGTCATCCTTAATGCCTCTCTTTTTTTCACATCCCACATCTAATCTGCCAACAAATCCAGTTTAATCTACCTTCAAAATATATTGAATTTCCAACTGTTTCTTTTCACCTCTGTTGCTTACCCTCTGATCAAAACCACCATCATCTCTTCCTTGGATTATTTCAGTAGTGCCATTACACTCCCTGTGTTGTGGGTGGACCGTGTTTCCCCAAAAAAGATAAATAGAAATCCTCATCCTTGGTACCTCTGAATGTAATCTTATTTGGAAAAAAGGTCTTTGCCAACGTAATCAAGTTAAGATGAAGTCATACTGGATTAAGGTGAGTTCTACTCCAATAAAACTGATGCCTTTATAAGAAGAGAAAACAGACACAAGGAGTGAGAACACCATGTGAAGATGCTGAGACACATAGTGGGAGAACAGCATGTGATGATGGAAGCAGAGACTGGAGTTACGTAGCTACAAGCCAAAGAATGCCACGGATTGCCAGTGACAATAGAAGCTAAGAGAAAGGCGTGGAACGGGTTCTTTGCTAGAGTCTGTGAGAAAGCATAAGCCTACTGAAACCTTGATTTTTAGACTTCTGGCCTCCAGAACTGTCAGAGAATACGTTTCTGTTGTTTTAAGCACCCAGTTTGGGGTAATTTGTTATGGTAGCCCTGGGAAACCTAATATACCCTGCTTCTTCCTTCTCTCCCCTGAAGACTATTTTCCACTCAGCAAAAAAAAAGCGTATGATTTATCTGATTAAAGATGTCACTCAAAAACCTTCATTTCCTCAAAAGGTTAAACATAGAATTCCTATATGATCTGGTAATTCCACTGCTGGATATATGCCCAAAAGAACTGAACGCAGGGACTCAAACGGTTGATAAGTCTATTGTATTTTAAAACTGAACTGGGTCCCGTATAATTCTGAGTCTGAGCTGTACTGAAAATGTGATATTTACTCCTAAGACACCTTAGCTTATTCAGTTTCAATGGGAGATATTGCTTAAGATTTTATCTCTCTGCAGGTCAGTTCTTCACCTTTCATCATGATCCCCAGTCTTGTTTTTTCAAGCAACAATTTGACTTTATATTTATCACACATAATTCTAAGTTTTAGAATAGTTACTTTGTGGTAAGTATAACTCTTCCAGAACTTAGCATTATGTGTGATAAATATAAAGTGTTCCGATTCAGCACTTATGAATTTCTAGATAAACTGCTGAGTATACTATTAAGTTCTCATTCCTGGTCATCTTAAAACATGTACATGGAATAAACACAGTTTATGATATACAAAAACAAAATACTGTTCAGCCGTTCGTAGCCCTTTGTGCTATCAAAGCCATTTTTCTGAGGTTACTAATGACTCTCTACTTGCTAAAAACCCAATGGCTTAGAAGTCACCCTACTCAATTTCTCTATGACATTTGACATTGTTGATCACTGCCTCCTTTATGAAAGTTTCATCTTTTTATGGCTTCCTTGACACTACTCTCTCCTAATAGTCTTGCTGCCCACTCTGACCACATCTCAGCCTCCCTCCTTGACCCATTGTCTTTATCAGGCTCACGCAAGGATGTTCCCTTGGGCTCTTTTCCTTTTCACTCTATTCTCTCTCTCTCGGCAGATTTACCAAACTTAATTATCACTTAAATGCAAAAAGCTCCTCAGTTTTCAGTCTGAACTTCTCTTTCTAGAGCTCTAGATCAGTATTTCCAACTGGAGTACGGCATGTTCCATTGATTCCTTCATATTTCCCACATCTCATAGGGCCCCAGACTTGCTCTCTACTTTCATTTCTCATCTCAGCTCACGGCAGTAGTGTCTACCCAGTCACTAGAGTTAGAGTCACATGTCACACCTCCTTCTGTCCATGATCCTAACTGGCTGGAGCTGTTGTATCCACAGTCAGCATAACACTCATAGTACTCAAGAGCAAGGACTCTGCATCTGGGTTGCCAGGGCTCAGACCCAGGTCTACTGCTTAGTAGGGGGGTGATCTTGAGTAAGTTGCTTAACCTCTAACTTTACTCAAGTATAAAATGAAGATAACAATGTAGCTACCTCTTAGAGTTCTTGTGAAGATTAAATACATTTATATTTGTAAAGTGCTTAGAACAGTGCCCGGCACATCGTAAGTGTTACATAGGTGCTTGTTAATAAATTGGTCTTGAGTTTGTCCCTGCCCTAGTTCATCCTTCACACCGTTGACAGATGATTTTGAGGGGCTACCAATTTTTATCTTAAACCCGGGGCCAGTCATTATTCATTATGTTAAATGTTTTATATATAGAATCTCATTTAATTCTCCAAACAACTTGTGAGGAAGGTGTGGTAATACCCACTTAAGAGATGAGGAAACTGGGGCTTTAAGAGCTAGTGCACTTTGCCAAAGGTCACACAGTTTGTAAATGCCAGAGCTGGAATTTTAATTCAGGCCTGTTTACTCCCAGAGCTAGTGTTCAAACCCAGGAAGCTACACTAGCCTACTTTTCCAAACCTGAGTTAGTCACTCGCTGCTTAACCTTCTTCAAAGGCCCCACACTGCCTATGCTGTCATGAACTATTCCTTCACAATTTTGTTGCAACTTAACTTCATTTCCTACAACTCTCCTCCATGTGGCCTACTGTTTCCTTCTTCCTTCCCCTCTTGGCCTCCTTTCCTTTGTTCCTTCAACATTTATTGAATGCCTGAGTGCCAGGCACTGTGCTAAATTGGAGAAAACAAGAGATGAGCAGTTTATTTTCAAGGACCTCATAGTCTAATACAAATTATTATTGACAATAAGGGGACTGCACTCGGGCAATGTGGGAGCCAGACTGGGAAGACAAAAGACAGGAGCAAGGAGAGTGTATTAGCCCGTTTTCACACTGCTAATAAGGACATACCCAATACTGGATAACTTATAAAAGAAAAGAGGTTTAATGGACTCACAGTTCCACATGGCTGGGGAGGCTTCACAATTATGGTGGAATGTGAAGAAGGAGCAAAGGCACGTCTTATGTGGTGGCAGGCAAGAGAGTATGTGCAGGGGAGCTGCCCTTTATAAACCCATCAAATCTCATGAGCCTTATCCACTATCACAAGAACAGCATAGGAAAACTTGCCTCCATGATTCAATTACCTGCCACCGGGTCCCTCCCAAGATGTGTAGAGATTATAGGAACTATGATTCAAGTTAAGATTTGGGTGGGGACACAGCCAAACCACACCAGGCAGTTTCTTTGAGAGGGGACATTTGACTGCCTTAAAGGGTGCTCTGGTCAGAAAACTTCTTGTCATTCTTTAACAATTCTGACTTTTTGCCTTTTGCCTTTGGGGTGATCTTTGGGGTGTCTTTTTCCCTGCCAGATGATTGACTAAGACTGGATTTCAAAATCAGCTTCTTTGATCCTTGGATGTTTCTTTCTTTACACATACCTCAATTATAGCATGTATCACACTGTAGTCTAAGAGCTATTGGTCTATCCGCCCAACTTTTTTTGTTGTTGTTGTTGGTTTTTTTTTTTGCGAGAGAGTCTTGCTCTGTCTCCCAGGCTGGAGTACAGTGGTGAAATCTCGGCTCACTCCAACCTCCGCCTCCTGAGTTCAAGCAATTCTTGTGCCTCAGCCTCTTGAGTAGCTGGGATTACAGGTGTGTGCCACCAGGCCTGGCTAATTTTTTTTTTTTTTTTTTTAGTAGAGATGGGTTTTCACCATGTTGGACAGGCTGGTCTTGAACTCCTGACCTCAAATGATCCACCCACCTCGGCCTCTCAAAGTGCTGGGATTACAGGTGTGAACCACCACCCCTGGCCCCATCTTTTTGACTGAATTATGATTTCCTCCAAGGAAAAAACAGTCCTAATTTATTTTTGAACTGTCCTTCATTCCTAAAGTGACATGATTGGAATATCACAGGCCTCAATCAAGTTTTGTTAAATGAAGGGTTGCTTGCCTATTCACAAAAGAAAGTCTAAGTCAGGGGGCTCTTCTGATTCAGAGTAAATCAGAGAGTTGGTGTTCAATAAATACTAAGTATTTGATGGTTCTATCAGTAAAATATCCAAAAATAATGCTGGGAATAAGGAAATGTATTTATTTATTTATTTTTAGATGGGGTCTTGCTCTGTCACCCAGGCTGGAGTGCAGTGGTGCAATCTTGGCTCACTGCAACCTCCACCTCCCGGGTTCAAGTGATTCTCTCACCTTAGTCTCCTGAGTAGCTGGGACTACAGGTGTGCACCGCCATATCCGGCTAATTTTTGTATTTTTAGTAGAGATGGGGTTTCACCATGTTGGGCAGGCTGGTCTTGAACTCCTGACCTCAGGTGATCCTCCTGCCTCAGCCTCTCAAAGTGCTGGGATTACAGGTGTGAGTCACTGCGCCTGGCAGGAAATTTATTATTAAATCTTCTTCTGTGGATGAATTAAGATTGTCATGTCCTAGGTGGCAGGGCTCTGGATCAGGCATGAGAAAAATCAAGAATTTTAGAGTGAGTTTTGAGGGTTTCCTTACTTTCTTGGGTTGGGCCATGGTTCCAGAATTTTGTGCACAATTAAGGCATGGAGGTATGGTGCTGCTGGAGCAGTGTGCCATGGTCCACCAGGGTTGCCACTAAGAATTTCCCATTCTAGTCCATGACTGGCTAAAGGCAGGAATCTCTTTTGTAGCTGTCCCTGGTTCCCTTTTCCCAGGCGCAACATACAGCCATTTCCTTTCTGTGGTCTCGCCTTCTTCCTGGTAGCACAGACATTCCTTTTTGCTTGTTTCTTTCTCCTGGCAAGGTTAACCTCCAGCAGAGGGGAATCTTGATGGTGAGCAGAGGGAGGTCTGAGGTGAGAGGAGTCCTCACTCTTCTTCCTTTATTTTTTTGACCTTGATTACCTTTTCACCAGAGGTTAAGGCTTTTATACAGAAAAAGCCAGAAAGACTCATAGTCTATGCCTATTTTCCATCTTGTGTCATCCCTGTCCTGGGAAGTGATTGCAGAATCCCTATCGGCATGAATAAAGGGGAAGGGAAAGGGGGAAAGTACACGGAGAAAAAAAAAAGACAGCAGAGAATGGTATCTCAGAATACTGCTCCAGGCATAGTAGTTCCTTAGTAAATCTTGAAGTCTCATCGAAATTGTGAGGGTTAGGCTGAGCAAGGTGGCTCATGCCTGTAATTCCAGCACTTTAGGAGGCCTGGGTGGGAGGACTGTTTTAGCTCAGGAGCTCAAGACCAGCCGGGCAACATAGCAAGAACCTCATCTCTCCCAAAACTAAACAAAAAAATTAGTTGGGCATGGTGGCATGCACCTGTATTCCCAGCTATTCAGGGGGCTGAGGTGGGATGATTGCTTAAGTTTGTGAGGTCAAGGCTGCAGTGAGCCATGATGGTGTGACTGCACTCCAGCCTGGGCAACAAAACGAGACTAAAAAAAAAAAAAAAACTGTTAGAACTAAGGGACAAAGTACCTGTAAGAGGTTTAGAATGGTACTTGGTACAGGAACAGTGAGTGCTCAATAAATTATTATTAGGTCTCTTCCACCCAGGGCAGGACCTGGATTTCTGTCTTGAATCGGGACTTCCAAGA
Organism: Macaca nemestrina; assembly: GCF_043159975.1. Lineage (NCBI taxonomy): Eukaryota > Metazoa > Chordata > Mammalia > Primates > Cercopithecidae > Macaca > Macaca nemestrina. Next base: position 38,361,425 of record NC_092125.1, read on the forward strand.
CTGTCACTCCCACATTTAATGTAGTACAGAGCTCTGTGAGTGATCTCTGCCCAAGTTCCCCAGGGACAGCTCAGCCTGGATGCTGGGCCTGTTTCTGGTTTTACTGGGGTGGGCTTAGAGCTGTACTTCTAGGGGGTTGTCTTTCCTCTCAACATTGGTTTCCCTGCCAACCCTCACCCCCAACCCCAGGAAGCTCAGTTTTACAAGCGCAGTTGGTACCCGCACTTGGTGTTTTTATTGGCCTTTCTGATAGCCCCGGGACTAGACAACTACATTGAAATTCAGAAATAGCAAACACTTTTTGTCATCGATGTCTTTAATTAAATTCAGTGAGCATTTATTGAGCACCTAGAGTATGTAAAATACTGTTCCTTTAAATACATTTAGTTCTGAACTATCTGTTTCAGCTTCTTAGTTTGGATTAGTGCTGATCCATTTCTTAAGGGTTTTATGACGAATAAATATCAAAATGGAAAAATATTTGCACAGTTCTTTGTAAATATAAACGTCTTGTGTGGATTATTGTTGCTACAGTATTAATATTAATTGCAATAACAACACTGCTGCTTCCCAGACTGGCGGTACAGAGCAGCTGTAGGCCAACAGGAGCCAGACTGAAGAGGTCCGGGGAGGTGCCTCCAGCACGTACGGCCCACAAGGGGCGGAGTCTTAAGAAACGTATCTAAGCCCCACCCCTTACAGCACCCCCTTCGTCAGGGCGGTGTAGGCGGTTACCATGGCGATGACGTCTAGAGGGCGGGGAGGGGCGGGGCTATGGAGAGGAGGAGGAAGATGGCGGGCGGGCGGCTCTGAAGAGACCTCGGCGGCGGCGGAGGAGGAGAGAAGCGCAGCGCCGCGCCGCGCCGGGGCCCATGTGGGGAGGAGTCGGAGTCGCTGTTGCCGCCGCCGCCGCCGCCGCCGCCTGTAGCTGCTGGACCCGAGTGGGAGTGAGGGGGAAACGGCAGGATGAAGTTCGCCGAGCACCTCTCCGCGCACATCACTCCCGAGTGGAGGAAGCAATACATCCAGTATGAGGTACCGGCAGCGGCTGGGGTGTGGGAGGGCTCGGAGGGGCCACCATCTCACCAGTCCTGACGTCCACCGCCGCCTTCCGCTTCGGCTGCCTCCCTGTGCCCGGGCAGACTTTGACCCGCTGCCGCGGGGAGCCACTGCGGCATCCCCGCCGCGGCCGGCCGCCTCCCGGATCTGCTGTCCTTCCCCTCCCCCGCAGCCCCGCTGCCGCCGGGGTAACGGATATGCAGGCGGAGGGCCGGGAGGAAAGGCGCTCCCCGGGCCGGGGCCGGGGAACGGTGGGAGGGTGAGCTGCAGGTGGGGGAGTCACGGTGCGAGGGCAGCCCCGGGCCGCACCGGTTCCGCGCTAATCCCCTTCTCCCTACTCGCCCTGACCTCTCGTCCTCACCCTGGGCGAGCGCCCCCTCGCCAAGGTTAGGTCTTGTTTCTTTCCACCTCAAGGAATCCTTCTCCTCCAAGAGAAACCCCTCCAGTGATTTCCTTCATTCCACAGAGCCCTTCGGCTTTTTCCCTCTTGCCCACTGTTGACAAAGGCTTTGTAACGGGGTTGAAACTTGACTTAAGTGTGTATCACATAGGCAGTGGTTATAGTTTTTGTAAACGCGTTGTAATCAACTATTCTGCTTTGATAATAAGACTCTTTACTGATTGCATGAAGTCTACAGAGTAGTAAAATCTTTGTTTTTGCCTCTTGTTTTGGAATGGAGGGAAGAGGAAGGAGTGAAGAGAATTATTTACATTTTTATATTTTCTGCTAAGTTTTTGCTAGCTGGGGAAATAATTAGTATATTGTAAACAATATACCTTACCTGTGTATTACGGGAATCGTGCTCCCCATTCCCTCCCAATTTCTGTGCTAACACTCCTGGAAGGTTAGATAATAAGGAATCTTGCCTTAATACAGGGAAAAATAAAGATAATGAACCCATTTATATGTTCAGAAGACAAGATACCTAAGAGGCTTTAAGCATTGCTGTAGGTTATTCTCAGTAGCTGGCAATTCTCAGTAGCTGAATAGAGAAAGACCGACTTATCTGTAACCTCCAGGAATTCACATCTATTTTGTGTGCAGGAACAAAGAATATAAAATCAATATGAACACACATAACCTAGCTAGATTTTATGAATTAAACTATTTTAGTTCTCCATTTGATTTTTATATAAGCTTAGTGATGGGATGTTTGGGCAATAGCAGTGAGTGTATTTATTCATATAGCCGTTGTAGTAATTGAAGAAGACAGAGAAAGAGATGCAGGTAGGTTAAACAGAATCTTGAATATTGTGAAATAAATTCACTTGCAACCTAGAGTATTTGATTATTGCTGGAAGTGAAAGGCCTGGAATTATTAATGCTTTATTGTCACTTAATTTCTTACAGTGTTTTGTGCCCATGCTTTGTAAGAATGAATGAAATAAGGGACTACCATTTCAGCCCGCAGAGTTGATTTATTGTTTCTAATAACATTCAGTTTTAAAACCTTGGCTAGAGTCCAAGTGATGGTTTTTATTGAAAGAAGGGTATTGGTCTTTCATCTTTCTAGTAGTGATTTTCAGCACCACTGCCAGTTCTTCATAGAGGCACAGGACAGGAGCATGCTGAAGCACATCTTATATTTGTTATATAGCATGGAATGCTTTGGGCTGAAGTAATAGTGGCTGGATGTATGCCATGATTCGTTTTAGGTATTTCAACACTTAACTATTTCATAGAATTGTATTAATTTGCAATATCTGAAGCTGGAAGGAGAAGCATACGATTTAGTTTGAAAATGCAACCCTCTTAATTTGTAATGTCACTTTTGTGGCTGGAGGAACCGCAGTGATTCTTGGGCTCCTCGTTCACATAGTCACTTGGATACTGTTCCTAAATGTTTACTGTAGGTTGGTCACAGAGTGGCAGAGTTCCTGAGATTATGTTGTGTCTGCATTATCTTTCTCAGGCCAGTTATAAATTATGTTTTGAAAAATTCATTTATTCCGGATAATTGAAATTTGATTCTGCAGAGTTCCTACTATATGGCTTCTGTCCTAGATAAACTCATCGTTTGGTAGGCAAAATTAAATAAGGCGCACTTTTCTTTGTAAGTTGAAATCAACGAATATTTTATAGGGTTGGAATCTCCGTTTTGTATGTTGTTTCCGAAGAGTTGGTGCTATTCCTTTAAAAGTAATAGACAGATGTAAACGAGAGTCTTTAGAGTTCAGGAATTTTAGCAGTTTAAAACTTTGGGGAAAAAGGACATCCATAAAAATTTGCTAGAGGAAAAAGGACCTTTTCACAGTGAATTAAACTGTAGTTTCTCATATGAGGATGATGCTCTTAAAACACTATCAGTAGAACAGATGCTGGGGTTTGTTTTTCAAGCACTGATGGTGAAATTTTGGTGTTTTACCCTTGGTTTCTAGCCTAGGGTGCTTTCTAGTGTTGTGAATCAATATGAACTGTTCAGCTTCTTTGGTGTCATTTTGCTATATTAAATATTACTTGAAATAAACAGAGAATTAGAATCTGAAAATTTTGTTTTACATCTATAATCATATTTAATTATATATAATATGTATATATGGTAATACAATAAATACTAGTGTTTGTATATGTTAGCTGTGAGACCTGGGGACAATCTTTTTTGCCTTTCCCGGGCTCGTTCTTCCATAAAGTAAGTATATAGGGCCAGAGCTTTTCAAGGTTCATTCTAGGTCATGTTTTTGATTTAACTTTTAATGGTTTTTATTCCTTGAATTGATAAAATTGTTAATGGTAATAACCCATCAATATCCTGAAAATTATTATATTTTTTAATTGAAAAGTAAGTTGTGGTGTTCATAGATTCAGTCTTCATAGGCAGAATAATAAAGCATAAAATAATAGACCAACATGGAGAAGCCATATAAAGAAAATCTATTCGATCCATTTGTAAGTAGTTTTTCCAAAGAATAAACACAAACAAACTGAGACTATTCCTGTTTCCAGTAATCTGTTTGAGTATAAATCTTGGCATATAAAATAGAACACTGGTAGATCTTTGTAAGAGCTTTTTTAAAATTTAGAATTAGTGACTATATATTTTAAAGCTCTGCAATTGATTTATCAAAATTAACTGAGCCTGGTTTCAACCAAATAGACTAATATGACCATGTTAATATTTTGCAGAATATTAGCAGAAGACGCAAATGTATTTGGTACCTTAGGCTGCTGACTTTCCCTAGGGCCTTGTGTTTCTTTGGTTTCTCGGGATCCATGAATAATTCTTTTCAGTGTACCCTTTGTTTTGTAATAAAATAACAAGGTTTCTAAATTACAGGATTTTGGAGCTAAAGGGAATTTAAAGATTATCTACCTTGTTTTTCCAGGCAAGGAAACTAAGGTTCAGAGGGGTTGAGCCACTTGTTTAGGAATATGTGTATGTCTCTTGAGCATGTGTAAGCATTGAGAGTCAGGTCACACTGTGTGATCCTGATGAAATCATTTGTTCTTTCAGCTAAGACACATCTTAAGTTTCTTTAATGTTAGAGAATTGGACTTGATTTCTAAGCTCACAACCCCATATTATTTAAGGACTCATCCAGCTCTAAAATTCTGTGTTTTTTAATGGTTTAATTATGTTTGATATATGAAGAGGACAGAACTTAACAGGACTATTAATAGCATCCTTTAAAATTAATAATATCCTTTCAAAAATTTTTGATATTTTGATCTGTGAATAAGATGTTAACCCAGTGAAACTCTCATATTTAACTTAAAAAGGGATGACGATGAGTTCATTTTTTATTGCAGGATTTTGGAAAGGAGAGGTTCTGCGTGAACTACACTTCCCTTATATTCAAGTATAAGGAGACATTACCGTTAACATTATTACAATTTTCATTTATAGAACTCTCCCATGGGAACACTTGTGTTACAGGCTTCAGTTTCCCAAAGGTATTATGTTGGTTAGGTAGAGTTAACTTGCCTTGCTGCAACTTGTTTGAAATTTCCAGTTTGGCCACCCGATGGGGCACAAACCACACTTTTTCTTTCAGACACTTTTGTAAATGAAAGTATAGTGTAGTGTATTTAAGATAACACTTGTAAATGATTGCGTCAATGAGTTGGTTGGCATTTACAAATGTTTCTTGAGTGGAATGAATGTTGTAAAGACAGGAAGCTATAACTATTTTTTATCATCTTTAAGTGTGTTAGCATGAGTATCCTGAAAAGATTATACTTGTCCGTTTATCCTGAAGGTTGGTTTTGGATCAGCTTTTGGGTGAAGGCCCAGATCATAAGAACCTGAGAATCTTATTTGACCTGGGGTGACCATGGAAATTTAGTCCTAGCTTCAAATTCAATCCTAATCTGGGAAGCATTTAAGAGAATGATTTGAGTGTGCTGGTTAGGGATTTCAGGTATGTTTGAGTTGTAGGCCTCAAAGGAGTGTGCCCAAAACTCCCATGGAGTAAGAGAAGACAGTATTAGAAAAGTAAGGGGGCCAGACACAGTAGCTCACGCCTGTAATCCCAGCTCTTTGGGAGGCCAAGGCAGGCAGATCACTTGAGGTCAAGAAATCGAGACCATTCTGGCCAACATGGTGAAACCCCGTCTCTACTAAAAATACAAAAATTAGCTGGGTGTGGTGGTGCATGCCTGTAGTCCCAGCTACTCAGGAGGCTGAGGCAGGAGAATTACTTGCACTGGGGAGACAGAGGTTGCAGTGAGCTGAGATTGTGCCACTGCATTCCAACCTGGCAACCGAGTGAGACTTTGTCTCAAAAAAAAAAAAAAAAAAAAAAAAAAGAAAGAAAAGAAAAGTAAGGACATGTCTTAAAAAGACTCCTGTAAAGATTCCGTAAACAACAAGAAAATGACAACAGAGCTGAGGTTTCTCCTTCTAGTACTAGCTTTTTGGCAGCCAAATTATAGATAAAAACAATGACACTTTAGTAAACTTGACAAGAAGTTTGCCAAAAATTTAAAAATTGTTAAATTAATGCTTTTTTTTTTTTTTTTTTTTTTTCCGGAGACAGAGTCTTGCTCTGTCACTCAGGCTGGAGTGCAGTGGCCTGATCTCAGCTCACTGCAACCTCCGTTTCCCAGGTTCAAGCCATTCTTGTGCCTCAGCTTCCCAAGTAGCTGGGATTATAGGTGCGCACCCCTACACCCAGCTAATTTTTGTATTTTTAGTAGAGACGGAGCTTCACCATGTTGGCCAGGCTGGCCTCGAACTCCTATTCTCAAATGATCCGCCCACCTCAGCCTCCCAAAGTGCTGAGATTACAGGCATGAGCCACCACTCCTGGCCTAAGCTAACTCTTTGAAGTAAGGTTTTACATCTACTGTCAGTCACAATGAACTTGACTGGAAGTATATATATTATATTATGAGTATTCTGCCTTCGTGAGGTCTGTTTTTTCAGTTTATAGCCATTATAATTAAGTTTCAAAATCAAATTAATCCTGAACTTTTGAACCAGACTTTTGAAATACTATGAAATGTTATATGAAGATTTTATTTATTTAAAAAAACTTTTTTGTTTTTTTAATGAAGATTAAAAAAATAATGAAACTTTTCAGTTTTGTTCTGAAGGCATTGTTATTGATAATTTCTTAGATCAAAAATATTTTTGTACTATTCATAAATGAAAGGTAGAAATTATTTCATCCTTTTGTCATCTTTTTAAAACTTCTATTTTGAAGTTTTGTTTTACATTTGTACATAGGTATAGATGGGTATAATTAATACATAAATATGCATATATTGGAGATACATAAAGCTTTTTTAAAATAGGGATTTGACCTAATAAAAGTTTGGAAACTTTGCCCAACTTGTACAGATTAACCACAGCTGGTTTGTGGGTTGCCTGGTATTGAGGTGGCCTTTGGGAATGAGAGAGTGTCAGAATTCAACAGGGTTCCTGCCCAGTGTATTTGCCTTTTCAGGTCTTTCCTTTTCTAGTAAATGCTAAAAGAAGCCTGCAGAGAAAGCTCATGAACAAATACCTTACAAATCATTCGTTCATTCCACAAGTTTATAGAAGTCTTCCTTTGCTATAGGCTGATTTGTCATTAAATGCTAGCTTTCAGTACCTTAAAAATAGCAGAAAAAAACCAAAACACACACACACCAAATTTGTGTGTATGTGTGTGTTTGGTTTTGTATTTCAGTCAACATAGTATTTTTAAAATTGAAAAATGGTATAGAAAGGGAAGACTGAAGATTGAGGACTTGAAACATGGTTATAAATTTGTAACATGGTTACAAATTACTTTTGTATAAATTTGTATTACTTTTGTAATACAAATAAGTCTTGTATTACTTTATACTTTTGTATAAATTTGGATTACTTTTGTAACTTAAGTTATATGCCTTTAAAGTCTTAGTTGTTTACTCAGACTGATATTTAGTCATCTATTTCTTCCCATCACCGAGCAAGTGTGGTATGTATAGGGACTGATCAGAAAATCTTTTAAAAATTAGGCTGAGCATGGTGGCTCACACCTGTAATCCCAGTACTTTGGGAGGCCAAGGCTGGCAGATCGCCTGAGATCAGGAGTTCGAGACCAGCCTGGCCAACATGGTGAAACCCCATTTCTACTAAAAATACAAAAATTAGCTGGGTGTAGTGGCATGTGCCTGCTACTTGGGAGGCTGAGGCACAAAACTTGCTTGAACCCGGGAGGCAGAGGTTGTAGTGAGCTGAGATAGCAGCACTGCTCTCCAACGTGGGTGACAGAGTGAGACACTGTCTGAAAAAAAAAAAACACAAAAAACTAAAACCCTTTAAAAATTGTTTGTTTGCTAGGGAGTCAAAGGAAAATATAATTCATCAACTGTAAACATAACATTTTCATAATCTCTATAACAAGAGGCTTAGTATATTGATTAAGAAAACATAGTCATCTCTTATTAATTGAGGATGACCTGCTGTATTAGAAAGACCTTGGACTAGAAATCAGATATAAATCCTAAAATCCAGTTCTATCATTGACCGTTCATAAATAACTAGTGAACAAGTGATTTTTTTGAAGATTGAAGGACTGAAATTTAATCATAAAGTGGGAAGTTTTTAGGTTATTTTTGTGTAAGTTACTTATTTAGGCTAAATTTGGTAAAGATGTAGTTCATGGAGTAATCCATGTGCTTTGTGGGCTTTTTTTGTACCTTAGAGTAGTGGTTCTCAAACTTTTTGGTCTCAGGACCACTTGAAACTCTTACCAGTTATTGAGGATTCCAGTGTACATTGATACATATGCTGTATTAGAAGTTTGAAGATAGCCTGAAAAAAAGGTTCTCTAGTCTTATCAAACATGGAAGAGGATAAAGGAGTCCCGTGGTTGAGGAGTGTCTGGTATCTGCCCCACAGCCAGGACAATAGAGAAAAGAAAGTTGGCTTCCCTGGATCTCATAATTCTACTTTCCTTTCTTTAAATTGAATTAGCAGAAGTGTGGTAAGCTTGTCATTAAGGAGAAAGGAATTAACATTTATTGAGCAGTTAGGAACCAGGTGTCAGCTGTTTTACCTATGTTATCTCAATGTTCACAACAGTTTTGTAAGATAGATAATATATTATCTCCATTTTACTGATGAGGAAACCCAGGCTTAGAGAGATCAGTAATTTGCTTAAGGCTATATGCTTAGTAAGTAAATGGAACCAGAATTTGAAATCAAATCAAATCAGACTGTGGAGCTTTTGCTTTTATATGGAAATTGTAAATAACAACAATGATGGTAGTAGTGGCAGTAACAGCAGCTGTTATTTTTTGAGTGCTTACTGTATCAGGCGCTGTGGTAAGCTCTGTAAAAACACCTCTTACAGCGTAGGTTATTGGCTCTGTTTCTAGATGGGGGAGACTGAATCTTGGAGCCATTAGGTAACTGATTATGTTGATAGTAATTGTGGATAGCTAACTGTGGAGATTGTAAGAGCCCATGCTCTTCGTTCCTATATCCTACTGTTTTATGAAAAATGAATAAATCCATCCACTTATACATACATACACTTAGGTCTGGTCTGACCTGTTCTCAGGCACCACTGACCTTTCTACAGCCCAGTGAAGTAATGGCTGGTCTATTTTTAGTCCCAGGTCTTAGTCTGCATAGTTTGGAGATAGTAGAGTGTGGTCTGTGAGATAGTGTTCACCTCTGTTAAATTATATTTCCCTCAAGGTTATCAGTGTAACTATTACTGGACAGCCAGCTGGTAAATAAAGGAACTTAGGAAGATGAATCAGAAGAAAAAGGTAAGGAGATAAGGTGATAAGGGTAAAAAGAGGAAGACAAAAGTGGACAGCTGTTTGCTATGCCACAGTTTTAGTGTTTGGCTTCTGGATCATAAATCATGGAATGTTAGACTTGCAAGGAACTTTAAAGATTATTTAGCTCAACTTCCTTTTTTACCCAAATGGGAAAAGAGGTTAAATGATTCAGGTTATATGGTTTGGTTCGTAGCTGAGTTAACACAATCACCCTGATTCATTTTATTGCTCATTATTTTATTTAATATGCTAGTGTATTAATAACACATACAGAGGAAAAACTCTGAAGCCAGTCTGCCTGCGTTTATATTCCACCTCCACCACCTGACTAGTTGAGTGACTTCAGGCAAGTCAGTTAACCTTTTTGTGCTTCAGTTTCCTCATCTGTAAAACAGGGATAATACTAGTACTTATGGGATTGTTGTGAGGATTAAATGAGTTAAAAATATGAAAAGTGTTTAGAACAATGCCTGGCACATAGTAAGAGCAATAAATTTCCTATTAGAATTATTTCTTCTGCAGAGCTCAACAATACTAAATAATAATTGACTAATATTAGTTTTGACTGGGAAAATAAGACTCAAAGCTTGTTCTCCAGATTGGTCCAGTTTAGGTTTTCATGGAAAATGGCTTTGTTGATTTTTCGCTAATATTTTTCTTATCTTAATAAATCCCACTTAACCTTTTTGTATAGATTTAGAAAACCAGGTGAGAACAATTATGTGGCTGTGAGGTAAATTAGTTCTCTTATAACTTGTATTCATCTCAGTTATAGACTGTGTCTGTATATTCATTTTTAAAATTGAGGTGAAGTTTGCATGTGTATTCTTAAGTATGTCTGAATGGCTTAAGTGAGTTGCTTGTGTTTTTAGTGGATATCTGATTTTGGTTCTTTTCAATTTTCTTTTTTTTTTTTTTTTTTTTTGAGACGGAGTGTTGCTCTGTCGCCCAGGCTGGAGTGCAGTGACCGGATCTCAGCTCACTGCAAGCTCCGCCTCCCGGGTTCACGCCATTCTCCTGCCTCAGCCTCCCAAGTAGATGGGACTACAGGCGCCCGCCACCTCGCCCGGCTAGTGTTTTGTATTTTTTTTTAGTAGAGACGGGGTTTCACCAGGTTAGCCAGGATGGTCTCGATCTCCTGACCTTGCGATCCGCCCATCTCGGCCTCCCAAAGTGCTGGGATTACAGGCTTGAGCCACCGCGCCCGGCCGGTTCTTTTCAATTTTCTAGTGAAAATTTAATTTTTAATCCTTTTTAGAGTTGAAAGAGACCTTCTCAACCTCTCTGTTTTACAAATGAATAAATTAAGAGCAGAGATGCCAAGATACCTGGTCAGAGTCTCACAACTAGCTGATGGCAGAGCCTGATGTAAGAATATTGGCCTTCTGCTTACTGCTGTACCTTGCTAAGGCTTATCATTGCTATATAAACATTGCTTTTAAATTTTAAGAATGAAGTTTCTTTGTAAGAGTCAGTAGGGATTTAAATGTTCTTACTAATGATTACTCAGATACTCTGCATTAATACATTTATCTGTATCTAATCCATTAGATCCCATTAACCTGAAATAGTTCTTGCGAATGCCAATTAAAAAACTGGGTAAATTAATGATGTTATTATTTACCCAACAACAAGAAAGTTAGGCATTGCCCTATTTACATATGGTCACAAGTGGAAACCTATCTTGAGTGAGGAGATAGGACCGAGGAATTAATGGGGAGGCTTGAGGGGTCAGGTAACAATGAAAGCAAGACTCAGGAAGGTTTAGAAATGGATTGGCCTTGTTCCTCTGTAACATACCTGTATTTGAATGTTAGCACGACTCAGGAAGCAAGACTTAGGAAGGTTTAGAAATGGATTGACCTTGTTCCTCTGTAACATACCTGTATTTGAATGTTAGCACAGGTTACATGTGTTACCTGTACATGAAGAGTATATCCTCCACCTGTAACCCAAATTGCCAAGCCAAAGTCAGAGCATGTATGGGTAGAGAAGAAAAGAATATGAATGAAACCAGTTTGCTAAGTATACATGAGTGTCCCGTCTTTTTTTTTTTTTTTTTAAATAGTAAAACAATAATGATGATAATAACAACAACTCATGTTTGTTGAGTGCTCTAGTGTGCCAGGCATTTTACATTTAATCCTTACCTTCTAAGGTAGGTTTTGTTATCCCCGTTATAAGAAGATACTGAGTCTGAGATTAAGTAGATTGCCAAAGGTCATGTAGCTAGGGAGTGGTCGAACCAGAATTCAGACACAGGTATGACACAGATATTTCAGACACTGAATTCTTGGTATTTTGCTGTCAGGCAATATAATAGGTAAGCCTTAGTTCCTGCCTTAGAGGAGTTCTTAATTTGGGTGGTCTCCTAATCACAGTATATACGGTGATTATGTTATAGAGGAATGACCAATTGATTTTGCCCTAGAGCGCAAAGACATTTATCTTGGAAAGATCTACAGAGGTGGTGTTTGAACTGGGTACTAGAGATTGAGTATGATTTTAACACATAGTGAAGAGGGGAAAGGGCACCTGGGGAAGTCTAGGCAGTTAGAGCAATAGAGAACAGAGGCAAAGATGAGTGGAAGTATCCAAACATAGTTAATGCAATCTGGTTTAGTTAGATCTGTTGAAGAGCTGGTAAGGTGAAGTTGAGAAGGTGAGCTGGGAGGGATGAAAGGGTGAAGGGCCTGTAATACCATTCTAAGAAGTTTAAACATTTTCCTGGTGTGAAGCATGAAGGATTTTAAATAAGAGATTGGGAGAGGGGTTAGTTTAAAGTGAGGTGTGTAATCTAGATCTTGGAGGATACTTTGGAGAGTGCAAGACCAAAGACAGGAAAACCAAACAGCATAGCCAAAGATAATGAAGGCTTGAATTAATACCTTATTTAATCAATTTTAATATGTGGTTTTTTTCACATTTTAACATCTGAAATCAGGGTATGTCAGGGTATGTCTTATAATTAATGCTATGCTATAGTTTAATTGGCAGATATTTTTCCGTTCTTAGAAGCATATAAAATAATGGTGTATGTTATTATTAGTGGCATTCTAGATTTGATGAAATACAATAGTAGTAACATAACATTCACCGAATGCCTACTATTTGTCAGGCAGAGTAGTAGATAGTTGTTGGTGTCCATCATCTAGCACAGTGTGTCTGTCACATTTAGCAACTCACATATTTGTTGAATGAATTATCTCATGATCCTTACAACAGGCCTGTTGACATAGGTGTTTAGCATGTTTTGTATGAAAATAGAGTCTTATATTTAAGTAATTGTCCAAAGTCAAACAGCTAGTTAATGGTGGAGTTAAGATAATGAACCTAGGTCTGCCTTACTCCAAATTCCATTTTTTTTTATCACTATGGATGCTCTGTGGTTTTACTGAGATAGGAAGAGGATTCAAGAAGAAGAGTGGATTTGAAATTTGGTAGACATATTAGGACTTTCACTGATGGAGTTCAAGTAGAAGGTGCATTTGAGGTCACTGTGTTGCTTGGGAACACCATTTGACTGGCTGCCAAGAAGCCTCTTAGAATGTCTTTACCGTGGTGAATTCAGTGTGGCCCAGGTTCTCATCAGAATTTGGTCTTTTCCGTAACTCTGGTTTGATGGGGCTTGGGCAATAGTATATAACTGATTGATTGAATGATATTAAGCTCACGTGGGAGTGATGTATAAACATGTGGGTGCCAAATTACTAATTTACAATGAGAAATGTACCTAATGTTCACATTCCAGGCTAAAATACGTTTTTCCTGTTACCAAGCTGTGAAAGGAGATACATAATAACTAGAAGGTGGCTGGCTGTTTATATACTATAATTAGAAAGAGAGAATTAATGGTGCATTTATTTAATGCTGTTAGGCCAGTGTCCCATAGTGTTTAAATGGGTCAGGTCCTCGGTTAGGGTTGTCTTCTTCCTGGATTATGCTTGTATGTGCTGCCATTGTTTTGAGACTTTCCTTTTCCTATACTTTTAACGCTGACCTCTCCCTCTTCTGATTTACTTACTTATTTATTTTTTTTAAAGATAACGTCAATACTACTGATACTGGTCTGTGACTGTTTTTTTAACTTTGTATCTATCTTCTGATCTATTGTATGTGAAGTTTAGAGTTTAGTTAGATTCCAACAGACTAATTTGAATTTTGGTCTCATTGTTCATTAGATATAAAACCTCTCTGAGCCTTAGATTCTATCTGTAAAACAGTGGAAATATCTTTCTCAGTAATTGTGATGTTGAGATATTATGTATATAAAACACCTGGCCTATATGTTGTAGGCCAGTGGTTCGCAACCTTTTTGGCACCAGGGACCGGTTTTGTGGGAGACAGTTTTTCCACATACGAAGGGGAGAGGGAATGGTTTTGGGATGATTCAAGAATGTTACATTTATTGTGCACTTTATTATATTTACATTGTAGTATATAATGAAATAATTATACAGCTCAACATAATGTAGAATCAGTGGGAGGCAGAGCTTGTTTTCCTGCAACTAGATGGTCCCATCTGGGACTGAGGGGAGACAGTGACACACAAAGTGTGTTGCTTATGTTCAGTCTACTTCGTAATCTGGTTTTGGTTGCTGTCACTGCAGAAAACCTGCTTCACAAAGATAGGAAGTTGGAAATGGAAGCAGGCTTTTCAGTGCTTTTGTGACAATCTCAGGATATTCTGCCTTGAGTTGAATCCAGAATATATGGAAATTTGAAGTTGTCTCAGACAGACTTTTAAGTCCACTGTCATTTGTGATCTCAAGCAGTTGTTCTAGCACGGACAAAGCCGATTCACCTGGTTTATTCGCAAATAGGTTGTGGATCCATTCTTTCCCAGTTTGGGGGTCTTTTGCGGTTGGGAGGTAATGCTTAAACTGTTTTGAAAGCTGAGATAGGTGATCATGCACCAGCTGGGAGAAAGAAGGCCCTGGCTGAGTCTCTTTCAGAATCTCTGCTATGTTTGAAACATGTCAGAAATCTCAGTGTTCACTTGTCACCCCCATAATTCCAGTTTGGCTTTGAATGCAGCTACTTTATCTGCAGACTTGAACACAGTTGTCCATCTCTCCCGAAGTGACAGATTGAGTTTGTTGAGCAGGTTGAATGTGTCACACAAGTTTTCCAACCCATTCTGTGTCACAGAAATGTGCTGCTAGTGGTGACTGTTTTTCTGAAATCTCTGGAGCGGCTCTTGTAACTAAGAAACTCCCGCCAGTGATCTACCTTTAGAAAGCCCTCTCGCTGAGAGAAGATGTGTGTGCTCTGCATCCATCTCCTCACAGAGCTGTGCAAACAGATGTGAGATAAGGGCATGTACTTTAATGTTAATAATTTTAGTCACATCTTGCAAAATATTGTTCAGGCGACATTTTTCAGCTAGCCAGCATTTCTCTATGGATGACACAGTGCATAGACTCGACATTCAGAAGTGACCTCTTTGACCTGAGTAGTGAAACCAGAAAGCCGTCCAGTCATGGCAGCTGCTCTGTCCATGCATATACCAACACAAAATGGCCAATTCAGTTTTCCTGATATGTAATCATTCAAAAACTTGAATAGTTCTGCAGCTGTGGTGTTGGTTGGCAACAAAAGTGCACATAACATATCTTTATGCATATCCTCCTGAAAACATGTAACACAAAAACAGGCATTGTTGCCTTATTGTCAATATCGGTAGACTTGTCAACCTGGATTCCATACCACGGTTCCCATTAATGTTAACAATTGTGCCTCAGTATCCTCTGCTATTTCATCCATTCGTCTGGTTACAGTGCAAGCCAAAAGAGGAATACGTGCCATCTTTTGAACTGCAGCCTCTCCTTAAAGGTCATGACAAATGTCCTCAGCAGCAGACACGATCAACTCTTCACCAATAGTAAAGGGCTTCTTAGCTTTATCATTGCAGTTAGCCACTAAGAATGATGCTGTCAGTGCAGACACATTTGATGAAGTGGTGGCTTTCAATAACTGCTTCTGTTCTTCATGTTCGTGTTTTGTTTTTTGCTTTTTTTTCTTTCGAAAAAGACTTGTCTTTTAATGCAGGGTGCTTGGTCTCCATGTGATGAAGCAGTTTTGAAGGTTTCATGGCTTTCTTGGATAGCTGGTCACCACATATACAAAGCTGGCTTGGAGAATGTGAATCACCTGTTGCAATGGACCTATTTAAGTAGGAGCCTTGGTATTTTCTTTTAAATGCAGCTTTCTTTTTGTTGACAGTCTTAGAATCGTCTGCTGTCTCATCATTGGGTCTTTTCCCCTTTTCAAAGAAGCTCTCTGCTCACATTTGTTTTTTACTCATTTTGGCTAGGGTTAGCTTGTGGGCTTACCAAAACTATGACTGAGACAAGTGTGCAGTGCAGGAAAGAGGTGTGGATGGAAGTAGTAAATAAAATAATGGGTGGGCCATGTGCGGACTGAAGTAAGTGTCGGATTCTGACTTAAAGCCTGCCACCAGATGCAGCTGTACAATTGATGTACATCAATCCCCTTGCTGCTATAAAGCTTGCCACAAGGTGCAGCTTAATTGTCACTTACCACTCACTGGTAGGGTTTTGATATGAGTCTGTAAGCAATTGATTTATTATGGTCTCTGTGCAGTCAAACCTCTCTGCTAATGTTAATCTGTATTTGCAGTTGCTTCACAGCACTAGCATCACTGCCTCAGCTCCACCTCAGATCATCAGACATTAGATTCTCATAAGGAGCAGCAACCTAGATCCCTCACATGCGCAGTTCACAGTATGGTTCACCCTCCTATAAGACTCTAATGGGGCTGCTGATCTGCAGAGCTCTGGCCGTAATTTGAGCAATGGGGAGCTGCTGTAAATACGGATGAAACTTCGCTTGCTTACTTGCCCACTGCTCACCTCCTGCTGTACACTACTATAGATTTTATGTAAACACTGTATAGTTAGGCTACACTAAATTCATAAAAATTGTGCTTTAACATTATGATGGCTACAACAGCTGTGACTTTACTAAGGCAATAGGAATTTTTCAGTTCTATTATAATCTTATGGGACCACTGTTGTATATGTGGTCTGTTGTTGACCAAAACATCATTATGCTGTGCATGACTATATTTTATTATCAAACTAGGCCAGGCGCTTAACTACTGTAGGTTTTGTCATTGTCATTTTTCTTCATTGCGTTCTAAGGAAAGCAGCCTTGGTGACTGTCTGAGTAGGTAAGCTTTAGAATACAGCACTAGCCAGGCTGGGCCCCGTGGCTTACACCTGTAATTTCAGCATTTTGGGAGGCCAAGGTGGGCGGATCACCTGAGGCTGGGAGTTTGAGACCAGCCTGGCCCAACGTGGTGAAACCCCATCTCTACTAAAAATACAAAATGAGCCAGATATGATGGTGCATGTCTGTAATCCCAGCTACTCCAGAGGCTGAGGCACGAGAATTGCTTGAACCCAGGAAGTGGAGGTTGCAGTGAGCCGAGATTGTGCCACTGAGCTCCAGCCTGGGTGACAGAGTGAGACTCTTATCTCAAAAAAAAAAAAAAAAAAAAAAAGGAAAAAGAAAAAGAATATGGCACTAGCCAGTAGATCTTTCTGCAGTGTGGGTGTTCTATATCTGCATTGTCCAATATGTGGCCACTAATTGGATGTGGTTGTTTAGCATTTGAAATTTGGTTAGATAGACCAAGGACCTGAATGTTTAATTTTAGTTTATTAAAATTAAAAAAATTTGCTTTTGATGGCAACATGTTGGTAGTGGCTATTGCTCAGCTCTAAAACTTTCACTAAGTCATGGCAAAAAGGACAAATTATTCTAATTCAGTTTCCCTTCATTGTTGTATGCATGTATTTGTGTGTATATCTCTCATTTTGGGATTTTCCAAGAATTTGTAGCAGCAGAGGTTAAGGTCTAGGTCTGTCTCTGCCATTAAGTGGCAGTGCCTGTTTAGCTGCAGTAGATGAGAGTCTCTCATTTCTGAAATGTAGGATAGTGTTTTTCAAAGATTAGTTCACTGCCCATGTGCATCAGAATTAACTGGGCTGCTTCTAAAAATACAGAAATGCAAATATGTGGACCCCACTAAATATCTATAGAAAGTAGAATTTCTGGGGGTTCAACCCTGAGAAATCTGATTTTTTGTTTTGAAACGAAGTCTCACTCTATTGCCTCGGCTGGAGTGCAGTGGCACAATCTCGGCTCACTGCAACCTCCACCTCTTGGGTTCAAGCGATTCTCCTGCCTCAGCCTCCTGAGTAGCTGGGATTACAGGTGCACACCACCACACTCAGCTCATTTATTGTATTTTCGGTAGAGATGGGGTTTCACCATGTTGGCCAGGCTGGTCTCAGACTCCTGACCTCAGATGATCCACCTGGCTCAGCCTCCCAAAGTGCTGGGATTACAGTGTAAGCCACTGCGCCCAGCCAGAAATCTGATTTTTAAAATTGTTTTCTATAAATTCCTGAGATGATCCTGATTGCTATACTGATTACATCTGTTCCTTTCATCGCTGATAATTTTTGACATCTCTGATGATAATCTTTTAGCTATTTGTTATTTAGTTTTTATATGTATTTTTTGCAGTTAGCATCTTTTGGGGGGACTTACACACTGGGTTCCTGAAAATTACATTGTATTTCTCACAATTTTCGGATGTTTGTGGGAGGAGTATAAATCCTTGTTTGTGAAACTAATCCCCAAGAGCATTTTCTAGTGCAAACTAATAGCCATTTAGTATTTTGATTAAAGAATTAAAGATGCAGGCCAGGCGTGGTGGCTCACACCTGTAATCCCAGCACTTTGGGAGGCCAAGGCGGGCGGATCACGAGGTCAGGTGATCGAGACCATCCTGCCTAAGACAGTGAAACCCCGTCTCTACTAAAAATACAAAAAAAATTTATCTGGGCGTGGTGGCGGCTACTCAGGAGGCTGAGGCAGAAGAATGGCGTGAACCCAGAGGTGGAGCTTGCAGTGAGCCGAGATCGTGCCACTGCACTCCAGCCTGAGCGACAGAGTGAGACTCCGTCTCAAAAAAAAAAAGAAAAAAAGAAAAAAAGAAAAAAAAAAGGTGCGTAACTAAATATTAAGTGCTTAACTTTAGAGGTCACTCTTGAATGATATATGCAAATACTCTGTGTTGTGGACAGTCTGTAATTCATGTGTCATTGTTTAAATAATGGATATTTGGAACACACAGCCAATATCCTAGTTTTCTTGCAGTTAGACTTTTCAAGTAAACATGCTCCTAGTTGTGGGTGTTATGGAGTTAGCTAAAGGAAGCAGGCTAAAGATCCTACTGTTTAGTATGTAGACGTATTTTCAGTCTGTGTTTCTCACCTTTGCCTTCTGCCGAGTCTGGAGTGATACCCCTGAGTCCTTCCTCCATCCTTTAATTGACTGCAGGCTCCTGGGTATAGTGTAGCGAGGATGGAGGTGGTGGAGGTGGGAGTTGAGTGGACCTGTTAACTGCTTCTTCAGCCAGTCCTCCTATATTTAGCCCTGTCCCCTTAACTCTACCTTCTCAAGTACCTAATACTTCCACTTCCTCAACATTCTGGGGTCTAGGGGCTAAAATGGCTTGCTTCCTGTTGGTATCCCTTTTTGAAGGTGTTTCAGGTTTTCCATTTTGTGTGCTGTCAGTTTACTACTATCTCTGCTTTCTGTCTTCTAAAAATTTATTAAAACCTCTTATCTGCTGCTGTCACCTTCCCCATTCTTTTTATTCTTAGAGTTTTATACTTAAAAAAATTCCTAGATTGTCATTTTAGTGGGGTTTGGGGACAGAAAGAAGATAAATGTATATAGTCAGTCTGTCATTTTTTGCTGGAATATCTGCTGCCCTCCCCCAAACTTTTTTTCTTTCTTAGAGACAGGGGTTTTGCTTTGTTGCCCAGGCTGGAGTGCAGTGGCACGATCATAGCTTACTGCAGTCTTGAATTCCTGGGCTCTAGGGATCCTCCCTCCTCAGCTTCCTGAGTAGCTGGGACTACAGGTGCACAGCACTATGCCTGGCTCCCTACACACTTTTTGATTAAACAGAGTTATTTGATCACCTGTATTAGTACTGTCACTAGCTAAATTTCTCAGATGAAAAGTACACATTTGTTGTCTCAATGCCCTTTACCTCTTAAAGCCTAGAAAAAAGCCGAAAACAATTTATGTTGAGAATTCACTATGAGCTCTTTTTGTCATTTCCAAAGGCCTATCCTTAATCTTCATTTTCATTATTATCTCTAGTAACAAGAGTGAGGAAGATAAGACAGAATCTTTAGGAATGAGAAGGGGTTCTTTAAGGATATATGAGATCTATTCATATTTGAAGGCAGTAGAGAAAGTAGCTGAATTTAAATTTGTTGCAATTCAGCTTTTTTTCATTTATTATCTGTGAGACCTTTAAACAGTGATTTTCTCTTTCTGAATCTTAGTTTTCTTGTGTATAAAATGGAGGTAATATTTACTTTGTAAAGTTGCGGTAATTAGATATAGTATTTGAAAGTGCTGCAAGGACCTGGCCTGTAGAATATACTTTCTGATAAATTGTAACTGTTAATTTCTGTTATCATTAAAAATAAGCCATAGAAATAACTTTTTAAAAGTCAACAGATATTTATTTTAAAGTATTAGTACTCAGTCTTTTTTGCATAACAGGACCCCTTTTCGATGTCATAAAGTTTCTTGGAAACTGAATGATGGTAGCTGGACATTTGGAATCCATTTCTTTTTTTTTTTTTTGAGATGGAATTTCGCTCTTGCCGCCCAGGCCTGATCTCGGCTCACTGCAACCTGTGCCTCCCGGGTTCAAGCAATTCTCCTGCCTCAGCCTCACGAGTAACTGGGATTACAGACGCCTGCCACCACACCCGGCTAATTTTTGTATTTTTAGTAGAGGTGGGCTTTCACCATTTTGGCCAGGCTGTTCTCAAACTCCTGACCTCAGGTCATCTGCCCACCTCAGCCTCCCGAAGTGCTGGGATTACAGGCGTGAGCCACGTGCCTGGCCTGGAATCCATTTCTTAAACAACATTGTGATAAGATGAATGACTGTATTTCATGGATACTAAGAGGCACATTGCCCTGTTCCACATTTGAACATCTTTAACATTGGGATGCATCTTATGGATGTCACAGTTGAATTGGTAATGTTTTTCTTTCTTAATGGTACATAAAGTAATGGTGACTCTTATTTTAGATTTGATAAAATACAGTAGTATTTTATTAGTACAACTATCTTCTTATATTTTGAAATACAATGGTGTATTTGTAGTTTATTAGCCTGTAGATAATGCCTAGTTTATTAAGGGCTTACAGTATTTAAATTGGAGCCCAGAAGTGATCTGGGACCCACGGATTAGAAACTATGTTTATAACCATATAGGAAATAACCTTGTAGAACCTTTTGGTTCTACAAATGAAAAAGGACTTTGCATTTTGATGTTTCATGAAACTGGAAATGCTGTAAACTAATTCAATAAAAATAACAATAGCTGACACTTAAATTAACTGATGCGCTGATTTTAGACATTTAGATCATGCAATACAAAGCCTGTGCAGTTTACAAACATATTTTGAACTGTACTAAATCCTGTGGCCTATAAAAGTTGAAGTGACAGGCCGAGTGCAGTGGCTCATGCCTGTAATTTCAGTACTTTGTGAGACTGAGGCACGCGGATCACATGAGGTCTGGAGTTTGAGACCAGCCTGGTCAACATGGTGAAACCCCGTCTCTACTAAAAATACAAAAATTAGCTGGGCGTGGTGGCGGGTGCCTGTAATCCCAACTACTTGGGAGGCTGAGGCAGGAGAATTGCTTTAACCTGGGAGATGGAGGTTGCAGTAGCCGAGATGGCGCCATTGCACTCCAGCCTAGGAGATAGAGCAAGACTTCGTCTCAAAAAAAAAAAAGGTTGAAATGACATTGCTCTCTGCCCTCAGAGAATTTACAGCTATTACCACAATCATGTAAGAATGAGCTATATAGATTTAATTTTTAGAAGAGAGCATTTTGTTAATCATTAGCTCTATTATATCATCAGAATAGGATTGGTAGAAAAAGAAGATGATGACTTAGTCTTCTGTCTGATCTGCTCCAGCCTCCAGCCCAGGAGTGTGTCCGTGTGACTTTCCAAGAGCATTTAGTGGAAGTTATATTACAGTGTTGGTAGCTTTGACATATGGGAATGTTATTTTATTATGGTTAAATAAATCACTTATTTGAAATTGTAATAGTTTTCCTTTCCATACTTTTTATAAGAAATAAAGATTTTAGCTACTTTGATCAAGACAAATCAAAGATGTCGCATGTGATGTAATAACATGTAAATTTTGTGGTATAAAGTATTTTTCAAATCTAGCCTGATGTATTAATTATCTATGACTGGTTAGCAGATTACCTCAAAACTTAGTGGCTTAAAACAATAATAAACATTTATTGTCTCACACAGTTTCTGTGTAGCATGAGTTTTGGAGCTGTTTACCTGGGTAATTCTGGCTCGGTATTTTGTGAGATTGCAGTCAAGATGTTAGCTGGGGCTGCAGTCATCTCAAGGCTTGACTGGTCTGGAGGATCCAGTTCTAGGCTGACTCACTCAAATGGTTTGCAATTTGTGCTGGCTTTTCAAAAGGCCTCAGTTCTTCACCACTTCGACCTCTGCTTAGGACTGCTTGAATTTTTTCATGGCTAGCTTACCCCAGAGTGGGTGAACTAAGAGAGAACTAGATGAACACCACAGTATCTTTTATGACCTAGCCTTGGAAGTCGTACTCTGTTATTTGTACAATATTCTGATTGTACAGATACAAGGCTAACCTCTACAGGGTTAGCTTTACCTGTACAGGGCTAACCTGTATAATCAGTAGAATATTGTAGAGGTAAAAATCACTGGGAGGTGGAAGGTGGTGTTATTTCAGAGGCTAGGGTCCACCAGATATACAAATCTAATGGTATAGAAAAGTCTTGGAAATAAAAGGGGAAATATTGGAAAATTGAGAGGCCCAAAGTAAGAGGTAAATTTTAAAAAGTGAGATGGCACTTCAAATTGGTGGGCTATTTTGTTGTCTTTCTCAAAGAAGCATGGATTATAGAATGAGCAATACTTGGCAGTTATTGGGCAAGGTACAGTAGTCCCCCCCTTATCCACAGGGGATACTTTCCAAGACCCCCAGTGGATGCCTAAAACCATGGATAATACTGAACTCCATATTAATACTATGATTGTTTCTATACATACATACCTATGATAAAGTTTAATAAATTAGGTACAGTAAGAGATTAACAACAATTAATAATAAAATAGAACAATTAAAACAATATGCCAGAATCACCACTCTCGTACTTTGAGGCCATTACTGAGTAAAGTAATGGTTACTTGAATATAAGCACTGCAAAAAAATACTGTGGCAGTTGATCTGGTAACTGAATTAACTACTAAGGGACTAATGGGTGGGTATCCTGTATAACGTGGATATACTACATGCTACTCAGAATGGTGTGAAATCTAAAACATATGAATTACTTACTTCTGGAATTTTCCACTTATGTTTTTGGACTTTGGTTGACATGGGTAACTGAAACTGAGGAAAGCGAAACCTCGGATAAGGGGGGACTGCTGTACTTTAATAACCTTTCTGAATCTCAGTTCTTCAGTGGTAAAATGAGAATCATTTACCTTAGAGAATTGTAAGTTTTGTTAAAGTAGTGTGTTTCAAATATTCAGAACATTATCTGAGAGTAGGCATTCAATAAATGTTAACTATTACAGTTTTTAATATTGATAAGTATTTGTGGCCATCATAGTCTCAGCTCTCATGTGTAGTCAGCCTAATATAACCTAGCTTCTGCCCCATCACTCTACTAAAACTACTTTCTTGCAAGTTGCTGGAGAGCAATAATCCTCAAATCTAATCACCTCTTCTTATCTTCTTTGATTCTAAGCAACTTTTAATAGTTTTTAATATCTATTCCTTCTTGAAATGCTTGTCCCTGAAGGTTTTTTAAAAATTGTGGTAAAATATGCATAACATAAAATGTATCATCTTCATCATTTTTAAGTACAGTTCAGTGGCATTAAGTACTTTCACATTGTTTTGCAACCATCTTTACCATCCATCTCAATTCTTTTCATCTTGTAAAACCTAAACTCTTTCCTCTTAAACAACAACTCCCTATTTATTACTCCCTCTGGTTCCTGGCAACCACCATTCTACTTTCTGTCTTCATGATTTTGACTACTCTAAGTACCTCGTATAAATAGAATCATACAATATTTGTCCTTTTGTGATGCCTTAGATCATTAGTGTAATGTCCTCAGGGTGCATCCATGTTGTGCATAATGTAGAATTTCCTTCCTTTTTAAGGCTATTATTCTACTATATGGATATATAATATTTTGCTTATCCATTCATCTATTGAAAGACGCTTAGGTTGCCTTCATGAGTTTAGCTATTGTGAATGCTAAAATATGAAGGCAAAATATCTCTCTGTGTTCAAAGAGCTATTTCAACACAGGTGTACAAATATCTATCTGGGATCCTGGTTTCAGTACTTTTGGGTATATACTCAGAAGTATAATTGCTGGATCTTATAAAAAATGAAAATCTATAGTTTTGATTTTTTGAGGAACCACCATAGTGTTTTCCACAGCAGTTGTACCATTTTACATTTCCACCAACAGTGCACAATTTCTCCACATTTTTGCCAACACTTCCTGTTCTTTTTTTAAGTAGTAGCCATCCTATCAAATGAATATGATGTCTCACTGTAGTTTTGATATGCACTTCCCTAATGATTAGTAATGTTGAGGCTCTTTTTATGTGGTTAGTTTGGTTATTTCTTTATCTTCATTGGAGAAATAATCTGTTCAAGTCTTTTGTCCATTTTTGAATTGGATTGTTTTTTATTGTTGAGTTTTAGGAGTTCTCTGTCTATTCTGGATATGAACCCCTTATCAGATATATGATTTGTAACTATTTTCTCCCATTCAATGGGTTGCTTTTCAATTCTGTTGATAGTCTCTCTCTCTCTCTTTCTTTTTTTTTTTGAGACAGGGTCTCATTCTGTTGCCCAGGCTGAAGTGTAGTGGTGTGATCTTGGCTCACTGCAACCTCTGCTTCCTGGGCTCAAGCAGTCCTCCCACCTCAGCCTCCTGAGTAGCTGGGACTATAGTCATGCACCTCCATACCTGGCTAAGATAGTGTCTTCTGATGTACAATTTTTAAAAGTTTTCATGAAGTCCAATTTGTCCATTTTTGTTGTTGTTGCCTATGCCTTTGGTGTCTTATGCTAGATCCAGTGGTGTTAAACTTTTGTCCTGTGCTTTCTTTTAAGAATTTTATAGCTTTAAGTCTTACATTTAGGTCTTTTATCCTTTTTGAGTTAACTTTTTAAAAAATTTACACAATTTTTATTATCCTTGATTACTGAGTACCATCTTTTTTTAATTTTTAATTTTTGTGGATGCATAGTAGGTGTATATATTTATGGAGTATATAGCTTATTTTGATATGGGCATATAGTGTATAATACTTGTCAGGGTAAATGAGGTATTCCTCACTTCAAACATTTATTCTTTCTCTTACAAACAATCTAATTATCCTCTCTGAGTTATTTTAAAATGTACAATGAAATTATTATTGACTATAGTCAGCCTATTACATTATCAAATACTAGATCTTATTCAATTTTTATAACTATTTTTTGTTACCCATTAACTATCTGCCCCACACTATCCTCCTGAGCCTGTAGTAATTATCCTTCTACTTTCTATCTCCATTAGTTCAATGGTATTAATTTTTAGCTTCCACAAATAAGTGAGAAGATGCAAAGTTTGTCTTTCTGTGCCTGGCCTCTTTGACTTAACCTAATGACTTCTAGTTCCATCCATGTTGTTACAGGTGCCAAGTCATTCTTTTTAATGGCTTAATAGTATTCCATTGTGTGTGTGTGTGTGTGTGTGTGTGTGTGTATATATATATATCATATTTTCATTATCCATTCATCTGTTGACAGACACTTGGGTTGCTCCCAAATCTTGGCTATTGTGAACAGTGCTGCAGCAAATGTGGGAGTGCAGATGTCTCTTGCATATACTGATTTTCTTTATTTCAGGTATATACCTAGCAATGGGATTGCTGGATCATATGGTAGTTACATTTTTAGTTTTTGAGGAAGCTCCAAACTGTTCTCCATAGTGAATGTACTAATTTACATTTCCACCAATAGCGTATAAGGGTTCCCTTTTCTCCACATCCTTGCCAGCATTTATTATTGCCTGTCTTTTGGATACATTTCATTTTAAATGGGGTGAGATGATATCTCGTTGTAGTTTTGATTTGCATTTCTCTGATGATCAGTGATGTTGAGCACCTTTTCATATGCCTGTTTGCCATTTGCATGTGTTCTTTTGAGAAATGTCTGTTCAGATCTTTGGTCCATTTCTTAATTGGATTATTAGATTTTATTTTCCTATAGAGTTGTTATAGGAAATAGTTTTTCCCATTCTGTGGGATATCTCTTCATTTTGTTGATTGTTTCCTTTGCTGTGCAGAAGATTTTTAACTTGATGTAATCCCATTCGTCCATTTTGCTTTGGTTGCCTGTGCTTGTGGGGTATTGAAGAAATCTTAGCCTAGTTCAGTGTCCTGGAGACTTTCCTCAGTGTTTTCTTTTAGTAGTTTCATAGCTTGAGGTTTTAGATTTAAGCCTTTAATCCACTTTTATTTGATTTTTGTATATGGTGAGAGTTGGGGTCTAGTTTTGTTCTTCTGCATGGGTATATCCAGTTTTCCCAGTACCATTTACTGAAGAGACTGTCCTTTCTTTTTTTTTTTTTTTTGAGACGGAGTCTCGCTCTGCCGCCCAGGCTGGAGTGCAGTGGCTGGATCTCAGCTCACTGTAAGCTCCGCCTCCCAGGTTTACGTCATTCTCCTGCCTCAGCCTCCCGAGTAGCTGGGACTACAGGTACCCGCCACCTCGCCCGGCTAGTTTTTTGTATTTTTTAGTAGAGACGGGGTTTCACCCGGTTAGCCAAGATGGTCTCGATCTCCTGACCTCGTGATCCGCCCGTCTCGGCCTCCCAAAGTGCTGGGATTACAGGCTTGAGCCACCGCGCCCGGCCAAGACTGTCCTTTCTCCAATGTATCTTCTTGGCACCTTTGTTGAAAATGAGTTCACCTTAGATGTATGGATTTGTTTCTGGATTCCTTATTCTTTTCCATTGTTCTGTGTGTCTGTTTTTATGCTAGTACCATGCTATTTTCGTCACTATAGCGTTGTGGTATAATTTGAAGTCAGGTGATGTGATTCCTCCAGTTTTCTTTTTGCTCAGGATTACTTTGGCTATTCTGGGTCTTTTGTGGTTTCATATAAATTTTAGGATTTTTTTTTTCTATTTCTGTGAAGAATGTCTTTGGTATTTTGATAGGGATTGCATTGAATCTGTAGATTGTTTTGGGTAATATGGACATTTTAACAATATTGATTCTTCCAATTCATGAACCTGGAATATCTTTCCATTTTTTGCATGTGTGTCCTCTTTAGTTTCTTTCATCAATGTTTTATAGTTTTCATTGTAGAGATCTATCACTTCTTTGGTTAATTCCTAGGTATTTAATTTTATTTGTAACTACTATAAGTGGGATTACTTTCTTGATTTCTTTTTCAGATCATTTGCTGTTGACATACAGAAATGCTACTGATTTTTGTATGTCGATTTGTATCCTGCAATTTTACTGAATTTGTTTAGCAGTTCTAATAGTCTTTTTGGTGGGATGTTTAGGTTTTTCCAATTATAAGATCATATCATCTGCAAACAAGAATAGTTTGACTTCTTTCTTTCCAGCTTGGATGCCCTTTATTTCTTTCTCTTGTCTGATTGCTCTAGCTAGCACTTCTAGTACTATGTTGAACAACAATGGTGAAAGTGGGCATCCTTGTCTTGTTTTAGATCTTAGAGGAAAGGCTTTCAGTTTTTCCCCATTCAGTATGATACTAGCTGTAAGTCTGTTGCGTATGGCTTTTAATTGTGTTGAGGTATGTTTCTTGTATATGGAGGTTTTTGAGGGTTTTTATTGTGAGAGGATGTTGAATTTTATCAAATGCTTATTCGGCATCAACCAAAGTGATTGTATGGTTTTTATCCTTTACTCCGTTGGTATGATGTATCACATTGATTTGTGTATGTTGAACCGTCCTTGCATCCCTGGGATAAATCTCACTTGGTCATGATGAATGATCTTTTAAATGTGTTGTGAGTATTTTGTTGAGGATTTTTACATCAATGTTCATTAAGGATATTGGCCTGTAGTCAGTCTGTCTGCCTGCCTGCCTGCCTGCCTGCCTGCCTGCCTTCCTGCCTGCCTTCCTTCCTTCCTTCCTTCCTTCCTTCCTTCCTTCCTTCCTTCCTTCCTTCCTTCCTTCCTTCCTTCCTTCCTTCCCTCCTTCCCTCCTTCCCTCCTTCCCTCCTTCCCTCCTTCCCTCCTTCCCTCCTTCCTTCCTTCCTTCCTTCCTTCCTTCCTTCCTTCCTTCCTTCCATCCATCCATCCATCCATCAGTGTTCATTAGGGATATTGGCCTGTACCCTTCCTCCCTTCCTTCCTTCCTTCCTCCCTCCCTCCCTCCCTCCCTCCCTCCCTCCCTTCCTTCCTTCCTTCCATATTGGCCTGTACCCACCCACCCTTCCTTCCTTCCTTCCTTCCTTCCTTCCTTCCTTCCTTCCTTCCTTCCTTCCTTCCTCCCTCCCTCCCTCCCTCCCTCCCTCCCTTCCTTCCTCCCTCCCTCCCTCCCTCCCTTCCTTCCTTCCATATTGGCCTGTACCCACCCTTCCTTCCTCCCTCCCTCCCTCCCTCCCTCCCTCCCTCCCTCCCTCCCTCCCTTCCTTCCTTCCTTCCTTCCTTCCTTCCTTCCTTCCTTCCATCTGTCACCCAGGCAGGAGTGCAGTGGTGCATTCTCAGCTCACTGCAACCTCCACCGCCCAGGTTCAAGCAATTCTCCTGCCTTAGCCTCCCGAGTAGCTGGGATTACAGGCGCCTGCCACCACGCCTGGCTAATTTTTGTATTTTTAGTAGAGATGGGGTTTCACCCTCTTGGCCAGGCTGGTCTTGAACTCCTGACCTCGTGATAAACCCACCTGGGCCTCCCAAAGTGCTGGGATTACAGGCGTGAGCCACCACGCAACCTAGTTTTCTTTTTTTTGATGGATCTTTTTCTGGTTGTGGTATCAAGATAATAACTGACCTCATAGAATGAGTTTTGGAAGTATTCCCTTTTCCTCTATTTTTTGGAATAGTGTGAGTAGGATTGGTATTAGTTCTTCTTTAAATGTCTGGTAGATTTCAATAGTGAAACCATTGGGTCCCAGTCTTTTCTTTGCTGGGAGACTTTTTATTACAGCTTCGATCTTCTTACTTGTTGTTGGTCTGTTCAGGTTTTGAATTTTTTCATGGTTCAATCTTGTTTGGTTGTATGTGTCTAGGAATTTATCAGTTTTCTCTAGATTTTCTAATTTACTGGCATATAGTTGCTCATAGTAGCCTTCAATGATCCTTTGAATTTCTGTGGTATTGGTTATATTGTCTCCTTTTTTATCTCTGATTTTATTTATTTGGGTCTTCTCTTTTTTTCTTAGTCTGGCTGAAAGGTTTGTCAATTTTGTTTATCTTTTCAAAAAACCAACTTTTTGTTTCATTTATTTTATATTTTGTTTCAATTTCATTTATTTCTGCTCTGATCTTTATTATTTCTTTTCTTCTAGTTACTTTGGGTTTGGTTAACTCTTGCTTTTGTAGTTCTTTAAGATGCATCATTAAGATATTTGAAGTTTTTCTTCTTTTTTGATGCAGGCACTTATAGCTATAAACTTTCCTCTTAGTACTTCTTTTGCTGTTTCCCATAGGTTTTGGTATGTTGTGTTTCCATTATCATTTGTTTCAATAAATTTTTCCCTTCTTAGTCTGTTTGTTGACCCACTGGTCATTCAGGAACATATTGTTTCATTTTCATGTGTTTGTATAGTCTCCAAAATTTCTCTTGTTATTGATTTCTAGTTTTATTCCATTGTGATCAAATAAGATACTTGATATTATTTCAGTTATTTTGAATGTTTTAAGACTTATTTCGTGGCCTAACATATGGTCTGGCCTTGAGAATGATCCATGTGCCGAGGAATAAGAATGTGTATTCTGCATCCATTGGATGAAATGTTCTGTAAATATCTATTAGGTTCATTTGGTCTGTAGTGCAGATTAAGTCTGATGTTTCTTTGTTGATTTTCTGTCTTGATGATCTGTCTAGTGCTGAAAGTGGGGTGTTGAGGTCTCCAGTTCTTACTGTACTGGAGGTAATCGCTCTCTTTAGCTCTAAAAATATTTGCTGTATATATCTGGGTGCTCCAGTGTTTCATGCATATATATTTATAATTGTTATCACCTGTTTCTGAACTGAACTTCTTATTGTTTAGGGACCATTTTTATCTCTTCTTGTATTTTTTTTTTTTTTTTTGGAATCTTTGGTATATTTTGTATTTTCTGTAGCTATTCCTGCTCTTTTTTGGTTTCCATTGGCATGGAATATCTTTTTCTATTCCTTTATTTTCAGTCTTAGAGTGTCTTTATAGGTTAAGCACGTTTCTTGTAGGCAACAAATTATTGGGTCTTGTTTTTTTTAACCCATTCAATCACTGTCTTTTGATTATAGAGTTTAGTCCATTTATGTTCATGTTATTATTGATAAGTAAGGACTTTTGCCATTTCGTTATTTGTCTTCTGGTAGTCTTTTCCTTCTTTCCTTCCTTCTTGTATTTTTTTTAGTGAAGGTGATTTTCTCTGCTGGTATGTTTTAATTTTTCTTTGTGTGTGTGTGTGTGTGTGTGTGTGTGTGTGTGTGTGTGTGTGTGTATGTGTCTGTTGTATGTTTTTTGATTTGAGGTGACCATGAGGCTTGCAAATATTATCTAATAACTCATTATTTTAAACTGACTGGGCATAGTGGCTCACACCTGTAATCCCAGCACTTTGGGAAGCCAGTGGGGGCAGGTCACCTGAGGTCAGGAGTTCAAGACCAGCCTGGCTGACATGGTGAAACCCAGTCTGTACTAAAAAAAATATATGCAAAAATTAGCTGGGCATGGTGGCACGTGCCTGTGGTCCCAGCTACTCAGGAGGCTGTGGAAGGAGAATTGCTTGAACTCGGGAGGCGGAGGTTGCAGTTAGCCAAGATTGTGCCACTATACTCCAGACTGGATGACAGAATGAGACTCCGTCTCAAAAACACAACAAAACAAAACAAAAACCCCTCGTTATTTTAAACTGATGACAACACTGATTGCATAAAAAAACAAGCAAAAAGAAAACTAATAAAAACTCTACACTTTAACTTTGTCTCCCCACTTTTTAACTTTGTTTGTTTCTATTTATATCTTATGTTACTATGTGTTAAAAAGTTGTTGTAGTTATTTTTGATCAGTTAATCTTTTCATCTTTCTACTTCAGATATGAGTAGTTTACACACCACAATAACAGTGTTATAATACTCTGTGTGTGTCTGTGTACTTACTATTATCAGTCAGTTTTGTACGTTGGGATGATTTCTTATTGCTCATTCTTGTCTTTTTTTTTCTGGTTGAAGAACTTCTTTTAGCATTTCTTACAGAACAGTTCTGGTGTTGGTGAAATCTTTTATTTGCCTTGAAATAATCTTTTATTTTTATTTTATTATTCCAGATGAAATAATCAGCTTTTATTTGACCAGAAAAGTCTTCGTTTCTTCTTCATATCTGAATGATATTTTTGTCAGATATACTATACTATTCTAGGATGAAAGTTTTTTTCATTCAGTGCTTTAAATATGTCATGCCACTCTCTTGGTCTGTAAGGTTTCCACTGAAAAGCATGCTGCCAGGTGTATTGAAGCTCCATTGTATGTTGTTTCTTTTCTGTTGCTGCTTTTATGATCTTTTCTTTATCTTTGACCTTTGGGAGTTTCATTATGAAATGCCTTAAGGTAATCTTCTTTGGTTTAATTCTGCTTGGTGTTCTATAACCTTCTTGTAGTTGAATATTGATATCCTTCTTTAGGTTTGGGAAGTTCTCTGTTATTATCTCTTTGAATAAACTTTCTAATCCTCTTTAAGGACAATAACTCTTAGATTTGCCCTTTTGAGGTTCTTGTCTAGATCTTGTAGGCATGCTTTACTCTTTTTTATTCCGTTTTCTTTCATCTCTGCTATGTGTTTACAAATAGCCTGTCTTTAAGCTCACTAATTTTTTCTGCTTGATCACTTCTGCTATTAAGAGACTCTAATGCATTCTTCAGTATGTCAGTTGCTTTTTCAGCTCCACAATTTCTGTGTGATTCTTTCTGATTATTTCAATTTCTTTGTTAAATTTATCTGATAAGTTTCTGAATTCCTCCTCTGCTTTATCTTGAATTTCTTGGAGTTTCCTCAAAACAGCTGGTTTGAATTCTCTCTGAAAGATCACATATCTCCATTTCTCTGGGATTGGTTCCTGGTGCCTTATTTAGTTCCTTTGGTGAGGTCATATTTTCCTGGATGTCTTAATGCTTGTGGATTGTTCATTGGTGTCTGGACATTCAAGAGTTGTTTATTGCAGTCTTTGCAATCTGGGCTTGTTTATACCCACCCTTTTTGCAAAGGTTTTCCAGGTATTCAAAGAGACTTGGGTGTAGTGATACAAGTTTTTAGTCACTGCATCTGTATCTGCATTGGGGGGTTCCCCAAGCCCAGTAACATTGTGGTTCTTGTAGACTCATAGAGTGTACCACCTTGGTGGTGTTGGATAAGATCTAGAAGAATTCTCTGGATTGCCAGGTAGAGACTCTTGTTCTCATCTTTTACTTTCTCCCAGAAAAACAAGAGTTTCTTTTTCTGTGCTGAGGTGCCTGGAGCTTGGGGATGGGTGACGCAAGCACCCCTTGGGCCACCATCACTGGGACCACACTGCGTCAGACCCGAAGCTAGCACAACACTGGGTGTTTCTGAAGGACTGCTGTAACCACCACCTGTCTATTACCTATATTTGCTCAAGGACCTAGGGCTGTATATTCAGCAGGTAGTGAAGCCAGCCAGGCTTGTGTTCTTCCCTTAAGGGTGGCACGTTCCCCAAGGCCCCGGGCAGGTCCAGAGATGCCGTCTGGGAGCCAGGGCCTGTATTCTGAAACCTTAGAAATCTACCTGGTGCTCTATTCTACCTCAGCTGAGCTGGAGCTGAAGCCACTGTTCTTTCTACTCTTTCCTTCCCTTTTCTCAGGCAGAGGAGTCTCCCCATGTCCACCAACACTATAGGGCCACAGGAAGTACTGCCAGGATACCACCAATGTGCACTTATGGCCCAAGGGTTCTTCAGTTAGTTTGTGGTGAATGCTGCCAGACCCAGGACTCATGCTTCAGGGCAGTGGCCTCCCCTCTGGCACAGGGTAGGTCTAGAGATGCTGTCTAAGAGCCAAGGCTTGGAATTGGGGACCCCAAAAGCCTGCTTAGTGCTCTTTCCTACTGTGGATGAGCTGGTACCTAAGCTCAAGACAAAGTTCCTTTTGCTCTTCCCCCTGTTTTTCTCAAGCTGAAGTGGTCTCTCCTCATAGCCACCAGAGCTATGAATGTGCTGGCTTACACGTGAAGCCAGCATGTCTCAGTCTCACCCAAGGCCCGTGGTGTATACTACCTGTTTACACCGGGTTCTGTGTTCCGCAGATGATGAATCCTGCCAGGACTAGGTTTTTCCCTTCAAGGCAGCTGTTTCCCTTCAGGTCCAGGGTGTGTCTAGAAATGTTGTCTGAGAGCCAGGGCCTGGAATGGGGGGCCTCATGACACTGCCCAGTGTCTTTTCCTACTGTAGCTCAGCTGGTATCCCAGTTGCCAGATGAAGTCCTCTTTACTCTTCCCTATTCTCTCTTCACACAGAAGGAAGGAGTTTCTTTTGGAGCTTCAAGCCTTGCTGCCTGGCACTGGGGGACAGATGACATGAGCACCCCCTTAGTTGCCCTGGCTGCTGTCTTACTAGGTCACGTGTCCTCCTAGTTGACTGGCTCTGATCCTAGCACAGCACTAGGTCCTGCCTAAGAGTTGCAGTCCTTGTGGCCTAGACCAGCATTCCCCAACATTTTTAGCACCAGGGCCAAGTTTCATGGAAGACAATTTTTCCATGGGGTGGAGGAAGAGAAATGGTTTCTTGATGAAACCGTTCTACCTCAGATCATCAGGCATTAGATTCTCACAAGGAGCACACAACCTAGGATTCCTTCCATGTGCAGTTCACAATAGGGTTCATGCTCCTGTGAGAATCTAATGCTGCCGCTGATCTGACAGGAGGTGGAGCTCAGGCGGTAATGCTCACTTGGCCACCTCTCACTTCCTGTGTTTGTCCATTCTCACACTGTTATGAAGAAATACTGAAGACTGGGTAATTTATTAATAATATAAAGGACAGAGGTTTAATTGACTCACAGTTCCCCATTGCTGAGGAGGCCTTAGGAAACTTACAATTGTGGTGGAAGACAAAGGAGAAGTAAACACCTTCTTCAAAGGGTGGCAGGATGGAGTGAGTGCAAGCAAAGGAAATGCCAGACGCTTATAAAACCATCAGACCTTATGAGACTCACTCACTATCGCAAGAACAGCATGGGAAAAACTACCACCATGATCCAAGTACCTCCACCTGGTTGCACCCTTGACATGTGGGGATTATGGGAATTTCAATTCAAGATGAGATTTTGGGTGGGGGACACAGCCAAACCATATTACCTCCTGCTATGTGGCCTGGTTTCTAACAGGCCAAAGACCAGTACTGGTCCAGGGCCTGGGGTTTGGGAACCACTGGCCTAGACAGTCTTTCAGGTTTGTTTAGAGTGCCAGAGCCCTTTAGCCCTTGGTGGCAAGGCTTGCTGAAACTCAAGTTCCTGCTACTAGGATAGACGATTCCCCTATGGCTAGGGCTGGACTAAATGCTCCCTCCATGGGTGCTGGCTGAATTCAGCCTGGTGTTGGCAGCACTGGGTTCCAATGTGAAGTCTCACAATTGCTGCACTCTCCCTCCTTCAAGTGCAGAGATTCTCTGTCTGTGCCACACAGCTGGCCACACTGGGGGGGATAGGGGAGGGGTAGTGTCAGCAATTCAAGACTGTCCTTCCTGCCTTCTTCAGTACCTCTTTCAGTGATATGAAGTAAAAACCAGTTACTGTGTTTACTCCCCTGATTTCTGATTCATATGAAGGCTTTTTTGTGTAGATAGTCATTAAATTTGATGTTCCTGTGGGGATGATGATTGATGGAGGCTTCTGTTCTACCATCTTGCTCCGCCTCCCCAACTATGATTTTTGAGTTAATTTTTGTGTGCGGTGTTAGGTAAGGGTTCACCTTCCTTCTTTTGGGTGTAGATATCCAATTTTCCCAATACTATTTGTTGAAAAGACTGTTTTCTACATTAAATGATCTTGGCACCTTCATCAAAATTTGTTTGACCATTTATAGGAGGGTTTATTTCTGAACTCTCTATTCCATTGGTTTAACTTTATGTCACTACCATACTATTTGGATTATTGTAGTTTTGTAGTAAGTTTGGAAATCAGGAAGTGTGAGTCCTCTGGCTTTGTGCTTCTTCCAAGATTCTTGTAGCTGTTCAGCGTCCCTTGATATTCCATTTGAATTTCATAATGGGTTTTTTCTGTTTCTGCAAGAAAAATGTTTAGGATTTCGATAGGTATTGAACTGAATTGTAGATCGCTTTAAGTAGTATTGGCATCTTAACAATATTAAGTCTTATGATACACATGAACGTGGGATGCGTTTCCATTTATTTGTCTTTCATTTCTTTCAGCAAGATTTTCTTGTTTGTATTGTACAAGTCTTTCCCTTATTTGGGTAAATTAATTACTAAGTATTTTATTCTTTTTGATGCTATTGTTAAATGGAATTGCTCTCGTTTTCAGATTGTTTCTGCAGTTTGTTTCCTTTTCAGATTGTTGGTTGTTAGTGTATAGAAATGCAACTGATTTTTGCATGTTGACTTCATATCCCACTTTGCGTCAGCTTTGTATCAGCTACTTTGCTGAATTCATTGATTAGTTTTTATTTTTTTGGTATGGAATCTTTAGGGTTTGCTACATGTAAAATTAGCATATGCAAATAGAGATAATTTCACTTTCCAGTTTGGATGTCTCATTTCTTTTTCTTGCCTAATTGCCCTGTCTAGAACTTGCATTGAACACAAATGATGAAAATGGGCATCCTTTCCTTGTTCCTGATCTTAGAGGAAACCATTTTCAGTCTTTTTTTTTTTTTTATGACAGGGTCTCACTCTGTCACCCAGGCTGGAGTGCAGTGGTGCAATCTTGGCTCATTGCAACCTCCACCTCCCAGGCTTAAGTTTTCCTGCCACCTCAGGCTCCCGAGTTGCTGGAACTACAGGTGCGTACCATACTCAGCTAATTTTTGTATTTTTTTTTTTT
The DNA here is from genome assembly GCF_043159975.1 of Macaca nemestrina. Lineage (NCBI taxonomy): Eukaryota > Metazoa > Chordata > Mammalia > Primates > Cercopithecidae > Macaca > Macaca nemestrina. Next base: position 38,397,118 of record NC_092125.1, read on the forward strand.
TTTTTGTAGCAGCAGGGTTTCATTATGTTGCATGGGCTGGTCTCAAACTCCTGAACTCAAGCGATCTGCCTGCCTTGGCCTCCCCACCCTGGGATTACAGGCGTGAGCCACTGAGCCTGGCCAAATTTCAGTCTTCTTTCACAACTCATTGTGGGTTTTTCAGATATGGCTTTATTATCTTGAGGTAGTTTCTATACCTAGTCTTTTGAATTTTTTTTTTAAATCATGATTTTGTTAAATGTGTTTCTTTATCAATTGAAATGATCATGTGATATCCCCCCTTCATTCTGTTAATGTGGTATGTTACATTGGTTGATTTCCCTATGTTGAGCCATCATTTCAACACAGGAATAACTTCATTTTAGCAATAAATCCCACTTGGTCATGGCGTATAATCCTTCTAATATGATGCTGAATTTGGTTTTATGGTATTTTGTTGAGGATTTTTGCATTAAAGTTCATTGGAGATATTTGTCTATAGTTTTGTTTTCTTGTAGTGTATTTGTCTGACTTTGGTATCAAAGTAATACTGGCCTCATAGCATGAGTTAGGAAGGATATCCTCCTGTTCAGTTTTTGGAAAAGTTTGGGAAGGGTTGGTATTCTTTAAATGTTGGGTAGAATTCACCAAAGAGCCATGAAGTCCAGGGCTTTTCTTTTTATGGAGTCAATCTTCTTACTAATTATAGATCTATTCAGATTTTCTGTTTCTTCATGGCTTAGTCTTAACAGGTTTTGTGTTCCTAGGAATTTGTCCGTTTCATCTGGATTATCCAATTTGTTAGTGCATAGTTGTTCACAGTACTCTTTTATAATGCTTTTTATTTCTATGGAATCAGTAGTAATGTCCCTACTTTCATTTCTGATTTTAGTAACTTGAGTCTTCTCTCTCTTATTTCTCAGTCCATCTAGCTAAAGGTTTGTCAGTTTTGTTAATCATTTCAAAGAACCGACTTTTGGTTTCATTAATTTTTCTCTGTTTTTCTATTCTCTATTTTATTTATCTTTGCTCTCATATTTATTTCCCTCTATCTTTTTTTTTTTTTTTTTTTGAGACAGAGTCTTGCTCTGTTGCCTAAGTTGGAGTACAGTGGTGTGATCTCAGCCAACTGCAACCTCCACCTTCTGGGCTCAAGCAATTCGCCTGCCTCAGCCTCCCAAGTAGTTGGGATTACAAGCATATGCCACCATGTCTGGCTAATTTGTGGGTTTTTAGTAGAGACGGGGTTTCACCATGTTGGCCAGGCTGGTCTTGAACTCCTGACCTCAAGTGATCTGCCTGCCTCAGCCTCCCAAAGCACTGGGATTACAGGCGTGAGCCACTGCACCCAGCCTGTTTCCCTCTTTCTGTTACCTTTGGGTTTAGTTTGTTCTTCTTTTTCTAGTTCCTTAAGTTGTCATGTTAGGTTTGAAATCCATTTGAGATTTGAATTTGAAATCCATTCACAACTATAAATTTGCCCCTAACACTGCTTTCACAGTGTCTTACAGATTTTGGTATGTTGTGTTTTTATTTTCATTCCTCTATAAATATTTTACAATTTTCCTTGTGTTTTCTTCTTTGATCTATGAGTTATCGAAGTATGTGTTGTTTTCTTTCCACAATTTTATGAATTTTCAAGTTTTATTTCTGTTGATTGATTTCTAATTTCATATTGTTGTGATCAGAGAAATACTTTCTTTGTATGATTATCTCTTTTAAAGTCTATTGAGACCGAGCGTGGTGGCTCACACCTATAATCCCAGCACTTTGGGAGGCTGAGGTGGGTAGATTACCTGAGGTCAGGAGTTCAGGAGCAGCCTGGCCAACATGGTGAAACCCTATCTCTACTAAAAATGTAAAAATTAGCTGGGTTGCTGACAGGCACCTGTAATCCCAGCTACTTGGGAGGCTGAGGCAGGAGAATCGCTTGAACCCGGGAGGTGGAGGTTGCAGAGAGCTGAGATCGCACCATTGCACTCCAGCCTGGGCAACAAGAGCGAAACTCTGTCCAAAAAAAAAAAAAAAAAAAAGTATTGAGGCTTAATTTCTGGCCTAACAAATAATCAGTCCTGGAAAATGTACCACATGCACTTGAAAAGAGTGCGTATGCTGTTTTCATTGGATAGAGTGTTACATGTATGTCTACTGTCTGGTTATCTGTTACTGGTCGGGGGATATTGAAGTCTCCAGCTATTATTGTGTAAGTATCTATTTTTCTCTCTTTAATTCTGTTAATTTTTGCTCCATATATTCTGATGGTCTGTCTTTAGTGTATAAATTTTTTTTTTTTTTTTTTTAAGAGATGGAGTCTCGCTATGTCTCCCAGGCTGGAGTGCAGTGGCACAATCTCAGCTCACTGCAACCTCCACCTTCCAGGTTCAAACGATTCTCCCACCTCAGTCTCCTGAGTAGCTGGGATTTACAGGCACGCACCACCATTTAGTAGAGACGGAGTTTCACCATGTTGACCAGGCTGGTCTTGAACTCCTGACCTCAGGTGATCCGTCTGGTTTGACCTCCCAAAGTGCTGGGATTACAGATGTGAGCCACTGTGTATAAATATTTATACAGTAGTTCCTGCTTCTCCACGGGGGATGTTCCAAGACCCCCAGTGGATACTTGAAACCATGGATAGTACCAAACCCTATAGGTACTATGTTTTTTCCCATACATATATATGTATGATGAAGTTTAATTTATAAAGCAGGCACAGTAAGAGATTAACAGTAATAACTAATAATAATATAGAACCGTTACAACAATATACCATGATAAAAGTTATGTGAATGTGGTCTCTCTGTCTTAAAATATCTCAATGTACTGTACTATGGGTAAACAAAACTCTGGAAAGTGAAACTGGATGAGGGGTGACTATTGTAAATGTTATATTTTCTTGCTGTATTGAACCTTTAAAAAAATATGATGTTCTCCTTTGTGTCATTTAGGTTTTTCTTAAAATCTTTGTTGTTACTATTTGTACAGAGTATCTATTTCCATCCTTTCACTTTCAATCTGTTTGTGTCTTTAGATCTAAACTGAGTGTCTTGTAGACAGCTTATAGTTGGAGCATGTGTTTTTATCTATTCTGCCAATCTCTGTTTTTTTAATTGGAGAATTTAATTCATTTACATCTAAAGTAATTACTGATAAGGTGTAATTACATCATTTTCCAATTTTATGTATTCTTTATAGATTTTTTTGGCCCTCATTTCCTCCTTCTGTGTTTAGTTGATTTTTTTTGTGGTGAAATGTTTACATTTCTTTTTCATTTGCTTTTATGTATGCACTATAAATATTTTCTTTGTGGTTATGATGAGGAGTACGTTTAACATCCTATAGTTAAAACACTGTAATTTGAATTTTTACCAACTTAACTTTAATAGCTTACAAAAACTGCTTCTTTACAGTTCCATCTCCATCACTTTCAGTTGTGCAGATGTCATAAAATTATATTTTTGTAGGCTGTGTGCCCAGAAACTTAAAACAATAATTCTTTTGAATGTGTTAGACTCTTAAATCATGTAGAAAACAAAAATATAGTTAAAAACCGTTGTTAACAATAATACCAGCTTTTATAACTGCCTGTATATTTATCTTTATTGAGATCTTTTATTTCTTTATACAGCTTTGAGTTACTGTCCAGTGTTCTTTAATTTCATTTTGTAGGATTCCCTTAACTGTTTCTTACAGGGCAAACCTAGTAGTAACAAACTTCTTCGGCTGTTTGAGAATGTAATTTCTCCCTCAATTTTGAAGGACATTTTTGCTGAATATAGGATTCTTGGTTGATAGCTTTTTCTCTTTTAGCACTTTGACTATGTTGGAAATTTGACCTGGATCTTGAAGGATGGTTAAGATTTACAAGATGGGTTAAAAGATAGGGGTAAAGGGAAGGGATTCCAGGTGGAGGCAACAGTAAAAAAAAAAAAAAAAAAAGGCAAAGATAGAAGAAATACTGAGGTCTCTAAAATGAGTAATATGTAATTTATTTTGTTTTGAGGGTTAGATTATGAAAATCAAAGTGGTTTTCTCCATTTTGAAAGATAAGCCTAGAAAGGTGGATTGGACCATTCTCTTGGGTTTTAGAGGGCAGCAGAGGAGTATAGACTTTATTTTGTGGCCATGAGGAAATCTTTGCAAGTTTTTGGGTAGGAGAATGAGGCTGCTGGTTTGGAAAGATTGATTTGGCAGCATTTTATAAGATGTGTGAGAGAGATGAAAACTCATGGTGGTTAAACCAGTTAAAATTCTGTTGAAATAGTTTAGGTAGAAGGATAGGAGAGTATGAAGGCAAAAGAGGATGTGGCAGTGGAATTGACTGTATCAGATCTGTACATGCATGAGTGGAAAGAAGGAAAATGTAATAATGTTAACTACACTAGGACAGTGTTTTTTATTTTCCTCATGATATATCCGAAGTGTCTAGTACAGTGCCTGGCACATAATATATTCTTTTTGTTGTTGTTGTTTTTTTGAGACGGAGTCTCACCCTGTCGCCCAGGCTGGAGTGCAATGGCGCGATCTTGGCTCACTGCAGCCCCCACCTCCTGGGTTCAAATGATTCTCTTGCCTCAGCCTCCCAAGTAGTTGGGATTACAAGTGTCTGCACCACACCCAGCTAATTTTTGTATTTTTAGTAGAGGCGGGGTCTTACCATGTTGGCCAGGCTGGTCTTGAGCTCCTGACCTTGTGATCCACCTGCTTCGGCCTCCCAAAGTGCTGGGATTACAGGTGTGAGTCACCGCACATAGCCAACTTTTTTTTTTCTTTTTTTTTTTTTTTAAAGAGACAGAGTTTTGCTGGTATTACAGGTGTGAGCCACCATGTCTAGCCAATATATTCTTAAATATTTGTTGAATGAGTGAGACTGTTTTGACCGAGATTATTAATCTGTGTGATTTAGATACTGGTGATGACATTAACAGAAATAAAGCCTTGAGAAGAAAATGAATTGAATTTTGAACATTGTGAGTTTGTGTTATCAGACATGTGGCCAAGGATCTAGATTGAGGAGATACCCACATGGAAAGAATAAAAGCCATGTCGGTAGATGTCAGGGAATATTAGTGCAAAAATTTGTAAGTGTGAATATAACATGACATATTCCAAATTAATTCCTCCTATTACAAATTACGTATATCTTATATATTTAATATACATTTAGTTTAATCAATTCAATAAAATTTTAGTGTCGTAACAACTTCTCCATATTGAATTGCCATTTACTGACTGGGTTCTTTTGAATTCCATGAAAATGAGTCAGGCTTAATGCTTATATACTCTAGGCTTTGGCTTGTTAACTATGTACAAGAGTATATTAATGTTAAATTTTAATATGATAATTTGTGTAAGAGTTTTTCTTGGCTTTGCTGATTATTTCTATCATCAGAACCAAAGCTAAGTAAATTTATTCATATTTTGGGATAGAAATGAAGATTATTTAGTATGTTGATTCTTTGTACAGTACACATGGGAATGCTAGATGTCCTCTTTTGAGGTTTATAATTTGATTTACAAAACTGTCCTGTTTATTTTAGTATTAGGAAAACATTTCTAATTTTCAGATGATGAGACAAACCATATTAGATGTAACTGACTTGTGCATTATTCACCCAATATTTCTGGTGAAGTAACTTAAAAAGAGAATACAAAAAGAGGAAGTGGAAACTGAAAAAGATAATTGGGGAATATTTCTAGGGTATTGTAGATGAGCACATATGCACATATTTAAAATAATATATTCAAATTTTATTTTTCAAGGTTTCCATTTGGAAAGGTTGTTCAAATAAAAAAGTATCTGATGTAATTTTATTCAGTTGTGAAACATTATTAACAGGGATTATGACTCCTTTAAGGTTTATGTGAGCAAATATTCCTTGCCCTTTCTCTTAATATGCTTGTCTTTATTTTTTTTATTATTTATTAATCCAGTAGATTGTAAAGTGCTAACTTCGAATGACTGTTGAAGCGAATGAGAGCAACATAACAGTAGATGTTTTGTTGATGATTGTCATAATATTTATAGTATGTTGTGTATGAGGCAATGGTTAGCTGATAGGAAGTAGGAGTTTTTCTAGCTTCGGATCTCCTTTAAATGGTCTGTGAAACACATTTGTGCCTTGGAAAGGAGATTAGAGATGATCTAATGTGGGTTATTAAAAATGAACAACATAAGAAATTTATTCTCATTGAATATACATGTTAACTTTTAACTAAACCCTATTTGTACAAAAAAAGGTATATTGTACAAAATTTAAATAATTTTTTAGATTGAATAATGTAATTAGGATACATTATTATTAAAATCATACTCAAACTGGGATCTGCATATATTTTCTTTGGAGTCTGTAGGTTTCCTATGAGAATGAAAGATATTGTGTGTTCACATCAGCAATCATCTAAAAATAAAGTAGGAACATATTTTTTATCATCTAGATCAGGGGTCTCCAACCCCCAGGCCGCAGACCAGTACTGGTCCATGGCCTGTTAGGAACCAAGCCACACAGCAGGAGATAAGCAGCATGTATTACTGCCTGAGCTCTGCCTCCTGTCACATCAGCTACGGCATTAGATTCTCACAGGAGCGCGACCCCTATTGTGAACTGTGCACGTAAGGGATCTAGGTTGTGCGCTTTTTATGAGAATCTAACTAATTATCTGAAGTGGAACAGTTTCATTTCCCCTGCCAACCCAGTCTTTGGAAAAATTGTCCTCCATGAAACCAGTCCCTGGAGCCAAAAGGGTTGGGGATGGGGACCACTGATCTAGAGGACCATTTAATAAACCAGTAATACCAGTAGATTGCAGTGCCCTTGTGTATGCTTGTTTTGCTATTGGTTCCGGATAGAACCGTACTTCTTTGTGATGAGCTTAAAAGAACTGAGACATACCTCATGCATAAATGATGCATTTGTGGACAATACAGGGTCAAATAATGTCACAACATTGTGATGTAAGTTTTGTGGTAGTTCATATTCTGTTAGCTAACATTTTGAGCATCTTCCATGTTCTTGGCACTATTCTAAGTGTTCTTCATGTATCATCATGAATCAAACTTAATATTGTTTTAAGAGTTTTTTTGATAGTCCTCATTAAAGACTTGTGTGATATGTGCCATCGCTGTTCCTGTTTTATAGATGAGGGTGCTAAAGTACACAGAAGTTAATTTTCCTAAGGTTACACAATTTTTGTTGTTGTTGTTGTTTGTTTTTGTTTTTGAGATGGAGTCTTGCTCTGTTGCTCAGGCTGGAGTGCAGTGGCACGATCTCAGCTTACCACAACCATTGCGTCCCAGGTTCAAGTGATTCTGCTGCCTCAGCCTCCCGAGTAGCTGGGATTACAGGTGCCCGCCACCCTGGCAGAGGCAGATTTTTGTATTTTTAGTAGAGACGAGGTTTCACCATGTTGGCCAGGCTGGTATCGAACTCCTGACCTCAGGTGACCCAGCTGCCTTGGCCTCCAAAAGTGCTTGGATTACAGGCATGAGCCACCACACCCAGCCAACTTTTTTTTTTTTTTTTTTTTTAAAGAGACAGGGTTTTGCTATGTTGTGCAGGCTGGACTTGAACTCCCAGGCTCAAGTGGTCCTGCCTCAGCCTCCTTAGAAGCTGGGCCTTCAAATACATACCACCATGCCTGGCTAAGAGTTAGTTTTCGTAGACATTGTCTGACATCATAGCTCCCAGCCATTCTGTTATGTTGCCTCACTGTAAAGACAAGTACTTGTACAATTACATCACATTTGACACAGTAATATAGCCATTCCAAGCTCAAAAGAACGTGTATGTTGGCAGTCAACACCACATTCATGTTACAATTTTAGATTTTGTTTTAGCCAAACACCATCTTTTTTCCTGTCATGGTAATGTTGTTGGTTGAATATTATTGGTTTGTGGTTATCTTTGGATTCAGTTTGTAAGATTTTACTGTTATATGAGTTGTTATAAGTACTAGGAGTTTGTCCTAGTTTACGTTTATATATATTTTAATAACAGTATATAAACCAAACAGTATCTGAGACATGTCTTAACCAATTTAGAAGTTTATTTTACCAAGTTGAAGACATGCCTGGAAGAAATAAACACAGAATCACAGAAACTGTGGTCTGTGCCTTTCTCCAAAGATAATTCTGAGGGCTTCAATATTTAAAGGGAAAAAATGGACTGGAGGAGAAAGAGGGAGGGTATGGTAATCCCCATGCTGCAAGAGAAAAGGAGCAGACAGGGGAATAGTCAATTATGTATTAGTCTCATGCTCAGTAAAGCAGCACTTTACACAAGATAAGGAGAACATAGAGTAGCTACCTCTGGAGATATTTAACCTTTTATCTGTAGCTATCTGCCAAGGAACAAAAGGAAAGGCCTTTTCTTGCATTACTTAGCTTTCAGCTTAATTTTTTTCTTTTGGCATAGTGAATTGGGGTCGCAAGTTTTTATTTTCCTTTCACAATTATAACAGAAATAACAGAAATTAGAGTAGGGATGCTGATGCAAAGGATTGCTTTTAATCCTTTGGAAATCAAAGAACTCATGTAATGCATATGAATACATATTGATTTATTTACTGTACAAATTCAGAGTTTTATATAAAGTGCTGGATTTCCTTAAACAGCATGAGTTGAGGAAACTCTTTTAATTTGTTGTTTTGTGACTTGGATGTATTGCTCCCAACCCAGGCATGTGGTCTGGGTGACTCATAGACAAACGGTCCATAGGTAATAATAAAGACAATACTTTAGAGGGTTTCTTTCCCCCCTTGTTTCTAATTGGGGACTATTCTCTTGTCACAGGCCTAGAATGTTATCTTACTTATGGAATTCTTTTAGAGATCATTACTACCAAAAATATAGGGCCTCTTAATCAGATGAACACAAAGTAGTAAGAAGCGAAAAGAGTTCCCTATGATTTCAGTGAGATTTGTCTTGACTTAAACGAAACTTTGATTCAGTTTTATAATCAGAATGAAGACTATCATTTTTCTCCTTATAAAATTCAAATTCATCGTCTTCAGAATTTAATTTGGAAAGGTTTCCTTTTGCAAATTAAATTTATGTGTATTACATGCCAGAGATTCTAATGTGCTTTGTTAATCATCTTTGAAGTAATTTCTCCAGAGATGGAATGCTTTTGAATTCAATATTTATTGAGCGTCTACTGTGTACAAGTCATTGCAAGTCACTGGTGATGTATTTGGTTCCTGATAGCATTATTTAATTTTGCTACACATTCCTAGTATACCCAAGAAGTGGAAGAACTTCATTCAAACATTTGAATCTCTGATATTATTTGTTCCCGTAATGGATTTATTTCTGTAACTATTCTCTGGCTGGATCAATTTGTTCCTTTCTCCTTACATTTTTCTAGTACTTTTTTGTTTTTAACTTCTAGAGATTTACTCTGATTTTAGCAGTCTTTTGTTCATTGACCTTCTGGAAATATTCTATTGAAGAACCAAAATATTACCACCACTCTATACTTGTAGAGGACTTTAATATCAAAGTCTAATGTGGGTACAAAAGACTTTCTGATGTTTGATAAGCTCTTCTTGACTAACCCCTTATTTTAGTCTGGCAGTTAGTTAATGTTCCCTGAGACACATGAAATTATAAAGAAAATACTGAGTATATATATATTTTAAGAAGAGGTTTCATAATTTTGTCATATTCAGCCTCATATTTACAGGGTATTCTTAAACATGTTTGTATGTTGAATTAATAACATGTTTAAGAATGTGATCTTAGAAAATGTAATGTAATCTTAGAAAAGATGTGGTCAATACACCCTCCCAAGACTAGACCAGGAAGAAGTTGAATCCCTGAATAGACCAATAACAGGCTCTGAAGTTGAGGCCGTAATTAATAGCCTACCAACCAAAAAAAGTCCAGGACCAGACAGATTCACAGCCAAATTCTACCAGAGGTACAAGGAGGAGCTGGTACCATTCCTTCTGAAACTATTCCAATTGATAGAAAAAGAGAGAATCCTCCCTAACTCATTTTTTGAGGCCAGCATCATCCTGATATCAAAGCCTGGCAGAGACACAACAAAAAAAGAGAATTTTAGACCAATATCCCTCATCAACATTGATGCAAAAATCCTCAGTAAAATACAGGCAAACCGAATCCAGCAGCACATCAAAAAGCTTATCCACCACGATCAAGTGGGCTTCATCCCTGGGATGCAAGGCTGGTTCAACATATGCAAATCAATAAATGTAATCCATCATATAAACAGAACCAAAGACAAAAACCACATGATTATCTCAATAGATGCAGAAAACGCCTTCGACAAAATTCAACAGCGCTTCATGCTAAAAACTCTCAATAAATTCAGTATTGATGGAATGTATCTCAAAATAATAAGAGCTATTTATGACAAACCCACAGCCAATATCATACTGAATGAGCAAAAACTGGAAGCGTTCCTTTTGAAGGCAGGGATGCCCTCTCTCACCACTCCTATTCAACATAGTGTTGGAAGTTCTGGCCGGGGCAGTCAGGCAGGAGGAAAAAATAAAGGGTATTCAAATAGGAAAAGAGGAAGTCAAATTGTCCCTGTTTGCAGATGATGTGATTGTGTGTTTAGAAAACCCCATCATCTCAGTCCAAAATCTCCTTAACCTGATAAGCAACTTCAGCAAAGTCTCAGGATACAAAATCAATGTGCAAAAATTACAAGCATGCCTACACACCAGTAACAGACAGAGAGCCAAATCATGAGTGAACTCCCATTCACAATTGCTTCAAAGAGAATAAAATACCTAGGAATCCAACTTACAAGGGATGTGAAGGACCTCTTCAAGGAGAACTACAAACCACTGCTCAACGAAGTAAAAGAGGACACAAACAAATGGAAGATCATGGATAGGAAGAATCAATATTGTGAAAATGACCATACTGCCCAAGGTAATTTATAGATTCAATGTCATCCCCATCAGTCTACCAATGACTTTCTTCACAGAATTGGAAAAAACTGCTTTAAAGTTCATATGGAACCAAAAAAGAACCCTCATTGCTAAGACAATCCTAAGCCAAAAGAACAAAGCTGGAGGCATCATGCTACCTGACTTCAAACTATACTACAAGGCTACACTAACCAAAACAGCATGGTACTGGTACCAAAACAGAGATATAGACCAATGGAACAGAACAGAGCCCTCAGAAATAATACCACACATCTACAACCATCTGATCTTTGACAAACCTGACAAAAACAAGAAATGGGGAAAGAATTCCTTATTTAATAAATGGTGCTGGGAAAACTGGCTAGCCATTTGTAGAAAGCTGAAACTGGATCCCTTCCTTACACCTTACACAAAAATTAATTCAAGATGGATTAGAAACTTAAATGTTAGACCTAATACCATAAAAACCCTAAAAGAAAACCTAGACAATACCATTCAGGACATAGGCATGGGCAAGGACTTCATGTCTAAAACACCAAAAGCAATGGTAACAAAAGCCAAAATTGACACATGGGACCTAATTAAACTAAAGAGCTTCTGCACATCAAAAGAAACTACCATCAGAGTGAACAGGCAACCTACAGAGTGGGAGAAAATTTTTATAATCTACGCATCTGACAAAGGGCTATTATCCAGAGTCTACAAAGAACTTAAACAAATTTACAAGAAAAAAAAAAACTCCATCAAAAAGTGGGCAAAGGATATCAACAGACGCTTCTCAAAAGAAGACATTTATGCAGCCAACAGACACATGAAAAAAATGCTCATCATCAGTGGCCATCAGAGAAATGCAAATCAAAACCACAATGAGATACCATCTCACACCAGTTAGAATGGTGATCATTAAAAAGTCAGGAAACAATAGGTGCTGGAGAGGATGTGGAGAAATAGGAACACTTTTACACTGTTGGTGGGACTGTAAACTAGTTCAACCACTGTGGAAGACAGTGTGACGATTCCTCAAGATCTAGAACTAGAAATACCATATGACCCAGCCATCCCATTACTGGGTATATACCCAAAGGATCATAAATCATGCTGCTATAAAGACACATGCACACGTATGTTTACTGCGGCACTATTCACAATAGCAAAGACTTGAAACCAACCCACATGCCCATCAATGATAGACTGAATTAAGAAAAGGTGGCACATATGCACCATGGAATACTATGCAGCCATAAAAAATGATGAGTTCACGTCCTTTGTAGGGACATGGATGAAGCTGGAAACCAATATTCTCAGCAAACTATCGCAAGGACAGAAAACTAGACACTGCATGCTCTCACTCATAGGTGGGTATTGAACAATGAGAACACTTGGACACGGGAAGGGGAACATCACACACTGGGGCCTGTTGTGGGGTGGGGGAGGGGTTAGGGATGGCATTTAGGAGATATACCTAATGTAAATGACGAGTTAATGGGTGCAGCACACCAACATGGCACACGTATACATATATAACAAACCTGCACGTTGTGCCCATGTACCCTAGAACTTAAAGTACAATAATAATAATAATAATAATAATAATAATAACAACAACAACTCAGAATCTAATTGTGGACCTTAGCAACTATTTTATTAAAAATGAAACATTTTTTCCTTTGTCATGTTTTAAAGAAAATAACTGCTTTGAGTTATAATTCACATACCATAAAGTTCACATATTGAAAGTAAAAAAAATAAATAAATAAAAGAAAAGATGTGGTCCATTAATAAAGGTTTCCCCACAGGGTTAATCTGTGGTGTGGTGTTTTTTGTTTGTGGGCGGGGGTGGGGTTCTGGTTTTAACAGAATAGTATGATGTTTGATGACACCACTTCTGGGACCAAATGTGTTATCTTTTTTGTGACACCAGAAACCAAATTTCTAACATTAGCTGGGTGTCCAACAATTGAGTTCAATTCTGACACTGATTACCTGGAGGTAGTACAGATCCCACAGCTTAAGGGCTCCATTTCATAAGACTGCCCCTGCTTAAGATGCTAGCTGCAAATGGGATGCCCGGGCTACCCACATTTTGTAACCGCCCAAGTGTTTCTCCTTGCCCACTGCCTAGACAGAGCCAATTTGTTATGACAGGGGAATTGCAATAGTGAAAGAGTTTAATTCACATAGAACCGGCTACACGGGAGACCAGAGTTTTATTATTTCTCAAATCAGTCTCCCCGAAAATTCGGGGATTGGAGTTTATAAGGATAATTTGGTAGGTAGTGGGCCAGTGAGTCGGGAGTGCTGATCGGTTGGGTTGGAGATGAAATCATAGAAAGTCGAAGCTGTCCTCTTGGTGCTGAGTCAGTTCCTGAGTGGGGACCACGATACCAGATGAGCCAGTTTATTGATCTGGGTGGTGCCAGCTCAGAGGACAGGGTCTGCAAAGTGTCTCAGGCAGTGATCTTAGTTTTGTAATAGTGATGTTATCCCCAAGAGCAATTTGAAGAGGTTCAGAATCTTGCAACCTCCAGCTACATGACTTCTAAACCATAATTTCTAATCTTTTGACTAGTTAGTACTACAAAGACAGTCTAGTCTCCAGGCAGGAAGGTAGTTTGTTTTGGGAAAAGGTTAATATCGTCTTTGTTTCAAAGTAGAACTCTAAACTATGTTCCTCCCAAAGTTAGTTTGGCCTATGCCCTGGAATGAACAAGGACAGTTTGGAGGTTAGAAGCAAGGTGGAGTTGGTTAGGTCAGATCTGTTGCACTGTAATAATTTTCTAAGTTATAGTTTTTGCAAAGGTGTTTTCAGTTTCTTCCTGCCTCTGCAAATTTGAGGAGTCCCATGATTCCCACCTCCAGGTTTGATAATTTGCTAGAACTACCCACAGTACTTAGGAAAGCACTGTACTTACCATTACAGATTTATTATAGAGGATACAACTTAAAAACAGCCTAATGGAGAGATGCACAGTGCAAGATGATAGGATGGGGATGGCACACAGCCTGCACATTCATGTGTTCACTAACTTGGAAGCTCTCTGAACCTTGATGTTTAAGGGTTTTTATGGTGGTTTCATTACACAGGCACAGTTGATTAAATCCTTTTCTACTAGTGATTGAGCTCAATCTTCAACCCTTCTCCATTCTTCAGAGGTCTGGAGGTGGGGCTGAAAGTTCTAATCCTCTAATCACTTGATTTTTTTTGGTGACCAGCCACCATGAAGCATCTAGGACCCTTTGTCCCACTTCCTCCCATTGAGCTATCTCATTAGGAACCTTTGTCCCACTTCCTCCCATTGAGCTATCTCATTACTATATAAAAGACAGTACATTCCAAAGGCTTTTGGAGCTCTATGCCAGGTACTGGACACAAAGACCAAATATTAATTTTTTATTATACCTCAGTTGCATTTTTGTATTGCTTCAGATTCTGTATAAGTAGTGAATATTACTGAATATTTTTGGATTTAAGTATATGTGACATTAAAAAATTTTGTACATACATCATTTTCCATTTTTGTACATCCAGTATTTCAATAAAACTTTGGTTAAAATGAACAAAAATGCATTGATTTAAAATTTTTAATTTCTCTTGTTTCATTGGAAATTTTTTAGTCTATATTATTAGGCCTGGTTAGTCATGGATCTGACAGTTCGGCCACTAATAGAGCAAATAGTAAATTCACTTGGGAAGAATATAATTTACTGGACTTGAGTACCTGTATTCTTTTCTTTGAAAGAGTGGGTTACTCTGGAAGTTTACTTCTTCCTTTATGGTATTTATATGCTTGAATATTTGTGCTGGTTCTGGGGAGGGACGTTTTTGACTTCAAGGGACATTCGGCAATGTTTAGTTTTCACAGCTGGAGGGTGGGGATTGGTACTGTTATCTAATGGGTCTCTGGATGCCAGGAATGCTACTAAAAATTCTATAATGCACAGAGCAGCCCCCCGCAACAAAGAATTATCTGGCCCAAAATGCTAGTATTAACTGAGTTTGAGGAATTCTGCTATAGGCCAATATGGGCATCACCAGTGTTTAGATGGTATTTGAAGCTTTGAAACTGTGGATATCCTCATCCACTGAATTGATTTTTACCATTTTGATAGATATAGAGAAATATTTCTCGTTCCTGTTCCCCAACGACTTATTGAGAGATTAAACTGCAGCCATCCAAATTACCTAAATACAGTTGTTAGCTAATCTAGAGTGTGGTTTTGAGGGGGGGGAAGCAAACTATAAACCATACTATCTTTATAGTCCTAAACCTTAGGGAAGACTTTCCAGATCACCACTGAAAAATGCTTTAGGACATTGGTCTGGGAAAAGATTTCATGAGTAAGAACTTAAAATCACAGGCAACAAAAACAAAAACGGGTTTATGTCAAACTACAAAGCTCCTGGACAGCAAAGGAAACAACAGAGTGAAAAAAGAACTTATAAAATAAGAGAAAATATTTGCATACTACTCACACTACAGGGGATTAATATCTGGAATATACAAGGAACTCAAACATCAACAGCAAAAAAAAAAATTGATTTAAAAGTGGGCAAGTGATCTGAGCAGACATTTTTCAAAAGAAGATGTACAAGTGGCTAACAAATAAATGAAGAAAATGCTTAACATCACTCTTCATCAAAGAAATGCAAATCATAACCACAGTAAGGTATCATCTCACCCCAGTTAGGCTATTATCTAAATGGCAAAAAACAAAACAAAGCAAAAAAGCAATAAAAATGCTAGTAAGGATGCAGAGAAAAAGTAAGTTTTATACTCTGTTGTTAGGAATGTAAACTAGTACAGCTACTATGGAGAACAGTATGGAGATTCCTCAAATAACTACAAATAGAATTTTTTTTTTTTAGACGGAGTCTCACTCTGTTGCCAGGCTGGAGTGCAGTGGTGCAGTCTCGGGTCACTGCAACCTCTGCCTCCTAGGTTCGAGCACTTCTCCTGCCTCAGCCTCCTGAGTAGCTGGGACTACAGGCACGTGCCACCATGTCCAGCTAATTTTTGTATTTTTAGTAGAGATGAGGTTTCACCATGTTGGCCAGGATGATCTCGATCTCTTGACTTCGTGATCCGCCCGCCTCGGCCTCCTGAAATGCTGGGATTGCAGGCATGTGAGCACTGTGCCCGGCCCAGATAGAACTATTAATACGATATGATTCAGCAGTGCCACTACTGGGCATGTATTCAAAGGAAAGGAAGTCAGTAAACCAAAGAGACATCTGTACCCTATTCTTATTGCAACACTAGCCAATAGCCAAGATAGGGAATCAACCTAAGTGTCCAACAACAGATGAATGGCTAAAGATGTGGTGTATATACACAAAGGAACATTATTCAGTATAAGAAGGATGCAATTCTATTATTTGTGACAACATGAATGGAACTAGAAGACATTAGGTTAAATGAAATAAGCCAGGAACAGAAAGTTAAACACCACGTGTTCTCACTCACATGTGGAACCTAAGAATAGTTGATCTCATAGAAATAAAAAGTAGTGCAGAGGATACTAGAGGCTGGGAAGGGAAGAGGGCAGGGGGGAGGATAGGGAGAGATTTGTTAAAGGATACAGAATTACACAGCTAGATAGGAGGAATAAATTCTAGTGTTCTGTACCACTGTAGGATGACTATAGTTAACAATGGTATATAGTTTCAAATAGCTAGAAGGAGGATATTGAATGTTCTCAATACAAAAAATTATAGATGTTTTACGTGATGGATATCCTAATTACCCTGATCTGATCACTATAGACCATATGTATTGAAATGTCACTGTGTACCCCAGGCATATGTACAGTTATTATTTGTGGATTAAAAATAAAATTTCTTAAAAAAATTATTTTTTTATTTTTTATTTATTTTTGAGATGGTTAAAATGAACATCATTTTAACCTGTCTCCCAGGTTGGGATGTGGTAGCACACTCTGTGTCTGTCTCCCAGGCTGGGGTGTGGTAGCACAGTCTTGACTTACTGCAACTTCCGCCTCCTGGGTTCAAGCGATCCTCCCACCTCAGCCTCCTGAGTAGCTAGGATTACAGGTGTGCATCACCACGCCCGGCTATAAAAAATAAAATTTCATTAAAAAAAGTATTGAAGATGGAAAGAGTTCTGGAGAATGGTTGCACAACAGTGTGAATGTACTTAACACTATTGAACTGTACATTTAAATATGGTTAAGATGGTGAGTTTTATGTTACATATACCTTACTACAATTTTAAAAAGATACTTGTATCCAATTCTTGATAGTTTCTTATGCAGTTTTCTAGTTTTTTTCTCTAGGACTTTTATTCTGTTTTCTTCAGTGTTTTTTCTTAGTCAAGAGAGTTTATAATCTCTCAGGTGATTTTTCATCCTTTTCCAGCTGTTCCTTAATTTTAAAGTATACAAGTTAGCCCTCATCCTAAAAATTGGACAATACTGGACTGATGTGAAGGTATAATGTTTGGATTTTAGTTTATAAATGTTAATTGAAGTGTTTATCAATTTAGGGAACTATGTGTGTTCACTGAATATTGAAAAAGAACTATTTAGCTTCAGATACTTTCAGTATAAAGCTTACTCATTATTTCATATATTGTTTTTCTTTCTTTCTAATAGGCTTTTAAGGATATGCTGTATTCAGCTCAGGACCAGGCACCTTCTGTGGAAGGTAAGATGAATTAACCCTTAAGTTTAATCACAGAAAACCTCTTTTTAAGGAAAGATATTTTGTACTGCAGAGTATAAAACTAATATGATGATAAAACTAAAACTGTCCTATTATATAGGTCTTTTTTTCCTTTTAATAATATATATAATGATTATTTTCTATTTTATTCTAAATTTTTCTCTTGTCTAGTTCACCTTTACCCTATGACAGATCTTTTACTATGTCCTTATGTCATCTTAGGACTGTGTATCATATGTATTGGTTTAGTCAGAAGTTTTTCTCTGTAATGCTTCCTTACTTCCCCTCCCCTCCCCTCCCGTCCTTCCTTCGTCCATAATTTGCACAACACAGCTTTTCCTTTCTGTTTATGTCATGCCTTTAGAGTGGGACCAGTAAAACAATGGAGAATGTTTACAATCGATGTGTGTGTGTGTGTGTGTAAGCATGTTTATGTATACATGTGTACATGTTCTTATGTCAGTAAATAGGAGCTAATTCAAGAACTGTTCTTGAGGGAGAATGTTCCTTCTGAGGCTGGATATTCTTTTTTTTTTTTATTATACTTTAAGTTCTAGGGTACATGTGCACAACATGCAGGTTTGTTACATCTGTATACACGTGCCATGTTGTTGTGCTGCACCCATTAACTCTTCATTTACATTAGGTATATCTCCTGATGCTATCCCTCCCCGCTCCCCCCCACCCCCCACAATAGGACCCGGTGTGTGATGATCCCCTTCCTGTGTCCAAGTGATCTCATTGTTCAGTTCCCACCTATGAGTGAGAACATGCGGAGTTTGGTTTTCTGTTCTTGCGATAGTTTGCTGAGAATGATGGTTTCCTGTTCTTGCGATAGTTTGCTGAGAATGATGGTTTCCAGCTGCATCCATGTTGCTACAAAGGACACGAACTCATCCTTTTTTTATGGCTGCATGGTATTCCATGGTGTATATGTGCCACATTTTCTTAATCCAGTCTGTCACTGATGGACGTTTGGGTTGATTCCAAGTCTTTGCTTTTGTGAATAGTGCCGCAATAAACATGTGTGCATGTGTCTTTATAGCAGCATGACTTATAATCCTTTGGGTATATCCCCAGTAGTGGGATCAGTGGGTCAAATGGTATTTCTAGTTCTAGATCCATGAGGAATCGCCACATTGTTTTCCACAATGGTTGAACTAGTTTATTCTTTTAAAATTCCACATCAGGTTTTTAAAATGAGAGTTGAGTGCGAAAAAATATGTATCGAGAATATTCTAAGTTGGATGTAGAGAATAATATCTTTATAAGACACCAATTCTGTGAAGTTATTCTAGTGACAAGCTATTAGAGACTTGTTCTTATGACAACAGATAGTGAAGTTGTTTAATAAAACTGTAGATTTATAGTGAAAAGTATCATTTCATCAGTCATATAGAAATATCCATCTTTCATCTCAAACCATTCTGAATTAAAAACATATTTCCTCTGAACATGTAAAAATCTTTTCTCTTATATTAAGTCAGGAATTGGCAGTTAGTTTCATGTCACTGAATTTTAGACTATAATATATGTAATTCTCTAATATTTAACTCAGGACACTTAAGGTTTATCAATATGTTTAGTTTTTTATTTGGTTATCTCTTATAAAGAATACCTCCTTTAACTATTTAAAAAATATAAGAAAAATGAAATTCTGTAGAAGCTGAACTGATTCCTAACCCTGTGTAACTTGCTTTAATATTGGTTCACTTATTTTACTATTCTATTTGCAGCAAAGATACTCTGAGATATATTGAAAATGATGATGATATTTATTCATCCCTTTTAGGCTGGAGCATGTTTCTAGTATTTTAAAATTTTCTTTCAGCTGTTATTAGAGAAAAACTGAGTTTTGTGAAAATATGTTCAAAATGACAAATATTTATAGTTAAGAGCCTTTTCTTTCTCTCATTGTCCAGAGACATTAACTTCTTTGGACCATGTTATAGGGGAAGTATTGTAGGAACATGTACTACTTTCACAAGAAAAACATCTGCACACATTCTTTCTTTATACTTTCATGTAAACATACTATACAACTATAGTTTTATAGTGAAGTATTACTTTCTTCTTAGTAGGACATTTCAGGGTACTACCTTAACTTCATTGATAAAATGGGCTTTTTCTCAAAAGCAAGTCAACATAACAATTTCAGTGTATTGAGAAATTATTTTACTTTAATTTGCTCTCTATTACTCAAACAGACACATTCAAATTCCTAGTTATTTTGTTTCATCCTTTGAGAGTGAATTTTAATGAATCAGTTATACATTGCAAAAAAATCTCTATTTAAAATAAATGTTTTATGATTATAACTAGGAAGTGCTAATATTCTGAAATAATATAGATAAGGACTTACTCTCAGGTATTCCTTATCAATTTATATGTAAATATATATTTCAGATATATTTCTGATACATTTGATTATCTACTCTTCTATGTAATCACTGGTATTTCTGATATATTTCTGATGTATATCATTACCTACTCTTCTATGTAATCACTGGTATTTCTGATACATTTCATTACCTACTCTTCTATGTAATCGCTGGTATTTTTGTGTAACCATTTACATTGGAAATATATGACTGAGATATTGACTTAGAATTCTGTGTTACAGATTATACAGTATGTTATTAATTTTTCTTTTCTTTTTTTTTTTACTTTTTGAGACAGGGCCTTGCTCTGTCACCCAGGCTGGCTTGCAGTGGCGTGATCTTGGCTCACTGCAACCTCCGCCTCCTGGGGTTTTAAGTGATTCTCCTGCCTCAGCCTCCTGTGTAGCTGGGATTATAGGCGCCTGCCACCATGCCCAGCTAATTTTCATATTTTTAGTAGAGATGGAGTATAGCCATGTTGACCTGCCTGGCCAGTTTTGCCATGTTGGCCAGGCTGGTCTTGAACTCCTGACCTCAACTGATCCACCCACCTTGGCCTCCCAAGTGCTAGGATTACAGTCATGAGCCACTGTGCCTAGCCTATTGATTTTTTAAATAATGGCATATTTAAATTTTTACTATTTTGTTATGCTTTTCTGCAGAAAGACTTGTAAATATAGAATACATGGCAGTAGATTAGGGGATTAAAGTGACTAGAATTGTGAGGTTTTTAAATTCCTGATGTCAGTGAGTATACTACCTCTTGATATTTGTAACAAATTAAATTAAACTGCAAACTGGAGGTTTCCCATCAGTGCGTCAATCAATTATACCTTAATAATCAGGGTTGTTCTGAGGCAAGATAATTTTTTACCTTTATAAATTAAGTTTAACAATTTCTTACATATAGTACCCATTTGACATTGTAAGTGTCAAGTTTTCAGTGATATAGAACTGTGGAAAATATAAATTGAAATATCTTTTACCTTTTCTCATGCTCCCTACTCCCAGTTTCCTGTCTCAGTAATTTTATGGAATTAATCTACTTGGGTAAATGCTCACATCCTTACATCTTTATTTTTTTTTTAAACTGTCTGTCTTCCCTCTTTCCCAGGATAATTTTGAAATTATATATATATAAATTATGTGCTGTATTTGATTAATCTATTTTAGTTTTTCCTCTGAATTAATTTCAAGAAAAGCTTCAAACTTCATTTTGTCATATTCTTTTTAAATGTATTTTTTGCTTAAAAGTATCAATGTTTTCTACTCTTCATTTGTGATGGAAAAATATGAGAATCCAATAGTCAATCTAGGTAACGGAACTAAGAAATTGATATTTCTAATGGAAAGGGACATTAAAAGATCATTTTGCTTAACCTTTGTTTTAGATTTGTGTATTTTGAGACCACTTTAAGGTTGCATGACTCAATAATGACAGTTGGGATTATTATTGCTCTATTTGACAACAAAAGAGAATTCTGGAGATTAAACTAATATAAAAAGACTTTTTAAAAAATGACTTTGCATTTTTCTCCAAATGATATATTTGAATATAATTTTAATTGGACATTTCGTTGTGTCTCTATTTTTAAAAGATTTAAGAATTTTTAAAAACATTACTTTGAAAAATACTAGGCTATTTAACTTGTTAGAATAAAGCAAATTGTATCTTTCAATAAATTTCTCTCCTCATTTTTTTATTACTCCATATAGTTCCCAGAAGTATTGGGGAAGGTTTATAGAATAAGATCGCACATATTAGATAGGAATAGTTACAGAACTTAGAATAAGGGGAAAATGAAGATAGAATAGTGAGAGTAAAACTAGAGTAAATTTAATAGAATAGATACCATGAAGATTCTGGAACAGAAAAAGAACATCAGGCATAAACTAGAGAAATCTGGGTAATGTATTGATTTTAGTTAATAATAATATATCATTATTGATTCATTGATTATGACAAATGTACGATATTTATGTAAGATGTTAATGATAGAGGGGCAGCTGGGTTGAGGGAATATTGGAACTCTCTGTACTATCTTTGCACCTTTTCTGTAAGTCTAAAACTATTCTAAGGCTAAAAGTTTATTTGGCCAGTTGCAATGGTTCACACCTGTAGTCTCCTGACTACTTGAGGTCAGGAGTTCGAGACCAGCCTGGACAACATGGTGAAATTGTGGCTCTACTAAAAATATAAAAATTAGCTGAGTGTGGTGGCGCATGCCTGTAGTCCCAGCTACTCTGGAGGCTAAGCAATGGGAATTGCTTGAACGTGGGAGATGGAGGTTGCAGTGAGCTGAGATCGTGCCACTGTACTGCAGCCTGGGCAAAAGAGTGAGACTCTGTCTAAAAAAAAAAAAAAGTGTTTAAATAAAATAGATACCATAAGATTTTGTACAATTGACACAATGTAAATTCAACTCTGAATTTTCAGAGGATAGAATAAGATATTATTTCAAAATTGATATAAGGTGAATTTACACCAGTTCCTCAAAAAACATAGCTTTTACTGAACATGAAATTTGAGAGGAAATTCTTCCTTGGACTCTCATGGAGAGTCTTTTGTTTGTGTGTTGAATAGTATCTCCAACAATAGTTTTACAAAGAGCATGACAGTGAGTTTTAAAAGACTGCTTCTTATAATCCAAGGATGTAATGTAAAATGTGTTGTGACCTACAATCCCTAAATAATCTGGTCCTAAATCATAAATGTCCATGATCTCACCTTCTACATTTCCCCCATTTTTTCCTAGGCTCCTTTCTTTCTTTACCTAAATCAGGCCAAGCTTCCTCTTGCGGTCTGATGTAGCCACTTAGTCACTTTATATTGCATCACTCTAGTTTATTTCTTTGCATAGCATTTGTTACTTTCTGATATCTTGTTTTGAAAAATTGATTAATTCTCTTTATGGAATGTAAGTCTCTTGTGACTAGTGATTATGACTTTTTAAAATTTTTACATGTAGTATCTGAAATAGGCATGTAGTTTACGTATTTACCGGACACATTATTGAGTAGGAATAAAAGTGAATCATTTTCCTCAATTCCTTGAAGCCAACGTACTGTTTATGAAAAAAGGAGTAAATTAACCTAGCTTGCTTCTCTATGTGTGTGTGTGTTTTAAAATTTTTTCAAATTCTCTTGATCTATTATGTTTAGATGCAGAATTTTACCTGCTGGTTAGATGACCAAACATATTATTATTAGTTGTTTTACAGTACTGGCATTTTGATTTCATAAGGTATAGTCTGAGATGACACATAGGGTATTTTTTAAAAATTAGTAGAGGAGCAGATGATATAAGATCATAATTTTAAAGGTTTTTTTGTTTTTGTGGCATCATGTTTTATTGCGAGAAATTATATTTTATGAAGTATTGAGAGTATTTTGTTAAAACACTAATTAAACCATTTCTAAAGTTTTTATGTTTAGTATGCCTCCTTTCAAAGATACATGAAATCGGCATAGATTTGAAAGACCATATGTAAGTTGTTAGAGGATTTTAAAATATTTATCTACTCAGTGGAATGTATTTTTTAGACTAAAATAGACCTATTGACTGATAATTTTCCTTTTATATTTTGTTTCTGTTTTTATGTTATAATACATTCCTTTTGATGGAGAGTATACATAGCTAATGTTAGCTTAATTCATCTCTGAGTCAGTTAGCTTAATACAGCTATCTGACTTTCTGAAATTGTATAAATAAATAGAGATAAGGACATAAGTAACTGGCCACCACACTAGTCTCTGTTTTTCTGCCGTTTCTTCTTTAGTCTCCCTGTTCCCTCCCCAGTCTTGTGAACAGGTTTTGTTAGAAATTTTGGCTTAGGTTCTCTCTGCTTATTCTATTTGGTTAGCAGATGTGTTACAGTCTCCCTAAGCTCCTTAGAATTCAGTTCTTAGTGACATTGAAGATGAAAGTGTGCTTGTAAATTATTCATTCTTATTATACGCTTCAATGGACAGGGTCCACTTCAAGCATCTTCTTCCATGTCACCCCTGTCCCCAGATCTTTGTTGTTTTAACAGATGTGAGCTTGCGTTTTAGTTCTGGAGAATGGAAGACTGAATTGCATTTCTAAAATTCATGAAGTAGTTTTCGCATTTATAGGATTACTGTCAAATATGTGCATTTATATAACATTACTTTTTCATGTTATTTTAAATCTTGTCCCCGCCCCCCCCAGTTTCCACTTTGTTATCCTGAATATTTATTTCGAAAAAAATTATTTACATGACTTTTCTGACCTAGGTATAAAACAATTTGGTGTTTGTAATAGGCAGAGCTATATTTAATCTGCTACATTTTCAGCTGGGCAAAGGCAGGAGAGTAGCTTTTCTAAGTTCTATTTTTCTGTTAACGTTGTTTTGTCAGTAAGGTATCCTAGTCATTTATTGTCTCTGCTTGAAGTGAGTTAATGTTGCATGAGAAGACTATACAAGAGACTAGTAATGAGGTTAACCCCAAGAATGAAATGGTAGATCTATCTGTAGGCACTGAGCCTTGTTGTGAGAGCCATAAAGAAATATAGATGGCTAAGATTGGAGATTGATACAATAGCCAAGCCAACAAAATAATTGCCATCTCTTTAAGAATGATGTATTTTATTCTTCATTAACTGCCTTTAGAAAGGATGAAAAGACCTGATTGATACTCAAAAGTCATGTAATGGAGTTACTTCTGAAGGATGTGCCTTATTGATTATTTGTTTCATGTTTACATTGGAAAATGATTTACGTGTTCATTTGTGTTATGGCAGTGACAACTTGTAGATAACAAGAACTATTAACTTCAAAAATGGACTTGTATATTCTATAAAGATGTCAGTAACCTCAGTCTAGTTAGCTAATAGGCAAGGTGTACTTCTGAAGAACAGATAGCATTGATATTTGATTTGAAGAAATATCTACTTCTTTTTCACAGAAAGAATTAGATCTAATTTAATGCCCATTGTTATGACATTAGATAATGATATAAATAGTAAAATTATGTTATGAAAACAAATACGGTTTTTAGTAGCATACAAGTAGGAAGCTGGAAGCGGTGAAGAAATGTTGTGAACACAGATTTATAATCCTTTCTTTGTAACACTGTATTTAATGCATCTTTAGTATTTAAAGTATTTCATCACCTGTAAAAGTCACTAATATATAAAGTCACTGTTTCAGTTATCACACAGTGTCATTTCTTTTTTATTACCAAGTTTGAGAGAAGGTCATGAAATAGGGAAAAGATAATGATAAAACATTAAATCATGGAACAAAAAAGGTCTGTGAATTAAAAATGTAGACTCTACACTGTAGAGGAAAAGGTAACAGCAGATGGATATGATGATTTCAGATAGAATTTCCTGAAGTAGACATTAGAAAGCTGGAGCAATTGTTAAAGTTTAAAGTTGGCAGAGTTCAAAGTAAGGGAAGTTCCTCCTTGAGTTCTTTTCTTTTTCTTTAGGCAAGACCACCTAAGGTGTTTAGTAAAGAAGCAATGAGAAAGCTAGAAAGAAGCATATGAAGTTGTGATCAGAGAGTAGTGGTTTTCCAGTACTAGGTATCATTGAATAAAAGAAAAATTCCTGCCATTGAAATGAAAGAGATGCTCTAAAAATCATTTAGAGTAGCATCGACTTCAATTATCTGAGGCAGTATGAAGAAAAAAGAGGAAGTCAATAATTGGAAAAGTAGATAATCTCTTGTATTAGTTTCCTTCAGTTGCTGTAATAACCACAAACTTGGTGGCTTAAAATGACAGACATTTATTCTCTCACAGTTTTGGAGGCCAGAAGTCTGAAATCAAGGTGTCTGCAGGGCTACCTTCCTTCTGGAATTCTGGGGGAGAATCCGTTTTTTGCCTCTTCCAGCTTCTGATTATGGCTGGCTTTCTTGGCCTGTGGCCACTCCAATTCATGCCTCTTTACCTTATCCTTTGTCTGTCCTCTGGGTATCTAAGGACATTTGTCATTGGATTTAAGGTCTGCGTGGACAATCCAGGATGATGTCATCTCAAGATCTATAATTACATTACAAAGACTCTTTTTCCCAGTAAGATCACATCACAGATTCTAGGGATTTGATATAGATATCTTTTTTGGTGGAGGGGAAGGGACACTTTTGTGCCTACCATATTCTTAAAAAATTTTTTTTTAGTTGTTGTTTTAGAGACAGGATCTTACTCTGTCATCCAGGCTGTAGTGCAGTGGCACAATCATAGCCCACTGCAGCCTCAAACTCCTGAGTTCAGGAGACTGTCCCACCTCAATCTCTCGAGTAGCTAGGACTACAGGCCCATGCCACTGTGCCTGAATAATTTAAGAAATTTTTTTGTAGAGACAGGGTATTGCTATGTTTCCCAGGCTGATCTTGAACTCCTGGGCTCAAGCGATCCTCTTGCCTTGGCCTCCCAAAGTGCTGGGATTATAGGCATGAGCTGCCATTCTCAGCCTACTATATTCATGCATTTACATTTAAAAAATACATTTTAATGTTCTTCAAATTGTGAACTAGAGCTTGAAGTCCAAATGAGGCATTTGCTTCAAGTGTTTCTACCTGCTGTATTTTGAAAGGAGCAGTCAAATGGTGTCAAAGAAAAATTCAGGTATGATTCCAGAAAGTGAAAAACTGGCCAATAGATATTTGTCAGACTTGAGTGTATAAAATATAGTAAAGGACCATTTATCTGCCTCTAGTGATAGTTACCTGCAAAATATTCCAAGTTATATCTCAAATTTATCTTTATTTCCAATATCCTTCACGAGGGAAACAAGGACCACAGATTTCTTTTTAGTACACAGGATCAATGTATTCCCCTCCCCCAATTTTTTTTGATTGTGGAACTTTTAAAGACATACGAAAGTAGTGAGGATGTATAAAGAACCCCACTTTTCAATAATTGAACTTTAACAATTATCAGTGAAAGGGCTAATCGTGTGTCACCCCACTCCTGATTGTTGTGTGTGCGCGCGCGCATACACACACACACACACACACACACACACACACACACACCCCCACCATGTTTTCTTTATCCATTCATCTGTTGATTCCATATCTTGGCTATTGTGAGTAGTGCTGCAGTGTGCATGTTGGTGCTGATATCCCTTTGATATACTAATTTTATTTTCTTTGGATTGGTGGATTAAGTGGTCGTTCTATTTTTAGTTTTTTTTTTTTTTTTGAGTTTACAGATAGAAACATATTTACTGAGCTATACCATTAAAAAAATGAAGAATTCAATCGGTCATTATGGTGAGAGATGGAACATACAAAGGTGATATCACAAGTGCAAGGCAGGAAGACTTGAAGACGCAGAGTCTAGAAAATACATTGTGTGTGTCTTAAAACCTGGTGGGAATAAAGTAAAAACAGAAAATTACAGATACACCAATTTTTGCTATGAGAACATCAATAGAAACTAATAGTGTATTAATAAGTAATACCTCTTGTTTTAATATTGTTTGTCCTAGGAATAGAAAGATCATCTTATAAAATAGTTAGTTGACTATCAAACACAAAAATACATACATATGAACATTTCTATAGGTGCATTTTTAAAAAGTGTGATAGAGTTCATGACCTACTTAAGATAAAAACCCTCAGAAGATTAAGCAATATGCATAAATGAGAATGTCCTTAAATTGATAAAGGGTAATCAACCCAAATTTTATAGTAAATAAAATAGTTAATAGAGAATTGTACGGGAAATTTATTTAAGATGAAAAAAAGAAAAGGAAGGCTGTCCACATTGCTTTGATTCAATATAATATTCAAAGTCCTGACTACCACCAATATCCAAAGAAATGCTAAAGCAGAAACAAAGTTGTAAAGCTTTATAGAAAAGAGGGGAACTGTGCCACTATTTACAGATAATATTGTCATAAACATAGAAAGTTAACAGAGTAAATAGACAAACTATGACTACTAAGCAAGTATTTCAGCAATGCCGCTAAATCTGAATGATTTCTCTGATGAAAGGAAAATGCTAATGATGTCAGTTATATTAGCAATTTATTATTTTTATTCTATTATAATCTAAATAATAGAAATTTGTAACCAATTCAATATTTTGTTTTTAAATTTGATTTTAGTATTTATTGAGTTCTATAATTTTACATAAAATTTAAGTAAGACTAGTGAAGAGATAAGGAAGGAATAGTATTACACTACCAGGTAAAACAAACTTATCACCAAGGTGTAAAAAATAAAAGAAGCAAATGACAATGCACAAAAAAAAAAAAAAAAGAGCAATAAAAACAGGTACAAAGGCAAGCCCAAGTAAATGAACCAAACTCAAACTAGTTTGCTTTTAAAAATGCAAATGTAAAACAGTAAGCTATCACTCTAAATTTTTGGGACAAGTATAAAAAGGTGGATACTGTCAAGTGTTAGTGAAAACATTAAGACTGAGAAGATTCCTACATCGTATCTCTTCTGTAATCCAACAATGCCACATTGTGGGGTAAATTCAAGAGAAACTCTTACACAGATTCCTAAGTGAACATGTTCAGTGTTATTTATGATGCCTTTTTTTTTTTAAGTGAGGTGCTAGAGGCACTGAATGCATCTGCACTAGGAGGATGGATATTATGTCCTCTTAATAAATACTAAGAGTTACTATGGGGCATTTATTTTATTTATTTATTTATTTTTAATTTTTTTTATTATTATACTTTAAGTTCTAGGGTACATGTGCATAACGTGCAGGTTTGTTACATATGTATACTTGTGCGATGTTGCTGTGCTGCACCCATCAACTCGTCAGCACCCATCAACTCGTCATTTACATCAGGTATAACTCCCAATGCAATCCCTCCCCCCTCCCCCCTCCCCATGATAGGCCCCGGTGTGTGATGTTCCCCTTCCTGAGTCCAAGTGATCTCATTGTTCAGTTCCCACCTATGAGTGAGAACATGCGGTGTTTGGTTTTCTGTTCTTGTGATAGTTTGCTAAGAATGATGGTTTCCAGCTGCATCCATGTCCCTACAAAGGACACAAACTCATCCTTTCTTATGGCTGCATAGTATTCCATGGTGTATATGTGCCACATTTTCTTAATCCAGTCTGTCACTGATGGACATTTGGGTTGATTCTCAAGACCCATCAGTCTGCTGTATTCAGGAGACCCATCTCACACGCAGAGACATACATAGGCTCAAAATAAAGGGATGGAGGAAGATTTACCAAGCAAATGGAGAACAAAAAAAAGCAGGGGTGGCAATACTAGTCTCTGATAAAACAGACTTTAAACCATCAAAGATCAAAAGAGACAAAGAAGGCCATTACATAATGGTAAAAGGATCAATTCAACAGGAAGAGCTAACTATCCTAAATATATATGCACCCAATACAGGAGCACCCAGATTCATAAAGCAAGTCCTTAGAGACTTACAAAGAGACTTAGACTCCCATACAATAATAATGGGAGACTTCAACACTCCACTGTCAACATTAGACAGATCAACGAGACAGAAAGTTAACAAGGATATCCAGGAATTGAACTCATCTCTGCAGCAAGCAGACCTAATAGACATCTATAGAACTCTCCACCCCAAATCAACAGAATATACATTCTTCTCAGCACCGCATCGCACTTATTCCAAAATTGACCACATAATTGGAAGTAAAGCACTCCTCAGCAAATGTACAAGAACAGAAATTATAACAAACTGTCTCTCAGACCACAGTGCAATCAAACTAGAACGCAGGACTAAGAAACTCAATCAAAACCGCTCAACTACATGGAAACTGAATAACCTGCTCCTGAATGACTACTGGGTACATAACGAAATGAAGGCAGAAATAAAGATGTTCTTCGAAACCAATGAGAACAAAGATACAACATACCAGAATCTCTGGGACACATTTAAAGCAGTGTGTAGAGGGAAATTTATAGCACTAAATGCCCACAAGATAAAGCAGGAAAGATCTAAAATTGACACTCTAACATCACAATTAAAAGAACTAGAGAAGCAAGAGCAAACACATTCAAAAGCTAGCAGAAGGCAAGAAATAACTAAGATCAGAGCAGAACTGAAGGAGATAGAGACACAAAAAACCCTCCAAAAAATCAATGAATCCAGGAGTTGGTTTTTTGAAAAGATCAACAAAATTGACAGACTGCTAGCAAGACTAATAAAGAAGAAAAGAGAGAAGAATCAAATAGACGCAATAAAAAATGATAAAGGGGATATCACCACCGACCTCACAGAAATACAAACTACCATCAGAGAATACTATAAACACCTCTATGCAAATAAACTAGAAAATCTAGAAGAAGTGGATAATTTCCTGGACACTTACACTCTTCCAAGTCTAAACCAGGAAGAAGTTGAATCCCTGAATAGACCAATAGCAGACTCTGAAATTGAGGCAATAATTAATAGCCTACCAACCAAAAAAGGTCCAGGACAAGATGGATTCACAGCTGAATTCTACCAGAGGTACAAGGAGGAGCCGGTACCATTCCTTCTGAAACTATTCCAATCAATAGAAAAAGAGGGAATCCTCCCTAACTCATTTTATGAGGCCAACATCATCCTGATACCAAAGCCTGGCAGAGACACAACAAAAAAAGAGAATTTTAGACCAATATCCCTGATGAACATCGATGCAAAAATCCTCAATAAAATACTGGCAAACTGGATTCAGCAGCACATCAAAAAGCTTATCCACCATGATCAAGTGGGCTTCATCCCTGGGATGCAAGGCTGGTTCAACATTCGCAAATCAATAAACATAATCCAGCATATAAACAGAACCAAAGACAAAAACCACATGATTATCTCAATAGATGCAGAAAAGGCTTTTGACAAAATTCAACAGCCCTTCATGCTAAAAACGCTCAATAAATTCGGTATTGATAGAACGTACCTCAAAATCATAAGAGTTATTTATGACAAACCCAAAGCCAATATCATACTGAATGGGCAAAAACTGGAAAAATTCCCTTTGAAAACTGGCACAAGACAGGGATGCCCTCTCTCACCACTCCTATTCAACATAGTGTTGGAAGTTCTGGCTAGGGCAATCAGGCAAGAGAAAGAAATCAAGGGTATTCAGTTAGGAAAAGAAGAAGTCAAATTGTCCCTCTTTGCAGATGACATGATTGTATATTTAGAAAACCCCATTGTCTCAGCCCAAAATCTCCTTAAGCTGATAAGCAACTTCAGCAACGTCTCGGGATACAAAATTAATGTGCAAAAATCACAAGCATTTGTATACACCAGTAACAGACAAACAGAGAGCCAAATCATGAATGAACTTCCATTCACAATTGCTTCAAAGAGAATAAAATACCTAGGAATCCAACTTACAAGGGATGTAAAGGACCTCTTCAAGGAGAACTACAAACCACTGCTCAGTGAAATAAAAGAGGACACAAACAAATGGAAGAACATACCATGCTCGTGGATAGGAAGAATCAATATCGTGAAAATGGCCATACTGCCCAAGGTTATTTATAGATTCAATGCCATCCCCATCAAGCTACCAACGAGTTTCTTCACAGAATTGGAAAAAACTGCTTTAAAGTTCATATGGAACCAAAAAAGAGCCCACATCTCCAAGACAATCCTAAGTCAAAAGAACAAAGCTGGAGGCATCACGCTACCTGACTTCAAACTATACTACAAGGCTACAGTAACCAAAACAGCATGGTACTGGTACCAAAACAGAGATATAGACCAATGGAACAGAACAGAGTCCTCAGAAATAATACCACACATCTACAGCCATCTGATCTTTGACAAACCTGAGAGAAACAAGAAATGGGGAAAGGATTCCCTATTTAATAAATGGTGCTGGGAAAATTGGCTAGCCATAAGTAGAAAGCTGAAACTGGATCCTTTCCTTACTCCTTATACGAAAATTAATTCAAGATGGATTAGAGACTTAAATGTTAGACCTAATACCATAAAAACTCTAGAGGAAAACCTAGGTAGTACCATTCAGGACATAGGCATGGGCAAAGACTTCATGTCTAAAACACCAAAAGCAACGGCAGCAAAAGCCAAAATTGACAAATGGGATCTAATTAAACTAAAGAGCTTCTGCACAGCAAAAGAAACTACCATCAGAGTGAACAGGCAGTCTACAGAATGGGAGAAAATTTTTGCAATCTACTCATCTGACAAAGGGCTAATATCCAGAACCTACAAAGAACTCAAACAAATTTACAAGAAAAAAACAAACAACCCCATCAAAAAGTGGGCAAAGGATATGAACAGACATTTCTCAAAAGAAGACATTCATACAGCCAACAGACACATGAAAAAATGCTCATCATCACTGGCCATCAGAGAAATGCAAATCAAAACCACAATGAGATACCATCTCACACCAGTTAGAATGGTGATCATTAAAAGGTCAGGAAACAACAGGTGCTGGAGAGGATGTGGAGAAATAGGAACACTTTTACACTGTTGGTGGGATTGTAAACTAGTTCAACCATTATGGAAAACAGTATTGCGATTCCTCTAGGATCTAGAACTAGATGTACCATATGACCCAGCCATCCCATTACTGGGTATATACCCAAAGGATTATAAATCATGCTGCTATAAAGACACATGCACACGTATGTTTATTGCGGCACTATTTTTAGTTTTTTTAAGAAACCTCCAATCTGTTGTTCACAGTGGCTGTAGTAATTTACATTCCCACCAACAGTGAATAAGAGTCCCCTTTTCTCTGCATCTTTAGCAGTATTTGTTATTTTTTATCTTTTTGATAATAGTTATTCTGGGGTAAGTTGGTATCTCATTGTGGTTTTGATTTGCATATCCCTGATGATTAGTGATATTGAGCACTTTTTTCATATACCTGTTGGCCATTTGTATGTCGTCTTATGAGAACTGTCCATTCAAATCCTTTGCCCACTTTTTAATGGGATTATTTGTTTTTTCATCATTGAGTTGTTTGAGTTCCTTGTGTATTCTGGATACTAGTTGCTTTTCAGATGAATAGTTAGCAGATATTTTCTCCCACTCTGCAGGTGCTCTCTTCACTCTGTTGATTGTTTCCTTCGCTGTGCAGAAGCCTTTTAGTTTAATATAGTCCCATTTGTGTGTGTGTGTGTGTGTTTTGCTTTTGTTGCCTGCACTTTTGAAGTCTTAACCGTGAAATGTTTTCTCAGACCAATGTTCTGAAGCATATCCCTTTGTTTTCTTGTAGTTTTATAGTTTCAGGTCTTACATTTAAGTCTTCTATCCATTTTGAGTTGATTTTTGTTATGTGGTAAGAGAGGGGGATCTAGTTTCATTCTTCTGCATATGGATATCCAGTTTTCCCAGCACCATTTTTTGAAGAGGTTATTCTTTCTCAAGTGTATGTTCTGGAGCCCTTGTTGAAAGTCAGTTTTCTGTAAATATGTGGGTTTGTTTTTGGATTCTTTATTCTGTTCCACTGGCCTGTGTATATGTGTTTAGTCCAATATCTTGCTATTTTGGTTACTATAGCTTTGTAGTATACTTTGAAGTCAGGTAGTGTGATGCCTTCAGCTTTGTTCTTTTTACTTGGGATTGCTTTGATTATTTGGAGTCTTTTGTGGTTCCATGCAAATTTTGGGATTTTTTTTTTTTTTCTATTTCTGTGAAGAATATCATTGCATTTTGATAGGGATTGTATTGAATCTGTAGATTGCTTCGGGTAGTATGGTCATTTTAATGCTATTAATTCTTCTGACCCATGAGCATGGGATATCTTTCTGTTTGTGTTGTCTTCACTTTCTTTCATTGGTGTTGTTTAGTTCTTATTGTAGAGGCCTTTTGCCTCCTTGGTTAAATTTATTCTTGGGGGGTGTGTGTGTGTGTGTGTGTGTGTGTGTGTATGTATACATATGTATGTATGTATATGTATATATATGTAGCTATTGTAAATTAGATTGCTTTCTTTTCATTTAGTTCATTATTGATATATAGAAATGCTACTGATTTTTCATATGCTAATTTTGTATCCTACAGCTTTACAGAGTTTATCAGTTCTAAGAGGTTTTTTGGTGAAATCTTTAGGTTTTTCTATATCTAAGATCATGTCATCTATAAAGCAGGACAACTTGACTTTCTCTTTTCCAATTTGGATTCCTTTTTATTTCTTTCTCTTGTCTGATTGCTCTGGGTAGGAATTTCAGTACTATGTTGAATAAGAATGATGAAAGTGGGCAGTTCTTATAAGAAAGGCTTTCACCTTTCCCCCTTCAGTATGATGTTAGCTGTGGCTTTGTCATATATGGCCTTTGTTATGTTGAGATATGCTTTTTCTGTGCCTAGTTTGTTGAGAGTTTTTATCATGAAAGGACATTGAATTTTATCAGATGCTTTTTTTGTGTGTCTGTTGAGATGAGCATATGGTTTTTGTTTTCTGTTGATGTGATATTTCATATTTATTGATTTGTGTATGTTGACCCATCCTTGCATCCCTGGGATAAATCCCACTTGATCATGGTGTATTATCTTTTTGATGTATTGATGGATTTTGTTTGTTAATATTTTGTTGAGGATTTTTGCTTCTGTGTTTGTCAGAGATTGGCCTACAGTTTTTTTTGTTGTGTCTTTGTCTGATTTTGTTATTGTACGAGTAATGCTGGCCTTGTAGAATGAGTTAAGAAGAGTTTTCTCCTCTCCAGTTTTTTGGAATAGCTTGAGGAGAACTGTTGTTCTTTACAAGTTTGGTAGGATTCAGCAGTAAAGCCATCCAATCCTGGAATTTTCTTGGTTGGGAGACTATTTTTTATTATTGATTCAGTCTTACTACTCGTTATTGGTCTGTTCAGGTTTTCTGTTTCTTCCTGATTCAATCTTGGTAGGTTGTTCAGGAACTTATTCATTTTCTCCAGGTTTTAAAATTTGTTAGCATTAATTTGTTTATAATATTAGCACTAATTTGTTCATAATAGTCTCTAATAAGTTTGTATTTCTGTGGGATCAGTTGTAATGTCTCCTTTTTTCTTTCTAATTTTATATGGGTATTCTTTTTTTCTTGGTTAGTCTTACTAGTGGTTTATCCATTTTACTTTTTCAAAAACTTATTTTGCTGATCCTTTATATATTTTTTTAGTCTCTATTTTTTGTTTATTTCTGCTCTGATCTTTATTATTGCTTTTTTTTTTTTTTTTTTGAGACGGAGTCTCGCTCTCTCACCCTGGCTGGAGTGCAGTGGTGCGGTCTCGGCTCACTGCAACCTCCGCCTCCTGGGTTCATGCCATTCTCCTGCCTCAGCCTCCTGAGTAGCTGGGACTACAGGCGCCAGCCACAACGCCCGGCTAATTTTTTGTATTTTTAGTAGAGATGGGGTTTTAATTTTTTGTATTTTTAGTAGAGACGGGGTTTCACTGTCTTAGCCAGGATGATCTCGATCTCATGACCTTGTGATCTGCCCACCTCAGCCTCCCAAAGTGCTGGAATTACAGGTGTGAGCCGCTGCACCTGGCCTATTATTGCTTTTCTTCTACTGATTTGGGCTTGACTTGTTCTTGTTTTTCTAGTTCATTGAGGTGTATCATTAAATAATTTGAAATCCCCCTACTTGTTTGATGTAGGTGTTTATTGCTATAAACTTTCCTCTTAGCACTGTTTTAACAGTGTCCTGTAGGTTTGGGTATGTTGTGGTTCTATTTTCATTTGTTTTAAGACATTTAAAATTTTTCTTTTTAATTTCTGTATTGACCCAGTGGTCATTTAGGAGCATGTTGCTAATTTTCATGTATTTGCGTAGATTACAAAGTTCTTCTTGTTATTGATTTATAGTTTTATTCCATTGTGGTCTGAGAAGTTACTTGACATGATTTTGACTTTTAAAAAATTTTTGAGATTTGTTTTGTGGCCTGACATATGGTCTGTCCTAGAGAATGTTCCATGTGCTGATGAGAAGAATGTTTATTCTGCACCTGTTGGGTGAAATGTTCTGTAAGTGTCTGTTGGGTCCATCTAGTTTTAAGTGCAGTTAAGATGTTTATTTGTTTATTTTCTGTTGAGATGATTGATCCAATGGTGAGAGTGGTGTGTTGAAGTTCCCAACTATTAGTGTATTGGAATCTCTTTCTTTAGGTCTAGCATTTGCCTTAAATATCTGGGTGCTCTGGTGTTGGTACATACATATTTAGAATTGTTGTATCTTCTTGCTGAATTTCTTTTTATCATTATTTAATGACCTTCTTTGTCTCATTTTACAGTTTTTGACTTAAAGTTTATTTTATCTGATGCTGACTTACTCACTTTTGGTTTCCATTTGCATGAGATATCTTTTTCCTTCCCTTTGAGTCTATATGTGTCTTTACAGGTGAAATGGGTTTCTAGTAGGCAGCATATAGGTGAATCATGTTTAAAAAATCCATTCAGCTAGTATATATCTTTTAAGTGGGGAATTTAATCCATTTACATTCAAGATTATTATTGATAGTTGAGGACTTGTTCCTGTAATTTTGTTCATTGTTTTCTGTTAATTTTATACATCCTTTGCTTTTTTATTCTGTTCTTGTTTATCATGTGGTTTGGTGGTTTCCTGTAATGACAACATTTGTTTCTATTTTCTTTCTCATGTTTGTGTATCTGCTGTACCAGTGAATTTTATACTTTAGTGTGTTTTCGTGATGGTAGATATTATTCTTTAGCTTTCAGATGTAGAATTCCTTTAAGTATTTCTTTTAGGACTGGTTTAGTGGTGATGAATGAATGCCCTCAGTTTTTGCATATTTGGAAAAAAAAATTCTCCTTCATTTTTTAAGGATAGCTTTGTTGGGCATAGTATTTTGGCTGGTGGATTTTTTTTTTCTTTCCAGCACTTTGAATATGTCATCTCATTGTCTTCTGAACTGTAAGGTTTGTAGTGAGACATCTACTGTTAGTCTGATGTTAACTACTGTATATGTGACTTGACAATTTTCTCTTGATGTTTTTAGAATTCTCTCTTCGACTTTTGATAGTTTGATTATAATATGCTTTGGGGAGGACCTTTGTGGGTTGAATCTGGGAATTCTTGAGCTTCTGGATCTGGATAACCAAATCTCTTGCAAGACTTGGAGAGTTTTCAATTATTTTGTTAAATAGGCTTTTTATATCTTTATCCATCATTTCACCTTCTGGGAGTCCTAGAATTAGAATATTTATCTGCTTTATGGTGTCCCATATGTCACATAGGCTTTCTTTAGTTTCTTTTATTCTTTCTTTCTTTTTTTTTGGACTGACTGGGTTATTGAAAAGTATTTGTCTTCAAGTTCAGAAATTCTTTCTTCTGCTTGATCTAGTCTATTGTTGAAGCTCTTGATTGTATCTTTAATTTCATTCACTGACTTCTTCAGTTCTAGGATTTGTTTGATTTTTTAAAAATGGTATCTTTTTGTTACTTTCTCATTCTGATCATGAATTGTTTTCCTGATTTCTTTATATTGTTTATCTATGTTCTCTTGTGTCTCATTGAGTTTCTTTAATATTATTTTGAATTATTTTTCAGGCATTTAATAAATTTCTCTTTTTTGGGATTTTTTTTTTTTCCTGGAGAACTTGTGTTTCTTTATATTTTCTTGCTTTTTCATGTTTCTTGCATCCTTATGCTGATGTCTGCACCTCTGATGTAACAGTCACTTCTTCCAATTTTATGTATTGACTTTCTTGGAGAAAGACTTTTTCTTATAGGCATAACTATAGTGTTGATTGGGTAGGTTGCTTTGGTTTTGATTGTGGGTAGGGCAGTAGTGTAGTTTCTGAATTATTTATTTAGCTTTAATCAGTGTCAGTGGTATCTATGAGTTTCTCATTGGCTTAGACTGTGTTTTTTAGTGAAGCTGTTTTGAGGCTTTGCTAGGGATGAAAACACTAGACCAACTAGTCCTTGGGCACCAGTGGTGGTGGCACTGGGCAAGGTGGGCAAGGTGGACATGTACCCAAGCCACTGGATGGCATATATGGATGCCAGCAGTAGTGATCAGGGTCACCAGGTCAGTAGTTGGCACGCTCATACTCAAGCAGTGGTGGTGGTGGGCGGAGTGGGCTTGTCTTCAGTTCCTGGACATCATATGTGTATGTCAGCAGTGGGCAGAGCAGACCTATCTGCAGGCCTCTGGATAATGCATATGGGTGCCAGCATCTGTTGGGGTGGGTCATTCCCAGTTCTTAGGCTCCCAGATGATGTGTGCAGGTGCTGGCCATGGTAAGCAGGGTAGACCTCTTCTCAGGCCCCTGATTATGCACATAATGCACCAATGGAAGGCAGGGCAGATCAATTCTCAGTCATGCTGATGACAGGCACAGCTACTGGCAGCAGTGGTGGACGAGGGCAGGACTCCCCTTATGCCCCCAGATTTTTAACATGGCCCCTAATTGTTTTATGTGTATTTTGAGATTTATTAGCTTGAATAGGGACCCAAATAAGATTCGTCATACAATATATTGTGATTGATTAGTAGGTCTCTTAATTTTTCATTGGTCTATAATGTCACCATTCAGTACAGAAGGCACTAGCTATATGTAGCTATTTACATTGATTAAAACTGAAATGAAATCATCTGGTCCTTAGTTGCCCTACCCATATATCGAGTACTCAGTAGCGACGTGAGGTTAGGGGCTACCATACTGGACAGTACAGATTATTTCTGTTATTACAGAAAATTCTGTTTGTTAGAGCTAATTTATAGGTTTCCACTCCATCTCTTTTTTTTCTTGAATTTTTTGTTTGTCTTTTTACAGTTTTGTTATTATTTTTTGATGGAAGAAACTGGCTTATTCAGGTTTTTTTGTTTTTGTCTCCTAGAGTCTGGATTTTGCTGATTGTACTCCTGTGGTGCATCTTAGCATAGTTTCTGTTCTCTTTATTTACTGTAAATTTGTCGTTAAATCTAGAGGCTTGTTTCCATTCTGACTATATATAATGTGTATATGTTTTTTTCTCAAGAACACTTTATAGGTGCTGGAGTGTATTTCTATCAGGAGGGATATATATATATATAAAATCAGACTATCTGTTTTGTTACTACTGATGATCATTGCCTAACCCTAGATCTTTTAATTCATTAAGGTTTACAAAATAGTGATATCCTAACGCTCCTGTGTTTATTAGCCAGAATTCTTCTATAAAGGGAAACTTCCCTTTGTCAATTATTTGGTTATTCTTACATACAGATTGTATAGGAAAGAGAGCATAAATGCTTAATTATTTCCCTTTGTTTATCTTTTTCAAAATAATGTCGATTCTCTAACATTTTCCAAAGATGACCAGTGAATCGTTTTAAGTGTCTTATTCAATTTGTATATTTCAATGTATTTGGTACAATGCAGTTTTATCCCTATTAATGATTAAATTCCCATCTTTGGCCAATGGGAGCCTATTCAGTTTGTTTTCTCATTCCTTTTGATAGAATCCTAGTATCCTATTATAGCTTCTTTTCTATTTGATATGACAGAATTTTCCAGACTTATCATATGTATTTCCAGCCTGGGACCTCCAATCAGCCAGTTTTCCAGGGACTGTTGTTTTTTTTTTTTTTTTCAGTCATAATCATGGAATCTTACTTCCTTTTAGACGCCACATACTGGACACT
Organism: Macaca nemestrina; assembly: GCF_043159975.1. Taxonomy (NCBI): domain Eukaryota; kingdom Metazoa; phylum Chordata; class Mammalia; order Primates; family Cercopithecidae; genus Macaca; species Macaca nemestrina. The sequence goes on from NC_092125.1 coordinate 38,436,589, forward strand.
GCTTTGGAAGTATCATTGCTACTGGGTTATTCACTGTTTCAGGCTTTCTGTTTCATGGAATAGAAATGCATGCATATATACACTCTTATAAATATAAATGTATATATATATTTAAGGATACAATTCTTTATTCTTTAAAGCTTAAATTCTTAGTAAGTACACTTTGGATTTGACAAAATGTGTCTACTGTAGCTGAAAAGATAAACTGTGATGATTTTAATCTTTGAGTAATACTCTTAGGCCTGGCAACCACAAGCATAACTTTTTGGGATTAGGGTGTTGGGGTGGGGGATCTACCTGTATTGATTAAAATTTCATTTTCTTGTTGAAGGTTGAAAGGTAAAAGATTGTTTATTACCTTGGAAACAGAGTGCCAATTCGTGTTTCCTGATGAGAAGTTGACCAGCTATGTGTTTACTATAAGAGGTACAATCAGTGAAATTGGAAAAGGAAATTGAATTTATATTGGTATATTATCACATGCAGTTAATTTTGCAAATACCCTAACGCACATGAATTTTGTGTGAGGTTGAGATGTCTATACGTACTCTGAAACAAGGTGTTAGAAATGTAGTGTGATTAAATATATTTCAAATTTCCTCTTGTTCCACAATTGCTGTGCAGTTCCAAAATATGTTCTTATTAGATTCCTCACAAAGTAATCTTTTGGCCATTACAACAAGAAAATGAGATAGTTAATTTTAAAGGATACGTCAAAATAAGATAACTTACATTGTAAGATTTATTATTTTCCCATTCCTGTTTTTTCTATGTGGGATCCTCTAGCATGTTAGTCAAACAATATGTCATTTTTCTATAAGACTGTAATTTCCACTTAAGGAAAAATATGATATGGTTCACTCTTGACATGGCAAAAAAAATTAGGTTAATAAATTTACAGCAAAGAAGAATTTTTAACAATACAAAAATAACACAATATATTATGTAGATATCCTCAGAAGCAGCTTATTCACAATGGCCATGAAAGAATCCTCCTAAAAGTAGTAGTAAGAGAATGACTAAGGGAATTACTACTGAAAAAGGGAATTGAACTGGATCTTGAAGCACGGTTAACATTTAGATAGCCTTAGAAGAGGGCCTTCTAAGCACAGAGAAGCCATAAGACAAAACCAGAAGAGTGGACATTTATAAGACATTCAGGGAATATTTAGTAGAACACTTGAAATGAAGCATGGAGGGTTATTACTGGAGAATAGTTAGCTGTATGGATAAAGCCAGCTTCCCAAGGGGCTTAAATAATTTAAAAAGTTGGACTTTATTTGGTAGACTAGTGTATTCTGACATTTGGAGTTACTAGTTTAATGCAGACTGGATTTAGAGACCTTCATGGGTTCCTTGTTCTGGTTCAGAAGTATCCATAAAAATATAGGCTTTGTGCTATCTTGAACTGATTAAGTCTAAGGAATGCAGGCTTCAGGTATGGTACCATTGAGTTTCCAGCTCTGCTTTTTAAAATGATTCTCATGGCTGTGTCATTATTTATGTTGGAATTTTCCAGGTGTCTGCCAGCAACAATTAGAGCCATATGCTCCCTTCTTCAGGAGTATTGGAAAAAATAGATGCATGATTTTTAATTAGCTATATGACCCAGAATATGCATAGAAATATTATCTTTTTCACATGAAAGTTCACGTAACACAAAATTAACCATTTTAATTGCATTTAGTACATTCACTGTTTTACAATATCTACATCTATCAGGACACAGAAGCCTTTTTTTTTTTTTCAAGACAGAGTTTTGCTCTCTCACCCAGGCTGGAGTACAGTGGCATGATCTCAGCTTACTGCAACCTCTGCCTTCTGGGTTCAAGCAATTCTCCTGCCTCAGCCTCCTGAGTAGCTGGGATTACAGGCACGAGCCACCATGCCTGGCTATTTTTTATGTTTTTTATTTTTAGTAGAGACAGGGTTTTATCATGTTGGCCAGGCTGGTCTCGAACTCCTGACCTCATGATCTGCCCACCTCGGCATCCCAAAGTGTTGGGATTACAGGCGTGAGCCACCATGCCCAGTCCCACAGAAGCATTGTTAAATGGAATTTATTTAAGCTGAAAACAGTATTTCCTATAAAGTAACTTTTTGGCAAATGTTTTTCTAGCTAATTTTTCAGTTGATATCAGTTGTAGAAATATGTGTTTTAAAAAAGCAATCCTTATTCATATTAAGAGTTAAGATTTCTAATTTTGGAGAATCAACAAAAATAACTGTCAGAATAGAATTTTTGTCTTGATAGTAGTTGGAAGAATAGTTACATGGTGAGAAAACCAGGATAGATTTTTAAATCAAACTTACATGTGCAGGTTTGTTACATAGGTAAGTTTACATCACGGGGATTTGTTGTATAGATTATTTCATCAACCAGGTACCGAGCCTAGTACCCATTAGTTATTTTTCCTGATCCTCTCACTTCTCCTACCCTTCACCCTCTGATAGGCCCCAGTGTGTGTTGTTCCCCTTTATGTGTCCATGTGTTCTCATCATTTAGCTCCCACTTATAAGTGAGAACACGAATATAATGATGTGCAGTAGTTTAATTTTAATAGTGGAATTGTTTTTCAAGTTAGACCTGTCCCTGGTGTCCTTTGGACTTGAGAGATTCTACCTTTTTAAAGTACCTACGTAACAGTATCTGCATAGGGCTGTGGAATATAGGCAGACCTAATTCTCCCCTGTTCCTGTTTATAGGTTGTGTGTTGTGAACCTAGAAGGATTGTGCTTCCTGATTTTAGTTTTCTTTTTCTTGTTTTTACTGCAGCTCTCCAGAAAACCTACAGAATGTTTATTGGAAACACCTTGGTAGAAGAAAAGTGTTGTTTGTTGTAAACATAAATCCTAATCTTTTGTGCAAAATATTTTAGAAATATTTTAACTTTTATTTCTTAGTAAGAGACCCTTCAGGGTCCTGATTATGGTTGTGGAGGTCTTTAATATCCATTGGTAATTTTTCTCATGGTTTCTTTTTGTCTTTTTGGAGGTAGTGGTATTGGTGCTGAAGTAGTGATGTGAGGGTGATGGCAGTAATATTTCTAATTAGCATTTCTTATTGAGGTCTTTTAGAACGCCTAGTAAGAAATTTAAATAAAACAATTAGGTCAAATGAATTTAGAAAAGCTGAATGGACTATTTAGGCACAATATTTGGCCAATATAAAAAAATTGGAAAAAATAGATACATGATTTTCAATTAGCTGCATGATACTGTTTTTAGATTAATAAGTAAAAGGAAGTTTAATTGAACATCTGTTACAAATAGGAGTTTTCAGAATTTTCAGGTGGATGTAATCAATAGCCAGTGGTTTTTGCCTACTGTTTTTGTGGATAGTAGCATCTGACTCTCATATCATCTGTGATTTACAAAAATGCATCTAAAGAAGTATGTTCAATTTCCTGTTTTTGTTTTGTCTAATAAACACTTTGTAATTCCTTACTATGTGTGTTTGAGGTGATGAAAATTTTGGAGATAATAATGGTGATGGTTGCACAACATTATGAATGTACTTAATGCCATTGAATTGTACTCTTAATATTGGTTAAAATGGTAGAATTAATGTTGTATATATTTTACCACAATAAATAAAAGGTAGGAAAAATTTTATCAGTAAATTTACATTTCTGGAAGATTTAGTTCTGAAATTTTTTAGTGGAGATTTTATTGCAAGGTGATTTTTTTTTAACCTATATTCCTGGCATAACTGACTTCTATTTTTAGCCCTAAATATTCAAAAGAACAGGAAAACGTGACTCTGCCTATGACTTTCCTTAAATATTTTTATGGATGTTTTATTTGAAATATGCAACTAAAATTACAAACTCTTTCCTAAAGGTAATGTTTAATTTTATATGTTGTAAAATTAAATATTGTTTTTTAACAAAAATTTTTCCCAAAATGAAATGTCTAATTTGCATTTTTAAAAGATAATTTTTTTTTTTTTTTTTTTTTTGAGACGGAGTCTCGCTCTGTCGCCCAGGCTGGAGTGCAGTGCCCGGATCTCAGCTCACTGCAAGCTCCGCCTCCCGGGTTCCCACCATTCTCCTGCCTCAGCCTCCCGAGTAGCTGGGACTACAGGCGCCCGCCACCTCGCCCGGCTAGTTTTTTGTATTTTTTAGTAGAGATGGGGTTTCACCATGTTAGCCAGGATGGTCTCGATCTCCTGACCTCGTGATCCGCCCGCCTTGGCCTCCCAAAGTGCTGGGATTACAGGCTTGAGCCACCGTTTAAATCTTTATCTTCAGATAGCTGTAGTCTTACAAGCATGTAAAGTTTTTTTGTTTTTGTTTTTGTTTTTTTCCAGAGACAAGTCTCGCTCTGTCTCCTAGGCTGGAGTGCAGTGGCATGATCTCGGCTCACTGCAACCTCCATCTCTCAGGGTCAAGCAATTCCCCAGCCTCAGTCTCCTGAGTAGCTCCTTTTACAGGCACCCACCACCACACCCGGCTGATTTCTGTATTTTTACTAGAGACGGGGTTTCACCATGTTGGCCAGGCTGGTCTCAAACTCCTGACCTCAGGTAATACACCTTCCTCGGCCTCCCAAAGTGCTGGGATTACAGGCATGAGCCACTGTGCCTGGCCATAAGCATGTAAAGTTTTAAAGAAAAACAACTTTTATCTCTCCTGGTTAGTGAGTTTTTTAAACCGCTTTTTTGAAGTATAATTGACGTTTAATAAACTGTATATATTTAAAGTGTGCAATTTGGTAAGTTATGACATTTGTATACACTGGTGAAACCATAACCACACTCAAGATAGTGAACATATCCATCATCCCCAAGAGTTTCATCATACCTTTTTGTAATCTCTCCTTCCCACCCCGTCTCACTCTATCCCTTCTCAGTCAAACACTGATTGGCTTTCTTTCATTGTTTATCAGTTTACATTTTCCAAAGTTTTATGTGTATTTATATAGTATGTACTCTTGTTTGTCTGGCTTCTTTCAGTCAACCTAATTATTTTGAGATTCCGAAGTAGCAGTGCAATTTTACGTTCACTTGGAATGTGTGAATGTTCCATTTTTTTTCCTATGTCTTCACCAATACTTGGTATTGTCAGTCTATTTAATTTTAGTCGTTAGAATAGGAATGTAGTGTTATCTCATTAGGCTTTTAATTTACATTTTCCAAATGACTAGTGATATTGAGACTTTTCCTATTGTTTATTTGCCATTGGTATATCTTTAGGAAAATATTCAAATCTTTTTCCTATTTAAAAAATTGGGTGGTTTTTCTCCTATTCTTGAGTTTTGAGAGTTCTTTTTATATTTTAGATACAATACCTTTATCAGATGTAGATTTTGCAAAGATTTTTCAAAAGTAGAACTTTTGAATTTTGATGTAGTCCAATTTATCAGTTCTTTTATGGATCATGCTTTTGGTCAAATCTTATAATTCTTTGCCTAATTCAAGGTCACAAAGATTTTCTCCTCTGTTTGCATCTAACAGCTTTGTAGTTTTAGGTTTTACATTTAGATCTGTGTCCATTTTGAGTTAATTTTTTGTATGTGGTGTGAGGCATGGAACAAAGTTCATTTTTTATATACACATATCAGTTGTTCTAACACCATTTGTTGAAAAGACCATCCTGTCTCCACTGTATTGCTTTTGTATGCAGTAGTTCCCCCTTATCTGCTGGGGATACATTTCAAGACCCCCAGTGGATGCCTAAAACTGTGGATAGTACCAAATTACATATACAGTATTTTTTCTATACATTTATACATACATACGATAAAGTTTAATTTATCAGTTAGGCACAATAAGAGACTAACAGTAATAAAATACAACAATTATAACAGTATGTCAGCATCATTACTCTTGCCGTTTGTGGCCATTAAGTAAAATAAGTGTTACTTGAACACAAGCACTGAAGTACTGTGATAGCCTGATAACTGAGATGGCTACTAAGTGACTAAGAGGTGGTAGTGTTGTTCCCTAGACGAAGGGATGATTCTCATCCCAGGCAATATGGAGCAGGATGGTGTGAGATTTCATACTGCTATTCAGAATGACATGCAGTTTAAAACTTATGAATTGTTTATTTCTGGAATTTTCTGTTTAATATTTTCAGACAGCTGTTGACAATGGTAACTGAAACCATGGAAAGTGAAACCATGGTTTAAAGGGACTATTTTATTTGTCAAAAAATCAGGCTGGGCACGGTGGCTCACACCTGTAATCCCAGCACTTTGGGAGGCCGAGGCAGTGGATCACCTGAGGTGAGGAGTTCGAGACCAGGCTGATCAATATGGTATAACCCCATTTCTACTAAAAATACAAACATCAGCTGGGTGTAGTGGCATACGCCTGTAGTGCCAGCTACTCGGGAGGCTGAGACAGGAAAATCGCTTGAACCTGGGAGGCAGAGGTTGCAGTGAACCGAGATCGTGCCACTGCACTCCAGCCTGGGCGACAGAGTGGAGCTCTGTCTCAAATAAATAAATAAATAAATAAAATAAATCAGTTGTTCATGTATATGTAGGTCTATTTCTTAATTACTGTAGCTTTAATAATAGTCTTGAAATCAGTTAACATTGGTCTTATTCTAGCTTTGTTATTTATTTATTTTTTTTTCCAAAGTAGTTTTGTCTATTCTAGGTCCTTTGCATTTTCTTATGTATTTTGGAATACTCTATCCGTTTCTATAAAAAAAAAGCCTGGTAAGATTTTTATTGGGATTCTATTGAATCTCTAGATAAATTTGGGGAAAACTGACAGCTTAATATTTAATCTTTCAACCTGAGAGTAAGGTATATATTTCCCTTTGGTCTTCTTTAATTTTTCTCAGCAGTGTTTTGTAGTATATGAGTTTTCCACATCTTTAATCTGATTTATTTCTAAGTATTCAGTATTTTTTGATGCTCTTGCAAATGATACTCTCTTTCCATTTCAGTTTCCAATTGTTCATTGCTAGTATGCAGAAGTACTATATATATGAAGATTTTTACATAGTGATCTTGTATTGTGCAAGTTTGCTAAACTTACTTTTTAGTTTCAGTAGCTTTTTAAAAATAGATTGATCAGATTTTCTATATAGACCACGTGTCATCTGCCAATAAAGACAGTTTTACTTCTACCTTTCCAAGCTGGGTGCCTTTTTATTTATTTTACTTGCCTGGTTACACTGGGCTGAATCTCTAACACAATGTTGGATAGAAGTGGTGTGAATGGGCATCCCTTGTTTGCTGAGAGTTTTTATTTTTATTTATTTTTATTTTTATTATACTTTAAGTTCTAGGGTACATGTGCACAACGTGCAGGTTTGTTACATATGTATACATGTGCCATGTTGGTGTGCTGCACCCATCAACCCGTCATTTACATTAGGTATATCTCCTAGTGCTATCCCTCCCCGTCCTCCCCACAATAGCACCCGGTGTGTGATGTTCCCCTTCCTGTGTCCAAGGGATCTCATTGTTCAATTCCCACCTATGAGTGAGAACATGCGGTGTTTGGTTTTCTGTCCTTGCGATAGTTTGCTGAGAATGATGGTTTCTAGCTGCATCCATGTCCCTACAAAGGATGTGAACTCATCCTTTTTTATGGCTGCATAGTATTCCATGGTGTATATGTGCCACATTTTCTTAATCCAGTCTGTCACTGATGGACATTTGGGTTGATTCCAAGTCTTTGCTATTGTGAATAGTGCCGCAATAAACATACGTGTGCATGTGTCTTTATAGCAGCATGACTTACAATCCTTTGGGTATATCCGCAGTAATGGGATGGCTGGGTTAAATGGTATTTCTAGTTCTAGATCCTTGAGGAATCGCCACACTGTTTTCCACAATGGTTGAACTAGTTTACAGTTCCACCAACAGTGTAAAAGTGTTCCTATTTCTCCATATCCTCTCCAGCACCTGTTGTTTCCTGATTTTTTAATGATTGCCATTCTAACTGGCATGAGATGGTATCTCATTGTGATTTTGATTTGCATTTCTCTGATGGCAAGTGATGATGAGCATTTTTTCATGTGTCTGTTGGCTGTATGAATGTCTTCTTTTGAGAAGTGTTGGTTCATATCCTTTGCCCACGTTTTGATGAGTTTTTATTAGAAGTAGACATTGCACTTTGTTAGGTGCTTTTTTCATATTTATTGAGATGATCATACAGCTTCTGTCTTTTAGTTTGTTAATATGGTGAATTAAATTGATTTTTACATGTTAAATTGACCCTGCCTTCTTAGGATAAGCCCCACTTTGTCATTACGTATCCTTTTTATATATTGTTGACTTAGATTTGCTAAAATTGTATTAGAATTTTTACATCTATATTTATATGGGATATTTTTCTCTAGAAGTCTTATAATGTCTTTGTCTTGTTTTGGTATCAGGGTAATGTTTACCTCATAGAAGGAGGTGGAAAGAGTTCTTTTCATTAGTGCGGAAGAGTTTATATATATCTGATGTTATTATTTTTAACTGTTTGGTAGAATCCACTAATAAAGTCATCTGGGCCTGGAACTTTCTTCATGGGAAGATTTTAATAGGAGTGTTTAGGTTATCTGTTTTTTCTTGAGTGAACTCTTGATAGTTGGTATCTTTCAAGGAATTTGTCTATTTAATTTAAATTGTCAAATTTATTGGCATAAAGTTATTCATAATATTTCCTTATTATCCTTTACATAGTGATAGAAGCTATAACCTTGTCAACTTTCACATTCCTGATACTGGCCATTTGTGTTGTCTTCATCCCCTTCCTCCTCCTCCTCATCCTTCTCCTCTAGCATCATCATTATCAGTCTGGTTAGAGATTTATCAATTTTACTGTCTTAGTCAAAGGACCAGCCACTTGTTTTCTTGATTTTTCTCTCAGATTTTTTTCCTGTTCTCTCTTTGTCTCATTCTGTTCTCTCTTTGTCTCATTCTGTTCTCTCTCTCTCTCTCATTCTCTCTCTCTCTTTCTGTCTCTCTCTCGTCTGTGTGTCTGTCTGTCTGTCTGTCTTGTCTCATCTTGTTGCCCAGGCTGGAGTGCAGTGGCACAATCATAGCACACTGTAACCTCAACCTCCTGGGCTCAAGCATTCCTCCAATCTCAGCCTCCTGCATAATTGGGGCTACAGACGCATGCCACCATGCCCAGCTAAGTTTTCCAGTTTTTGTAGAGACAGGGTCTCACTATGTTGCCCAGCCTGGTGTTGACCTCCTGGGCTCAAGGGATCCTCCTGCCTTGGCCTTCCAAAGTGCTCAGATTACAGGTGTGAGCCACCACACCTGACCCTGTTTTCTTTTTAATTGATTTCCTCTTCGATTGTTATTATTTTCTTCCTTCTTTCTTTGAGTTTAATTTCCTCTTTTTCTAGTTTCTTTTTTTTTTTTAACTGGAAACTATATTTCTGTTGCAACCCTTTTCTGTTGTTTGGCAATTTTAATGAGCATTTTAATCAGTGTTTTTGATGAGAATGCTGATATACAGTAGTATGCGATTCAGAATCAATTTACTTTATTAGCTGGAAAGAATAGCTGATATTCTGGAATGTCAGAATCCAAGAAGCTAAGATGGTAGCCTAAATATATTAAGATGTGGGCTAATGAAGAAAAATCTCAAATTCTCTGCTTAATACCAAAAAATCATTTAGGAAAATAAGGGAAAAGGGAGAACAAGATTTTTAGGGCAGTATTGGTTAATTGTAGTTAGTAGCATCCAAAGTGCCTGGTTTGGATACTACTAAGTATATGGTTGTTTAAATGTAATATAGCCCCAGATAATCTAATCTGATGAAAGTATTAATGTAAATAAAGTGTTCAGAAATAAGGAAGTAATTATCTCACACTTCTTTACTGAATAGACTACTTCAGGAATCTTGTATTTATTTATGAGCATCACCCTGCTGGGTTTAGACACACTAGAACTCTGTTGGCCAGAGTAGGCAAATTTGTCAGTGGACAGACCATGCCATAACGAATCCTGGACTCATAGAATGTTAGAATGGATAGGGGTCTTAGAGATTGCCTTATTTTTCATCATAGGAAACCAAAGCTGGGAGCTGTCTGCTGGTTTACCCAGTGTTACACATATAATTCGTGACAGTGTTGAAGATCGGATTTTCAATTTCTGGAGGGCATTCACCGTGCCCGGCCGAGAAGTTGTTTTAATGAAAGCTTCTTGAGCTCTGTATGTGGTTCTCAATTCTTGGAGGTAGCCATCAAGGGAGTGGACAATCCCTAGAGTGGAATATCATATAATAGATAAATCAGATAAACTTCGGGCTATATCAGCTATAGCGTTTTGGTTTCTTTTCGTTCGTTTGTTGGAGTCGGTCTCACTCTGTCGCCAAGGCTGGAGTTCAGTGGCGCAGCCTCAAACTACTGGGCACAAGTGATACAAGTGGGTGCCACCATGCCTGGCTAGTTTTTTGGTTTTTTGTTTGTTTGTTTGTTTGTTTGTTTGTTTGTTTTTGTAGTGATGGGTCTCACTGTGTTGCCCAGACTGGTCTTGAACTCCTGGCCTCAAGTGATCCTCCTGCCTCAGCCTCGCAGAGTGCTAGGATTATAGACATGAGCCACCGCATGGCCTTAGATTTTTTTTGTTGTCTAATTTTCAAGCCTGTGTGATCTTTTCAAACTAACCTGTTTTGGTATCATCACGTTTCTTTATTGTTTACCTATGTTGTATTTTATTGATTTCCACTCTATTATTTCCTTGCTCTGTGCTCTTTGGGTTTAATTTATCCTTCTTTTTCTAGTTTTTAAAAGTGTAAGCTTTTTTCTCTGCTAAAATCTCTGTTGCTTTATTTTTGGCTCTTAGCATCAGCCCTCTGCAGGTATAAATTTCAGGTTCTAGGCTTCACACCTGATTGTCAAATTGGTAAATGTTCTAGGCTAAGTGTCTTCAGAAGGTAAGTTCACCTCTCTAAGATTCTTCCCTCTCTGGAATTAGGTCCTTTACCTCTAGTTTTTGCTCTTTCAGCAGCTATTTGTTACCTTGAAACAAATGACTTAGGTATATTATTCAGTTTTCTGTTTGTTTAACTTATAGGTGGTAGTTGGCCTTCAGGTCCTCCTTCTGACCTGGAAGTGGACCTTCCTTAAATGGATTATTTTTCAATATTCAGTAATCTGCTCATCTTCTAGAAGCTCATATTGATTCACAAAAGCAAGCCATGCCAAACACATATAATTTTCTTTTTCCTTTTTTTGGAGACGGAGTTTCACTCTTGTTATCCAGGCTGGAGTGTAGTGGCACAATCTCAGCTCACTGCAACCTCTGCCTCCCAGGTTCAAGCGATTCTCCTGCCTCAGCTTCCCAAGTAAAGCTGGGATTACAGGTGCCTGCCACCATACCCAGCTAATTTTTGTATTTTTAGTAGAGAAGGGGTTTCACTATGTTGGTCAGGCTGGTCTCCAACTCCTGACCTCAGGTAATACGCCCACTTTGGCCTCCTGAAGTGCTGGGATTACAGGCATGAGCCACCATGCCTAGCCCTAATTTTCTTTTGAAGTTAGTTCTCTTAATTGAATAGGAGAATGTCATGGGCATAAAATTTGTTTTTTAAAACCTGTCATGACAGGTTTTAAAACCTGTTCTTGTGGAGGATCAAAATATGCGAGATGAATGATAATATAGTTAGGAGGATTTGGAGTTGATTGAACAACTTATAACCAAAGAGTATTGACAGATTAGTGGCAGCCAAAAGTGTTTTTTTTTCTGAGCGTGTGCCTCAGAACTACCTGGGGATTGTTAAAAATATGCAAATACCCAGATCCCACTCTATATCTCCTACATAGAATCTTAGGTGTGGATTGGGAAATATTATTTTCAAAATATGTTTTTAGAGTCTGTGATGGAAAACTCTGGCTAAGAATGATGAATTAAATTTAGTGGTGTGCTGGAACTGTCTCACACGAGATTATGATAATTGTCTTTATCTCCTCTCAACCCAGTGTTCACTGCTGGTAGCTTGAAATTGGCCACAATGGGAGTATTTACACTATAGAAATTGGCAAACCTGCCTAAAAACACCCCAGGAAACATTTTCTAGCACACTACTATTAGGTTGGTACAAAAGTAATTGTGTTTTTTGTCATTGTGGCAAAAACCGCAATTACTTTTGCACCAACCCAGTAGTTACATTTAATAGAATTGAATAGATATGAAGTTTAAAAAAATCTGTAGGATAGAAGAATGGTAGCATGATTGCAATTAATATAATCTAAGGGTTTAGCTGTTTCTTTGGTATGAGCCAGTAATAAGATACAACTTTAAAAAACATTAATGCTATGTATTAAGTTTTATACAACAACAACAAAAAGGTGATAGTACTATTGTGCAGAGCATTAATCAGACTGTCCTTTTTTGTCCTTTTTTGGAGTATTGGGTATTGGTTATAGGTGCTGTGTTTTTAAAAGGATCACTGAACTTCTCTAGAAATGAGCCATCACCACATGGGAATGGGTTTGAAAATTGTTGTAAAGATAATAGTTGAAGAAAAGTTTAACATAGAGTACTTAGGGGATACTTCATAACTGATAATGAACAAAAATTAGAATCATTTTATGTGACCACATAAAACAGAATTTGAACCAGTGGGTATGTTAGAACTTTCACATAGTTCAATTTGCCCCCAAATAAAATTGTTGGAGATGTCGTAAGTTTTGGAATTGAATGTTATGTAGCTACCACATAGGGACATTGGGGAGAATTTTTGTATTTGGCAGGAAGAGGACTAGATCAGTGATTCATAACTGTGGTTGCACATTAGAATCACCTGGGCAACATTAAAAAACAAAAATCTGAACTGACTGCATGCACCTTAAGCTGACTAAATCAGAATCTTGGGACTTGACCATCTGTATTTTTTTTTTTTTCAGACAGAGTCTCACTCTGTCGCCCAGGCTGGAGTGCAGTGGCATAATCTTGGCTCACCACAACCTCCACCTCCTGGGTTCAAGCGATTCTTCTGCCTCAGCCTCCCAAGTAACTAGGATTACAGGTGCCCACCACCACACCTGGCTAATTTTTGTATTTTTAGTAGAGGCGAGGTTTCACCATGTTGGCCAGGCTCATCTCGATCTCCTGACCTCGTGATCCGCCCAGCTCGGCCTCCCAAAGTCTGGGATTACAGGCATGAACCACCGTGCCCAGCCGGATCTGTATGTTTTAAAGCTCTTCGGGTCACGATAATGTGCAGCAACATTTGAGAATCGCTGAATTAGATTATAATGTATTTTCCCACTTAATTTTACAACATAATTCTGACTATTCAGTGGTAACACTTTGTTTTCCTGGAACAGATTTTGTATGATCTTCATTTGTAAAATATATAGAAAACCTGGGATATGTAAATACCAAGGAAATGTACAGACATAGATTTATTGAATCTGAGAACAGAGATTCTAATTCTGGAAACACTAGTCAAATGTTTGATAATTTCATAATGATTATCAGTAATTTATTTAAAGTCCAATATGATTAAATAAAAATGCATTTTAAAAATTTATGAAACTAATAAAGAAAAAAGTTGGAAGTGTATTTAGAATTTTATTTCTTATGGTTAAAATGTGACTGATGACATTGGCATCAGTTGATGACACTGGCAAAATGTTAATAATTGTTGAAGCTCAGCATTGGACATGTTGGGGCTTAGAATATTATTCTCTGTACTTTTTCCTTTATTAGTTTTGGAATTTCAATAAACAGCTAAAAAAACCACCCAAAACTAAATTAATGCTTGTCTTATATCACTTTGAAAGGAAATGTGTAGCTGGTATGTCCTAAAAACAGAATGCATTCAAATTTAATATTCTTTTAAAATTGATTCCTATGTAATTTTATGTGATTATATCTTTCTAGGAAAAACAAATTATTGGCATATTATATTGGATGCTTGGAGCAGAGACTCTTGGAAGCTCACAAGGCTCCATGAAATTCTATGAGAATATTAATATCTGAAGTAAGAGAATATAGATTATATTTGCTAATAATATGCAAAGAGAGAGTCTCTTCTCTGACCAAAAAACCCTGAAGTATATGGAACTCAGTGTCTTTAATAATTATTGTGATAATTTGTACTTCTTTTTCATATACTAGTAGACTGTAGGGGTCATGCCTTTAAGTAATGAATTTATGAGTGCAATCCCTGTTCCCCAAGGTTGGGGTGATGTGAGGGGGAGCTTCTTTCCCCTTCCTCTTCTGATTTTCTTGAGTTCCTTTTCTTCTTGCCTCCTTTCCTTTCTTCTCGCATGTGTGCCCACTTCCTCTCTGTCTCACTCAGTGTTTCTTCCTTTTGCCTACTCCTTCTCAGTCCTCATATCTGCATCTATCCTTGCCTGTCTTCCTCTTTGACAGTGTTGCCTTGTCTCTCTGACTCACTCTTCCCTCTTTATCATTCCTGTCTGCCTAATTCTGTCTCACTTTTTTTCTGATCCTCTCTCTCCCGTGTGTCCCCCGTTTGCCCCCTGTTTCAGTCTCCCTACCCAATCATTGTCTCTCCTCCTTCACTGTTAGTCCGTTTCTCCCTGCCCCTGCCTTTTGGTCTGTTTTTCTCTCCCTGTCCATTTGTCTCCCTGTTCATCATTTTGTCCCTCCTTATTCATCTTTCCCTATGCATCTGTCTCTTCCTGACCATCTGTCTGTTTCTTTCTTTCTGTCTTTGTCTTGCTTTATTGTTTTCTCTGTGTTCTGTTCTATCTTTGCTACTCTCTCTTGCTCCCCCATGCCTCTTGTCTTGTCTTTGCTTTTGCTCTCCCTCTATGTCCCTTACTCTGTTTTTCTCCCTTGCTCATATCTGTTACTTGTTCAGTTTCTGTCACTAGCTTTTCACCTGTTCTTTCTCAGAATAGAGTCATCGCTGATAGCTTGTATACCTGAGGAGCCCAAACTGTGCAGAGATGTCCTGGGGGTGCCATAGGAGTACCAATGGGATATTTTACGTTTTTGAGGGAAGTACAGCATTACTTGACATCTGTTGGGAACTGCTAAAACTACTAGTGCAAGGTAATTAACAGTTTTGATGTTAGATCTCACTGCATTTATTTTGATGTTGTCATGTATTTGTAAAGATGGATTTTTAATGGTTTCTGAGATAAAACATGAGTACTGTGTGAAAACCAGTGAAATCAGGAAATGAGAGTGGTAGTGTCCAATGTGATTTCAAAGTTTGAGAAGTTGTGTAGTGTCCAGCAGGACATAAATATTTATTAAGCTGCTTGGACCTAACTGCTTAATAAATAGAAATGTTTGTTATTTCTTTTGGCCTAGGATCACCATGAAGATATTATGGGAACAAAATGTGGTGTGATTCAGATAGGTTCTGAAGCTATGTCTCCAAATACAAACTGAGGTATATTATGTGACACGTGGGTACAATGAGGGACCAGATGAAAGCACAAATTTCTTGTGTAGGGACAGTTCAGGTAGAGATGAGATACTTCCTGAATATAATTCCTTAAATGTATCATCTTAAAAATTTCCTATTGGCCAGGTGTGGTGGCTTATGCCTGTAATCTCAGCACTTTGGGAGGCCAAGGCAGGAGGATCACTTGAACCCAGGAGTTTGAGACCAACCTGGGCAATATGTGAGACAAAAAATTTTTTTTAAATTATCCAGGCATGGTGCTATGTGGCTGTGATCCTAGCTACTCTGAAGGCTGAGGGAGGAGGATCGCTTGTGCCCAGGAGGTCGAGGCTACAGTGACCTGTGTTTGCATCACTGCACTTCAGCCTAGGTGGCAGAGCAAGACCCTGTATCAAAAAATATATATATAATATATAAAATACGTAAAAAATATATAATACAAAAATTATTTAAATATATAATATAAAAATAAAAATATAAAAATATATATTACATATATATATTTCCTATCAACTTGGAGGAGAACTTTGGTAATTTTATGACTTTAATCACTCCAAGTTCTTAGACTACCTCTTTTTTATGCATGTGTGTGTGATTTACTACCCTCTGTGGCCAAAGACTTGCAACTACTTTACCCCAGTAAATGTCCTTGTATAGAAAACATCAGCTATAGGTCTTCTTGGGTCATCTCTAAGTAGGGCCAAAATTTAGGGATTGCCCAGTGCCTGTGTGAATATGAAGTAAGCATGTCTCTCCAGCATCCTTTCCTCTTGATTACAGTGTTAGACTATCTTTTTTGTTTTTGTTTTTGTTTTTTTGTTTTTATTTTGTTTGTTTGCTTTTTGAAACGGAGTTTAGCTCTTAGTTGCCCAGGCTGGAGTGCAATGGCAAGATCTCTGCTCACCGCAACCTCCGCCTCCCAGGTTCAAGCGATTCTCCTGCTTCAGCCTCCCGAGTAGCTGGGATTACAGGCATGTGCCACCACACCCGGCTAATTTTGTATTTTTAGGAGAGACGGTGTTTCTCCATGTTGGTCAGGCTGGTCTTAAACTCCCGACCTCAGGTGATCCGCCTGCCTCAGCCTCCCAAAGTGCTGGGATTATAGGCGTGAGCCACTGCACTCTGCTCTAGACTGTCTTTCTTCAGGTGACTCTACCAACTTCTTTCCCTTTATGGCTGCCACCCTAAACATATCTGTGTTATATTTATAGCAGCTTCTTTAGTTTTATACCTGCAATCTTTCTCTCAGGATAAAAGGTTTCTACTGGACTTATCTTACCCTATCAAGTTTATTAATTTTTGCAAATTTATATCAACAGTCATTTGTTTGGCTTTGAGATTATGTTTTATGTATTATAATTAACTCGGAACTATTTACCAGCTATATAGTTCATGATTTTATGATGGCAGATCTTTAACATTTGCATTTTTCTAGAAGCCGATAGAATTACATTTTTTAACACTGGAGATTACAGAATGCATTCTTGAATTATTAAATATGATACAAATTACTACTTTTTAACCATTTCCCCAGTAGAACTTTAGAACCTTTAATACTTCATCTGTCACCCTTCACTATTATATATTGTTTTCACATATTTTGATTCTACACATATTTTAAATTTTGCAAAACACTGTGGGTTTGTTTTACAGTTAATATTCCTTTATCTCATTTTTCTGTTTTTTGGTATTGATTATCTCTCCATTTCCATTTTTCCATCTGAGCCCATTTTCCTTTTTTTTTTTTAAACAACTGCCAGGTCTGCTGGCAGCAAATTCTGCCAGGTTTTCTTTATTAAAAAAACTTTATATCACCATTACTTTTCAAGAATGTTTTCACCAGGAATATAATTCAAAGTAGACCTTTGTTCTTTCAGCAATTTAAAGATGCTGTTCTGTTGCTTTCCAGCTTTGGTATTTTCTTTTTGTGCCGTCTTTTATTTTTAGTTGACACTTAATAATTGTACGTATTTGTGGGGTACAGAGTGATATTTAGATACATGTATGCAATGTGTAATGATCAAATCAGGATAGTTAGATTTTTACTTTAAACATTTTATCATTTCTTTATATTGAGAGCATCTTAAAAAATCACCCATTTAAATTAGCTGTAATTTAGAGAAAATGATTAGATAAATAATAATCCTACCTTACATAAACTGTTCAGTCATTTCATCTCATTGTAAGTTAGATGCTCTGAAGTATTTTCTTTTGAGCAAATAAAACACTGGACTTATAAAAGGATCAGACATATCTGAAAGATAAGATTGAACAGGTTTGTTAGGGCTCCGTCTAGTAGACCAAAATGTTTGAATTTGATATTTAATGAATATTGATGTGTTTTAGCATCTTTCAAATTTTTTTTCTTGGGGATTAGTAGAGCCAAAATATTTAGAATGGTTTATAACAAGGTAAGCGGTTCTGACAGAAAGAAGAAAAGCAGGGAGCAGGGCTTGGGAGGGGGTGTTAGTAGATAGGAGAGGGGATGCTTTTAAAAAAGAAGATGGTAATAAAGTTCATTAGATTATCTTTCAATAATTATTAAAAAGAAAAAATAATTAAACCAAGGCAGAGTGTCTTGGAGAATAAACCTGATTGATGAGGGATGGCAAATGTAATAATATATTGACATAGGGTAGAATTTCTAGACTTTCAGATTCCATTGTCTTAAAGCAGTTGGTAATATGACAGTTCTTTAGCCTTTTTGGAAGTTTTTCTTTTTTGGTAGAGATACAACATAAAAGACTTGAGGAAATAAGTCATGGTAATTATCTGTCATCCAGTAAAAGAAATTTGAAAATCATTGGCATAAAGCAGCATTTATAAATTGATGAATTAGAGTAATCTGAGGTATGGTTTTATATGACATGAAAAATGAATATTATAATTTAATATATTACTAGAGTGGTGATTTTCAAAGTGTGGTTCTTAGACCAACAGCATCACCTGGGTACTTGTTATAAATGCTAATTCTTGGACCTCACCCCAGACCTACTAAATCAGAAACTTTTGGGGTGGGGCCTGGCTATTGGTATTTTAACAAGGTCTTCAGGGGACTTGAATGCATGCTTAAGTTTGAAAACCATGGATTTAGAATACTATTGCCTTTTGTTGTACGCGCCAATAAATTAAATTTTATATATGCTATTCTATTCAAGAGTTATGTGCCCTTATGCCTTTGTGTATATATATCCATATCAGTATGTTTAAAAGAATCAGAGGGTAAAATGAGAGCCTTTTGTGGTTAAACGTCTTTCAGAGTTAGAAGGAGGTCAGGCGTGGTGGCTCATGTCTGTAATCCCCGCACTTTGGGAGGCTGAGGTGAACAGATCACTTCAGGTCTGGAGTTCAAGACCAGCCTGGCCAACATGGTGAAACCCCATCTCTAGTAAAAACAAAGATGGGACATGGTGGTGTGCACCTGTAATTCCAGCTACTTGGAAGGCTGAGGCAGGAGAATTGCTTGAACTCAGGAGGTGGAGATTGCAGTGAGCTGAGATTACACCATGGCACTTTAGCCTGGGTGACAAGATCAAAACTCTGTCTCAAAAAGAAAAAAAAAATTAGAAGGAAATTCTCCCATTTTGCACTGACATTGGTGAAATCCAGGTTCAATATTAGTGTTTTAAATAAATTTATCATATCATTTTTTCTTTTTGGTGCCATTTGTTGACATTGAGCTAACAAGTCTGAGAGTGTTGGATTTGACAGACTGTGGGTTGACTCAGGTGGTTGTTCTTAATTGGTCTGGAATGTCAGTTGGCATAAAATATTAAAGTAAGTTTTGAGAAAAGGGAAGAAAGAAATTATGCCTGCCTTGAATTTGAGCAGGTCTTTTACTTCTGGCTATGCAGTTCATAGTTTGAAAGTCATTTTCCTACTATATGTAAAACATGTCTTACTAAAATTTGTATTTTATTATATAGTTGACCATTGAACAACATAGATTTGATCTGTGCAGGTATACTTATATTGGATTTCCTTTCACCTCTGCCACCCTGAGATGGCAAGACCAACCTCCCATTTTACTCTTCTTCCTTTTCCTTAGCATATTCAATGTGAAGTCATTGAGGATAAAGACTTTTATAGTAACCACTTCCGCTTAATTAATAGTAAATATATTTTTCTTATGACTTCCTTTTCTCTAGCTTACTTTATTGTAAGAATACAGTATATAATACATAAAACATACAAAATATGTGTTAATTGATTGTTTATGTTACCACTAAGGCTTCTGGTCAGCAGAAGGGTATTAGTAGTTATGTTTTGTGGGAGTCAAAAGATATACATGAGGCCAGGCTTGGTGGCTCCTGCCTGTAATCCTAACACCTTGAGAGGCTGAGGTTGGCGAATTGCTTGAGCTCAGGAGTTGAAAACCATCCTGGGCAAGGTGGTGAAACTTCGTGTCTACAAAAAATAGAAAAAAAATTAGCCATGTGTGGTGGTGCATGCCTGTATTCCCGTATTCCCAGTTACTCTGGAGGCTGAGATGGAAGGATGGCTTGAGCCCGGGAGGTCAAGGCTGCAGTGAGCCTCCCAAGTAGCTGGAATTACAGGAGCCCACCACCACACCCGGCTAATTTTTGTATTTTTAGTAGAGACAGGGTTTTGCCATCTTGGTCAGGCTGGTCTTGAACTCCTGACCTAGTGATCCACCCGCCTCAGCCTCCCAAAGTGCTGGGATTACAGATGTGAGCCACCGCGCCCGACCTTTAAAATGTTACTTTAAATTAACATACATACTCAGTTATATGTTTTGATTTTATTTAGAACTTTCATTTTAAGACAAGACTAAGTGAAATTGTAGAAATTAGTTGAGAAATGAGACTGTGCATTTCATATTGGCCCATGGTGTAAAATGATCTGATGTATAATAAAACTTAGTTGAATACAAATGTTATTTTATCAGTTTTGTTTTTAGCTGATAAGTTAATTTATAATTATTAACCTTGATTTGACTGTCCTTTTGAAAAATCTTGCCTAAGAAAACTAAATGACCATCAAAACACTGGTCTTAAAATAGAGTTCAGACTATTTTTTAGCTTGACACAGTTGTCTCTCTTGCTTTGCTTTCCTTCTGAAATGATGTTTCCATTTTGGGGACTGGGAAGAGCAATGATTATTTATAGACTAGTGTGTTTTGGACAGGTGGTATATTTACACAGATCAGTGGAATTATTTGTCCCCTAAGACCTTTAATATGAATGCATTTCATTTTATCACTTTTTGTAATTAAAAGAGCAAAATAATTATGTGGGTGAGTAGAGAACATTGTCTTTAATTTTGTATGTTAATGCAACAGGTGTCCACTATGTATCAGGAATTTTTCAGAGTTTTGGGGTTACCGATAAACCACATAGCTTTGTCATTGAAAAATTTTAAAGACCATTTTTGTATTTTCTTACGGAGCATACAACGTAAAAATATCTCTCTGTCTTCCCCGTTTCGGCTTTCTGTTTGATAGAAGTATTCTAGGGAGTCAAACCCTGTAGAAAATTGGAGCATTCATACATTGCTGAAACTTTTTGTTACATTCTATATTTTAAAACTTAAAGTTATAAAGTAACCATTAGCAGTACTGCATAACAAAAGCTTTACAACTTAAAATACTTCTGAAATTTAGCATGTGCACATATTTTTGAGATTTACAACTATTGTTATATTAATTATGTAGGTAACGTCAGAGTTACACACTCTGGTTATTATACCAGGGCCTTTTTGCCATAAAAGGTACCAAATCAAATAGCATCAAATGAAGTTCTTTCCATCAGTCTATATATGGTAGCAGTTTTCTCTAGTAAAATTCTATATAAAGAACTGTTTTCTTCCTTGTAGCAGGAACTACTTTCATTTTATTCCTTTTTGAGAGCCCCTGACTCTTGAGAAAATACTTTACATCTTGTTAGAGACTAGATGACATAATATAGTCCCATTCAGAAAGATATTGATAGTAAAATAGTCTCTTCCTTTTCTCTTCCCTTACCTGTCTTCAGCTCTTCTGGAACCTCCTCTCTGTCCTTTATCTATTATGCCCTGGTTATCCAGAGCCATCTTAATTTTAAAATTCTCCATCATATTTTTTTGTTATATTGAATTCACAGTTCATTCAAGGGTCATCCAGATACATCATTTACCAGGAGAAGCAGTTAGCTTGCCTCTTGAGTTATTTGGCCATTTCATTATCTTGCATCACATGGTTGAAAACCTTTCTTTTTGGATGTTGTATATGACTATTAGTGCTTTTCAGTCTTTTCTGTTCTTACAGTTCATATTTTTACCCTTCTTTTTACAAACAAAGTTGGAGAGAAAATTAAATACTCTTCTGAATATGTTAATACTTAGTTTAATAAAAAACAACCAGAATTACATCTCAATTTCTGGAGGTGAGGCGGTAGTCAAAAAACTGAGTAAGCTATGGTCCTATAGGGGAGAGAATAGATTAGAATACTTATCTAATGTGAGACACATATTCTAAAAGAAAAGAGAATCAAGTGCTGTCAGAAAAAAAGGTGGCGTACTGACTTGAGGTGAATTTGGGATATCAAAGAATATCTAGAGGAAGTGACCTTTGAGCAGGGCCTTGGAGTAGGGCCAACTTACCCATTAAGCACAGTAAGCACAGTGCCTTGGGCCCATGCTATTTATAGGAGCCCATAAAATTCACTTTAATTTTAATTAATTTTTACAGGAGAAAAAATGAGTATAATAGTGATGAATAATGAATCCAGCCTGAATTATATTTGTCTTCATATTAATGAAGTTGTAAAATATGATTTTTTTTTTTTTTTTTTTTTGAGACGGAGTCATGCTCTGTCGCCCAGGCTGGAGTGCAGTGGCCGGATCTCAGCTCACTGCAAGCTCCGCCTCCCGGGTTCACGCCATTCTCCTGCCTCAGCCTCCCGAGCAGCTGGGACTACAGGCGCCCGCCACTTTGCCCGGCTAGTTTTTTGTATTTTTTAGTAGAGACGGGGTTTCACCATGTTAGCCAGGATGGTCTCGATCTCCTGACCTCGTGATCCGCCCGTCTCGGCCTCCCAAAGTGCTGGGATTACAGGCTTGAGCCACCGCGCCCGGCCGTAAAATATGATTTTTAATATACACTATTTTTAAATGGAGGAAGTGACTTACAGAGGTGAAAGTGCCTGGGACTTGGAAAAGTCATAATGTAAACTGCCTATAAAGTTAAGTAAGGGTTTGTGGGTGTAAGTGGCTAAAGTTGGCAAAATGTTGAGTAAGAAATTGATAATTAAACAATAAATTCATTTTAAGGAGTTAAATATATATGATTTCTTTTCCATGTGCTGCCACTCGTTGAAGCACAGCAATGACCAGATAAACGTTATTTAGCTAGAACTAATAAACACCACTTGATATGCTGAACAAGAAAGATACCTTCAGTTAGTCAATGTAAAAGTCATTGTATTGAGAGGCAATATCTGCTTCAATATTTCCTCAGTTATCAATTTAATATTAGTTTGTAAACATTTAAGATGTATATACATCATTGATAACAGAAACATAGTTAAACTGTGGTGGTATGGAGAATACATTTTTGATTCTAAGACGTGCTGCAATTTTTTGTTTCCACAAACCCATTGCCATAAAACTCATACCATAGCATAGAATGAACCTCCATGGTGAAACAAGGATTGAACATTTCAGACCTTGACTTTATTCATGCTTATAAACAGTTACAGAGTCTATATATAGATGGTACTGAGTAAGGATCCCTAAAGGTATCAAACACATTCAAGTATAAGTTAGAAATACTGAGGCTTCCCTTTCTCAAAGGGTAATCTGTGAGGCATCTGGAGAGTCTGGTTAAAAATCTTAACCATACCCAGGATTTATTGTAGCATCATTTTAGTGGATACATCCTGGAATAATGTGCATGTAAATGTTATTTTTAAGGACTCAAAAATTGGAGAACCAGTAAGATAGTGTGAATTTTTTTTGAAGATCTGACTAATCTTCCTGATGAAAGATACTAAGAGAGAATAGGGATAGGGAGTAAAGGGTAAAAATGTGGGGAAAAAAGGATGTAGAGTGATTTAGTGGTAGGTGACCACTATTGCACTGTCACCCTGACATGAATAGAAAAGCCCCATCTCTATCCATTAATCTTTTATGACTTCCAAACCTTTCTTGTACTTATTTTTTATCCTTCACTGTTTGCTTTGATTCCCCCAGCTAAATTATAAGCTAATTAAGGAGAAACATATTTTTGCATTCTCTTGCAAAAGACTACACATAGTAACTGCTTAAACTGATTTTACTGAATAAGACCAAATTCACCAAAGTCTCATTGAACTTACCTATATATAGTATCTCTCATTTTAACACTTTTGTTGTAAGTAAATCTGAATTTCCCCTGGCATCTCTTGCTTTAAGAGGGATACTGCAAAGTAACTCCAAGTGTGGGCTTCAGTGTCAGAAAACCTGGATTGAAATACTGGCCTCACTCCTTAATTGCTATGTGCCCTTAGGCAAGTTTTGTACTCTTTGAACCTTAGTGCCCTCGAGTATGACATGGCCCTAATAGTATCTACTTCAAATTATTATTAGAATTAAATGAGATAATGTATGTTAAATATTTAACATAATGCTTGGCATA
The DNA here is from genome assembly GCF_043159975.1 of Macaca nemestrina. NCBI lineage: Eukaryota > Metazoa > Chordata > Mammalia > Primates > Cercopithecidae > Macaca > Macaca nemestrina. The sequence continues at coordinate 38,460,511 of NC_092125.1, forward strand.
CTCAATGAATGTTAGTGGTTCTGAGAGGTGAAGCCAGCTGGACTTCTTGGGTTGAGTGGGGACTTGGAGAACTTTTCTGTGTAGCTAGAGGATTGTAAACGCACCAATCAGCGCTCTGTGTCTAGCTAAAGGATTGTAAATGCACCAATTAGCCCTTTGTGAAAACACACCAATCAGCACTGTGTGTCTAGCTAAAGGATTGTAAACGCACCAATCAGCACGCTGTAAAAACGCACCAGTCAGCGCTCTGTGTCTAGCTAAAGGTTTGGGAATGGACCAATCAGCACTCTGTAAAATGGACCAATCAGCATGACATGGGCAGGGACAAGTAAGGGAGTAAAAGCTGGCCACCCCCAGCCAGCAGGGGCAAGCTGCTGGGATTCCCTTCCACGCTGTCTTCAATTCCACTCCTCACAATAAATCTTGCTGCTGCTCACCCTTTGGGTCTGTACCACCTTTAAGAGCCGTGACACTCACCATGAAGGTCCGCGGCTTCGTTCTTGAAGTCAGCAAGAGCAAGAACCCACTGGAAGGAACCAACTGCGGAAACTCGGGACATAGTTCTGTTTCTTGTAAGCCAGCAGTTATGAAAGTGTTATCCATTCAATCTCTTGGGGTCCCTGAGACTGAAAACTATTTACATAATAATGATGAGGCTTTATTTGCCTTTTTCACTCTCATTTTCTTATGTGTAGAAAGTGGAGTATTCCGGAGGCTAGCTGAAGCAGATGTGAGAATCCAGCTTCTATTAATCCAGACAGACACCAGAGAGATTTGTACACATGTAAAATAATGCCACTTTTCTCACCATTTGGGAGGGAGGTAGAGGGAATGCTTATTTTTGTAAAATTGACTCATTTATGTTAACATGTAATGGATTTATTTTTGTTATTTTTAAGTTGATAGGTAAATATTTTTAAATGTATGTTTTAATTTCTTCTTCTTCTTTTTTTTTTTTTTAAAGACAGAGTCTCGCTGTCACCCAGGCTGCAGTGCAGTGGCGTGATCTCGGCTCACTGCAAGCTCCACCTCCTGGGTTCACGCCATTCTCCTGCCTCAGCCTCCAGAGTAGCTGGGACTTAACGGGCGCCTGTGACCGCACCTGGCTAATTTTTTTGTATTTTTAGTAGATACGGGGTTTCACTGTGATCTCGACCTTCTGACCTCATGATCTGCCCGCCTCAGCCTCTCAAAGTGCTGGGATTACAGGCGTGAGCCACCGCTCCTAGCCATATGTTTTAATTTCTAATATGATAAAGAACAAGAAATAATACAATGTAACTGGGATATAGGATGCCTGAAGAGGTTATGTTGTAACTGTTACCAGAAAGGGGTCCTGATCCAGACCTTAAGAGAGGGTTCTTGGATCTTGCACAAGAAAGAATGTGAGGCGAGTCCACAGAGTAAAGTGAAAGCAAGTTTAATAAAGTAAAGGAATGTCACGCCTGTAATCCAGCACTTTGGGAGGCTGAGGTGGGTGGATCTCCTGAGGTCAGGAGTTCAAGACCAGCCTGGCCAACATGGTAAAACCCTGCCTCTACTAGAAATACAAAAATTAGCCAGGTGTGGTGGCGGATGCCTGTAATCCCAGCTACTTGGGAGGTTGAGACAGGAGAATCACTTGAACCCAGGGGGCAGAGGTTACAGTGAACCGAGATCACACCATTGCACTGCAGCATGGGCAACAAGAGCGAAAATCTGTCTCAAAAACCAACCAACCAAACAAACAAAAATAAAAGAAAATAAAGGAATGAAAGAATGGCTGCTCCATAGACAAGAGCATACTCAAGGGCTGCTGTTTGCTCATTTTTATGGTTATTTCTTGATTATATGCTAAACAAGGGGTGGATTATTCATGCCTCCTCCTTTTAGACCAGATGAGGTAACTTCTTGACCTTTCCATGGCATTTGTAAACTGTCATGGTGCTGGTGGGAGTGTAGCAGTAAGGATGACCAGAGGTCACTTTCATCATCATCTTGATTTTGGTCGCCTTCTTTACTGCAACCTGTTTTATCAGCAAGGTCTTTATGCCTGTATCTTGTATCAACTTCCTATCTTATCCTGTGACTTAGAATGCCTAACTCTCTGGGAATGCAGCCCAGTAGGTTTCAGCCTCATTTTACCCAGCGCTTATTCAAGATGGAGTTGCTGTGGTTCACATGCTTCTGATATAACCAGTCTTTCTGTAAAGCAAAAGGATTTACGTTTAATGTGTATTCAGGGGCAATTTTAAAGAAAATTAAGATTTTTTAAAAGATTTAGGAAAAAGTCTTAGAGACAGAAAATATGAACGAAAAAGTAACACTGGTATATGGCGGTAGTGAGAAAAAGGAGTTGCTTATAATTGAGGGGGTAGTAATGAAAACTATGTTGATGGGGCTACAAGCTGTGGGCAGTGAGAGAGGATACCATAAACTGATACCAGCCAGCTATGAATACTTGAAAGTAAAACTCAGCTACTTAGAGGAACTGCTGGAAACAAGATCGTAGGTAATATTTATCCTCAAAGTCAGTACTTTTCAGACTTAATTGGACAGATGTATCATCTAGGAGCTTGTTAAAGTTCATATTCCGATTAACTGATTCCAATTAACTAATTCTGTATTTCAAATAAGCTCCAAGAGGCTGCTAAAACTTTAGGCATCACTTGATAAGTCGTATATACACATTAGAGTTTGAGAAGCATTGCTCTATGTCATTATTTTACAGGTGAGGTAATGGAAGCTCAGAGAACTTAGTTGATTTGTTCAGGATTCCAAAGTTTGTAAGAACAAAACCTGTATTAGAATACAAATGGCTTCATACCAGACTTCACAATGTTTCCCTAATTTCTTAGAAAGATCGAATGCCAAAATTAGGAATTACAATAATTGTTAAATTAATTTTCAAGTTCTTTTTTGTTGAATGTTTATTTTAGATTCAGAGATATATGTACAGGCTTGTGATATAGGTAAATTATGTGTCATAGGAGTTTAGTGTACAGATTATTTCATCAGCCAGGTAATAAGCATAGTATATGATAGGCAGTTTTTTGGTCCCCACTCTCCTCCCACCCTCCAGCCTTAAGTAGGCCCCAGTGTTTGTTGTTTTCTTTGTATGCATGTGTACTGAATGTTTAACTCCTGCTTATAAATGAGAACATGAGGTATTTGTTTTTTTGTTCCTGTGTTAGTTTGCTTAGGATAATGGCCTCCAGCTCCATACATGTTCCTGCAAAGGACATAATCTCATTCTTTTTCATGGCTGGATAGTATTCCATGGTGTTATATGTATCACATTTTAAAAATCCAGTCTACCATTGATGGGCATTTAGGTTGATTCCATGTCTTTGCTGTTGTGAATAGTACTGCGATTAACGTATGTGTGCATTTGTCTTTATGGCAGAACATTTTACATTCCTTTGGGTGTATACTTGGTAATGCGAATGATAGTTCTGTTTTAAGTGGGAATGGTAGTTCTGGGTCATTCCCAATAGTGGGAATGATAGTTCTGGGTCAGATAGTAGTTCTGTTTTAAGTTCTTTGAGAAAACACGAAACTGCTTTCCACAGTGGTTGAACTAATTTACATTCCCACCAGCAGTTTATGTGTTCCCTTTTGTCCTCAACCTCGCCAGCGTCTATTATTTTTTGACTTTTTAATAATGCCATTCTGACTGGTGTGAGATGGTATCTCATTGTGGTTTTCATTTGCATTTATCTAAGGAGTGGTAATGTTGAGTATTTTTTAATATACTTGTTGGCCATGTGTATGTCTTCTTTTGTAAAGTGTCTGTTCATGTCCTTAACCCACTTTTTAATGGGATTATTTGTTTTTTGCTTGTGAATTTAAGTTCCTTATAGATTCTGGATATTAGACTTTGGTTGGATGCATAGTTTGCAAATATTTTCTCCCATTCTGTAAGTTATTTACTGTTTATATTTTCTTTTGCTGTGCAAGAAGCTCTTTAGTTTAAGTCCCATTTGTCAGTGTTTGAGTTTGTTGCCATTACTTTTGGCACCTTCAGCATGAAATCTTTGCCAGGGGCTATGTCCAGAATGGTATTTCCTAGGTTATCTTCCAGGGGTTTTATTGTTTTAGGTTTTACATGTAAGTCTGCAATCCATCTTGAGTTGATTTTTACATATGGTGTTAGGAAGGGGTCCAGTTTCAGTCTTCTGCATATGGCTACTCAGTTATCCTAGCACCATTTATTGAATAGGTACTCCTTTCCCCATTGCTTGTTTTTGTCAACTTTGTCAAAGATCAGAGTGGTAGGTGTTGCAGCTTTATTTCTGGGCTCTCTATTCTCTTCCATTGATCTGTGTGTCTGCTTTTGTACCAATACCATGCTGTTTTGGTTACTGTACCCTCATAGTATAGTTTGAAGTTAGGTAACAGGATGCCTCTGAATTTCAGGTTCTTGACTTTTCATTTTCTAAAAGAAGGATTTATAGAGAAACCTTTATGATGAATTTTTTTTATCAGTACATTAGCAAATATTTATTGAAATTGTATATTCTACACATGAAATATATATGACACAAATTCTGCCTCCAGTAAGCTTACTGTTTAGAAGAGGTGTTAAGATTTACATGAATAATTTCCCCCCATATTCCATACTTAAAGTTTCCACCATTTCCTGAATGTGCCAGAGTTTGGCAGCCAGGCTCTATCATAGCTCCTTGCCTTTGCATATTAAGTCCTTCTCCTTTTGGCAAATTTTCCCCCACTGTGGTATTTTTGTTTTGTTTTGTTTTTTTAGATAGGGTCTCACTCCGTCACTCAGGCTGGAGTGCAGTGGCACAATCACAGCTCACTGTAGCCTTGACATCCATGCTCAAGTGATCCTCCCCGCTCAGCCTCCTGCATAGCTAGGACCATAAGTATTCACCACCATGCCTAGCTAATTTTTTAATTTTTTGCAGAGATGGGGTCTTGCTATGTTACCTAGGCTGGTCTTGAACTCCTGGGCTCAAGTGATCCTCCTGCCTTGGCCTCCTGGATCAAAAACTTTCTTCTTTAAAAATTCAATGCAAGTATCCTTGCTCTGGTGAATCTTTGTGTATTTAGATGATTCTCTGTTCCCTGCGTCTATAACACTTCATTCATTACTCTAGAATTTATTACATTGTATTAATATATTAGGTTATTCAGATAATTAAAGTGGTTGTGATATGCCGTTTTACTAGTGCCTAGTTTAGAATTATTGGTGTTGATCTGCACCATTCAATAGAAATACAGTGTGAACCACATATGCAGTTTAAAATTTTCTGTATGTAGACATTTTAAAAATAAAAAGAAGTGTTACGGAAACACCAGAAGTTAGGTCTAGGTCCTGCTACTTGCCACACAGAAAGCTAATCACCGATAAAAGTATTGCTAAGGAAGAAGGCTTTAATCAGGTGCAGCAGCCGAGGAGATGGGAGCTCAGTCTCAAATCCATCTCCCTGACTGACCAAAAGAAGGAGTTTATATAGGAGGGAAAAAAATGTAACAATATGTAAGAAAACAAGAACTAGGGAGGGGCAAGGAGGCATATGGTGCTGTGATCTGGTGACTTTCAGTTCTTTGATACCTTTTTTGAGAGACCTGAAGGTCCTTTCCTGAGGAACTCAGATAAAACAACTACAAGTGTCAAACTTTAACAGCAGAAGGGTTAATTTCTATGTCCATCCAAAAGGACAGTCCATGGGAATATTGGACTGGTTTCAGAAGCAAGGTGAAATTAAATTTAATAGTATTTTATTTAACTCATATCCAAAGTATGATCATTTTAACACATAATCAATATAAAAATTGTTAATGAGATATCTTACATTTTTATGTTGTCTTCAAAATCTGCTATGTTTTTAATTCTTAAAGCACATCTCAATTTGAACTGGCTACCACATTTCAGGTATTCATGTGGCTAGTGGCTGTTGTATTGGACAGCACGGATCTAGAGTTTTTACAGGTTTTAAAAATGCTTTTTGAAATGCCTTTCTAGGCTGGGCGTGGTGGCTCATGCCTGTAATCCCAGCACTTTGGGAGGCCGAGGTGGGCAGATCACCTGAGGTCAGGAGTTCAAGACCAGCCTGGCCAACAGGGCAAAGCCTTGCCTCTACTAAAAATACAGAAATTAGCCAGGCGTGTTTGCCTGTGCCTCTAATCCCAGCTATTTGGGAGCCTGAGGCAGGAGAATTGCTTGAACCCTGGAGGCAGAGGTTCCAGTGAGCCGAGATTCCCCCACTGCACTCTAGCCTGAGTGACAAAGTGAGACTCCATCTCAAAAAAAAAGTAAAGTAAAATAAAATGCCTTTCTGAAGTAAGACTTTTTTTTCAATATGTCAAGTAAAAATAACTTTCTGGGTCTTGATAATTAAAATTTTCCCTTTTACTATGAATTTGATATATTTTCTCATGGTTATTTATATCTTAATTAATATGCTTAACTCCTAGTAAGATTTTTCAGAAGCTTACGTATTTTTTATTACTGTTTTGTACTAGATAATACTCTCATAATTTTAAGGTGGCCTTTTAATTGAATATTCCAGAAGTAGATCTTAATGAAATATTGGTGTGAAACTATTGATGGTGATTTTTGACAAATAGATGTTGTTTTTGAAATGGGGAAAGTTCCCATGTCCCCCTCACAGGATGTGCGATGGGGAAGTGGCTTGATTCTTCAGCGCCCCAGTGCTCAGACTTCTAGGGGAGCATACAGATGGGCAGGTTGTGGGCTCTGACCCCATGGCAGTGTCTAGGAGTAAATGTTTACAGGTGAAGCCTCAGTGGGCATGTATTACCTTGTGCTCTTTTAGTTTTGCCATCTCTAGGCGGCTTGTGTTCACCAGCTCAGTTAGACCTTTTACCTTGTCGCAAGGACAGAGGGCTTTCTGTATCCCGGTTCTTACCTTGGTGTATGGGAAGAATCCGATCACATTTGGGCTTGAAGAATAACTACAAGATTTGATTGAGTGGCGGTGGCTCTCAGCAGACCAGAAGGGAGATGGAGTGGGGACGATTTCGCCTGGAGTCGGGCCGCTCAGCGGCCTGGGCTCTCTCTGTGGCAGCCAACCTCAGCATCTTTCTGCTTCTAGTTGTTGGTGGCCCGTCGGTGTCCCGGTGTATGTCGGTGCATTCCTCTCGACGTCCAGCCGCCTGCGTGTTCCTTCACTGATGTGCTCCTTTTGATGTCTAGTGGCCTGTGTGCCTGCCTGCTACGGTCTTGGGGGTTTCTGTAGGCACTGGATAGGGGCGTGGCAGGCCAAGGTGGTCTTGGGAAATGCAACATTTGGGCAGGAAAACAAAAATGCCTGTCCTTACCTGTGTCCATGGGGACTATTTTTGTTCCTACCCCTAGCTAGGAACCATGCCCTCCTCTACCCCGCACTTCCCTTCTCCACTTCCATATCATTTAAAAGGGCCTTCCCAGCACTCCTCTTACCATTTTGGCTCTTTCCTTCCCAGCACTCCTCTTACCATTTTGGCTCTTTCCAAATTGACTATAAATTTGCAGAGTTTCCTTGTTCATTCAACAAATACAATCAGTATTGTGCTATATTTGGTAGATACAGAGGGTAAAAAGCACTAGGTGGAGATACGCGTGGAACTAGAAGCTTTTAACTGAGAAAGGGGATAAGAGATATGAAGGAAGGGTTTGGCAGCAATAGATTAGAAGAAAGTCTCATCTGGAAACAAGGAAGACAGTTCAGAATCTGTGTTAATAATCTAGAAAGAAGTAAAAGGAGAGGTATATGGAGATAGAGGTGGTAGAAATGTAGAGCAGTGGCTTTAAGAACTATTAAAGGAACTAGGGAAGACAGGATTTTATTTGGTAGAAAAGTAATAGGAAGGAATCAAGGATAACTTTCCAGTTTCTAGTTTAGGCAATTGATAGCCAGTTAAGGCAACTAAATTAAGAAAACCAGAAAAAGATGTTTTTGAGGGAAGTTTGAAGATGATGATAATGTTAATAGTAGCTGATATTTTGAGTGCTTCCTGTATGTCAGGCATTTTGCTAAATGCTTTATATACATAATTTCATTTAATTTTCGTAACAGTCCTTTGAGGACACTTATAATTATTATTTTGGTTTTACTGATGAGAGAAACAGTTAAAAAAAGATTAGAGTATCTTCTTCAGGGTCAGATATTTAATAAGAAAGAGGCAGAGCCAGAATTTCAACCCAGGCAGTCTTTATTTCTGAGCTTTTGCTTCTAACTATTACACTTCCAGGTTACTGAAATTAGTGTTGGACATGTTAAATTTAAGGTGCATGTGTTACCAAAACACTGGGGGTTTAATTGAGGGCCTGCTGCTTGCTACACAGAAAGCCAACCACTGAGAAAGGAGTATTGCCAGGGGAAGGCTTTAATCAGGTGCTGCAGCCATGATAGGAGACCAGTCTCAAATCCATCTCTCTGACCAACTAAAATTAGGGGTTTGTTTATATAGCAAAAGAAATGTAACCATGTGTGGAAAAGCAGGAATTAGGGACGGGTAAGGAAGAGGAGTTGGTCAACAGCAAACAGGCAGTGGGTTAGGCAATCATGATGGGTCAGGGGTCTGGCATCTTATTGTTCAGATGCAATGATCTGGGAAGTTTCAATTCCTTGATCTGAGAGGCCTGATAGTTGGTTTCCAGAGAAAGGAACTCAGATAAGACAAATGTAACTTGAAACTTTCTCAAGTTTCAAGACTGAGAGGGTCCATTTCTATGTGGTACAGTGGGCCAGTTTCACATGTGGGACAGCCAGTGGCAGATCTTCAGTATGGCGTATCAGCCCAGTAAGTAAGTGGCTAGAGAACAAGATTTTGAAACCTTCATTGTATAGGCGAAAGATTTTAGTAGGAAGACCCTATCGTGAAGATTGGTATCTTGGAAACGAAGATGGGGTTTTGAGGGGGCGGGGTATCAAGAACTATGAGTGATCAGAATTGTGAAATACAGTGGAGGAGGTCTCAGAAAATAAGTACTGAAAAGGGACCATTGTCTTAGCAGCAAGAATATCATTATGTTACCCAGAATATGACCTCATTTGGAAATAGGATCTTGGCAGATGTACATAATTAGTAGAATTCCTCATCTGTAATGAGTGAGCTAGTGAGGAATCACAGAAATAAAAATTAGTTCTCTTGACTACTGATAGGAATTGGTCTTGAATATGTTTTTATTGTGGCTCTTTTCAATAATGCATTTGAAGTGCAGAAACACTTCATTTCAGAAATACATGTTGTCAGACAGAATGTGTCTGTTCTGTATTTAATAGTCCAAGTCTATTTGAAAACTGTCTAATCAAATAGTAACTTTAATGGTTTTAAACAGATTTGAGTATTCCATTATGGCTCTTGCTAGACATTTAACTTGTTTAGACTGAAGAAAAAATGATTTCCAATTAACACCAGATTTTATAAGAAAGAAAATATTAGCTAAATAATTAATTCCATGAAATGACTTGTATTCCAAACAAAAACAAGCAACATCTGTTAATTCAATTGGGAAGACAAGATTGAGCTTGATCCTTTATGTTTTTAATTAAGTGTTGTTCAGAATTTTTATTTCAAAAATGTTTTAAGTACCTTTAGTGAATAAGACTGTGTCACACCACAACTTGAAGTATTTGATTTGTGTACAGTCACTAAATTTAACATTTTATTTATTGATTAAATAGTGAAAGCTGATCAATCTGACATTCTCTTGAACTCTGTTAACTATTCCCTTCATCTACAATTTAATGATAATGCTTTTAACAAATTCGAATCTCTAGAGTTTGTAAAACAGACTTCTAAATAAGACAGTTAAGAATAAGTTATGTTCACAGGTTTCATTATAATTTTCACTGTATTCTAATTATTTGACAATTTGCTTTTTTAAATATATATACTTCAAGTTCTAGGGTACATGTGCACAACATGCAGGTTTGTTACATATGTATACATTTGCCATGTTGGTGTGCTACACCCATGAACTCATCATTTACATTAGGTATATCTCCTAATGCTATTCCTCATCCCTCCCCCAACCCCACGACAGGCCCCGGTGTGTGATGTTCCCCTTCCTGTGTCCAAGTGTTCTCATTGTTCAATTCCCACCTATGAGTGAGAACATGCGGTGTCTGGTTTTCTGTCCTTGCGATAGTTTGCTGAGAATGATGGTTTCCAGCTGCATCCATGTCCCTACAAAGGACATGAACTCATCATTTTTAAAGGCTGCATAGTATTCCATGGTGTATATGTGCCACATTTTCTTAATCCAGTCTGTCATTGATGGGCATTTGGGTTGATTCCAAGTCTTTGCTGTGTGAATAGTGCCGCAGTAAACATATGTGTGCATGTGTCTTTAGAGCAGCATGATTTATAATCCTTTGGGTATACATCCAGTAATGGGATGGCTGGGTCAAATGATATTTCTAGTTCTAGATCCTTGAGGAATCGTCACACTGTCTTCCACAATGGTTGAACTAGTTTACAGTCCCACGAACAGTGTAAAAGTGTTCCTGTTTCTCCACATCCTCTCCAGCATCTGTTGTTTCCTGACTTTTTAATGATTGCCATTCTAACTGGTGTGAGATGGTATCTCATTGTGGTTTTGATTTGCATTTCTCTGATGGCCAGTGATGATGAGCATTTTTTCATGTGTCTGTTGGCTGTATAAATGTCTTCTTTTGAGAAGTGTCTGTTCATATCCTTTGCCCACTTTTTGATGGGGTTGTTTGTTTTTTTCTTGTAAATTTGTTTGAGTTCTTTGTAGGTTCTGGATATTAGCCCTTTGTCAGATGAGTAGATTGCAAAAATTTTCTCCCTTTCTGTAGGTTGCCTGTTCACTCTGATGGTAGTTTCTTTTGCTGTGCAGAAGCTCTTTAGTTTAATTAGATCCCATTGGTCGATTTTGGCTTTTGTTGTCATTGCTTTAGGTGTTTTAGACATGAAGTCGTTGCCCATGCCTGTGTCCTGAATGGTATTACCTAGGTTTTCTTTTAGGGTTTTTATGGTTTTAGGTCTAACATTTAAGTCTTTAATCTATCTTGAATTAATTTTTGTGTAAGGTGTAAGGAAGGGATCCAGTTTCAGCTTTCTACATGTGGCTAGCCAGTTTTCGGTAATCCAAATTATAGTAAAAATATCATTTTTATTTGTTGAAGGTCTTCTAGTTTCAGTTGCCATCCTTTACATGAATCTCTTTTATATTATTACTGAGATGGATGGTCACATATCCTTCTTTTCACATCTCTGGAGTTCATTACCCCTCAGCGCATACAGCAACCAGTCATGAGTATCTATGAATACTAGACACCAGGATACGGGATATGGCAATGAATAAAATAGATACTAGCCCTGTCCTCCTGGAGTCTATAACTTCATTCTGTTTTTAAATACATAACTAGAAGTATGTAAGCAATGTGAAGAAGAAATAGAGTGCTACAGAAGAATATGATGGGAATTTAACATAATGGGGGATGATCAGAAAACATTGCCTTATGTTATTAATGTTTTAGCTGATACTTGAAGGTTGAATTAACTAGGGGGAAGGATGGGGAGGTTTTTCAAGCTGAGGAAATAGCATGTACCAAAATCTAGTGTTCAGAACATGGTATATTAAAGCTACCTGAAATAATTACAGTGAGAGGGTGTTCTCCTCATTTTTGCAGAAACCTAGCATGGCTCTTATGAGGACTAAAGGACTCTTTTAAGGGTTTGCAGCTTTGGAAGGGCAGCATTAGCAAACCTTCACAGATGCACATTAGAGTTTGAGATGCATTGTTTTACAAATGAGATAATTGAAGCCCAGAGAACTTAGTATCATGGTTTGCTCAGTATTCCACAGTTATAGAATACCTGGATTGGAATAAAGATGTCTTCACACCATGGTCTAGGACTTGTTTGTCGAATGTCACAAAAAGATAGAATGCCAAAATTATCTCTGTATGTCAGGCACTGAGCTAAATGCTTTACATAGATTATTTCATTTGATAATGTGTTAAGTGACTTTATAAGAATGAGACATCAACAAAATAGAGACAAGAAATGAAGAACATATAAACACTTGTAAGACATCTTGGCCTTCTGTAAATAACTGGGTTTGGGGTTGGGGTTGGGGTGAGGAGTGGAGACCAAAAAGAGATTAGACATTATGTGTTCAACAGTGAGCAGATATATGCAGATTTACCCCCAAGGCTGAGGGAGCTGGGAGGCCGTAGAAAGAGCCTGACAAGTCCAGTTTCTCGGAAAGAAATACTTAATAGGAACTTAGGAAAAGAAAGGCTGTCTCAAGCAACCGAAAGATAGTGGATACCCACACCTGCTCTATGGAAAATATTCTTTATAGAGCAAGCTTTTAAGGTAAAACATGTGCAGCTGGTCCTATCTTCGGACTTTCTTGCCAAGACTTGTGACCACTGGGGAGTTTAGATAAGCATCTTTATGAGAGTTATGTATGTTATAGGCCTTTGTTTAAAGACTTTACTACAGAACACCTTGGTATGTGGTGGAGGGAGAAGCGGGTGGGTCAAACACTAGTTATCATGGCAGTTTTGCTTCAAGATGGCATCACCCTTGCCATGGAATAGTCTGTTTTCCTACGTTATGTAAGGGCAATGAGTAGCAAACATTGGAGTTATCATTGAAACACTTACAGGTTGGTAAGGCTGGGGAAAATTCAGGCTATGTATACCTATTATAGCATTTTCTAAAACGTGATATCCTGTTTTCCCCTTTTTATTTAATTTTCTCTTTGCTCGGAAATGGCCTCTTGAAATAGTAATCATATAAATTGATACTGTAAATTTTTTTAAGTTAACATATAGTGACATTGACTTCTTCTTGTACAGTTTTATGAATTTAAACACAAATATAAATGCATGTAATCAGCACCACAATGAAGATATAGAAGAGTTCCATCAGCCTAAAACATTCCTACTGTTATTCCTTTGTAGTTATACACTCCTCCTATGCATAACCCCCACCAACTGCTGATCTGTTTATCGTTACTATATTTTTAACATTTTGAGAATGTCATATAAATAGAATGAGACAGTATGTAATATTTTGATACTTGGCTCTTTCCATATAGCATAATCCTCTGAGATTCATGCCAGTGTTGCTTAAGTCAATAATTCATTACTTTTTATTGCTGAGTAGCATTCCATGCATAATGGGTATACCATGATTTGTTTATCCAGTAGGACATTTGGGTTGTTTCCAGTTTTTGGTGATTATGAAAAGAAGCTGCTTCAAATATTTGTGTACAGGTTTTTGTGTGAAGTTAAGTTTTTATTTCTGTAGATACTAAGGAGTGGGATTGCTGGGTTATTTGGTAAGTACATAACTTTATTTATTTTATTTATTTATTTTTATTTTTTTGAGACAGAGTCTCGCTCTGTCACCCAGGCTGGAGCGCAATGGTGTGATCTCAGCTCACTGCAACCTCTTCCTCCTGGGTTCAAGTGATTCTTCTGTATCAGCCTCCCGAGTAGCTGAGATTACAGGCATGCGCCACCATGCCCAAATTTTTGTATTTTTAGTAGAGATGAAGTTTGGCCATGTTGGCCAGGCTGGTCTCAAACTCCTGAACTCAAGTGATCTGCACACCTTGGCCTCCCAAAGTGCTAGGATTACAGGTGTGAGCCGCTACACCTGGCCCATAGCTTTATGAGAAACTGCCACACTGTTTTCCAGAGTAGCTGTACCATTCTGCATTCCCACCAGCAATGTATGAGTTGGAGTTGCTCTGTATCTTTATCATTTGATACTGTTAGGATGTTTTATTTTAGCTATCTTAATATTTGTATAAATAGTATCTCATTGCATATTTAATTTTTTAGAATCTTTATTGAGGTCTAATTCACCTAACATAAAAATTGCTCATTTAAAATGTTCAACCGTTCAGTGATTTTAGTATATTCAGAGTTGTGTAACCATCACAATCTTGTTAGAACATTTTCATCACTATGGTTTTAATTTGCATTTCTCTAATGGCTCATGGTAGTGAACATCTTTTTATGTGCTTCTTTGCCATTAGTATTTTCCAGTCTTTTGTCCATTTTTAAATTTGGGTTTTCTGTGTTCTCACTCTTGAGTTTTGAGAGTGTTTATATATTCTAGATACAAGTCCTTTTGTTGATTTTGTGACTTGCAAACATTTTGTCCAAGTCTATAGCTTGTAGTTTTTTCATTCTTTAACAGTGGCCTTCACATAGCACAAGTTTTTTTATTTTGATTGAGTTCAATTTATCATTTTTTTTTCATTTTGATGTTGTGTCTTAAGATCTTTTTGTCTAACCCCTGGTCACAAAGATTTTCTCCTTTGTTTTCTTCTAAAAGGTTTATAGTTTTTCATTTTACATTTCACTCTGTCATCCATTTTGAGTTAATTTTTGTAAAAGTTGTGGGGTTTAGACCAGTTCATTTTCTTAGATGTGAACATCCAATTGTTGTAACATAACTTGTTAAAAGAGTCTCTCTCCCTTGTCCTTTGAATTGCCTGTGCACCTTTGTCAAAAATCAATTTACCTTATTTGTTTGGGTTTATTTCTGAACTGTCTATTCTGTTTCATTGGTTTGTATGTCTATTCCTTTGCCAATACCACGGTGTCCACTTTGTCTTAATTATGTCTTAAAATTGTCTAGGATAATTTCTCTGACTTTATTGTTTTTCAAAAATTTTATGGCTATTTTCATTCTTTTGTCTTTCTATTGGCTTTTGCCTTTTTAGCTAGTTATTTTAGTTGTTTTGCCCTTATATTTTGCCTAATATAAAATTTAGACTCCATTTGTCTATATAAAAAAATATTTCTGGCATATCGATTAGAACTGTATTAAATCTGTAGATCAATTTAGGGAGAATTGACATCTTTACTGCATTTTGGCTTCCAATACGTGATTATGGAAAGTGTCTCCATTTAGGTCTTCTTTGATAAATTTTATCAGTGATTTGTAGTTTTCCATATACAGATCCTATACAAGTTTTGTTAAATTTATACCCAATTATTTCCTTTTAAAACTGTTGTAAATGGTATGTTGTTTAATCTCCCAGTTGTTCATTGCCAGTGTATAAAATTATGATTGATTTTTTTTTTTTCCAGACAAGGTCTCACTATGTTGCCCAGGCTGCAATACAGTGGCACGATCTTGGCTCACTGCAACCCCTGCCTCCAAGATTCAAGCGATTCTCCCACCTTAGCCTCCTGAGTAGCTGAGACTACAGGCACTTTTGATGGAAACAGGGTTTCACCATATTGGCCAGGCTGGTCTCGAACTCCTGACCTCAAGTGATATGCCCACTTTGGCCTCCCAAAGTGCTGGGATTACAGGTGTGAGCCACTGTGCCTGATCAATTTTTTAAAAATGTATTGACCTTGTATATTGTGACCCTAATAAACTCACCTACTATTTCTAGGAGTTTTTGATAAATTCCTTGGGTTTGTCTACACGGTCATCTTGTCTACAGTTTTATGTCTTCCTTTTCAAACTATATGCATTTATTTCTTTTTCTTGTATTATTGCCCTGACCAGGATATTCAATGTGATGTTGAATAGGTGTGAAGAGTAGCCATTCTTTCTCCTTGTTCCCATCTTAGTCTTTACCATTAGTTATAATGTTTGCTGCAGGTTTTTTCCCCTCTTCCATAGATGCCTTTTATCAAGTCAGGGAACTTTTTTCCTATTTCTAATTTGCTGAGAGATTTTATTGTTGATGGACATGGAGTTTTGTCACATGCTTTTTATGCGTCAAGTCATACGACCATGTGTTTTTTTTTTCTTTACACTGTAATTTAGATTACATTTTTTGATTTTCAAATATTAAGCTAGTTTTGCATTCCTGGGATCTACTCCCACTAGGTTGTGGTATGCTATTCTTTTTACATATTGTTGGACTCAGTTACCTAATATTTTCTCAGTGATTTTTACATCTCTATTTATAAGGGATATTGGTTTATAGTTTCCTTTGTGTACTGTCTTTGTCTGATTTTGGTGTCAAGATAGCATTGATGTCCTGAAATGAGTTGGGAATTGTTCTCTCCCATCTTGGTCCTTTTGGACTACTATAACAAGAATGCCACATCGACGGTGCCGCATATAAACAACAGAAATTTAAGATTAGGAAAATTTGTTTATCTTAGCACTTGAGGCTGTGAATTCTTAGGTCAGAGCATCAGCAGATTCCATGTCAGAAGGGCCTGCTTTCTGGCCCCTAGATGTCTCCTCACTGTGTCCTCACATGGTAAAAGGGGCATGGAAGCTTCCTGGGGTCTCTTTTATAAAGGCATTAATCTCCATCAAGAGGGCTCTGCCCTCATCACCAAATTGTTCACCAAAGGCCCACCTCCTAATACTATCACACTGGGGGTTAGGATGTCAGTGTATTTATGAATTTTGGGGTGACACATTAAATCTATAATACCTCCTTCTGTTTTCTGAGATTATACTGTATAGAGTTGGTATCACTTTGTTGAATGTTTGGTTGATCACCTCCTTGAAATTATCTGCATCTAGAGATTTCTGCTTTTTTTTTTTTTTGAGGCGGAGTCTCACTCTGTTGCCCAGGCTGGAGTGCAGTGGTGCGATATCTGCTCACTGCAACCTCTGCCCCCAAGGTTCTAGTGATTCTTCTACCTCAGCCTCCTGAGTAGCTGGGATTATAGGTGCCTGCCACCACGCCCAGCTAATTTTTTTGTATTTTTAGTAGAGGCAGGGTTTCACCATATTGGCTAGGCTGGTCTCGAATTCCTGATCTCAGGTGATCCACACCCCTCGGCCTCCCAAAGGGCTAGGATTACAGACATGAGCCACCACACCCAGCCAAGATTTCTTTCTTGGAAGGTTTTTTTTTTTTCTTTTTTTGAGATAGAGTCTCACTCTCGCCCAGGTTGGAGTGCAGTGTGACGTGAAGTCTTGACTCACTGCAGCCTCTGCCTCCCGGGTTCAAGTGATTCTCCTGCCCTCAGCCTCCTGAGTAGCTGGGTTTACAGGTATGTGCCACCATGCCCAGCTAATTTTTGTATTTTTAGTAGAGATGGGATTTCGCCATGTTGACCAGGCTGGTTTCAGACTTCTGACCCCAGGTGATCTGCCCACCTCAGCCTTCCAAAGTGCTGGCATTACAGGCGTGAGTCACCACGCCTGGCCATTTTGGAAGGTTTTTAATAATGACTCAATTTCTTTAATACTTATAACTCTATTTAGGTTGTCTATTTCATTTTGGGTGAAGTTTGGTAGTGTATGGTTTTTGAGGAATTGACCAGTTTTATCTAAGTTGTCAAATGTAGGCACATAGAGTTGTTTGTAGTTTTCTCAGTATCCTTGAATGTCTGCAGTGTCTATAGTTCTTCTCTATTTCATTTTTATTGTTGGTAATTTGTGTCTTTTCTTTTTTCTCTGTCAGTCTTCCTTGAGTTTTTTTGTTTTTTAAATGAATTATATTACTCTTTCTAAAGAACTATCTTTTGATTTCACTGATTATTAGGGTTTTTTTTTTTTGGTTTGTTTTCAATGTTGGTCATTTCCATTATTTCTTCCATTTGCTTTTGGGTTCATTTTGTTTACATTTTCTATTTTCTTAAAGTGGAAGCTTAGATTAGTGGTTTGAAATTTCTCATATAAACATTTAATATCATAAATTCCCCTCTAAGCACTGTTTTAGCAGTATCCCTCAAATTTTGATAGGTTGTATTTTTATTCAAAATATTTTCTGATTTCCCTTGATATTCCTTTTTGACTGATGGATTATATAGAATTGTGTCATTTAATTTCCATGTGTTTGGATAATTTGCTGTTATCCTTTCATTATTGATTTCTAATTTTGTTACAGTTTAGGAGAACATACTTCGCATAATTTCAATTCTTTTAAATTTGATAAGGCTTATGACCCAGGATATAGTCTATCTTGGTACATAGTTCCATGTGCATTTTGAAAAGGATAAGTATGTATATTCTGGTGGTGTTCTTGAAGTTTTTTTTAAAGGTTAATTACATCCACCTGGTTAATTGATGTTCGGTTCTTCTATATTCTTCCTGATTTTCTGTCTACTCATACTCATTTTATTGATTACTAAGAGTTATGTTGAAGTCTCCACCTATAATTGTATATTTGTCTCTTTCTCCTTTCATTTCTATCAGTTTTTGATTCATACATCTTGAAGCTCTGTTGTAGGTGCATCTGCATTTTCAAAGTATATGTGTTTTTTTTTTGATGATTCTTTTATGATTATTGATATCTCTATCCTTGGTAATTTTGTTTACTTTGATGCTTACTTTGATATTAATATAACAGTTTCATCTTCCTTTTGATTAGTATTTGCATGGTATATCTTTTTCCATCATTTTACTTTCAAACTTCACTTTATATTATGTTTGAAGTGAGTTTCTTGCAGGCGACATACATAGTTGGACATTTAAAAAACTCATTGTGACAGTCCATCTTTTAATTGGCATGTTTAGATAGGTCATTTACATTTAATGTAATAATTGTTATGTTTGGATTTAGATATACCATTTAATTATTATTATTATTATTTTGCTTTTCTGTATGTTTTCTGTTCATTTTCCCTTTCTTGTTTTTTTTGGGGGTGGGGAGAGTATTTTAATATTTTTTGTATTTTAATGTATCAGTTGTATTTTTTCTTGTATCTGTTTCTACAGTTATTTCTAATGGTTGCTTTAGGGATTATAATATACATACTTTACTTTAAACAGTCTACTTAGGATTACTATTTTACAATTTTGTATAGAATGTAGAAACCTTTACACCAAATAGGTCTCTTTCCCTTTCTTCTTAAGCTGTGATTGTCTTATGTTGACATCCACATACATTGAAAACTCCATTAGACAAGATTATAATTTTTGCTTTCAGCTGACAAAGATTTTATAGAACTCAAGAAGAATACTTCATTATATATATACCCAGATATTTGCTGCTTCTGTTGATTTTCCTTCATTCCTGATGAGGTTTTGAGTTCCCTGATTATTATTTCTCGCCTATCCAAAGAAATTCCTTTAACAATTTTTTTAGAGTAGTCTGCTGGCTACAAATTCTCTTAGATTTTCTTTCTCTGAGATTATCTTTATTTCACCTTCATTCCTGAAGGATGTTTTCAGTGGATATATATTCTGGGCTGACAGTTCTTTTCTTGTTGCACTTTAAAAATTTTGATCTACCTCCGTGTGTGGAGATTTCGATAAAAATTTCACAGTTGTTAAAATAAGCAATGAGTTGTTTTTCTCTGGCTACTTTCAAGAGTTATTTTATCTTTAGTTTTTTGCAGTTTGATTATGATCCATCTGGGCTTGGACTTCTTTGGATTTATCCCATATGGAGTTTACTCAGCTTCTTGAATATGTAGGTTTATGTCTTTCACCAAATTTGGGATGTTTTTAACTATTATGTGTTAAGATTTTTTTTGTGTACTGTATTCTATTTCTTTTCCTTTGGGAACCTGGTTGACATGAATGTTAGATTTTTTGTAGTCCCTCAAGTCCCTGAGATCCTCCCTCTTCCTCTCCCCATCATTTATTTCTCTGTGGCTTAGAGTGAATAATTTCTATTGATGTGTCTTCAGGTGTACTCACTCTTTGCTCTGTCATCTCTATTTCTGGTGGTGAGTTTTTATTTTATTTGTTAAATTTTTCAGTTCAAAATTTTTTATTTGATTCTTCTTTTGATCTTCTATTTTTGTGCCAGAGCATTCCTTTCTATTCCTTTCAAGCATATTTGTACTTCCTTGGTGAAGCATTTTAATGATAGTTTTTGTTACATAATTCCAACATCTGTGTCATCTTGGAGTTGGCATTTGTTGTCTTCTGCCGTGTGTTGAGATTTTCCAGGTTATTTGTATGCCAGGTGATTTTTGGATTGTATCTTGGGCATTTTGCATATTACGTTAGGAGATTCAAGGTCTTGCTTATATCCTGTATAAAGTGTTGACTGACTTGTTCAGGTTTAGGCACAATTTCCTTTTTTTTTTTTTTTTTTTTTGAGACAGAGTTTCACTGTGTCACCCAGGCTGGAGTGCAATGGAGCGATCTCAGCTCACTGCAACCCTCTTCTCCTGGGTTCTCCTACCTCAGCCTCTTGAGTAGCTGGGATTACAGGCACATGCCGCCATGCCCGGCTAGTTTTTTTGTATTTTTAGTAGAGATGGGGTTTCACCGTGTTAGCCAGGATGGTCTCGATCTCCTGACCTCATGATCCACCTTCCTCGGCCTCCCAAAGAGCTGAGATTACAGGTGTGAGCCACTGTGCCCAGCTGGTTTAGGCACAATTTCTAACTAACCTTGTGTGATTTGTGATTTCAATATTAGTGTTGTTTTCAAAGCCTTTGATACGCTATTCAGATATGTCCCACATGATATGCTATCCAGATATGTCCCACATATGACTAGATATGTGTCAGGTGCCTGGACAGCAGTATATTCATAGTTTAATTTTCAGAGTCTCTGGTGTACTGTTTAGGTTCAGATCCAATTATGCAAGCTTTTCTCTCTATGCATTCTCCTTGATCTCTGAAGTGTCCCTTTTCTGTTCTCTGGTCCCTTTTCTGTTCTCTGGTCAGATAACTAGGGCTTTATTTCCCCTGCTCTGCAGAGCAATTCCTGTGACTTTCCTTGCTTCCAAAGTTAAACAGTGGAACAGGAGGGAGGGAGGGGAAGAGAGAGAGACAGGGAGAGACAGAAGAGAGAGAGCACGAGTGAGCAAGAGAGTCCGAGAATGAGAGTGAACATGCAATATGCAGTAGGGGTTAATTTCACTCTCTGGGGAGTACTACTTCTCTGCTGTAAGAAGAAAAATTTCTTTTCCTCAGTGTTTTAGGCTCTTCCAGGCCCCTGTTACTACTGTTCTCACTGCCATGACTACCACAGAGTTTCATGGGAGTTTGGTTACAAGAGAATGGATAAAAGAAAAAAAGGGGGAATGTTTCCTCACTGAGTGTTAAGAAATCCCTTTCCTACTCCTCAAGACAGATTTAGAGGATTTTTAGAGCTCAATCTGTCTGCACTGATGCCTGTATCTTGGTTTTGGGCAGCATTGAGTACAGGCCCGCAGATACTGAAGAGGAAAAATATATGGTAAACTGACTGCTGGTTTGGTGGCACTTTGATTCTTGTCTTTTTCTGCAAACCTTAAGAGTCTTCAGATAGCTGCTGCTTACATTTTTGTTTAGGTTTTATTGATGAATTCACTGGGAGAGACAGGTAGAATATACTTACTTCACTTTATTCAGAACCAAAACTTTGCTTGTTTTTTGTTTTGTTTTGTTTTTAGCTTAGAACAACACACATTTATCATCTCATAGTTCTGTAGGTCAGAAGTCCAAAATGGATCTCTCAGGGCTGAAACCAAGGCAGGGCTATGTCCTTCTGGAGTCTGTTCCATTTTTCTTTTTCTGCCATACTTTTATTTTACTAATTTTTTTTATTTAAATAGCTTTAGGTATACAAGTGGGTTTTGGTTACATGGATGCATTGTATAGTGGTGAAGTTTGAGATTTTAGTATACCTGTCACCTGAGTAGTGTACGTTATACCCAATATGTAGTATTTTATCTCAGCTCCCCCACCCTCCTCTTTTCTGAGTCTCCAGTGTCCATTATACCATTCTGTATGTCTTCGAGTACCCATAGCTTAGCTTCCACTTATAAGTCAGAACATACAGTATTTGGTTTTCCATTCCTGAGTTACTTCACTTAGAATAATGGCCTCCAGTTCCATCCAAGTTGCTGCAAAAGACATTATTTTGTTCTTTCTTATGACTGAGTAGTATTCCATGGTGTGTATATACCACATTTTTTTTTATCTACTCCACTTGATGGGCACTTAGGTTGCTTCCCTGTCTTTGCAGTTGTGCTGCAGTTGACATATTTGTATAGGTGTTTTTTTGATATAATGACTTCCTTTGGGTAGATACATAGTAGTAGGATTACTGGATCGAATGGTAGATCTACTTTTGGTTCTTTGAGAAATCTCCATATTAAAACTTTGCTTGATTTTTTTTTGATAGGACATTTAAAAAACTATCCCCTTTATTCCTAGACAAGCAAAAACCAAACAGTTGAGCAAAAAGTCAGACCTTGCTAGAACTCAGCCATTCATTAATACATCCCCTGGAGTAATCTTCATAAACCTTTGAAAGATGATCTTTTTTGGGGGTTGGGGACCTGAGTACAGGAATTACTGAAAAGTTTGTTGTTTTGTATATAAAATGTCTATCTACCTAACTGGCTTTAAAATATATTTTTTTGTACAGCACCATTAAAATCATCTTTATAATTTTTATGGTTAATATTTCAAATTGAAATTTAATAATCATATTGCCTTTATGTCAAATAGTGGTCTTTTGTTCTTAATCATTAGTAATTAATACAAAGTTACTTAATATTTGAAATGGTTAACATATTCCTCCTCTTAACATCTACTTTTCCACAACCGTTTAGTGGATTTAACCAAAGAAGCTAAGTGTTATTTAATTTCATTGACTGAATCCTAAAACTTTGAAAAAAGTGTACATTTTTTTAATAAAAGAATACTAGTAATCTTAACAATTTAGCTTCATAGGGTTATTGTAGTTACCTATAACTAGCTTTTATCTTAGTCTTTGTCTTCCTTGGCTTTCAGAAGGTGCTCAGGGCATGAGAAAAAAAGGAAACTGATTGTGAGGCACCTATTGCTTCAAACCTCTAATCCATTTAGTTGCTACTGCATTGTTTATTTGTACTTATTAGTCAGTAAAAGTTTTCAGAGGAGTCTTATTATTTGTTTGTAATTTGCCTTGTTAGAATTTTAGTGATCTTAAGTACAGAAATTATCTGTTATTTATTTAGTATTTACTATTTCCCACCTAATGGCTTCTCAGTGAAGAATGATAAATTGATTAGACTTTGGATAGTGAAGATTTTTTAAAGTAAGTTAATAGGGAAGGCTTTTTACTATCTAATTATTACATGATACAGAAAAATTAATCTGATTTTAATTGAACTCTACAAGGTAGAAACAATGAGACAGCACAGATATCTGTACAGAGAGAATAGAATATATGTACAAAGAAAAATAGAGGCTTTATACATGAAAGAGAAGCAAGCTGGTCAGTTTCTCAATTGCCATGGCTTTCCAATTCCCATGAAGCATGCCTCTATCAAGGTTTCTGTGGTTGGCACCCCAGCTCACCAACTGAAACCATTATATCTGTGAAGCAAACCTTTTATTTAAAGTGCTTGTCTGTTCTTTGAAATCAAAAGAACAACAACAACAAAAAACAACTAAATACAAAAAACATAACAGATTTTCCACTTAAATATTTACAAACAAAAAAATCTTATGTGAATCATATTATGAAAGTTTACTGTAAATTATATCTTTGATAACCTGGTATGGTAGCATAAACATTTAAAGTCATTCATACCCCAGCTTGAATCACTGTGTTACCATTTACCAACTGTGTGATTTTTGGACAAATCATCGCTACATTTTAGTTATCTTGTCTGTGAAACATTTCTATGGTGTCCAGTCAGTAGTATATTGGAGCTGGCTTGTACCAGCTCTCAAGAGCCAATTGTTAAATTTTCAGAAATCTTGTGAGCTGATTGTTAAACACAGCCATTATTAAAAATTATATAAGCTTATAATTAAATAGGTTAAATTAAAAGCAAAGTCAATAAATGCTCAAAACTCTTCACTTAATTATTTTGCTACACTGTGTTGTTATTTATGTCTGTGTGTGTGTGTGTGTGTTTTTTTTTTTTTTTTTTGAGATGGAGTTTCACTCTTGTTGCCCAGGCTGGAGTGCAATGGCGTGATCTTGGCTCACCGCAACCTCTGCCTCCCGGGTTCAAGCAATTCTCCTGCTTAAGCCTTCTGAGTAGCTGGGATTACAGGCATACGCCACCATGCCCAGCTAATTTTGTATTTTTAGTAGAGACGAGATTTCTCCATGTTGGTCAGGCTGGCCTCAAACTCCCGACCTCAGGTGATCCACCCGCCTCGGCCTCCCAAAGTGCTGGGTTTACAGCATGAGCCACTGTGCCTGGCCATTTATGTCTGTTATATCTGTATGGTGAAATACTGTATAAAGATGTACTGCTTGCATATCTCTTCCCAACTCTGTATTCAGTGATGTCATATTGATAGCTTGAAATCTGCAATGGTAGTATGTATGTTATGGAAATTGGTAAATATACAAATCACGGCTTGGATTTGTTTTGTTGACTGTCTGGATTTAAGAAATTGACAAAAGCTGGACGAGGTGACTCATGCCTATAATCCCAGCACTTTGGGAGTCCGAGGCAGGAGAATCACTTGACCTCAGGATTTTGAGACCAGCCTGGGCAACATAGCAAGACCTTGTCTCTACTAAAAATTTTAAAAAATTAGCCGGGCATGGAGACGCATACCGTTAAGTCCCAGTTACTCAAGAGGCTGAGGTGGGAGGATTGTTTTGAGTCTGAGAGAGGCTGCAGTGAGCTATGATTGCATCACTGCACTCCAGTCTAGGCAACAGAGCAAGACCCTATCTAAAAAAATAGAAGAAAAGGAAGAAATTGACATGCAAAATGCCAATAAAGCAGATTAAACTTAATTTTTTATGTCTGTTTTTCATTATTGTGAATAGCACAAAACATTGAGGACAAGTTCTAAACTATTGTCTAATTTAGCAAAGAAGTTGCTTATGTCATTAGTGAACAAGTGAAGTTATGATATATATCTTTGTTGTTTCTTTTTTCAATGTAAGTGAAAATATGCATTCAGATTGGACCCATACTCATTCATTAGTTGCAACCTTAGGTTGATTTCTCATGAGTTTTCCAAATCATGAGATTTGTAAGATTCACCTGGCTTTATGAAATTACAAAAAAGAGTATTGTATTTTTATTATACTTTGTAAATTATGTGCTGTACATCCTGTATGTCAGTAAAATTTATAATAAACACATATACATCACACACACACACACACACACACACACACACACACACACAGAGCTGGTTGTTAAACATTTATTAGCATACTACTACATCTAGCACAGAGTAGGCATTCATTATATACTGCTTTCCCGTTTACTTTTCTCCCATTTGACCTTTTCAAACATAATCAAGATGTCTGCCATACTTAACATAATCAGGGTTGTTGAAAGAAAACCAACCTTTAGCTTCAAGTCTGTTGTATCCTTTAATATTATCACTTTTCACCAGTATTAAAATTTAACATACCTACATAAAAGGCCAAATGAAGGGATGAGGGCATATGGTTTTCTTTTGAATTCAATATGTGGGAGCTTTCAGATCTAAAAATACCAATACTTAATTATATTTCAAAGAGGGATAGTAGAAGCTTGAATAACATAATGTTTATTGAATATTGAAAACACTATGAATCATAGTACTTGTCAGTATTTTCTTGGAAATACTTTTTAAGAAATAGAAGTAATTTAATCTTTGCTTTTAAATTGGAAACTTTTTATTCTTTTTTATCTTTTTTCTCCTTTCTCATGTTAATAAGAAAATGATTTTATAAGAAACATTGCAACATTGGATACAGTCACAGGCCCATTTTCTTTTTCAGTCATACCAAAGAGATGTTATGGATTATTTCACAATGTTAAATTTTCCATCATTATGCTAGTTTTTCTGCTGTTTTTCTTGCCATTTTAAATCTGGAATAAAACATTTTCTAAGGCTCCTATTTGTCAGGTTTTGGTTTTGTTTTCCTTACACATTCAGAATTTACCATAGGAGTCATTTAGTCTTCTCACTTCCTCTATCATCGTGTAGTTTAAAGAAAAGAAAAGGCAGCTTTATTTCTGTAGTGCATAGCTGATTTTTTTCCAGCTCCCAAAGGGGAAGAACTAATTGCTGATCATTCACAAAATGGAACATGGGGATCCCTTTCCATGTGGATTTAATATGTTACTAATCAGGGAAAAGTAAGCCTTTACACGTTTTTGGTTCTGTTTATTTCCAAAAGAATGGCATGGAATAATCATGTTTTCCCCTAACATGTTTGCAAATATATTAAGGAAGAATTGAATTATGTTGACACCTTTGTAGGAAATCAATTGACCATGCATGTGTAGGTCTGTTTCTCGGCTCTCTATCTTATTCCATAGGGTTTATCTTTATGCTGGTGCAACACTTGTCTTCATTACTGTAGCTTTATAGTAAGTCTTGAAATCAAACAGTATACGTTTAATTTTTTTCATTTTCAAAATTGTTTGACTTAACTTTTCTTGAATTTCCATATAAATTTTTAAATCTACTTGTCAGTTTTTGCAAAACAGCCTCCTGGGATTTTGATTGTAATTGCACTGAATCTATAGATTATTTTGTAGAAATTGACATACTAACATTGATAAGTATTCAACAATTCTAGTCCACGAACATGATACACCTTTCCATTTGTTTAGGTCTTCTTTAGTTTGTCTTAGCAACATTTTTAGTTTTCCATATAGTTTTAGTTTTCTACATTTCCATATACAGATCTTGCACATATTTTGCTAAATTTATCCCTATTTCATATATTAATGCTGTCATCAATGGTAATGATTTTAAATTTATTTTGCAATCATTTATTGCTAGTTTATAGAAATACAGTTGAATTTTGGATATTGTCTTTAACCTGAAACCTAGTTAAATTCATTTACTCTAGAAGTGCTTTTGTAGGTTCTGATAATTTTTTACATAATATGTTATATTGTCTAGGAAGAAACAGTTTTACAGTTTTCCTTTCCTATCAGTATGCCTTATATTTTTTATACTTTTCAACCCACAAGCTACAAGGCATTTTATTTATGTGTCTTTTGTCTAATCATTAATAACTTTAATTTGAGATCATCATGACCAAATTTTCTTGCCTAATAATAAATAGAGGAATTCTGTTACAATTTTTCTAATAAAGCCAGTTATTCAAACATGCTTTTTATATCAGTACTTAATAAATAATAGTTGGAATGAATTTATTAGAAAATATGGGGTTCTGATTTTTACAGAAAACTGAGGTCTCTCTCAAGCTTCTTTGAAGCCATATCTTTTATCCACTACTGTTTAAAAACTTAAGACAAATATTTTAGCAAGATATTTTACAGTAAACACATTTGGTGAGCATTAACATTAGTTTTATAAATAAAATCACAATAAAAGGGAATTCAAACCTACTGATAGTGTTTAAAATTTTTGTTTCGTCTTCCATACTTGCCACAGTGCATAATTACTGGAAAATCAAATATAGGTCACTACCTGAAGTAGAATAATTTAAATAAATCAGTATTTTAATTTCCAATGGTAGACTCTCTCTCTTGTCAAGTAGAAAGAGCAGATGGCAATAATCATTGAAATACATCTTACAAGCTTATAATGTTAAGTATGTAAAGGGACAGTGAGCTCATCTTTCACATAGACTATTGAAAATTGTTTCCATCAAGGAGGAAGGAGAAAGGAAGAGTTAATGTCTAAGAGGAATAAACGTGTCGCCCGTAAGTCTGGGGATATGAACTTGGAACCTTATAATACAAAAAAATACCAATATATTGATATCATCATCTATGACACTTAGTAGTGGAAACACAAGAGTGCTAGAAAATGTGAAAGGAAATAGCATGAGTGAAAATATGATTGAAGCTAAGTAAAAGTTGAATATTTATGGCATGAATTAACACTTACTTGCAGGCTCAGATGCTAACCATGGCTGGCAGAAGATGCAATGGGATGGAAAAGGAATGTTGGTTATAAAAACAGAAGAAATGTGACAAAATAAAGGATAGTTGTTAACTTAGAAAACTACATTTTAAAAAGGATTGTTTATTCTTTTCTTTTTTTGATATTATGTAGTTAAATTAGTTGGTTCTCTGGTATAATTTTAGTGTGGATGTTAAAAGTATGCATATGAAAATTTGGATTTGAAAGTTTACCATAAAACTGGACAGGTATCTCCCTATTTTTATCTGTATCTTTTCTGAGAGCTTTAGCAATAATAACTTTTTACCAAAAGTCTTAGCTTATATGTTTGATATTCAGCATATGAAACTTCCCTGATTTTTATTTTCTATATGTAAGTCTCACTACCATGTTTCTTTGGAGATTTTAGGAATTTTTCCTTTGTTCTTCAGTGGCCATACATCTTGTTTGGGGTGAAGGGGCTTGATGAACTATAATTTTAACTAAGGATTAACATGTTTTGATTAATAGATCCCAGAGGAAGAATTCTCTTCCATAGTCTGTACCTCTGGAATGTTTTGGCTGTACAGTAAAATTCAACGTTTGGTTATTATTTTGGCCTATACTCTTTAAAAGTACTCAAAATAATAAAGGTCAGGTTATTGATAATGATTTTAAATAATAGAACTTAAAAATAATTCTGTAATTTTATATTGAAACATTAAGCCTTAGAAGTTGATAGAAGTATTGTGTATTACGGAAGTACCAAGTAGTTTAAAAGTTGCTCTTAATGATTTAAAAAATAAAAGCAGAAGATAGTTTAGCCATACATCATGTAGAAAGAACATTGTGTTAGCAGCACAATCTGAATTTGAATCCATATTCTGCCCCTTAGTCAACTGTTGGCAATCACTTTGAGCCAACTTTGCTTACTACAAAATGATAATTGCAGTACTCACATTTCAAGATTGTTATATGCAAGTTCCTAGCAAAGGACCTAGCATGTCGTAGAGATTCAACAAATAATAAAGTAGAGCAATGGAAAGTACTTGTTAAGGCAATCATCTTTAAAGAGGCACTGCGGGCTGGTCATGGTGGCTTACTCCTGTAATCCCAGCAGTTTGGGAGGCCAGGGCTGGTGAATCGCTTGAGCTCAGAAGTTCAAGACTAGCCTGTGCAACGTGGTAAAACCCCATCTCAACAAAAATTAGCTGGGCATGGTGGTGTACCTGTAGTCTCAGCTACTTGAGAGGCTAAAGTGAGAGGATGGCTTGAGCCCAGGAGGCGGAGGTTGCAGTGAGCTGAGATTGTGCCACTGTACTCCAGCTTGGGCAACAGAGTCAGACCCTGTCTTTAAAAAAAAAAAAGCAGTGCTGAAAATGTTAGAAGTATCACTTTAGTTGCATTACTAATAAATAAGCTGAGAGGAAGACTAATTTTCTCTTTTTTGGTAGTTTTATAATACTTATTTCAGTCACTCAATTATGTGACATATTAACTATCAATTTGATATATATCTATATAGTCAGTATATTGTATTTTGGCTGAGAGAAGGAAGTGTTCTACTTATAGTCCTAGCACACAGCTAAACATATATTTGTTTGTGTGGTTAACAAATTGGTGAATATGTGTTTTAAATTGCACTTTTACTTCATTTTCACAACTACTGTTCTTATAGTTGTTTTATAGTGCTATTTCCCACCATTCAAACCTATCTGTCCTGAAATATGTCAAACATTCTTTAGAGCCTTTAGATTTTCTGTACCTTCTGCTCTTACAACTTTGCAAGGCTGACTCCTTGCCTTTCAGCTCTCAGGTCAAATGCCACCTTCTCCAAGTTTTTCTTTGACTATCAATTCTAAAGTCACTCTCCCGACACTTGTTCAAGTATCGTATCACCTAGTTTCATTTTCTTCATCGCCATTATGACTATTTGAAAGTGTCTCAATTTATTTAGTTACTTATCTTCCAATAGAATGTGAGTTTCCTAAGAGCAAGATCCTAGTATGTCTTATAACTAGTATCTATTCTGGCTACTAGGTTCTTTCTCTGTCTCTAATTTATTTGTTGTATTCCTTTTCATTGATAGGTATATGAGAGCTCATTGTACTTTCCCCTCTAGTTTTGTATATGTGTGAAATTTTCCACAATAAAAAGTTCTTTTTGTAAAGGATGAAATGGATTTATAGTATAGAAAAATATTTAATACAGAATGATACGAAACCCAAGTTTGTCCTGTACTCTTCTCTTTTCTTGTATTTTTTGTTTTTACTTTATTTTTTTTTTTTTTTGAGACAGGGTCTCCCTATGTCACCCTGGCTGGAGTATACTGGTGCGATCTCATCTCACTGCATCTTGGACCTCCTGGGCTCAATGAATCTGCCCACCTAGGCCTCCCGAGTAGCTGGACTGTAGGTGCGCACCATGCCCAGTTGCTTTTTGTATTTTTTGTAGAGATGGGATTTCGCCGTGGTGCCCAGGCTGGTCTTGAGCTCCTGAGCTCAAGCAATCTGCCTGCCTCAGCCTCCCAAAGTACTGGGATTACAGATGTGAGCCATTGTGCCCGGCCTCCTTTCTTGTATTTTAAAATGTGGTGAGAGTAGGTTTTCTCCTTTCTCATGTCTTCCTTTCTTTAAAAAGTCTTTTGTCCCCCTCACTCCCCCGTTATAATTTAGTCCAAAAGCTCAGCACATGGTGTTAAGCCTGAATGGGATGAGGATAATATCTGCATGGGTGGGGGTGGGTCACTGCAACCATGGGATATTACACACATAGAATGGATCGAATAAGGAAATATGTTCAAAGTAATGGGAACCAGGTTTCTAACTTTTAGAGAAGGAAGTTACCGATATGGAGAAGGAGAAAACTAGAATGAACCCTAATGGTGTTAGATTGGCTAAGAGATATTACTATAAACTCCTGGTTTTCAACATATGTCGGTAAATGTAGCATGTGTCTATGTATACACATATGCCTAGCTCTGTCCACTGAGAGGGCCTAGGAAGCAACATCCCAATAACAATGAGCACACTCAGTGTCCAGTTGTTGGTTTCTAAATGTAATTAGTTCTGCTATAACATTTGTTTTGAAACATGAGTTTCAGTGTAATTAATACATTAAGAAATAGGTGAAATACAATGTAAATTTCACATTTATTTCTGCATGATTTTGTGTTTGAGAAATACTAGGTGAACTCAGGATACTGTATGTAGCTGAACCAAGCTGTGTAGAAATACACAAAATGCATACATGTGCACACCTCAGACATCTACCAGCTACTTCAGTTACTGCTTGTGTTACGTGTCACAGACATTTACAGCTGGTGTAAACTTTCCCTGATTTCATATAGCTAGCCCTCTGCACTATTTCACAATAATTCATAAACTAAAACCCTTCTGATACCCACCTCCACAAGCAAACTTCAGGTCTTTTTCAAAGGTAAAATGCCATGTTTATTATGGTATTTGTGTATTTTAACATGTATAAAACTGTGATACCATTTTTATTAGGTTCCTATTTGTTTTATGTGCCCTGATGAAGGCTTTTAGCTTTGTGCTTCGAACTCCACTTTTCTCATAAGCCCTGTGGTTTTATTGAATGACTTTGCATAGTGCAGTGATCTTTAGGAACATGTGTATCACCTTGTAGATCTGACTGAACCTCTCTTCATTAAAACAAATCAGAGCTCCTTGAAGAAGGTACTCAGGAGCTCCTCCTGATTCCAGGGCTGGGAGAGCGTCAGAGTACCTCCTCACAAAATGCTTATTAATTACAAGAGGAAAACAAATTAATTTACAATGGCGATGCCTCCCACTTAAGTCATCACCTTAATCAAGAGATCACAGTCACCAATAATCAGACAAGTCTGTCATGTGCCATCGATTAAATGCAGTGAGAAGAATAGAGCATCACTTTTGTGATATTCCTGCCAAAGATGCGTAACTTAAATCCAATCATGAGGAATCATCAGACAAACCTGAATTGAGGGGCATTTTACAAAATAACTGCCTTGCAATCTTTAAAAAATCAAAGAAATATTGAAGCTGTGTTTCAGATTGCCACGCTTGTTATTTTCTAAGTTTTAAAATTATTGCCATCCCAGAGGATATTGATATCTCATTGCAGTTTTTATTTGCATTTATCTTCTGGGTAGTGATGCTGAGCATGTTTTCATATGCTTATTAGCCATTTTTATTTCTTCTTTGGGATAAGACTATTCACATCCTCTGCCCATTTTAAAATTGTGTAGTCTTTATATTATTGCATTATAAGGGTTCCTCATAAATACAAGTCCTTCGTCAGTTGTATTGGCAAATATTTCTCCCATTCTATGTTTATCTTTTCATGTTCTTGATGGTGTCCTTTGAATAATAAAAGTTATAAATTTGGATCAAGTCTAATTTATCTCATTTTTCTTTCAGTGTTTAACTTTTCATGTTCTTGATGGTGTCCTTTGAATAACAAAAGTTATAAATTTCGATCAAGTCTAATTTATCTCATTTTTCTTTCATTCCTTGTGCTTTTAGTATCATATGTAAGAGAGGTTTGTCTTATCTTCAGTCATGAAGATTTTCCTGTTTTGATTTTCTAAGAGCAATGTAATGATAGTGTCGTGGATGATACTTAGTAATGAAAACGATACTGGAAAAAGAGGAATGTTTTTGCTCCGTTTTGAGTTAATTTTTGCACATGATAGAAAGACTCTCCCTTCATTCTTTTGCATATGGATATTCAGTTGTCCCACCACCATTTGTTGAAAAGACTATTCTTTCTCACATTGAATTATCTTGTCACCCTTGTTGAAAATCAGTTGAACACAAGTGTGAGAGTTTATTTCTGGACTCTGAATTCTTTTTTGTTGACCTATGTTTATTCTTACGTCAGTACTATGCTATCGTGATATTATAGCTTTATGGTAAGTTTTAATATCAGGAAGTATTCATCAACTTTACTCTTCTTTTTCAAAGTTATTTTGGCTATTTTGGGTTCCTTGCATTTCCATATGTATTTTAGCATCAGCTAAAATTTAATCTGTCTTTCAAGGTAGGGGTGACATTTCAACAAAAAGAAAGAAAGTATGTTTTTCAAAAGCATACTAAATGGAGACAGCACTTTGGAAAAGGGTGTTTGGAAATGGAATTTTTTTGTTGTTGCTGCTCCTGAAAAATACACACATAAATCCTTCTGCCTCTACACTAAAAAATTTGGAAACAACTTTTTAGATTTTAAAAGATCTCACAGATGAATGTCAGTGGGTTTTGAATACATCTGAAAAAAAACTAAAGATGCAGCTAATGCTATTGGTTTGGAACAGCAACTGATGGCTTTCAAAGAAGATGGAAATTTACTAGGCCTTTTTTTTTTTTTTTTTTTTTTTTTTAAGAGAGAAGGTCTTGCTCTTTGTCCATGCTGGAGTGCAGTGGCCCACACATGGCTCACTGCATCATTACAGCCTCAAACTCCTGGGCTGAAGAAAGCCTTCCACCTCAGCCTTTTGAGTAGCTAGGACTACAGGTGCACACCACTATGCCAGGATAATTTTTACAAATTCTTTTGTAGGGATAGAATCTTGCTGTGTTGCCCAGACTGGTCTCAAACTTCTGGCCTCAAGCGATTCTCCTGCCTCCCAAAACACTGGGATTGCAGGTGTGAGTCACCACCCCTTGCCTCACTGTCTTTTTGCTTATTCTCTTCTCTGTGGTATAAAGATATTGTTGGAAATGTCAAAAAAAAAAAAAAAAAAAAACCTGTACATACCCCTATGGGTTATAAGATAAGAAAAAGAGGAAGCCTTTATGTTGATGTTGATCTATAGTACAGAAAGCCCTGCTATTGGAGAAACTGGATAGTAGTTTAAGTGTGAAATGTCTTACAGAAGAGTATGGTGTTGGAATGACCACCATATATGACCTAAATAAATAGAAGGATATATGTATACATATATATGAAGATATAGAAGGATACCCACACATACACACACACACACACACACACACACACATTATTCAGCCACATAAAAAAAAAAAGAACAAAATCCTGTCATTTGCAGCAATGTGGATGGACCTGCAGGGCATTGTGTTAAGTGAAATAAACTAAGCACAAAAAGATAAATATAATATGTTCTCATTCATGTGTGGGAGCTAAAACAGTGGATCTCATGAAAATAAGGAATAGATTGGTAGTTACCGGAGCCTGGGAAGGAGAGGGGAGATATGAAGGGAAAATAAATAATATAAATGTATTTATTATCACTGAAGTATGCACTTAAAAATGGTAAAGATGGACCAGGCACGGTGGCTTACGCCTATAATCCCAGCACTTTGGGAGGCCAGGGTGCACGGATCACTTGAGATCAGGAGTTCAAGACCAACCTGGTCAGTGTGGTGAAACCCATCTCTACTAAAAATGCAAAAATTAGCCAGGCATGGTGGCGCATGCCTGTAATCCCAGTTACTCGGGAGGCTGAGGCAGGAGAATAGCCTGAATCCGAGAGGCAGAGGTTGCAGTGAGCTGAGATGGTGCCGCTGCACTCCATTCTGGACAACAGACCAAGACTCCTTCTCAAAGAAAAAAGATAAAGATGGCAAATTATGCATGTATATTTTACCTCAATAAAACATGAAGAAGAAACAGAAAGATAAACTGTTGAAGTTCTGTGGTGAAGGTTATGCACAGGAGTTAATCAAAAATAGAAAAACTGCATAAAGCTAAAAATGATTATCTAGATCATATATTGAAAGAGTGGATCCATCAGCATTCCAGTGAATACATGCCATTTAATGGTATGCTGTTCATAAAACAAGCAAAGATCTTTCATGGTGGACTGAAAATTAAAGGGAACTGTGAACCAAAAAGTTAAGGGAACAGGCTGGTTGCAGAAATTTAAGAAAAGACATGACATTAACTTTTTAAAGATTTGTGGTGAATGAGCATCTGCTGATCACAAAGCAGCAGAGAAATTGGCTAGTTTGCCAAGGGACTGCTGATGAAAATCAGACACCAGAATAAGTCTGTAATGCTAATGAAACATTCCTGTTTGGTGTTAACTGCCCCAGGAAGACACTGACTACAGCTGATGAGATAGTTCCTATAGGAATTAAGGATGCCAATGACAGAGTAACTCTACTGGGATGTGCTAATACAGCAGGCACGTATAAGTATAAACTTGCTGTGATAGTAAAAAGCTTGCATCCTTACACTTTTTTTAAGGAATGAATCTCTTGCCAGTCTGTTCTTAACGCTAACAAAAAGGCATGGATTACCAGCGACATCTTTTCTGACTGGTTTCACAAACATTTTACACGAATGACTTGCGTTCACTGAGAAGCTGGACTGTATGACAACCGGAAGATTTTGTTATTTCTCGATAGCTTGTTATCCTCCAGCTGAAATTGTCATCAAAATGGTGTTTATGCCATGGAATTCCCCTCAAATGTTAGTTCATTAATTCACCCATGTGACCAAGGTATATTTAGATTAATGAAGAATAAATATAAAAACACTTGTCTTGAACAGCATGCTAGAAACAGTGAACAGAGGCATGGATGTAGAATGTTTGCAGAAGGAGTTTAGCATGAAGGATGCTGTGTATGCTGTTGCCAGTACTGGGAACACAGTGACTAAAGACACAGTTGTGCATACTTGGCATAATCCCTGGCCTGTGACTATTTTCAATGATGATGATAAACAAGGTGGTGACTTTGAAGGATTTTATGTCAAGTGAGGAAAAAATGATATCTGACCTCCTTACGACTATGCAAAAAGTATACCTTCAGAGGCTGTGGGTGAGCTGGGAGAAATAGATATTGAAGACATTTTTAACATCAGTCCTGAGACTCCAGTTGTTCATTCATTGACCAGTGGTGAAATAGCTAAAATGTTTCTGAATCAAGGTGATTGTGATAATAGCGATGATGAAGATGATGATGTTTAACGCTGCAGAAAAAGTACCCATACATGACATGGCAAAAATGTGTGATGGGCTTATTGAAGGACTAGTGCAGCATGCATTCATAACAGAACAAGATATATTGGTTAGCTTATAAAATTAAAGGGTGACTTCTAAGTCAAAAACTGTTGCTAATGAAGCAGATGACTCCGGAGGTAACATTTTAAAAAGCCATCCAGCAGATGTGTCCTCATCCCTAGAGGACCCGCTTCCTGGTCCCTCAGTTGCTTCCAATATTTCATCTCACCTAAAAATATAAACTACTGTGTACACAATAACCTTTTAATCAAAACATAGAATTGGAGGTTGTTGCTGTTGTCTAACAACTGATACAGATATTCTGGTGATGCTACTGTGCTGTTACCCTGAATGCATTATTTTTCACTTTGTTAATGGTATTTCTTAATTTTTTCTGATAAGTACTTATGTGTGAATATGTGTAAGAAAGTGATTGCTTGTCAGTATAGCATATAAATTCAAAGTTGGGATTGATGGTGATGCCAAACAACCACAGATTGTTTACGAGGGTGGCTGAGACAGTGACACCTTTGCTTTCTGATGGTTCAGTGTACACAAACTGTTTTATGTGCAAAATTATTTAAAATATTGTATAAAATTGCCTTCAGCCAATGTGTGTAAATATATATATAAATATATATATATTCATATATATAAAAAACATTTATGTTTTTTATATATACATAAAGTGTATATATAAAACATAAATGAATTTCATGTTTAGACTTGGATTTTATTTCCAAGATACCTCGTTATACATATGCAAATATTCCAAAATCCAAAAAAATTCAAAACCTGAAACACTTCTAGTCCCAAGCATTTTGGAAAAGGGTGCTAAACCTGTAATCTTTTTTTTTTTTTAACTGTTAAAACTTCCTTTTTTTGTTGTTTCTGTTTTTACTTTTTGAAATGGGGGTCTCACTCTGTTGCCCAGGCTGGATTGCAGTAGTGCGATCATGGCTCACTGCAGCCTCAACTTCCTGGGCTCAAGCGATCCTCCCACCTCAGCCTCCCATGTAGCTGAGACTACAGGCATGTACTACCATGCCTGGCTAATGTTTGTATTTTTTGTAGAGATGGGGTTTTGCTATGTTGCCCAGGCTGGTCTTAAACTCCTGAGCTCAAGTGATCCACCCGCCTCAGCCTCCCAAAGTGCTGGGATTACAGGTATGAGCCACCATGCCCAGCCTTATGGATAATTTTTTATGTGCCGGAACTGTTATAAGAATTTTACAAGCATTGCCTCCTTTAACCCTCGTAACAGTGCTATGGATGAGGTAAGTGCAAAGAGTAAGTGACTTGTGCGAGCACCCAGATAGTGAGTGGAAGAGCTAGCATTTAAACCTAGGTTGTCTGGCTCTAGTCATTTTTTTATAGCCACAGTACAGTCTACCAAATTCCAGATTATCTTTATATTTGCCTCAATGCCATCCAATCTAATCTTCTTACTAACTTGCTCATACATTATGCTGGACTGATTTCAGTATTCTGTTCTAAGTCAGTTATGCAAACTATTTTCCTTATTTGTTTGTATCTCTTCTATTCTCTCTGACTACTAGATCTTTCTTAGCCTCCGAAAATCCAGGTCAAGTTCCATCTACAACTGCTTTCAAATACAGTTGTCCCTTGGTATGTGTTGGGGGTTGGTTTCAGGACTCCCCTCAGATATCAAAATCTGTGGGTGCCCATGTTCCTTATATAAAATGGCATAGTATTTACATATAAGCACATTTTCCTGTACATTTTAAATCTTCTCTGGATTACTTATCATACCTTATGCAATGTAAATACTATGTAGTTATATTATTTTAAAATTTATATTATTTTTTATTGTTTTCTTTTTTTTCCCAAATATTTTCGTTCTGCAGTTGGTTGAATCTGAGGTTGGTTGAATACAAGGATGGGGAACCCATGGATACAGAGGGCTTACTGAATATGCTCCCTTTTTTCTGAACTTTTTAGTGTATTGGTAATATTGTGAGTTTTACCATTTCATCATTCTCATTTTCTTTATGGTGCTAACATATTTTTCAAGGAGACAATCAATTCTTTGGAGTAGAAATTTAAGAGACAGTAGAAAAAAAGAAAAAACAAAAGACACCTGAGGTATAAAGAGTTTAACTAGCTGTAGTCTTATAAGTTACCATTAATGGATTTACAGTAGAACTTTTCTTCTCCTGGTTCATTATCTCTTTCATCATTCTGTCCTGCATCCCAATTTAGTGAATTTTGATTTAGTATTTGTTGTCTTATTTAATATCTGCATTTGTTGGTAATATAGACATACCCTCATGGTATGAGACCAATGAGGCAGTAATGATGCGTATTTCCAAAAAAATGCAACCTAGGCATGTAAGAGATATTTTCTGTACAGATTGGTGCTAATGGGAAGGACTGAAATTAACGTTAGCAAGAATGAAGATAGTTTTGGCAAATCACATTACTTTTCTCATGCACACAGTATATTTCAATGTCATTAAGGAAAGAAATGTTGAATCTGGTACATAATAAACATGCAGTAGACATTATTTGGGTATGTTTGATTATCAAATATAATTCTAGGTAGTAATAAACTTTTGTGCGTCTAGCCCAGGTTTGAGATGTAAACTAAAGGGAAGAAATATAATTTCAAAAAGTATTTTAGAAGAAATTGTCATCACACCCGTAAGTGAGTTATTGTAAAGTATTTCTAACATTTAAAAAAAAAAACCTTTTGTGAAATTGTAATTGAAAATAAATTGTGAATAAGTTCAGAGTTCTGGTGGCTTAAAACTAAGAAGATGTATTTGTTCTGGAGAGGAGAAATGATTTCAGGGAGAAAAAGTACAAATGAAAATCAACAATAAGTACATTTTCATTTTGTATCCCTAACTTAGCATCTATTTTTTATGCCTTATATTTCTTACATTTGGAGTGAAATAGTGAAACAGTGATCTATAAATTTGTTGATTATTTTTGCTTCCTAACTTCATTTGACAAAAGTTTTATTCATACCCTGGCTTAATGTAGGTATTGTTATCAGATAAGTACATTTGTCCCATGTATGGTGACCAGAGTCATGATGCTACATAAAGCTTCTGATGGTGAAGCTATAAAGACATGCTCAGCTCGAAAGACAAAAAGTAAATTCTGAAGGACATCCTCTTTTTCTTTCTTTTCTCGCTCTCTCCATTTCTTACTTGACCAAGTTCTTGTTAGAGCTTACAAATGGCTATTTGGATTTAAAAGGGGGAGGGGAATCCTACTAATTGAGTTCTAGACAAGTTCTGTTTGTTACTTTTCAATAAGAAGGAAGTTTTTATATCTTTGTAGTAAACTTTCCAGCTTAAAAGCAATATAATCAGAAGAATTTTAACGAATAAAAGCTCCCACTCACTGCCTTCAAAATAAAACCATCATAGTAAGAAGCTGAGTTTAGATGTCATAGGCATAACTATTAGAAAATAATTGAAATTTTGTTCATTAAAATGGTAACAGGAATTGCTGTTTTCGA
Source organism: Macaca nemestrina (assembly GCF_043159975.1). Taxonomy (NCBI): domain Eukaryota; kingdom Metazoa; phylum Chordata; class Mammalia; order Primates; family Cercopithecidae; genus Macaca; species Macaca nemestrina. The sequence continues at coordinate 38,499,566 of NC_092125.1, forward strand.
GCAAGAATAAACTGTTGAAGGATGGATCTGTTCAGTAATTTTGCTAGTGTAGGAATTTTTAAAATACATAAACTGGTGATTCTTAGTGCATTCTCTTTTCTTGCAGGATTCCTATAGCATGGGTAAAATAGTTTATTCTAACATTGTCTAAAGTAGCAAAAAAATGTAAATTTTAAATAATATGAAATGAAATAAATTCTAGAACATGCAGGTGAAAGAACATTATGAAGCTGTTAAAATTATGATTTTAAAGAGTATATAATATGGGAAAAGTATACCTCACATAATATTACATAAAAGGGTATTTTACACACAGATTATTACCCTGATTCTGTATAGTATGTATACATGCATATGTATTAATAGAAAAATATGCCAATATAGTGGTTGAGATTGTCATGAGGATTAGGAGCCCTGATGTTTTTATAGGAATGAAGATTTATTACTCTTATCATAAGAAACTTTTTAAACAAATTTTCTTTTAAACTGAATGAGTAGAGGTTTGACCTAAAACTAAGATTTACTATAGAGGGTTTTTTTCTGTTTTTTTTTTTTTTTTTTAAAGTTTGAGTGCTGTGTAAACTCTAGAGACTATGTCCTGTTCATAGCTTTCTAGGAGGATTTGCTTCATTCATAGATGATTTGTAGGTTTCTGAACTTCATGTGCCAAAAATAAATGGTCAGAATCGATGCTTCTATAGGAGAACCTCAAGTTCCATAATGACATTTATTTCTACTATAATCTTTTGGGGAATGCATGTGAGTGGCATTTAGATTGAAAACATGAGTACAATTACATTTATGTAATGCTCTGTGACTGTGAGAAGGATTTTTGTGAGGAGGATTTTACACAATGAAACGATAATTATCAGCTCTTGCATTCTGCAGGATTTAGGAATGCCACCCTTTACCAAAGTTAAGTAGAAAATATTAAGGGTAGGGCTAGTGAGTCTGAGGAGCACATAAGCTTTGCTACAAGGGCCAAAGGCTTCTCGTCCCACTGAATCTATTCTAACACCATAGACATGTCATACTCCTTGCTTTTAGTAACAAGAGCCAGAGCCATTCATTTCTCAGTATCCTTAAGGCTTTTAACTATTACTGTTCATAGTGATTCTCTGAATCTTGCTCAAAGAAAAGAACTTTATTTCCCTTATGTGAATAAAAATTCTATGACTAAATATTTCAGTAAGCTCAGGAAAGCGACACTTTACCCTAACATTTAATAAGTTTAGTGAACTGTAGTCTACTTGGACTAATTTGTTCCAGGCTTCCTGGAATAGAAAGAATTACTGTTGTATCTCTCTCTCTGTCTCTCTCTCTTTTTTTGGAGATGGAGTCTTGCTGTGTCACCCAGGCTGGAGTGCCAGTGGCGTGATCTCAGCTCACTGCAACCTGTGCCTCCTGGGTTCAAGTTATTTTCCTGCATCAGCCTCCCAAGTAGCTGGGACTACAGGTGCACGCCACCACGCACGGCTAATTTTTTGTATTTTTAGTAGCGATGGGGTTTTGCCATGTTGGCCAGGCTGGTCTTGAACTCCTGATCTCCTGGCCTCGTGATCCGCCCGCCTCGACCTGCTGAAGTGCTGGGATTACAGGCATGAGCCACTGCGCCCGGCCATCTTCGTCTCTTTACTTAGAGATTTTAGCATTCTGAAGCAGTGTTTCTTTAAGGTGAATGAACCAGTTTAAGCATCTTAAGAAAAATACAGAGCATCTCCAGGGTCTTTAACATTTTACATCCAGTTTTAGAAGCAATTCATAGTTCATCTGGGAACCTCTGGTTAAGAATGCCAGTTTTAGGGGTGTCTTTGTATCTTTATTTTTGGGTCTTGGGAACTCTTTGCATAATTTTTGTCCTTTTGTAAATTAGAATTCCCACCCTTTTGCATCCTAGAAACTGTATTAATTAATGGCTTACATTTTAATACTAGCTTTCCTCAATTTGATGCTTTCAAAACATTAAACAAAAGGTCTAGTTGTCTTATCAGAGAGTCAGTGAGGTACTAAAATGCATTTTCAGGGTTAAACCTGGAAAGTGTGGAGTTGCAGCCCTGCATACACAGAGTATGTCCTTCTGTTTTGCAAAGGAACAGATCATTAAGTGCCCCCTAGGATTAAGTGCCCCCTACTCTCAAATTAAGGGCAATCTTGATAGGAATAATTACGATTTATCCTAAAAGTTACTGAATAAGAAGTATATGCTAACTCAAGCCCCTTGGAGGAACCTGGGAGCCAAGTACTCTATAAAAGAGTCCAGTGACCTTGGCATAAGATAAAAATGAGAGGTAAAAGATGTTGTGACAAAACGAGTGTTATTATGATAGCTAAATCACCTGAAGAGCATTTCATTTATACTAAGGAATTTACTCCTTGCATTTAGCTGTAGATTGTAAAATAAAGTTGCCTAACTAAGTTTTACTATCTCAACTCCCCTAAACACATGTTGTGTTTCACTTGGTTAACAGATATCCTAAATGTAGGTAGAATTTAATTCACCTCCATGTACTACTTTAGGTTATAGAAATGCTTATTGGTTGGGTTCTTTCATTGCAAGCAACTGAAGTTGGATGACAAAGTAAAATGGGCATTTATTGAAAGATGTTATGGTGGCACATAGAATTGAAAGAACAGAATATTCAGATCAATTCGAAAGAAAAAAGTAGGTCAACGTTGGTGCTCCCAGCAGTGCAATGCATGAACTTATTTGTGGAAGAATGTTTCTCAAATTGTCTACAGCCAAGAACATCTATATCTGTTGTTTTTTTAACTCAATATTTTTTCCTTTTTTAAAAAAATTATTTTTAATTTTTGTAGGCACATAGTAAGTATACATATAGGTTACATGAGATGCTTTCATACAGGGATGCAATGCATAGTAATCACATCATGGAGAATGAGGTATCCATCCCTTCAAGCATTTATCCTGTGTGTTACAAACAATCCAATTAAACTCTTTTAAGTTATTTTAAAATGTACAATTAAATTATTATTGACTACAGTTACCATGTTGTGCTATCAAATAGTAGGTCTTATTCATTATTTCTGGTGGTTATTTATTCATTTATTTTTGTATCAGTTAACCATCCCCACCACCCCCTAACCTCCCCACTACCCTTCCCAGCCTTTGGTAACCATCCTTCTTCCTCGCTCTCTCTCTCTCTCTCTCTCTCTCTCTCTCTCTGTGAGTTCATTTGTTTCCATTTTTAGATCCCACAAATAAGTGAGAACCTGCAATATTTGTGTTTCTGTGCCTGGCTTATTTTGTGTAACATAATGATCTCCAGTTCCATCCATGTTGTTGCAAATGACAGGATCATATTCTTTTTTATGGCTAAATAGTACTCCATTGTGTGTATGTACTACATTTTCTTTCTCCATTCATCTGTCAATGGATGTTTAGGTTGTTTCCAAGTCTTGGCTATTGCGAACGGCTGCAACAAACATGGGAGTGCACATACCTTTTCGATATGCTGATTTCCGTTCTTTTGGGTATACCCAGCAGTGGGATTGCTGGGTCATATGGTAACTCTACTTTTAATTTTTTTGAGGAACCTCCAAACTGTTCTCCATAGTGGTTGTACTAATTTACTTTCCCATCAACAGTGTATGAGGGTTCCCTTTTCTCCACATCCTTGTCAGCATTTGTTATTGCCTGTCTTTTGGATATAAGCCCTTTATATCCAAAAACTGGGGTGAGTCAGTATTTTTTCTCTTAAATAATTGTTTTGGTTTTGAGCTTATTACTATGTTTATATATAAATACTGGTTAATTTTGATAGTTTTATTATTTCATTAGTCAGCACATCTCTGTAGTCGTCTTTGACATAGCCTTTTGCGTCAGTGCTCAGCTACCTTCCTGTATTTTGTTTTATGTTTTTGTCTTCTGAAAATTTCCCTTTCAGTTACACATTTAAAGAGATGATGTTTTAGTTTGGGCTGCTACAGCAGATTATCATAGACTGGTTGGCTTAAACAGCAGACAGTTATTTTTCATGGTTCTGGAGTCTGAAAGTGTAAGATCAGAGTGCCAGCATGGTTGGGTTCTGGTGAGGGCTTCCTGATTATGTCCTCACATGCCATTTTCTTGATTTCTGCATGCAGAGAAAGATCTTATGTGTTTTTCTCTTTTTAATTTCATCATAAGGGCTCTATCTCCATGGGTTCATCCAAACCTCAATAGCTCCTAAAGGCCCCACCTCCAAATCCCATCATATTGGGGATTAAGTCTTCAAGATATGAAGGGAGGCTGGGGAGACACACAAACATTTAGTCTACAGCAGATGGTTTTTACATTTTATCCAGCATTTTTAGATGTTCTGTGCTATGAAGGTTGCTCAGAATATCTGATTTACTTTGTTTCCAGAAATGAAAGTCTCAGTCTTTTCAACCTCAACTAAAAATAACTTTGTTTAAAAATGCACCAGATTATGTTACTCCCCTGCTTACTGTCTTTTAAAGTGTTACATGGCCCCTTCATCTGGCCATCCCTCTCTCTTCAGCCTCATTTTACATTACTTTCTCTTTCATTTGGTATTGTTAATCACTACTGGTTTTCTTTCCCAAGTCAGCCTTGCTCTGAACTCCTGCTTAATGTTATTTTTCCTGCCCTGCATCCCTCAGCTCCTTCTTTATATCTCAATTGAAGTGTTCCTTCCTCAGGAAGACTTTCTGGATCTTTTTGTAATGGGTTAGTGCCTGTTGATGTGCTCCCCTAGCATTCTGTGCCTTCCTATTTATTACATACATTGATTGTTCTTCTAATTACTTATTTATGTCTGTTTTCCCTCAAAGCACAGGGAACGTGTTTACCTTCTTCATCACTGTATCCTTAGTTAATATCATGGTGCCTGGCATATAGTAGACATTTTTAAAATATTTGCTGTTGAATATATAACATTGATATTTAAGATTCATTATTAGCCTATCTTATGAATTAATTAGCTCAGGTAATGGTATTATAATTAATTAAATCATTCTCTTGATTAAGTTTGTATTTTTTTTTTAATTTGTCTTTAGGCCCTAGACATTTTGAATTAATCTGTTTTTACATGAAATAATTTAAAACTTACAGAAAAGTTGCAAGAATATTACAGAAAGAGTTCATATATACTCTTTATCCAGCTTTCCTTAATGTTAAAACGTGCTCAACCATAGTGCAATTACCAAAACCAGGAAGTTAACATGTTGGTATGATATTACTGACTAAACTACAGACCTTATTAAAGTTTTACCAGATTTTTTTCTTCACATCCTTCTTGGTGCCAGGATCCAATTCAGGATCTGACTTTGCGTTTGATTGTTGTGACTCTTCAGTATCCTTCACTCTGTGACACTTCGTTAGTCATTACTTTAATACTTTGATGAGTATTGTACTTTGATAATTGATTTGTACAGCATCTAAGTTTATTTCTGCCTGATGTTTTCTCATTTTTGGATTCAGATTGTACCTTTTTATCAAGAATACCAGAGAAGTGATGTTGTGTCCTTCATAGTGCATTATTTCAGGGAGTACCTGTAGTTGCTATGTCTTCCTTTATTGGTAGTATTAACCTTGATTACTTGTTTAAAGTGGTGTCTGCCAAGTTTCTCCACGGTAAAGTTACTGTTTCTCCCTTTGGATGGATAAATATCTTCTTGTTCCTCAAACTTTGACCCATTGATTTTTATTATCTATGGATGGATCTTGCTCACAAGAGTTACTACTGTGGTATTTGCCTAGTGGTGATTTTGTATTTTTCTCATTCCTTCTATATTTATTAATTAGAATTATTCTATAAGGAAGAGTTGTTCTTTCTCACACATTTATTTATTCAGTTATTTATTTATACCAACATGGACCTTTGAATATGTGCTTTATTCTATGGGTTATAATCTAGTACTGTTACCGTCATTTATTTTATTGCATTGGTCATTGGGAGCTTCTTCAAGTTGGCAGAATTTAATTTATGTCATTTTGACCTGCCACCATTCTTTTGCGAAAGTTTCTTATTTTCTGGTATCATAAGGTATTCCAGGTTCACCTTGTATTTTCCTTGACCCAGCCCTGGAAATCAACTTCTTCTCCTAAGACCCCGACTCCTTTTTTTGGAGAATGGTATTTAGGAACCAAGATCTGAGTGCTAGACTTATTGTTACTAGAGCATTATTGCTGCTAGATTCTACCAGCAGAGGAGCTAAGAAATGTGTGTATGTGTTTGTGTGTGTGTGTGTGTGTGTGCGTCTTTGTGTATGAACTTTGTATACACACTGATAGGGTTTGGCTCTGTGTTCCCACTCAAATCCCTTCTTGTAGCTCCCATAAATCCCACTTGTTATGGAAGGGACCTGGTGGGAGATGACTGAATCATGAGGGCAGGTCTTTCCCATGCTGTTCTCATGATAGTGAATGGGTCCCATGAGATCTGATGGTTTCAAAAATGAGAGTTTTTCTGCACAAGCTCTCTCTTTGCCTGCTGCCATCCAGGTGACATGTGACTTGCTCCTCCTTGCCTTCCACCGTGATTGTGAGGCCTCCTCAGCCATGTGGAACTGTAAATCCAATAAACCACTTTCTTTTGTAAATTGCCCAGTTTTGGGTATGTCTTTATCAGCATCATGAAAACTCACTAATTCATACACGTGTCTGTATTTCTATATCTATTTGCATATATATTAACAACCATAAGTTCACACTGTTACCTCTGATTTTACTCTATCACTCTAGCATACAAATTTTATTGTAGCACCCCAGGTTTTCTGGCTCCCCAAAGTACCCTTTCTCCTATTGTGTACCTGAAATTTACCTGATACTCCTTGTATCAAGACATACAGACTAGTAAATAGTCAATCATTTAAGGTGTTGAATACGGTAAGGGTTATGTTGGTCAATAATGTCTCTGAGAAGGGTTATTTAAGAGGGTAAGTGTCAGATGACTAGGGAGAAAATGTGACTATGAATGTTGGGATTTGGGAAAAGAGATGGTTTGGGGATACTTAGGGAAAAAAATGTTCAGACAGGAGAATAAACATCATGTATTTGCGGTCCAGAGATAAGGAAAGTATGGCTGCTCCCAGGAACTGAAAATCGCTCAGGATAGTTATATAGTTTGAGATATAGGGTGAATTAAAGCTAAAGAGATGTAGTACTGACTCTTGTAAGACTTTATAAACTATGTTGCAGGGTATGAACATTATCCTGAGAACAACAGAGAGTTATTATTTTAAGCTAAATAATTATATTCCCTTTCCTTTCACAATAGAAAACCATTTTTAGCATAATTCTTTGTTATTAGACTTATAAATGTAAAATTGTACTCATACTTATTTGTATCTCATGTAATGCTACAAAGGTTTTGACATAACATTTTCTTTGAAGGAGAGTCCCAAGGAAAGGAACTTAGTCATTGTTATGAGTCAGTGAATGTGTGTCATTGAAATACTAAGGATTATTTTTTCCCTTTTCTAAGATGCCATGTTTTTTTTTTCCTTTTTCCCTCTATGTTTTGCTTTAAGAGCAATGCAGCTATAAAGTATGTTTCAGTTGCTTAGATGATACATTTGTCTATATGTAATTAAAAGCCAAAACTGTGATTTTACATTAGAAATGAATTAAGGTTTATTAATTGAATGTGTAATCTCTTCAAGAAAATAGAGATTTTATCACCTGTCCAAATCTTCTATTTATATATATAATCACTAAACTTTTTTAAAAAATTGCGTTTTTATAGTCAGTTGTTTCCTTAATTTCATTGTTTTATATGAATTTCCTTTGTTCTGTCATCTTTCTCAGTATGATTCTGTGATGTATTTTGTCGGTTTTCTTTTAGTCATTGGAAGAGTCTCTTTATCAGACAAACAAGTGGCTGCGTTTCTGGTCTAATTTGAAGAATATTGAAATGTCCAAGAATATAGAGGAAGAGAGAAGTATGTAAAACCCTGGCTCTGAGGGAATTTGAGCTAAGAACTTAATTTTCTTTAGTTGGTTATGTTGCTGTGAAATCAGAGGAAAAGAACATTGCAGGAATTTTACAACAAAGATGCAGTTTATGGATATTAAAGAATTAACAAAGGATAACCCATATCTGGATTTTTAAAATACTTTTTTTTTTTTTTTTTAAAGAAATCTGTCTTTCCTATCTTTTTTTTTTTTTTTTTTTTTTTGAGACTGAGTCTCGCTCTGTCGCCCAGGCTGGAGTGAAGTGGCGTGCTTTCGGCTCACTGCAAGCTCCGCCTCCCGGGTTCCTGCCATTCTTCTGCCTCAGCCTCCTGCGTAGCTGGGACTACAGGCGCCCACCACCACACCCGGCTAATTTGTGTGTGTGTGTGTGTTTTTTTAGTAGAGACGGGGTTTCACCGTTTTGGCCAGGATGGTCTCGATCTCCTGACCTCGTGATCCGCCCACCTCGGCCTCCCAAAGTGCTGGGATTACAGGTGTGAACCACCGCTCCCGGCCTGTCTTTCTTATCTTTTTATATCTGACCAGAATATTGATGTTCCTCATACATTCTCTCTTTAGCTATATGTCTTAGTCCATCCTTTCTGCTACAACAAAATACTTTAGTCTGGGTAATACATAAATATAATAGAAATTTATTTCTCCTAGTTCTAGAGGCTGGGAAGTCCAGGATCAAGGAACCAGCAGACCTCGTGCCTGATAAGGGTTTGCTTTCTGCATAAGGGCTTGCTTTCTGCTTTCAAGATGGCGTCTTGTTGCTGTGTCCTCTGGAGGGGTCCAACACTAGGTCCTTACGTGGCAGAAAGGATGAAAGGGACTAGGGAGATTTCTTCAGCCTCTTTGATAAAGTCACTAATCCCATTCACCAAAACACCTTTTAAAGCTGCATCTCTAAATACTATGGCATGGGTGATTAAGTTTTATCATTAATTTGGGGGGACACATTCAGACCACAACATTACATATATGCTTGGCACTTTGGAGACAAATGAGATGGTTACCTAACTATCATTCTTTGAAAACTTTTTCCCTGGCGTAAGTCACCAGAGTAATTAAGACTCTTACGGTTCATTGTTTTACTCGTCTTTGCAACAGTGAGACTGAGAAGTCAGGGCCGAGCACCGCCGTGGCTCCCACCTGTAATCCCAGCACGTTGGGAGGCTGAGGCAGGGGGATCCCTTGAGCCCAGGAGTTTGAGACCAGACTGGGCAACAAAGCAAGACGCTGTCTCTATATAAAACTGAGGAAAAAAAAAAAAAAAAAAGGACTGAGAATTCAGTTAAGTTAATAATAGTATTCATCTTGGATTATCCTCAGGTATTTTTTGTTTGCTTTGTTTATTGTAACTTCAGTCTTAATAATAATTTTGATCTATTGCTTTGCAAGAGTGAAAAAGAACTAGGATTACTAATGGTTCAGTTAAAAGTGGATCTAACTAGATAGATTTACTTAACAAAATGACTTTAAATAATGGTATACTTTGTGGTATATAAAGTAATTAATTAGCTGAAAGAATTAGAAAATAAAAGGCCTTCAGCTAAAAATAGCTAATTCTCTTGAAACTCTCATCGGTATACAAAGTAGTGTTTTGTCATATTTGTTAAATGGAGAAGAGTGCTGGAAAAAAATCCCCTTTTTATTGTCCTTTAAGGGAATTCATTTCCAGATGTATATCCAGATATATATGGATATATTCATTTACATATGTGCTAATTCCTGAAATTGATTGGTCTGAATAATTAGTCTACAGTCAAGAAGTCCTTTTTCAAATTGTCTTTCCTTGACTTTATAAAAGAAAGGCTTGTCTGTTACACAATCCAAATTTTGCTATGATACGTTGTTACCATTCTGGACCCCAAACAAAGGAATTATCTGAAATACTCAAATACTCATTGTAGGTATTAAGAAAGTGAGGAACAGGATAACAGATCCTTTAGAAGTTCAATTTATTTTTTGTTTTCACTGAAACTGAAAGAAGACTTAATTGTAAGCTTATTTATCATTAAAATTAATTTTCAATAATAGATCATCATGTGACTTTTGGAAAATATGTAGGCATTCAAAGATTGACATTGCTGCAACAAACTTTCATTCTGATCTACTTATTTATGTTAACAAGATTTTTTAGCATTTATGTCTGTAATATGAAAAATAGGAATAGAAATTCTTAATTGTGTCATTCTATAATATTTGTAATATTCTCACAAATAATGTAATATGTATCATTTTAACAGTAATGTGATATTTATCAATGGATATCTGAAGTAATTAGAAAAAACTCTGTTCATTTAACTGTAAGATTTATTTTCAAATTTCCAATAACATTTTGCTTTTTATGTTTAATATTTATCAAAACTTAGTACATATATATTTTCAATGCAGTGTGCTGTAACTGTAATATCTCAATCCAGAAGAAATTTTAACATTTAAAGGTTGATGATTAGAAAGGGTTTTTATTTAAGTTTTAATTTATATACATATTTAATGACTAGGAAGTATAAAATGATCAATAATTGACTTCCAAACTTTAAAATATATTAGGATAAATCCTGTAATGTAGGTAGAGTGGAAGTACAAATTCAAGAAGAAAATAGAATGATGTGAATCTTCCAGCTGTTAAAGAAGAGCTTCTTTATGTATTTGGTAGTGAGCTAGCATCAAGTAATTATTAAATTATTGTGGCAGTTAATTTCCATTATACAATTAAAACAATGTCCTTGTATTTTAAAATGCAATTAATTACAGCATGCCAGAAATTACATTGTTTATAACTATTTAAATGTGTTCAAAATCAGTTATCATGACTTAACAATTGCAAGATAGTTATTCAAAATTATTTTAGAAGTTACAAGAGCAAAAATAATTTGAAAACCACTGTTACATACCTCCCACTTCACTAATGAATTATACCCTTGCTTGAATTATTTATTGATATTTCATTTATTATTGATCTTTACCTAGCAGATATTAGGTAAATACTCATTGGGATATTAAATAGCTTGGACTGTATTATATCTAGTGCTAGTGAGATTGATTTTTTTCTCACTTACATGTCACTATTATAAGTGAAAAGACTTTTTTGTGTATGTTCTACCAAGAATATTTTAAAACCACATTTAGTTAAACCTCATCTGATAAAACCTTAAGATAGACTCAGATCAGAACATATTGTCTACGGACTGCTTAAGCCTAGTTAGATTCAGAATCATTTTGCAGAAATAAGCAGTTTTAGTTAGAAATTTGCAATTAGGAAAAGACTTAGAGGTTACCTATTCAAATGCCCTTATTTTTCATGGTGAAAACAGGCCCAGAGTGTTACTTGCTCAAGCTAATATAGGTAGTTGGCAACAGAACCATGTCCAGTCTGCACTAAAACCTACTGATTTTACCTCCAGAATATCTTTTGAATGTTTTCACTTCTCTGTCTCCAGTGCCCTCACTCTAGTTGAGGCTGAGGCTGTTGTAATCTCTCCCTTGGTATGTACTGTACTATGTCTCGTTGGTCTCCCGACAACCTCATTTGGAAAGCATATTTGATCATGCTATTCCCTCTGCTTAAAATCCTTCAAAAATGGCTCATTGGTCTCAGGAAGAAGTCTAATCCTTTATTCTACCCTTTGTATATTTGTATGATTATTTGATTAAAGTTTTTTCCCTCAGACTGTAGACTGTAATCTCAAAGGGCAGAATTTATGTTTATTTTGCTTATCACTGTATCCCTACCCCTGCCACATTGCCTGGTACATAGGAAGGACTTGATACTTGTTGAATGAATGACTCCTGATTTAGCTCTATTTCTACTACACCAATGATTTTAGAGTAACATTTTTATCTTTGAAATCTTTGCCATATGCTTTATATAATTCGTCTACCCATCTGTTGATGTAATAGCATCTGGAAAAAAAGGATTTCAAGTTAGTTATTCTCAGTTTATAAATCACACTCTTAAAAAAACACACACCTTTTTTTTGGTACAAGCATGAAACAGTAGTGCTAAATATTCTTTCTATATTTGATGGAGCCTGGTCATATATTTAATTTTTATTTCTCTGCTGTCTTAAGCAGGAGAAACTAAGAAATCATAGAAACTATTGTGTAGGGAATATAATTAAAATGCAGAGAGGTGGTGTGATAGTAAAGTTAGTGCCTCTCAAACTGGTATTCCACAGAATACTGTTTCAGGAGATCTTTTTTTTAATTTTAATTTTATGTTTTGAGACAGGGTCTTAGTCTGCCACTCAGGCTAGTGTATAACATGATCACAGCTCACTGCATCCTTCATCTCCCAGGCTCAAGCGATCCTCCCACCTCAACCTCCCAAGTAGCTGGGATCACAGGCGCACACTACCACACCCAGCTAATTAAAAAAAAATTTTTTGTAGAGACTGGGTCTCCCTAAGTTGTCCAGGCTGGTCTCCAACTCCTGGGCTCAAGCAGTTCTCCCACCTCAGTCTCCTGAAACGCTGAGATTACAGGCATGAGCCACCATGCCTGGCCTATTCCTGCAGATTTTAATAGGTATTCTACAACCCTTTCTCCATCTTTCTGCCATCATTCCCCCTCTACCACCAAGGATTGTCTTCTTATAAATAACTTTGGGAAACACAATGTATTAGTTCCACTTCTCATAGAATAACAGTGTATATTAGCATAGTCAAGCTTTTTTTTGCCTTAAAACAGAGTTTCTCAACCTTGATACTGTTGACATTTTGGACTGGATAATTCTGTGTTTGGAGCAGGCAGTGGGAAGGATTGCTCTCCTGGAAATTGTAGACTATTTAGCAGCATCCTTGACCCCTACCCATTAGACTCTAATAAATATACTCGTGGTTGCCCAGCTGTGACAACCACAAGTATCTCCAGATATTGCCAAATGCCCCTTTGTCCCCTGGAAGCCAGCCCACCCAAGAGTGAGAACTACCTTTAAAAAGTCAGTTTGATCCTGTTTTATATTCATAATTCCCAGATTTATTTGAGGATAGAATACTTCTCCTTCTCCTTCATTTTCTCACCTAATTTCCTAGGAAATGTGATTTTAAAATTATCATTTAATAAAACAGAAACTAATTCTCCTATTTAGGCTTCCCCCTAAAACTCATCAATGTTTTCTATGGCACTTAGAATAAAGTTCAAACTTCGTAACATGGGCTTTGTGCATGAAAGGGCCTTTATCTGCCTCCGTTACCTCACCTCCTATCACCACCTGGTGGCAGTCACATAGTGAGCTTCTTTCAGTTCTTCAGGCATCTCAGTTTCTTTTCTAACATGCTCTTCCCTCTGTTGGGAATTATTTTGTCCTTGTTCTTTCTTATCCTTTAGGTTCAGTCTTAGATTAAATGTCATCTCTTAAAAAGAGATGTTTTCTGATCGTTTTTTACCCAGCCAGAAAGGATAGCTATCTATCCCAGTTCTTACGCTCTGTCTCATCACCCTATTTGTTGTCTTCATTCACTTTTTATAGTTTGTAATTCTTTATTTGTGTAGATTTCTTTCTGCCTCAGTCGCTAGAATGTAAACTGTATGAGGGCAGGAGCCACATTTATCTCATTCATCATATCCCTAGCATTTAATAGAGAGCCTAGCATCTAATAGGTACAATAATTATTTGTTGAATAAATACATTTTATTAATATAATTCACATATTATAAAATTCACTCTTTTAAAGTGTATAATTCAAGACTGGGCATGGTGGCTCATACCTGTAATCCCAGCACTTTGGGAGGCTGAGGTGGGTGGATCACCTGAGGTCAGGAGTTAGAGACCAGCCTGGCCAACATGGTGAAACCTCATCTCCAGTAGAAATACAAAAATTGGGTGTGGTGGTGGGCACCTATAATCCCACCTACTCAGGAGGCTGAGGCAGGACAATCACTTGAACCCGGAAGGCAGAGGTTGCAGTGAGCCAAGATCACGCCATTCCACTACAGTCTCAGCAACAGAGCAAGACTTTGTCTCAAAAATAAATAAATAAATAAATAAATAAATAAATAAATAAATAAATAAAGTGTGTAATTCAAAGGTCTCTAATATATTCACAAGTTTGTGCAGCCATCACCACTATCTAATTCAAGAACATTTTCATCACTCTCCACTCCTCCTTCCCCCAGCCCCTGCCTGCCACACCACTCTACTCTCTATCTCTATGGATTTATATATTCTGGACATTTCATATAAATGGATTCATACAACATGTGATCTTTACTGTCTGGCTTCTTTCTCTTAGCATAATATTTTCAGAGTTCATCCATGTCATAGCATGGAACCGTACATTACTCCTTTCTGTGGCTGAATTGTATTCAGTTGTATGGATATACTACATTTTGTTTATCCACTTATCCATCGGGAGACATTTGGGTTGTTTCTACTTTTTGATATTATAAATAATGCTGCTATGAACATTCATATATGAGTTTTTCTGTGAACATATGTTTTTACTTCTCTTGGGTATGTACCTAGAAGTAGAACTGTTGAATCATATGGTAATCTGTTTTTAACTTGTTGAGGAACTACCGAACTGGCTTCCCAAGTAGCTGCATCATTTAACATTCTTACCAGTAATATATGAGGGTTCTAATTTCTCCATATTCTTACCAACCCTTATTATTGCCTTTTTAAATTATAGCTATTCTAATGGGTATGAGATGGTATCTCATTGTCATTTGATTTGTATTTCACTAATGACTGATGTGTTGAAATATTTTCATGTACTTATTGGTCATTTATGTGTCTTCTTTGGAGAAATGTCTATTCAGATTCTTTGTCCATTTTTAAAAATTTGGTTATATGTCTTATTGTTGAGTTAGAGGAGTCTTTTTGGCATATTTTCTAAAAGAGATGAAAGAGTTGTAAGTCTTTTTATATTCTGGGTACTAAACCCTTGTCAGATAGTTTTGATATGGGTTTGCAAATGTTTTCTCCCATTGTGTTTGTCTTTTACTTTTTTGATAGTGCCCTTTTAAGCAGAAAAGTTTTTAATTTTGATAAAGTTCAATCTATCAATTTTTTTATTTATTGCTTATGTGTTTGGTGTCATATCTAAGAAACCATTATCCCATCTGAGATCAGGAAGATTTTTACCTGCGTTTTCTTCTAAGAGCTAATGTAGTTTTAGCTCTTACATTTAGATCTTTGATCACTTTTGACTTAATTTTTGTATCTGTGTGGGAGTCTAACTTCATTCTTTTGCATGTGACTATCCAATTATTGGAGGGTTTTTTTTTTACTTTAATAAAGTATCATAATTTTCAAAAAATGAGAACATGGTTTCAACATTTACAATTTTAAAAATAGTGTGTGGAGCACATACTGTGTATCAGACATTATGTTGGGTATATATCATCTATACAGATTTTAAAAAGACATAATCCCCGTCCTAAACGTCTCACAGATCTGGAAATTAAGAAAATTGAGAATAGTAATAAAAACTTGAATGGAACATTAAAGATATTTGATGGTGTTAATAGTGGTTTTAAAGAAATGGTTTTTGAGAAGATTGGCCTTTTATGTATTTAACCCAGAGATTGCATGAGAAAATTTGATGACATTAATAGAATAAAAATGAAAATATTCCTGAATGTTGCTGTAAAAAGCACTTGATGGTGGCTGCTATGCAGTAGGAGTATTTTACCTTGATCGGTACTCTTAAAGAATTATTTTCTTTTTGAGACAGTCTCTGACACCCAGGCTGGAGTATGGTGGCGCGATCTCGGCTCACTGCAACCTCCGCCTCCTAGGTTCAAGCAAAGAATCATTTTCTATTAATGGTTTGCAGGGTGGATGAGAAAGCAATTGTCTGTCATCCACAAATGCAAGTTGGAGATAAGACGATTATAGAGATGACAAAGAAATCAGTCTCTCTTTCTCTCTCTCTCTCAGTGTAACTGTGTGTCTCTATTTTAGTATAACTGACTCATTTAATATTTATTTAACTCAGAGCAAGGGAATCTCTAAGACGGTGTTCTTTAAGTCGTTCTTTACCTGTTTTTATTTTTTTCACTCGTTTGACTTCCTTTTTTCTGTTACTGCTAATCTTATTGTTAATATAGCTTGCTAATATTTGTACTTATTTATGCTAGCTCTCTCTAAGCTTAGTCTTTTGTGACTAATTATTGAATTCAGGACATGTTTAGCCCATTGTATTAGTCTACTCAGACTGCCGTAGCATAATAGTATAGACTGGGTGCCTTAACAGAAATTTGTTTTCTCATATTTCTGGAGGCTTGAAAGTCCATGATCAAGATGCAGGCAGAAATGGTTTCTAGTAAGGCCTCTTTTCCTCTTTGCAAGCATTTCCCCACACATGGCCTATCCTCTGTGTGTGACTGGAGTGAGGGAGGCAGAGGGAGAGAGAGAGCACGCGCTTATGTGTTGGGCGGGGGCAGTGGGGGATCTCTGGTGTCTCTTTTTTTATAGGAACACTAGTTTTGTGGGATTAAGGTTCCATTAATCTTAAGTCCTCGTTTAACCTTAATTGCCTCTTTAAAGGCCCTGTCTCCAAATACAAGTCACATTGTGGGGTTAGGGCTTCCACATATGATTTTGGGTGAGACACAGTTCACTCATAATACCCATGTAGCTCTTAGTAGTCACTTTTATACAGTTAATATGTTTATATTCCCTATTTTATAAAATACAGTGATTTTTCTATAAAACTTATATTGATATTGGGGAGGGGAAAACTCACGTCACCTAGGCTCTTTGTACCTCAGTTTTCTCATCTGTAAAATAAGAATATTGGGCTAGTTGATTTTTGAATGCTGAAATTCTCTGATTCTCCAATTCAGAGTTACTGATTTCTGACATTCAGCAGGTACATTATTGGAAGCATCTTATAATAGAAATTGATGTTCTGTACATTAGCATTCTGTAAGTTTCTCATAACTGAAGTGAAAGGCTTAATCATTCTATATACCGCTATATTCTGGTATAGATAATCTATTTCCTGTGGTCCCAGCTACTAGGGAGGCTAAGGTGGGAGGCTCGATTGAGCCTGGGAGGTTGAGGCTGTAGTGAGCTATGAATATGCCACTGCACTTCAGCCTGGGTGACACAGCTAGGCGCTGTCTCAAAACAAACAAACGAAAAAACTCTATTCAACTAGCTATGCTAGGCTGATTAGTTTTTACTATGTATAGTTTAAAGGTCTGGATATGGTGTGTTTCTTTTTTTCTTCCAGTTAATAATATCCTTTATTTATACAGTATAATTTATTTATCCTTTATGAATACCTTTTCATTTTAATGGGTTCAAACAATATAATAATTGAAGATAGCAAAATGTGAGAATCCTTCTCATACCTACTCCCCTTTCAAAGGAGGTAACCACAACAGATTGTTATGCATCCTTGCAATCTTTCTATGAATGCACATATAAATATTAACTTATGTACATATTTTCCATTAATGGGATTGTGCTATATATATTCTGTTATTTATTTTTTCCTCAACAGTGTTTCTTGATTTTTTATACACACCAGGATGTATGTATATTATTTTTTAAATGCATAGTGTTACGTAATATCATAATTTACTTAACCACTCCCCTTTTGGACATCAATTTGTTTCTTTTTCACTATTAAAAACAGTGGTGAGGCAGGGCGTGGTAGCTCACACCTGTAATCCCAGCACTTTGGGAGGTTGAGGCAGGTGGATGACCTGAGATCAGGAGTTTGAGACCAGCCTGACCAACATGGTGAAACCCCATCTCTACTAAAAATACAAAAATTAGCTGGGCATGATGGCGGGCACTTGTAATCCCAGCTACTTGGGAAGCTGAGACAGGAGAATCGCTTGAACCCGGGAAGTGTAGGTTGCAGTGAGCCAAGATCATGCCGTTTCACTCCAGCCTGTCTGTTTCAGTCCAGACAGAGCAAGACTGTGTCTCAAAAAAAAAAAAAAAAAGTGAATGAAGATCCTTGGAAATAAATCCACTTGTATAGAGATTCCTTTAGAATACATTTCCTACATGAGGGATTAAACACTGAAAATTTTGATAGCTACTGCCAAATTGTCTTCCTAAAATTTACACTTCCATCAACAAGGAATGAGTATGTTCATTTATCCTTACCATTGCCAAATGATACCACTATTTTAAAACTCTTTCTAACCTGATGGTTGAAGAGCTGTATTTCCTTTTTTAAAAAAGTTGCATTTATATGACATCTGGCATCCTTTCATTTGTTCATTGGCCATTTATATTTCTTTTTCTATGAATTGCTGTAATTAACCTACTTTTCTTACAGAATCAAATTATCTTTTTAATATTGACTTGTAAGAATTTTAAAAAATATATTTTGCATGTTATTTATTTTAAATGTTGTAGATATATATTTCTGCTGCTTTTCTTTTAATTTGCTTGTGGTGTTTTGTGAAATGGAAATTTTTATTTTGTGTAAGTGTCAATCATTTCCTTTATGGCTTCTGTGTTTTGTGTAATATTAAGAAGGCCTTCCCCATGTGGAATTATTTAAATGTTCTGTTTTTTATAGTGTTTTATATCATTTCTTTAACTCCATTTTGAGTTTCTTCTAAATTGATGGCTGGTTGACCCAGCCCTATTGATGTATAATTCATTCTTTTCTCACTAAGATTTGAGGCCTCCTTTATCGTAATCTAAATTTCTATATATATGAAGATTTACTTCTGGACTCTGTTCTTTTTGCTGTGTTTTTCTTATTTACTAAAAGTGTACATTTAATTACAGTAGTTTACCAAGTCTTTTGATATCTGGGAAGGCAAAAACATTGTCCTTCATTTAACTTATTTTGCACACAATTCTTGCTGTTTTTATTTATATTTTTCTCCTTCTCTCTGTTAGTTTTTTTTTTTTTTTTTTCTTGGTCTGTGTGTGTGCATGTTACTGTAACCTTACTCTACCTTCTTCTGATTAGTGGCTATTTTATGTCTGAACTAGAAAACTAAACAAACTGCCGGTGTTTTAGATAAAACAATCTCTCTCTCTTCTTTTTTTTTTTTTCCTTTTGAGATGAAGTCTTGCTCTGTCACCCAGGCTGGAGTCCAGTGGTGGGATCTCAGCTCACTGCAACCTCCACCTCCGCCCAGGTTCAAGCAGTTCTCCTGCCTCAGCCTCCCGAGTAGCTAGGATTACAGGCAGGAGCTACCATGCCCAACTAATTTTTATATTTTTAGCAGAGACAGGACAGGGTTTCACCATGTTGGTCAGGCTGGTCTTGAACTTCTGACCTCAGGTGATCCCCTCTGCCTCGGCCTCCCAAAATGCTGGGATTACAGGCATGAGCCATCACACCTGGCCAGATAAAAAATCTTTAAAGCAAAGAAATAAATTCTTAGGAGACTGATTCATGGGTAGAATATTCATGCTTTAACACATGGAGTTTATGTATATTTTAGTTTCTCAGAGGCCTAGATTTTTTGTTTCTGAATTCTTGGTCATACTATAAATAGCTGATGTTGAATATACAACCTATGTGAACATTAATATATATTAAAAATTATTTTAAGAACAGAAGCTATGTTTAAATCATTTTACTGAACAGTTGTATTTCTATTGCTTTATGTTAATAAAAGTTGTCTGTTAAGAGGAAAACACAGTAAATATGACCAACCAAGCCCATGTTTTACTTTTGGGTTTTCTTTCCTAACAATAGAGAATAAAATAAAAATAATTAGATAATTAATTAGAATAAGCTGTTACTCTTATTTTAAATCAGCTATTCAGATGCTATTGTAAGAGCTGCATCTGTTACCATGGAGTTTCCTTAACTCAAACTCAGCTTTAAAAAAAAAAAAAAAGGCAGGAAAGAAAGAAAGAAAGAAAAAGCTGTGGCCTGCTTCATGCTTTGAAAAAAGTAATTCCCAATGACCTTGGGCAGCTGTAGCCCTTATTGTACCTAGATTGCGGAGTTTAAAGTGGCCATCCTGTTTTACTGCAGAATCAATACAACATCCTGCATTATCTGCTCAGGTCTAAAGCATATGAATTAGAGAAGCAGGTATGTTTAAATAAAAGTTTTGTGCAGTGTTATTCAAATAAAATGAATGGATTCAGCATGCTTTTTAGAACCTTAAGCTTTTGTTTTTCTTTTTGTTTGTTTTTTGAGACGGAGTCTCGCTCTGTCTCCCAGGCTGGGGTACAGTGGCCGGATCTCAGCTCACTGCAAGCTCCACCTCCCGGGTTTACGCCATTCTCCTGCCTTAGCCTCCCGAGTAGCTGGGACTACAAGCGCCCGCCACCTCGCCCGGCTAGTTTTTTGTATTTTTTGGTAGAGACGGGGTTTCACCGTGTTAGCCAGGATGGTCTCGATCTCCTGACCTCGTGATCTGCCCATCTTGGCCTCCCAAAGTGCTGGGATTACAGGTGTGAGCCACCGCGCCCGGCCTTGTTTTTCTTTAAAATATCTCTGGTACTACAAATTATACCATGCAATAATATGAATTTATGTATATGTGTATGCGTATCACATACTGCTTTTGGACCATTTTCCTTATTCCTAGACAGGTGGAGTATTTTAAGAGTTTCTGGGACTGCACTGAGTTTTGGGGAACCTGGGGCTCAGAAAGGAACCTGTACTTTTTCTACACTTTTCAATCTTAGAGTACCTCAGAGATCCAGAAATAGGATAGTTCTATATTATTATTATTTTTTAAAATTTATTTATTATTATTATACTTTAAGTTGTAGGGTACATGTGCACAACGTGCAGGTTTGTTACATATGTATACTTGTGCCATGTTGGTGTGCTGCACCCATCAACTCGTCATTTACATCAGGTATAACTCCCAATGCAATCCCTCCCCCCTCCCCCCTCCCCATGATAGGCCCCGGTGTGTGATGTTCCCCTTCCTGAGTCCAAGTGATCTCATTGTTCAGTTCCCACCTATGAGTGAGAACATGCGGTGTTTGGTTTTCTGTTCTTGTGATAGTTTGCTAAGAATGATGGTTTCCAGCTGCATCCATGTCCCTACAAAGGACACAAACTCATCCTTTTTGATGGCTGCATAGTGTTCCATGGTGTATATGTGCCACATTTTCTTAATCCAGTCTGTCACTGATGGGCATTTGGGTTGATTCCAAGTCTTTGCTATTGTGAATAGTGCTGCAATGAACATACGTGTGCATTATTAATATTATTAGCATCTAGAGAGTCTACATAGATCTCACTTGGCCAAGAAACCTACCCTTTTAGGCTTGGGTTCCTGAAGTTACATATATCTCTACATATGGGATTCAGTAGGTTGATAGGCTACATGACAGAACTGACAAAGTGAATCCAGCCTGCAGAGACATGTATTGATTGGCCCACACAGTGTTTTTAAAATATCTGGATTTATAGCTTCTCCTGAAAAATGGAAAGATTTGACAAACTGGGCCGACATCACCACATGGCAGCAACTAGACAGACATATCCTTTCCAGCTTGTCAGAATCCCAACCACTCCTTCTCCTGAAGGTGTCACTTTGTCATTTCTCACCACGTTTGCACAATCATCTACTTGCTCAACACATTTATGTTACCTTCCCAGCTCCTGAAGGTTTGGAACTTGTAATTTACACTATTCAGTGCACACTTCTTTCTCTGTATGTGGTACAGTTAAAGTAAAATAGATAGCAATTTAATATAGAATAAAATCAACTCGTTTTCCCCAGAAACATATTATACATTCATGTCTTCATACCTTTGCTTTGCATTTTTTCCTTCCCCGAGATATTTATTCTCTTGCTGAATGAATTCTACTCCGCTCAGCCCCTAGTACCTTGAATCTTCCTTGATCAATTCTGTCTACAGTTTTTTTTCTCTTCTACAGTCTTAGAACCTTATTTTCTCCCACATTATAAATTTATTATAGTAGAGCTTTAGGAAACTCTCATTCACTTAAAGAAGGCTTGTGTGTGGTCTTATGAAGAGGTTTTTTTGTTTTGTTTTTGTTTCTGTGTTTTTGAAATGGGGTCTTGCTCTGTTACCCAGGATGGAATGCAGTAGTGCAATCTTGGCTCACTGCAGCCTCCACCTCCCTCAGCCTCCCAAGTAGGTGGGATTACAGGTGCCCACCACCACGCCCAGCTAAGTTTTGTATTTTTAGTAGAGACGGGGTTTCACCATGTTGGCCAGGCTGGTCTTGAACGCCTGACCTCAAGTGATCTGCCCGCCTTGGCCCCCGGAAGTACTGGGATTACAGGCATGAGCCACCGCACTTGGCCTGAAGAGGCCTTTGATTAGTCTTTTCTTAATATGGTTCACAATTCATTTTTTCAGAGAAATATATATAAAGTTGTCATTTTAAAAACTTAAAAAGTAATCTTAGTTTTTGTTTCCTTAGTTTTCTCAATTGGACTTTGGGCATTAAATTTAAATATCATTTTCCTGTCTTTCAGTTACAGATGAGGACACAGTAAAGAGGTATTTTGCCAAGTTTGAAGAGAAATTTTTCCAAACCTGTGAAAAAGAACTTGCCAAAATCAACACATTTTATTCAGGTGAGTAATTAAGAGACTTTTTTTTTTTTTTTTTTTTCCTGCCAGGGAAGGATAAATTATACCATATCATTGTTGAAACTTCTGATCAATGATCATTGTTTTTAAATTGAGTCTTGTTTTCCTTACTATACTACACTTAAGAGGTATTTTCTTAGCTGGGATAAGAACACATCTGGTTTCTCAATGTTTAAGCTTTCTGTGGTCATTGCCTAGAATCTTCAGTCAAAAGGATATTGGGACTTCATTGAGAGGCAGTAGCTTGGTATAGCTTCACTGTGGCCCAGTTCAAAGCTTAAAGAGTCAGAAACTTGATATTATCATTTTAGCCAGAGATGAATTACATAGTTCCAGCTTATCAATGATGGCAGTTTTATACCTTTTCATTGCCTAGAACACTCATACTTATTTCTCTGAAGCACTGGCCTCCAGAGTAGCATCTGCAGTATGCCATTGGAATGTGAGAAGAAAATGTTGGAACTTATATAAATTTATGTCTGAGTCTTTTGAATTTTATTTTTCATACATGTATTGTTGTAACGTACCTAATATATATTAGTAAAACAGTGTCTTTATAGTGAAAAATTTTGGAAACATTACTCTAGAGCACTACCTTAGGCATCAAGAGTCCTGTGAGACCTAGTTAATAATCAGATAGTTTCATGAGTACAGAATCTGAACAAAGTGAGTTCAATTCAGAAGGATATTTCATCTAGACTCGAAACCTTACACATAGTTCCTGTTACACTGCCAAATTTACAGCCTAGTAACTGGAATACCTATCCCTTTGAATGTAATGTATCTATCCCCTGAGCAGTAATTTATGAAAAAAATTTTAGTCTGTAATTGTATTTAATATCAAAAATATAAAATTACTCTATTTTTTCTTTTCATATTTAATATGTAAATTACATGCCTGCTATTGAGAATATACTCTCATCTCTTGGCAAAGACTTTAGAAATACCATAATCTTATAACTAGCATAATCATAAACCAGATATTAGTGTGAATTAGTCTAAAGATGAATAGTTTCATGACTTTACTAATTTGTTTTTTGGATGATTTTTTTCCTGGCTTGTCCACAACTTCTGGAAGCATCTTACTCAGATAACCTTTTTCAGCAGCCCCTTCAACTAGAGGCTGATCGTTCTCTTTTATAGAGTATTGAGAGTCAGGAGATGGAAAAAGGTAAAAAGAGTCAGTGAGAAAGAGCTGCCAGAAGACAAGAGACTGAGTCCAGCATTCTCTTAGCTACCATTGTTCTTCCAAATCAGCATTTCTGTGTATTTCTATAAAAATGAATCTTCTTCTAAGCATCAGTATTGTTCTATTTCTGCCACTCCTGTTCGTTAGCATCTGCTGACCTCTTGGTTGCTCACTGTGAACTTGGACTCCTGGCTCCCAGTCAATCTCTATCTTAATTTTTCGTATCATGCTGGATGACTTCATTGTCCTTGTGGACAGTCATTTTCAGTTACACTGTACTTTAGCCCCATACACACATAGCCATACCCATCACCCAGAATTCCTCTCCTCTAAAATACCAAAACCTAATATGAATCTATGACCATTTTTCCCAGCCTTTTAGCTTTTTACTCCCCTACTCCTTTAATATGTTTTTCCATGTCACAGAGCTCTAGTTTCTTGACTCTCCCATTTTATTTCAGTTTATCATACACCTCTTATAATTATTTCCTACTTTTTTTTTTGTCTTCTTTTTTCCTTTTTTTGGAGAATGGGGTCTCACTATGTTGCCCAGGCAGGTCTTGAATTCCTGTGCTCAAGCTATCTTCTTGCCTCTGTCTTCCTAAGTGCAGAGATTATAGGCATGGCCACCACACCCAGCCAGAATTATTTTCTTCTCCATCAATCATTTTAACCATTTTGACCCCTGTGTTTTTAATCCCTTTGCCCTCATTGCCTTATGTTGCATCTGCCTAGTAAAACTCAATCAATTGATCCTTTACCTTCTTCATGCCTACCCCAGAGGCTGCGTAGGACAACAGCAGAAGAAATTGGAACCACAATCAATTCGTTGTTGCACCCTTAACTACACCCTCAAAGCTTCCTGCGGGTCCTAATCAGTATCCTCTTTCATGCTCCAAAGTGCTTTTGTAAACTTTGTATCGTTCTCCAGAATTCTGTAACCCCACCACCTTCCCCATCATGCTCATTATACCCGCTGCTTTACAAATAAAAATAAAGGCCATCAGCTTCTGTTGATGTATAATGCCATGCAGATATATGGTATTAAATCTGCACCTCTCTCCCAAATGCCTATAGACATTCTCATCCTTATTTATATTCCTCCAATCTTTGTAGAAGAGATATATCCGTCTTTATTCCATCCGAGATCTTTACAACTACTGACTAAATTTCAACTCTTCAAGACCTTGCTCCAGTAATTATTTCCTCTAAGAATTATTAAATAAATATAACTTCCCTTTTTGTTGATTCAGTCTCCTTAGCAAGTCATTCCCTTCAAAAAAAAAAAAAAAATGAGCAAGCAAATTTCTTAACTTTATATCCTCCTCCTCCTCATCTTTCATTTGTAGCTGGGCTTTTTCCTTTGGCAGAGGGAATAGTTTATGCACAAGCAAGAGCCATGAAAGAGCACAGCATGTATATATGTCTCTTTCACAAGGATAGAGGCACCTAGAAGACAGAGACAAAATATAAATTTTTTTTTTTTTTTTTTGAGACAGAGTCTTGCTCTGTTGCCCAGGCTGGAGTGCAGTGGTATAATCTCGGCTCACTGTAAACTCCGCCTCCCAGGTTCATGCCATTCTCCTGCCTCAGCCTCCTGAGTAGCTGGGACTACAGGTACCCGCCACCATGCCTGGCTAATTTTTTTTGTATTTTTAGTTGAGACGGAGTTTCACCATGTTAGCCAGGATGGTCTCGATCTCCTGACTTCGTGATCCACCTGACTCGGCCTCCCAAAGGGCTGGGATTACAGGTGTGAGCCACCGTGCCCAGTCAAAATATAAATATTATTTAAAGCCATGCAAACAGGTAGATTTTCTGCAAGGGAAAAATGTACAGAAGGGATTGCAGTGTTCTCAAGGAGAAAGATAATTTCTATAATTAGGAGATAGCAGGATTAAGAGGAATCAGCGTTGTAGACAGAGAAGACCATATAGCAGGAGGAGGAGGAGACTAAAAGAGGAGGGCATTTGCAATGAAACAAATGTTTAGATTGAGAAAGGGTATTGGAAATGATGTAAGGCTGTAAACTATGAATATATAAAATCAAGTTTATTAGCTTTTTTCTTTTACTATGACATTTTTTTGAAAAAGAAGAATCTCTTAAGGTTAACTCTAAATGGATGATTTGTTTCACAAAGAATAGAAAATGCTTCTTGGTTTATGAAGAAAAATATCTACTGTTGGTAGTACTTTGTTTTTTTTGTTTGTTTTTGAGACAGGGTCTCAACTCTAGGCTAGAGTGCAGTGGTGTGATCTTGGCTCACGGCAACCTCTGCCTCCCGGTTCAAGTGATCCTCCTGCCTCAGCCTCCGGCGTAGTTGGAACTACAGGCATGTGCCACACACCTGGCTAATTTTTTATTTTTATTTTTAGTAGAGATGGGGTTTCACCATGTTGGCCAGGCGGGTCTTGAACTCCTGACCTCAGGTGATCCACCACCCTCGGCCTCCCAAAGTGCTGGGATTACAGGCATGAGCCACTGCGCCTGGCCAGTAGACACTTTTTATATTTTGAGTTATAGTAAAAAAAAAACTACATTATGACCCAGCACACATATACAGATACATTTGTTTTATATATGTTTGTATGCATCTATATGTGTGTGACTACACAATGTATTTAAATAATTTAAGATTTTTTTCATGAAACAGTACTTATCTTTAGTACTTGTAGTATATTCTGTTTTCTATATTTTTCTATTCTGTTCGATTTTTTTTTATTACACTTTAAGTTCTAGGGTACATGTGCATAACGTGCAGGTTTGTTACATATGTATACTTGTGCCATGTTGGTGTGCTGCACCCATCAACTCGTCAGCACCCATCAACTCATCATTTACATCAGGTATAACTCCCAATGCAATCCCTCCTCCCTCCCCCCTCCCCGTGATAGGCCCCGGTGTGTGATGTTCCCCTTCCTGTGTCCAAGTGATCTCATTGTTCAGTTCCCACCTATGAGTGAGAACATGCGGTGTTTGGTTTTCTGTTCTTGCTATAGTTTGCTGAGAATGATGGTTTCCAGCTGCATCCATGTCCCTACAAAGGACACAAACTCATCCTTTTTTATAGCTGCATAGTATTCCATGGTGTATATGTGCCACATTTTCTTAATCCAGTCTGTCACTGATGGGCATTTGGGTTGATTCCAAGTCTTTGCTATTGTGAATAGTGCCGCAGTAAACAAACGTGTGCATGTGTCTTTATCGCAGCATGATTTGTAATCCTTAGGGTATATACGCAGTAATGGGATGGCTGGGTCCTATGGTACTTCTAGTTCTAGATCCTTGAGGAATCGCCATACTGTTTTCCATAATGGTTGAACTAGTTTACAGTCCCACCAACAGTGTAAAAGTGTTCCTATTTCTCCACATCCTCTCCAGCACCTGTTGTTTCCTGACTTTTTAATGATTGCCATTCTAACTGGTGTGAGATGGTATCTCATTGTGGTTTTGATTTGCATTTCTCTGATGGCCAGAGATGATGAGCATTTTTTCATATGTCTGTTGGCTATATGAATGTCCTCTTTTGAGAAATGTCTGTTCATATCCTTTGCCCACTTTTTGATGGGGTTGTTTGTTTTTTTCTTGTAAATTTGTTTGAGTTCTTTGTAGGTTCTGGGTATTAGCCCTTTGTCAGATGAGTAGATTGCAAAAATTTTCTCCCATTCTGTAGGTTGCCTGTTCACTCTGATGGTAGTTTCTTTTGCTGTGCAGAAGCTCTTTAGTTTAATTAGATCCCATTTGTCAATTTTGGCTTTTGTTGTCATTGCTTTTGGTGTTTTAGACATGAAGTCCTTGCCCATGCCTATGTCCTGAATGGTATTACCTAGGTTTTCTTCTAGGGTTTTTATGGTATTAGGTCTAACATTTAAGTCTCTGATCCATCTTGAATTAATTTTTGTATTAGGAGTAAGGAAAGGATCCAGTTTCAGCTTTCTCCTTATGGCTAGCCAATTATCCCAGCACCATTTATTAAATAGGGAATCCTTTCCCCATTTCTTGTTTTTCTCAGGTTTATCAAAGATCAGATGGCTGTAGATGTGTGGTATTATTTCTGAGGACTCTGTTCTGTTCCATTGCTCTATCTCTCTGTTTTGGTACCAGTACCATGCTGTTTTGGTTCCTGTAGTCTTGTAGTATAGTTTGAAGTCAGGTAGTGTGATGCCTCCAGCTTTGTTCTTTTGACTTAGGATTGTCTTGGAGATGTGGGCTCTTTTTTGGTTCCATATGAACTTTAAAGCAGTTTTTCCAGTTCTGTGAAGCAACTCATTGGTAGCTTGAGGCGGATGGCATTGAATCTATAAATTACCTTGAGCAGTATGGCCATTTTCACAATATTGATTCTTCCTATCCATGAGCATGGTATGTTCTTCCATTTGTTTATGTCCTCTTTTATTTCACTGAGCAGTGGTTTGTAGTTCTCCTTGAAGAGGTCCTTCACATCCCTTGTAAGCTGGATTCCTAGGTATTTTATTCTCTTTGAAGCAATTGTGAATGGAAGTTCATTCATGATTTGGCTCTCTGTCTGTCTGTTACTGGTGTATAAGAATGTGATTTTTGCACATTAATTTTGTATCCTGAGACTTTGCTGAAGTTTCTTATCAGCTTAAGGAGATTTTGGGCTGAGACAATGGGGTTTTCTAAATATACAATCATGTCATCTGCAAAGAGGGACAATTTGACTTCTTCTTTTCCTAACTGAATACCCTTGATTTCTTTCTCTTGCCTGATTGCCCTAGCCAGAACTTCCAACACTGTGTTGAATAGGAGTGGTGAGAGAGGGCATCCCTGTCTTGTGCCAGTTTTCAAACTGGCTTGTGCTTCCAGTTTTTGCCCATTCTGTATGATATTGGCTTTGGGTTTGTCATAAATAGCTCTTATGATTTTGAGATACGTTCCATCAATACCGAATTTATTGAGAGTTTTTAGCATGAAGGGCTGTTGAATTTTGTCAAAAGCCTTTTCTGCATCTATTGAGATAATCATGTGGTTTTTGTCTTTGGTTCTGTTTATATGCTGGATTACGTTTATTGATTTGCGAATGTTGAACCAGCCTTGCATCCCAGGGATGAAGCCAACTTGATCATGGTGGATAAGCTTTTTGATGTGCTGCTGGATCCGGTTTGCCAGTATTTTATTGAGGATTTTTGCATCGATATTCATCAGGGATATTGATCTAAAATTCTCTTTTTTTGTTGTGTCGCTGCCAGGCTTTGGTATCAGGATGATGTTGGCCTCATAAAATGAGTTAGGGAGGATTCCCTCTTTTTCTATTGATTGGAATAGTTTCAGAAGGAATGGTTCCAGCACCTCCTTGTACCTCTGGTAGAATTCAGCTGTGAATCCATCTGGTCCTGGACTTTTTTTGGTTGATAGGCTATTAATTATTGCCTCAGTTTCAGAGCCTGCTATTAGTCTATTCAGGGATTCAACTTATTCCTGGTTTAGTCTTGGGAGAGTGTAAGTGTCCAGGAAATTATCCACTTCTTCTAGATTTTCTAGTTTATTTGCATAGAGGTGTTTATAGTATTCTCTGATGGTAGTTTGTATTTCTGTGGGGTCGGTGGTGATATCCCTTTTATCATTTTTTACTGCGTCTATTTGATTCTTATCTCTTTTCTTCTTTATTAGTCTTGCTAGCAGTCTGTCAATTTTGTTGATCTTTTCAAAAAACCAGCTCCTGGATTCATTGATTTTTTGCAGGGTTTTTTGTGTCTCTATCTCCTTCAGTTCTGCTCTGATCTTAGTTATTTCTTGCCTTCTGCTAGCTTTTGAATGTGTTTGCTCTTGCTTCTCTAATTCTTTTAATTGTGATGTTAAAGTGTCAATTTTAGATCTTTCCAGCTTTCTCTTATGGGCATTTAGTGCTATAAATTTCCCTCTACACACTGCTTTAAATGTGTCCCAGAGATT
Source organism: Macaca nemestrina (assembly GCF_043159975.1). Classification (NCBI taxonomy): domain Eukaryota; kingdom Metazoa; phylum Chordata; class Mammalia; order Primates; family Cercopithecidae; genus Macaca; species Macaca nemestrina. Next base: position 38,529,074 of record NC_092125.1, read on the forward strand.
CTGGTATGTTGTATCTTTGTTCTCATTGGTTTCAAAGAACATCTTTATTTCTGCCTTCATTTCGTTGTGTACCCAGTAGTCATTCAGGAGCAGGTTATTCAGTTTCCATGTAGTTGAGCGGTTTTGATTGACTTTCTTAGTCCTGCGTTCTAGTTTGATTGCACTGTGGTCTGAGAGACAGTTTGTTATAATTTCTGTTCTTGTACATTTGCTGAGGAGTGCTTTACTTCCAACTATGTGGTCAATTTTGGAATAAGTGCGATGTGGTGCTGAGAAGAATGTATATTCTGTTGATTTGGGGTGGAGAGTTCTGTAGATGTCTATTAGGTCTGCTTGCTGCAGAGATGAGTTCAATTCCTGGATATCCTTGTTAACTTTCTGTCTCGTTGATCTGTCTAATGTTGACAGTGGAGTGTTGAAGTCTCCCATTATTATTGTATGGGAGTCTTAAGTATCTTTGTACGTCTCTAAGGACTTGCTTTATGAATCTGGGTGCTCCTGTATTGGGTGCATATATATTTAGGATAGTTAGCTCTTCCTGTTGAATTGATCCCTTTACCATTATGTAATGGCCTTGTCTCTTTTGATCTTTGATGGTTTAAAGTCTGTTTTATCAGAGACTAGTATTGCAACCCCTGCTTTTTTTTTGTTCTCCATTTGCTTGGTAGATCTTCCTCCATCCCTTTATTTTGAGCCTATGTATGTCTCTGCATGTGAGATGGGTCTCCTGAATACAGCAGACTGATGGGTCTTGACTCTTTATCCAGTTTGCCAGTCTGTGTCTTTTAATTGGAGCATTTAGTCCATTTACATTTAAGGTTAATGTTGTTATGTGTGAACTTGATCCTGCCATTATGATATTAACTGGTTATTTTGCTCATTAGTTGATGCAGTTTCTTCCTAGCCTCGATGGTCTTTACATTTTGGCATGTTTTTGCAATGGCTGGTACCGGTTGTTCCTTTCCATGTTTAGTGCTTCCTTCAGGGTCTCTTGTAAGGGAGGCCTGGTGGTGACAAAATCTCTAAGCATTTGCTTATCTGTAAAGGATTTTATTTCTCCTTCACTTACGAAACTTAGTTTGGCTGGATATGAAATTCTGGGTTTAAAATTCTTTTCTTTAAGAATGTTGAATATTGGCCCCCACTCTCTTCTGGCTTGGAGAGTTTCTGCCGAGAGATCTGCTGTTAGTCTGATGGGCTTCCCTTTGTGGGTAACCCGACCTTTCTCTCTGGCTGCCCTTAAGATTTTTTCCTTCATTTCAACTTTGGTGAATCTGACAATTATGTGTCTTGGAGTTGCTCTTCTTGAGGAGTATCTTTGTGGCGTTCTCTGTATTTCCTGAGTTTGAATGTTGGCCTGCCCTACTAGGTTGGGGAAGTTCTCCTGGATGATATCCTGAAGAGTGTTTTCCAACTTGGTTCCATTTTCCCCCTGACTTTCAGGCACCCCAATCAGATGTAGATTTGGTCTTTTTACATAATCCCATACTTCTTGCAGGCTTTTTTCATTTCTTTTTCTTCTTTTTTCTTTAGATTTCTCTTCTCGCTTCATTTCATTCATTTGATCCTCAATCGCTGATACTCTTTCTTCCAGTTGATCGAGTCGGTTACTGAAGCTTGTGCATTTGTCACGAATTTCTCATGTCATGGTTTTCATCTCTGTCCGTTCGTTTATGGCCTTCTCTGCATTAATTATTCTGGTTATCAATTCTTCCACTCTTTTTTCAAGATTTTTAGTTTCTTTGCGCTGGGTACGTTATTCCTCCTTTAGCTCTGAGAAGTTTGATGGACTGAATCCTTCTTCTCTTATCTCGTCAAAGTCATTCTCCATCCAGCTTTGATCCATTGCTGGCGATGAGCTGCATTCCTTTGGAGGGGGAGATGTGCTCTTATTTTTTGAATTTCCAGCTTTTCTGCCCTGCTTTTTCCCCATCTTTGTGGTTTTATCTGCCTCTGGTCTTTGATGATAGTGACGTACTGATGGGGTTTTGGTGTGGGTGTCCTTCCTGTTTGTTAGTTTTCCTTCTAAGAGTCAGGACCCTCAGCTGTAGGTCTGTTGGAGATAGCTTGGGGTCGACTCCAGACCCTGTTTGCCTGGGTATCAGCAGCAGAGGCTGCAGAAGATAGAATACTGCTGAACAGCGAGTGTACCTGTCTGATTCTTGCTTTGGAAGCTTCCTCTCAGGGGTGTACTCCACCGTGTGAGGTGTGGGGTGTCGGTCTGCCCCTAGTGGAGGATGTCTCCCATTTAGGCTACTCAGGGGTCAGGGACCCACTTGAGCAGGCAATCTGTCTGTTCTCAGATCTCAACCTCCGTGTTGGGAGATCCACCGCTCTCTTCAAAGCTGTCAGAGTTGCTTGCGTCTGCAGAGGTTTCTGCTGCTTTTTTGCTGCTGTTGTTGTTGTTGTTGTCGTTGTTGTTTAGCTGTGCCCTGTCCCCAAAGGTGGAGTCTACAGAGACTGGCTGTGAGCTCCACCCAGTTTGATCTTCCCAGGGCTTTGTTTACCTACTTAAGCCTCAGCAATGGCAGGCGCCCCTCCCCCAGCCTGGCTGCTGCCTTGCGGTTAGATCGCAGATGGCTGTGCTAGTAATGAGGAAGGCTCTGTGGGCGTGGGACCCTCCCGGCCAGATGTGGGATATAATCTCCTGGTGCGCCCGTTTGCTTAAAGCACAGTATTGGGGTGGGAGTTACCCGATTTTCCAGGTGTTGTGTGTCTCAGTTCCCCTGGCTAGGAAAAGGGATTCCCTTCCCCCTTGCGCTTCCCAGGTGAGGCGATGCCTTGCCCTGCTTCAGCTCTCGCTGGTCGGGCTGCAACAGCTGACCAGCACCGATTGTCCGGCACTCCCCAGTGAGATGAACCCAGTACCTCAGTTGATAATGCAAAAATCACCTGTCTTCTGTGTCAGTCGCGCTGGGAGCTGGAGACTGGAGCTGTTCCTATTTGGCCATCTTGCTGCGCCCCCCCTCGATTTTTTTTAAATGCTGATTATGATCCACTAAATTGGTTTTATGACCTCATACTGGGTTGCAACCCTCAGTTTGAAACATGATTTCTTTAAGTTAGGGTGCTTCTCAAAAATAATTTTAGGCTAGCTACTATTAAAAATTTTGGTGCTATAATTTGATGACTTCTGTTTTGTGTGTGTATTGGCAGGGCCAGTGAGGCGTGTCTCTTGATGTCCTCACTGGTACAAATTGATAGTCTCTAGAGTGACTCCTGCCAGATCAGGAAGTGGTAGGTAATACGAAGACATGATTGACAGAAATATAATTTGGTTCTGGTCCTCAACAGTATCTTTTTTCCCTCCTTATTTAGCAACCTTCTCCCCAGAAGATTGTAGACTGCAGTTCTCAGACACTAGGGCACAAGAAAAACTGTAAACAATATGGGGTGAGTTTAGCTTAATAACCCGCCTCCACCCACTTATATCTCACACATTAAATAGTTAAAAATGCTCCATTTTTAAGTGAGATATTTTTGACTAAAAAACTTTAAATGTCCTGAAACAAATTGCTGTATTTTATTTGTCTGTTTCTAATCACATCAAAAAGGCCAAACAATCAAAATATAGCATGAATGCTGCTAAAATTTGGAATGTTTTTCTTGCTGATGCTATTTACTATTGAACCTTCCTAGGCTTCCACGCACTCACTTATAAAACAAGCAGATTGATTCCCAACCCTGTAGGGTTCCACACGTTAGGATCAGAAGCTATTTTCAATATTCAGAAAACCTGATGTAAGTTATTTTGTTAGTCTTTATTTTTTATTATGTGTCTTTGGTTGAAAATTGACATTTATTTAGATGACATTTATTTAGATTTATAGATAAAATCAGTATTCGAAGATCATAGGAAGAGGGGAATTGTAAAAGGGAGAGGTTCTTCATGGTAAAAACATTGCTAATCCCTAACCTGGAAGTCTCTTAGGTCTCTTCTGTCACTAGACAAGGTATCAATCTTGAAGTCTATACCGTTAGAAACCGTTTTTTTTGTGGTAACCAGTAATGTCTTTTTCCAGTGGACAACTGATCCAACTGATCACTTCACTTTTTTCAAACCAGTTTGCCTTTTCTCTTTATTAAAAATACTTAGCTTCTAAACAGTGTTTATGTGCCTAATGTTAAGAAAAAAAAGTCAGAATATATGTGTTGCTTCTAATATTTCACAAAACATTCAAGCCTCTTTTATTGGCTGGAATTTTGAAACAGCTAAGTGCTTTTTCTTTGTTTTTGAATAATTTCATTTTTTTTTCTGGCTGCCTTTTTTTGGCTTCAGTGACATTGGGAAGTCACAGCAGTGTTAATATGCTGTCTCTTTCTTTACTAAAAAGGATAGGAGGGAGAGAGGGAAGAAGGAAGGTAACTGCATTGGTGTTTTATTAGTGGGAAAATTATAATAGAAACAGACTTATTTCTTGCCTGTAAAATATGTTCTTGATTCATATAAATGCAAGGCCAATTAGATAATAGTTACTAAGAGCTATTCTTATTACATAGTTATTCCTGTTATTCCTGTAATCCTTTTACAATGTCTTGCTGTATGTTTTTTTCATTATTGATTTATATTGTTTTTATACAAAAGGAATTTGAGGCACTGTATATTGTTATACCACTAAATGTGTGCAATTAATAATTAGAATCTTTTACACTGAAATAGTAAATGTTCATTTTACAAATGATACATGTGTCTAGTATGCATGTATTTAAACTATGACTTAATGACTGGCTTTGTTCTTTGCTCGTGTGTGTGTTAAAATGTGGATTAAGTAGGTATTTTTAATGAGAGTGGTCATAGGTTGGTATATTGTTTTAAATTCCCATGTCTTAACATGTCTTCCTGCGTCATGAGTCTCTTGAGTTCATTACAGTAGAATCGGTTACTTAAGAACTGTTTAAAGGAGTAGGGAGGGTAGTAGGGGAAGTGAAATTAAAGCAGCCACTCTTGCTTGCTTTCTTGTTAATACATCTAAAGGAAATTACAATTACAATATTTGTATTGTCCACAATAAATTTTCCTTTCTTTATTCTGTTTAAAAAAAAGTGTTTGATAAGCCTCTATTAAAAACAAGCCATGTGAAAACCAGACTCATTTTGTTTCTCCCCTTTTTTTCTCTCAGCCTCATTTTCTTTCTCTCCTTCCTTCGTTCTGTGTCTCTCCTATTTTTCTTTTTTTCTTTCTGAGACTGAAAGAAAGGATGAGGAATGTCTACGGTCATGAGTAACACAGTTTCCAAATGGCATCTTCACAAACAAACACAATATCATGTAAATTAATTTTTTTTAAAAATTGTAGGTCACAACCCAATAAGTTGGTCAGAAAATTAAAATACAGTCACGTGTCACTTAATGACAGGGATAATTCTGAGAAATACGTCATGAGGTGATTTCATTTTGGGAACATCATGTGTACTTACACAAACATAGATGGTCTATCCTGTTACACATGTAGCCTATATAATATAGCCTGTTGCTCCTAGGCTATAAAACTGTCCAGCATGTTACTACAGAGAATACTGTAGGCAATTGTAAAACAATGGTATTTATTTATCTAAACATAGAAAAAGTACAGTAAAAATAAAGTATTATATCTAACGGGGCTCCTGTTGTACATGCTGTCAGTTGTTGACCAGAATGTTGTTCTGTGGCGCTACGACTGTACGTGGGTCATTACAGGCATGTTTTTAAAAATATAGATAGAATATAGTAGAATAGAAAATATCAGAGTGTTATTTAGTAAATACATCTGTTGTGTTTATTTACAAATTTTATGTATTTTTTAAAGTTTATGTGCAATATGACATTTAGTATTTTACAGTTATGCAAAGTACTGTGAAAACTGACATGAAGAAGCATTGACTTTACTTGGAGGAAGAAAGCAGGATTGAGGAAAAGCCTTTAGAAGAAGTGAAATTTAAATTGGGTCTTTGAAAATGTGTAGGCATTGGCCAAATGCTCTTAAGGGAGGTTGTTTGGGAATGGCTGTAGGGGGAGGTGGAATTTAGTGCTTCAAAGCAAGGGAAAAAAATCTATCCAGATGCATAGTGGCATTAAAGTACATGACATATTTGGGGATGAAGACAATAACAAATAGTCTTTTGAGGCTGAATTTGTAAGATATCAAGGAGTAAGTTGCTGATTAGAGAGAAAAGTGGAAAAATTAGATGTTTTATTCACATACAGATTTCAGACTTCAGTATCTGAGGTACACAGTTTCAAGTGTGTAGGAATTCCAGATAAAAGCAGTATAAAAAATGCATGTAATGTAACAAGATTAACTATCCTGAATCATCTGTGATGGGTCAACATTCTCATTAACTTACTTTATATTTTGAATAACACTAAGGTCCATAAATTGAATTAGCAAGATAGTAATATTGTAAGACAGGTAAACAAATAATAAAAATACTCTAAGACATTAATTTTATTTTAGAAAGAATTATTCTTCAATTGCATAACAACAGCATTGCCATTCTGAAGATAGCTTGTAGTTCTTGAAATAACTTTTTCTAAAAGTAAAAGAACAATGAATTTGGTGAAAGCAAAAGATATTGGTAACCCTTATTCTAGCTCTTTGAGGGATACATAGGTTCTTTGAAAATTCTTGAATGGTTGTTGGAAATTTTTATCAAATATTTAGTATGAGAGCCTATGGCGTTAACATATTAAAATAATCATATTTGTTCTCATATTCAGGGTCACTTGATTTACTGGCATAAGTAGTAATTGTAGTTTATTGGCAAAATAGTCTATTTTCATCAATATTTATAAAATTGCTTAGAAGTATTATGTGTAATATTTTTTCAGATAGCTTCTAAGTTGTTAGGACATAAATACTTAAGTTGTTTGAACCTGACTACTTAATAAATAGAAGCATTAGGTATTCTTTTGGCCTAGAAGCATCATGAAAATATTACTGAGACACAAAGTACACCATGAACCAAGAAAGAACCTAGAAGTTCTACATTGTTTTTGATCTTGAGGATAAGACAGACACATTTGCAATAGAAATGTTTAACATATGTAAAAAGAGCCATAAGATTCATTCATTCATTCATTCATTCATTCATTCATTCACTTATTTATTTATTTTGAGATTGAGTCTTGCTTTGTCGCCCAGGCTGGAGTGCAGTGGTGCGATCTCAGCTCACTGCAACCTCTGCCTCCCGGGTTCAAGCAATTCTCTGCCTCAGCCTCCTGAGTAGCTGGGATTACAGGCGCCCGGCTAATTTTTTTGTATTTTTAGTACAGACGAAGTTTCACCATCTTGACTAGGCTGGTCTTGAACTCCAGACCTCGTGATCCACCCACCTCGGCCTCCCAAAGTGTTGGGATTACAGGCGTGAGCCACTGCGCCTGGCCTCATTTTTATAAGTGTATTTGTAGATATTCATTGTAGATCAAAGTATACACTTTCATACACACACACACACACACACACACACACACCCTTTTCCAGATTCTGTGCAATCCCATGTGTTTGAGCTTTCTGGCGATCTGGCTCTGGAAAACTGAAGTGTCATTACAAAATAGATTGGGATACTTGGTGTCAAAAGCAGTATTTCTTATTCTTTTTAAACCTATACCCCTTTGATAGATATGAAAATCTCATACCATAGCTGTAGTAATATTGAATATGATTTTTTCAAACTACATATGCTTTATATTCCCCTACCCCCACCCAGGGATTTTCATAGACTCCTCTACATAGTTATGCCCTTAAGGAAGAGAATCATTACTTTAAAGAAAGTAGCAAAATACACCTGAAATGTTGATTTCTTCTCCATTTCTATTTGGGAATGTAGGTTACTAGAGAGAACTTTTACCTATTTATTCATTATTCAACAAACATGGATCGAGTATACTATATGCAAGCTCTTTATGGTACAAAGATAATGATGGTAGGCCACACAAAAACTTGTATGAGAATGTTAATAGCATTATTTATATAGTTTAAAAAACTAGAAACAATTCAAATGTCTGCAGACTGAAGAATATTTAAACAAAATATATATTCACACAATGAAATACTGTTTGGCAATAAAAGGAGTTCAGTATAACAGACTTACATTATGGTACAAAATTGATGAATGTCAAAATTATCATGCTAAGTAAAAGAACCCAGACAAACCCAAAAGATTATATATTGTGTGATTCTTTTATATGGAATGTTCAGAAAAGGCAATTCAACAGAAATGGAATACAGATCAGTGTTTGCCTGGGGTAGGGGCTGGAAGTGGGGATTGAGAGCTAATGGCCATGATGGAAGTATATGAGGTGACAGAAATGTTGTTCTAAAATTGGGTTTTTATGATGATTGCACAACTCTATAAATTTACTAAAAGTCAATGAATTGCGTGTTTACAGTAGATGAATCCTGTGGTAGGTAAGTTATACCTCAAACATTATTTAAAATAAATTTTCATTATGAAAAAAGATAAAGATTTTAGAACTGTTACCTTTAGAGTTCAGTCAGTCAGTGAAGCAGACATAAACGAAGAATTATATGTAGTGTGCTTTGGCTGCATGTATGTGGTCCCAGAAGAGCCCTAAGGTGGGAGTTTCATTTGTGACTGAGAGAGTTGTTAAATATGAAAAACTTTATATAGAAAACAGTGTTTGAGATTAGCCTTGCAAAATAAGTAAGGAGTTTTCCAGATGGAGAGGCATTTGTGTCTTGACTTATTGTTGGCACACAGGAAGTGACAGTCCTCTTTCTTTTCATTTTTGGGCTTCTTACATTTTTAATATGCATGTAATGAGAAGTGTAAATGTATTGACAGTTCTGACTAAGGACGCTAAACAATTAGCAAATTTATATACTAATCTTTTAACAATTAAAGTTAAGCAATCTTATTACATATGATATTCTGTCTTCTGGCTAATTTACCTGAGGTTTTTAGTCAGCAGAATAATTTATAGTTGCCCTTAGATAAATCCTTGTATTATTTCATTTTATGTTTGTGTGCATATTGTGTGTAATATTTTTTCAGATAACTTCTAAGTCATTAGGACATAAATACTTAAGTTGTTTGAACCTGACTACTTAATAAATAGAAGCATTAGTTATTTCTTTTGGCCTAGACAGATGAAAATATTACTGGAACACTAAGGGCATCGTGAACCAAGAAAGCACCAAGAAGTTCTATACTGTTTTTGATCTTAAGGATGATAAGACAAACATATTTACAATAGAAATGTTTAACATGTGTAAAAGAAGCCCTGAGATTTATTTTCTGTTGACTTCAGTAAGAGATTTTAAAATATGTGAATTGTTCTGTTTTTTACAATATGGAAGACTAGAAAGAAATCCAATAATCTCTTCGAAACACTAAAGTGACACATAAAATATACAAAATTATCAGGAAAATAATAAAAATATGTATCTAATATGATTAAAAACATAAAGGAGAGCACAAAAACCATAAACAAAGAAGAAATCATTAAAATTGACTAGGCATATTTTTTAAACGACCAATTAGATCTTTTACAAATGAAAATATAATCACGGTAATTAGTACCTTAATAGATCAATTAAACTGTAGATTAGGTAGAGTTAAAGGGACAATTTATAAACCAGAAGATAGAGCTGAAAATTTACTCAGAATGCAACATAAATTGATAAAGAGAAGAAAATATGAGAGATGTAAGAGACAAAGTAAAAAGATCAAGGGGTTATAATTGGTATCTTTATTTTCCCATGACCCATTCCATATTTCCTTTGCCCTCAGCCAGAACCCCAACTGGTTATTGGGTGACATGACCTAGACTTTAATTCGTAAAGGATCTGAATCTCAATAGTTCTTTTATTAATTACTGTAGGTTTTTTTTTTTGTTTTTGAGACATAGTCTCACTCTGTCACCCAGGCTGGAGTGTGTGGTGCCACAATCTCAGCTCACTGCACCCTCCACCTCCTGGGTTCAAGTGATTCTCACGCCTCAGCCTTCTGAGCACCTGGGATCACAGGCGTGCACCACCACACCCGGCTAATTTTTGTAATCTTTGTAGAGACGGGATTTTACCATGTTGGTCAGGCTGGTCTCGAACTCCTAGCCTCAAGTGATCCACCTGCCTCAGTCTCCCAGAGTGTTGGGATTACAGGCGTGAGCCACCATGCCCGGCCTGTTGTAGTTTTCCATTAACATATATTATTGGTCATGGAAGTAATCGAAGGTGTTCCAAAGTCTGCTGGGTTCCATACCTTGTTGCTCCTATTATGTTTCAGCAATTCACCTTTCCCTTGGTAATCAGGATCAGTCACTTTTAGCCAGTAAACCCCTTCTTTGTCTATTGTTTCATAGTACAAAGAACCCAAAATGGCCAGGTGGCAGTTGCATCTTCCAATTCAGTGGAACCATTGTTGTATTCCTCTGATGGAAGCATTTTCCCCTTGAGAACTAACCAACAGTCAGAGTTTAAGTCGTAGATTGGGAAGCAAAAATTATGTGAGTGGATTATTATAGTATTGAGAGGAGCCACTCCTACTTCTACCCCTTGATTCCTAGACTGGATATTTTGGTTATGGTGGAGACATATGGCCTCGTTATTGTATCCTGTAAGACAGAACCCCATCCTTTCAGAGTCTTGTCTCCCAACTTTTCTGTTAGGCCATTGATTAGCTTTTCTATTAGGCCATCTGTTTCTGGGTATATAATAAAAGACTATTTTATTCCATGGCTATGAGCCCATTGCTTTTACTATTGTTGCTGTGAAATGAGTTCCTTGATCAGAAGCAAGGCTGTATATAATACCATGATAGTGGATAAAGCATTTCAGGAGATGGTGGTGCTAGAGAAGCATTATAGCTAGGGAAGGTACATCCATATCAAGAATGCTTTTATTCCAGGGAGGACAAATCTCTGTCCCCTGCCCAATAGAAGACATCCAACACAATCAACCTGCCAGTAGGTAGCTGGCCAGTCCCAAGGAATAATGGTAACATGTCTGGGGTTCAGTGCTAGTCTCTGCTGCCTGGTGAGTAGCTGCATTATCAGATGCGTAGCTGCATGCCAGGTGCTAGAGGTTGTATTGATTTTCCTCAGTGAAAATACCATATCCAGAATAGCAACTGCCATCACAGAGACCACCTAGTTTACACCAATCCAGTTTTTTGCCAAGATTTATCAAACTTCCGTGTAAACAAATGAGTTGAGAGAGGATGTGGTAGATATCCTATCCCTTTGTCTTTAAAGTCTGTGATTGTTGTACTAATTTCTGCAGTTCTATCTTGATAGGAAAAGTTCCAGGAACTGTCACAGCCCTTCCTTTCATCATGTTTCTTACCCGTGGGTCAGAATCACTGGAGAGTCTACCAGCAGCCTAGTAGTTCTATTCTAATTATACATCTTGGAACTGAAAAAGGAATCATAGGATGAATCTGTGGACCAACTGGGTCTTCTGTGAGTCTAATCTGGGCTGATATTTCATCTGTCACCTGAATATCATAAGTGTATAGTTTGATTGCTAAACCACAGTGATGCCTGGAGTCTCCAGAAGTTTGCCACTCCTAAGGAAAACACTCCTAGGAAAAAAGATTCAAAGTATGAGAGGGACTTGAAATGAGCAAGTTTCTCCATGGTTGACTTTGAAGGTAGAGTTAAGAGTAGTCTCGAGGAGCTAAAAGCAGACCACAGATGAGAGACAGCAAGGAAACGGGAACCTCACTCTTAAAACTACAAAGAACTGAATTCTGCCACAACCAAGTGAGCCTGAATGTGAGCTTGAGAAAGCAGCCTAGCTAACACCTTGCGTTTAGCCTTAGGAGAGCCTAACAGAGAACCTAGCCACATCATCCTTGGACTTCTAACCTACAAAACTGTGAGCTAATAAATGGGGTTTCTTTAAGACACTATGTGTGTGATAATTTGTTATACAACAATACAAAGCTAATATACAAAAGCCAGTGACTAGTAATCTTTGCAAAGTCTGGATATTTCCCTTTCCCCAGTGCACAGTCACTCTAGTAAAAAGACATGAGGCCCTCTGAGGAAGGATTAGAGGAAGATCTACAGTATATACTTGTGACAGTGCTGCAGGAACGACCCAAAAGCAAGGCCAGCTTCCACTTCAGTCGGGGATCTCTGGGTTTTTTAACTAGCATAGGTCTGGAAGCTAGTGAGAGGTAGTGACTCTCTCTTATAGTGACTAATATCAAGTATTTGGCCACCAGACCTGGAGTTTTTTTCTGTTACGTCAGTCAAGCAATATTCTAGTAGGTTGCCCATTTCTGTCTTTCCTGGGGATAACCATGACCAATTAACCACAGCCAAAATCTCAGCGGGCAAAAACATCTGTCCTCTTGCCTTTTATGGTAAATGTATCCACTTTGTTTTGATAGTTAAGTGCTGCCCTCTGGCCCTTCTGTTCCAAGGATCATTGAGTGTGCATTGCAATTAGGAACCCATCTTAGTGGATACATCTCTCATAGCCATTCCTGGCCTTCAATGGAGAGTAAACATAGAACTTTTTAAGGATGCAGGTGCTCTTCTCACTAACGTAATTCTGGATGCCTTAATGAAGGGATTATTTTCTGGGTCCCCTCAGGAGGATGTGATTGGTGTTGGAGAGGCGTAAGAGTGGTCCCTAGGAGCTAAAAACAGGTCCCAGATGGGTTGACCCACATAGATGGATGAAATTTATTTGTAAAGAGGAATGGAAACATGATTTTGGTTTTGAATGCAATCTTAGATCATAGGAAATACAAGAAGATATAAATAGATTATAAAAGTTAAGAAAATGAAGGTCATGTAAAGGATTAAGAATAGAGATGAATCTTGGAAACATCCTATAGAAGGAAATTCTCTAGGAGAACGAGTGAATCATGAAGCAGTGCCAGACAGGACAAAAATACTAAAGGTTAGTTAAAGACAACAGCAAGACAGTATAGCAGTAGATAAAGCAAGGAACGGGAGAACTATGATAAAGAATAAGTTGTAAATAATTCTTTGTTATTATTATATAATTTTTATCATTATTTATTGAGTGCTATGTCCCTTGGCATTTCTTTTTTTTTTTCTTTTGAGATGGTGTCTCGCTCTGTCACCCAGGCTGGAGTGCAGGGTCACGATCTTGGCTCACTGTAACCTCTGCTCACTGCAACCTCCGCCTCGCAAATTCAAGCAATTCTCCTGCCTCAGCCTACCAAGTAGCTGGGATTACAGGAGTGCACCACCACACCTGGCTAATTTTGTATTTTTAGTAGAGACGGGATTTCACTATGTTGACCAGGCTGGTCTCGAAATCCTGACCTCAGGTGATCCGCCTGCCTCAGCCTCCCCAAGTGCTGGGATTACAGGCATGAGCCATCGCACCCTTCCAGTCCCTTGGCATTTCTATGCTTCATTTAATCTTTACAACCACTTTATGAGGGAGTTGGTATTTCCATTTCATATGAAAGTTGTAGAAGAGTTATAAAAAAAAAGAAAACTCACTAAAATCATACAGCTAGTTAATGAGGCAAGAATTTGAACCCAAATCTTCCTGGTTCCAGTGAACTAAATTGTGACCTAGGAAGAAAAATTATAGAGTACTATTTTTAAATGTATGTGTAACACAAACACATATATTCAGATATACCTAACATTTTTAACACATAGCTTGCAAGTCTTAATCTCTTATAATACCTGTCTTAGAGAAGTAATGAAGGATAGTGGGAAATACAGGAGATTAAAAATCTAAAGCCCAAATTCTAATCCTGTTTCTGACCTGAACTGTATAACCAGAAACATTTCTTAATGGCTTTTTAAAATTGAGATATTTCTATACCATAAAATTTGCCTCCTTAAAGTTTGTAATTCCATGGTTTTTCGTATATTCACAAGGTTGTACGCCCATCACTACCAATTCTGGAACATTTTCATCATCCTAAAGACATATCTCGTACCCATTAGCAATCACTTCCCATTTGCCTTCCGCTCAGCCCATGGCAAGCATTAATCTTCTTTCTATCTGTGTGGATTTCGTGATTCTGGACATTTCATATTAATGGAATCATACGGTATTGGGTATTTTGTGTCTGATTTCTTTCACTTAATGTCTTCAAGGTTCATCCATGTCATAGCATGAATTAGCACTTCATTCTTTTTTAATGGCTGATTCTATTGTGTGTTTATATGCACACACATGCATGCACACCACATTTTGTTTATTTGTTCCTCAGTTGATAGACATTTGGATTGTTTCCACTTTCTGGCTATTATGAATGCAAGTTAGTGTGTGTATGCAAGTTTTCTTGTGAACATATGTTTTCACCTCTCTTAGGTATATGCCTAGGAATGGAATTGCTGAATCATATGTTTAACCTTTCAAGAACTGCCAGCTTTCTTCCAAATACCAGAGAGGCTGCATTTTCACTCTTAGTGGCTCTTTACATTTTATTTATTCATTTTGTAAAAAGAAAGGTACATGAGGTTTTGCAGGGGGTAAAATGAAAGGAGTGTGTTACACAAAAATATTTTTTCCTATCGAGTTCTAAATATTACAAGTAGCAGGTTTTTTTCCTAGAAATTCTAGGGGAACAAATGGGAATTATTATTAAAAATTCAGAAGTCAGTAGGAACTTTTTTATCTTACTGATTTGACAATTCTGTTTTATTTCTTATAGAGAAGCTCGCAGAGGCTCAGCGCAGGTTTGCTACACTTCAGAACGAGCTTCAGTCATCGCTGGATGCGCAGAAAGAAAGCACTGGTGTAACTACGCTGCGACAACGCAGAAAGCCAGTCTTCCACTTGTCCCATGAGGAACGTGTCCAACATAGAAATATTAAAGACCTTAAACTGGCCTTCAGCGAGTTCTACCTCAGTCTCATCCTGCTGCAGAACTATCAGGTACTTAGATTCTTACCCTAGAAAATGGCACTTTCAAGTAAATGAGAAATTTCAATAAATGGAAATACCCTAAAGTATTACTAGTGGGTCAGTTCCAAAAAGGAAAATCCTTAACATGTTATTATTCTTGGGGTTCCTACTGGCTAAAAGCCATGTGTCAGAGGCGATAAAACTGTGTTAACAAGACTTCTATTTTTGAAGATTCATGTTCTAAAAACTTTTGTATAATATTTAGGGGTAGCCCACAACTCAGGGACTAACAGTTTGCTTCCTGTTTTTAGAGGCAGCTCTGATAGTCATGAATAGAAATAATATGTCTCTCCAGCCACGGCCACTGTTGGCTATGTAAGGGCTTTTTTTTTTTTTCTTTTTTGAAACAGAGTCTCACTGTGTCACTCAGGCTGGAGTACAATGGCATGATCTCGGCTCACTGCAACCTCTGCCTCCTGGGTTCAAGTAGTTCTCCTACCTCAGCCTCCTGAGTAGCTGAGATTACAGATGCACGCCACCGTCCTTGGCTAATTTTTGTATTTTTAGTAGAGATGGGGTTTCACCATGTTGACCAGGCTGGTCTTGAACTCCTGACCTAAAGTGATCCGCTTGCCTTGGCCTCCCAAGCTTTGGGATTACTGGCATGAGCCAATACTCCTGGCCCGTATGGGCTTTTATAGTCCTCCTAACCAATAGCAAAATGTCTACAAAAGCTATCAGATAGTTAATTTTTCTGCAGCTGACACTAATAAAACAAAGACCCTGACTTTTCAACTTGCAGCTGAAAGAATCCTTCCAGTCTTCCTATCCATGGGCTGCAATAAAATCATATTTTTTAAAGTTATTGAGAAAAGCATCTCCCTGATCTTTAAAGAGACCTTATGCACTATTTTTTTTTTTCATTTTATTCTTGTGATTATTACTTATAGTGAGTGGTTAGGATCATCACAGGATGGTATACCATGTTAAAACTAAAGATTATGTAACAAAAGTATTACCTGGAGTGTTAGAATTTTTTAATAAAAAGTAATTAAAGTCCCATATCTGCAGTAACCTTAAATTGCTAATGCATGTGCTTATTTTTATCATTTTCTTCTATAATTCTACTTTGTTCTTTAGTGATTTAATATTTTATCATTTGAAGACAAACCTAGTAAGAAAACAATTTAGTAGAAAAATAATTACATATGTTTATATAGTGATAAATTCCTTTGCTTTGAGATTTGTTCATTGCTTTATAATTTAAAAAACAAAAAATGTATTTCCTCTTTCCTATAATGGTATAACAACGTTACCATATCATAGTTCATAAATTATGTTTGGGTGTTACATGGAAAAATCTTTGTTAAATTTCACTGTATTAACTTTCCTAGCAACTTTTGTTTGGGGTCATTATAAAATGCTCCTTGGGAAAACAAAAGTAATAGTTAATTATGAAAGTTCTGCTTTGTCTTCTATTCTTTGGGGGTCGTCTATTCTGTAAGAATACATTTATTTTGAGAATGAAGGAGAAAGGAAGATTGATTAAAAGCTATCTCTAAGTCATGATGTATGTATGCACCCCACACAGATTTTAAGATCATACATTAAAGCATGAGGGAAAAATATGTAAACAAATAAGTAAGGAAAGCCTATTTTGGAGTGAGTGCACAATATTTTACTCTTAGGAACATGTAATCAGCAAATTTGGGAGACCTCTGGTTTAAAGATCTAACCTTGCAATTTGAGTTTTCAGCTTTTTTGCATGCTGGGCAAAGAACAGCAGAATTTGAGATGTTGAAAGTATAGTATTTTGTTATTGTAGAAATCGGAGAAAAGTAGGGACTTCTACCCATTATAAACTGAACCCTGTATGTATGATCACTGCTTTGTTTCTACTTACTCTTCTTAGCACTCCCATATGCAAACTGAGAATGGGTGGAATGAACATGAAAGTGAAGAGCAGTGGGTGATCTTCCATTTTCCTTACTGGAACATGCGTGACTGCATGGCAGGGAGAGATGTGTACTCCTGTACCAGTCCTTCAGAAAACAAAGAACTAAATAAATGTGTTCAGTGCATGGCAAATGCAAAACATTTTCTGAAGATAATTCTTTTGACCAAAGCAGCAAAATAATAGAAATTAGCTATTTTGAAAATAAATATACACAGAAAACAGGAAATAAAAACATTTTGAGCTTAGGACTTTCATTAATTTACTTGGAAGAGAAATAATAGTGTTCATAGTTCAGGGTTTCTTTGTGTTACTAATAGCATACTACCTTGAAATGAATAAAAGAAATAAAAAAGAAGAGTCATCCTTTTAGTAGTAGATGCTTTTATGAAAGCTTTGCCATTTCCTTGAGTACTCAGTCTTTGTCCAGCCAGCTCTGTCAGTGCTTAGTGCTTATTCTTTTTCATCTTTTTTGATGGTAGTAGAAATTATAGTTGTGTTTCTCATTTCTTTCTGTAGAATCTGAATTTTACAGGGTTTCGAAAAATCCTTAAGAAGCATGACAAGATCCTGGAAACATCTCGTGGAGCAGATTGGCGAGTGGCTCATGTAGAAGTGGCCCCATTTTATACTTGCAAGAAAATCAACCAGCTTATCTCTGAAACTGAGGTACAATAATCTCGTTTATTTACCACATATTTTCAGTTACATGCTTTATTTTTAGGGAAGCAATTCCTTATTTCTGTTATTTTGTAACTAGTTGCTAGCTTTGAATATATATGCCTTACTTGTGATTTTTTTTCATTTTCTTTTATCAGTATACATTCACCAAAAAGTTGTCAGAATATCATATATATAAATGGTGCAGAATTATTTGTGCATCACTCAAGTTTAGTATAACGTAACCAAAATGTAATACTTTGTCTTTCTAGGCTGTAGTGACCAATGAACTTGAAGATGGTGACAGACAAAAGGCTATGAAGCGTTTACGTGTGCCCCCTTTGGGAGCTGCTCAGGTTAGCATTTGGTTCCAGCAGTTTGTTTGGTTTCACCTATTAATAATCAACATGATATTTAGCTGGCCCCATTACCTTAAAAAAATTTTCAGCCAAAGTTTATAAGTAGTTGCTACTTTTCTTATTTTAGTTTTTAAAATATTATATGCTATATTTTACTTCATTCTGAATTATAATGTCTTCCACCTTTCTCTTCTCATACTGTACTTTTCTCTTGTTTATTCTTACTGACATGTTAACTTGTTGGTATCATCAAATGATTAAGATGTGACTTAAAAAAAATGATCTGGTGGGTTCAGATGTGCTAGATTGCTATATAGCTTCATCCAAAATGCAGCAGTTACTCCAGAAGAGCATTTATTAAATGATATCTACACAGTAGTTATAAAAAAAGAAAGCATTTATTAAGTGATATCTTCTGTGTCATAAAACAAGTCTTAATAAATATAGAAGGATTTAAGTCATACAAAGTATATTTTCAGGCAACAGTGGAATAGAAATCAATAACAGAAAGAGCTTCCATAACCTAATGAAAGGCATCTATTAAAAAAAAATAAAACCTCTACAGTTATTATCATACTCAATGATGAACACTGCATGCTTTTTCCCTAAGACGTGGCCCAAAAAAGGGTATTCACTTTTAACACCTGTATTCAACATCGTGCTGGAGATTATAGCCAGTATGGTAAGGGAAGGAAAAGAAATGAAAGTCATTCAGGGTAGAAAGGAAGAAGTAAAACCAGTGGGGTTTTGCCAGTGACTTGATGATCTATGTAGAAAATCTAGTGAATCTATAGAATAGCTACTAGAACTAATAAATGAGTTTAGCAAGGTCACCAAATATAAGACCAATATGTAAAATCATTTGTCTAGATACTTGCAAGAACAATAAAAAAAGTTTTGAAACATTTTTGAATGGAAATCAAAAAATGTTAAAGCAATGTTATTTATAATATAATCAAAATATACAATGCTTAGTAATAATTCTGACAAAAGATGTGTAAGGCCTTTACATTGAAAACAACAAAACACTGCTGAGCAAAATTAAAGACTTGAATGAGAGAGATCCTGTGTTCATGGGTATCTTGCACAAACCCAGTATTTTAAAGACACATTGTTTCTTCCTCAGGTGAACTATAATAATACAATCCAGCTCAGAAATCTCAGAAGACTTTTTTTTTTTTGTAAAATTGGTAAGCAGATTTAAAATTTTATTTGGAAGCCAGGCACGATGGCTCATGCCTGTAATCTCAGAACTTTGGGAGGCTGAGGCAGGTGGATCACTTGAGGCCAGGAGTTCAATACTAGCCTGGCCAACATGATGAAACCCCGTCTCGACTAAAATACAAAAATTAGCTGGGCTTGGTGGCATATGCCTGTAATCCCAGCTACTTGAGAGACTGAAGTACTAGAATCACTTGAACCCAGGAGGTGGAGGTTGCAGTGAGCTGAGATTGCACTGAGTGACAGAGCAAGACTCTGTCTCAAAAAAAAAAAAAAAAAAAGTATATGGAAAGGCAGAGGACCTAGAATAGCCAAAGCAACTTTGGAACATAAATTGAAGGATTAACATTATCTTATGAAAGCTTATTAAAGCTACAGTAATCAAGAGAGTGTGGTAGTAATGTCATGGTAGGCAAATAGATCAATGGACCAGAATAGAGTGTCCAAAAATAGAGTAGCATATTACAGATAACAGATATTTGATACAGATATAAAGCAGATTAGTGGAGAAAGATAGCATTTTCAACTAATGATACTGAAACAGTTGAATTCCATATACGAAAAAAAAAAATGAACTTTCATCCATTCTTCACACCATAAAGTTCTAAATGTACCATAGATCTAAACGAAAACTGAAAACTGCAGATTTCTAGAAGAAAATATGGAAGAAAGTCCTAATGATGTTGAGTTATGCAAAGATTTCTTAGAAGTGATACCAAAAGCACCTCATCAAAGTTAAAAACGTATGCTCTCCAAAAGACACATAAGAGAATGAAAAGCAAAGCAAGAGACTAGCAGAAAATATTTATAAAACATATCTGTTAAAGGACTTATATTTAGAATATGTAAAGAACTCCAGTACTCAATAGAAGGAAAACAATCAAAATGGGCAAAAGACCTGAACAGTTCTTCACAGATGTACAGGTGGCAAATTAGCATGTGACGAAATGCTCAGTATCATTAGGCATTATGGAAATACCAGTTAAAATCACAGTAAGATAATACATTCTCTGTTAGATGACTAAAAACGACTAATCATACTAAATGATGGAGGAGTAGGAACTCTCTTTTCTAATTCGCTGTGGTGGAATATAAAATGTATAATGAATAAACACATTTGAAAACAGTTTGGAAGTTTCTTAAAAGTACATCTACCATATGATCTAACTGTTACACTCCTAGGTATTTACCCAAGACAAATACAAATATATGTTCATATAAAGACTTCAACACAAATGTTCATAGCATCTAAACAACCTAAATGTCTATCAGTAGGTGAATGGATAAACAATTTGTGGTATGTCCATACAATGAAATACTACTCAGCAATAAAAAGCAACAATCTATTGATAAATGTAACAACGTGGATAAACCTCAGATTAATTATATGTAGAGAAAGAAAGCATAAAAAAAAAGTGCCTACTGTATGATATCATTAACCTAAGACTCCAGGAAAAATGCAAACTAATAAATAGTGACAGAAAGCAGATCAGTGGTTGCTTGTGGAAAGAGTGAGGTAGGGTAGGCTGGGAGGAAAGGATTACAAAGGCACATGGGAAATTCTTGGGAATCATGGATATGTTCTTTGTCTTGATTATGCTGATGGTTTTGTAGATGTTTATACAGTATCAAAACTTATCAAATCATACACTTTAAATATATACAGTTTATTGTATATCAATTTAGGCAGTAAAGCAGTTTTTAAAAATCCTAAGCATATTATTGTCAAACTGCTTGTAAATAAAGAGAAGAATCTTAAAAGCATCCAGGGAGCAAAGACACAAATTCTATACTTTAAGTATGTGCAATTTATTTATGTCAGTTGTTTTTGAATAAACATTTTAAAATTGGTTTCAAAAAATTAGGGTGTTTAAGAATGCCTGTAGATATGGTAAGCTAAAGAAAACATAGAAATGGTTATCTCTGGTGAGGAGGGAAGGTTTTGGGATCAGGGAGGAATAGGGACTTCAAAGTTAATGGAAATGTTCAGCTCCTAAATATGGATAATAGTTATAGGTTTGCTTTATTATTATTTGGTATCCTATGGATACCAAAATCCATGGATGCTCAAGTCCCTTATAAAATGGCATAGTATTGCATATAACCTGTACACATCCTCTTACATACTTTAAATGATCTCTGGGTTACTTATAAGACCTAATATAGTGTAAATGCTGTGTAAATAGTTGTTAATACTCAACGTTTTTATTTGTATTTTTCTTGTTGTTTTGTTATTTTTTACTGGTTTTTGTTCCTGAATATTTTCAATCCACAGTTGGTTGATTCCTCGAATGTAGAATCCACATACTATAATTTAAGCCTAAGATTGTAATCTTGCTTATTTCATGACACAGATTTCTATAAAAAAAAAAAACTCAATTAATTGGCAACTTGAATAGTATTATAGTATGATGAAGGTTGATTCTCTGGTTCCGATTTATAAAAATTTAGAACATAAAATATTATTTTCATAGTAGAATGTTGAGACTCACTCTACTATTTTATTACAGCATATTAGTAAATACAATCAGTGTTTTGTCCTATACTCAAAATGCTGTTTTTCTGTCCACAGCCTGCACCAGCGTGGACTACTTTTAGAGTTGGCCTATTTTGTGGAATATTCATTGTACTGAACATTACCCTTGTGCTTGCCGGTAAGTAGTTTAAATTTTGAATTAATTTATTCTTACCAATATGCCTGTGTCATATTCTGCCCCTCTGTAAGGAATTATGCATGCAACTACCAAAGCTACTGAAAGATAAATCTATCAGGGCTAAGTTTTTTGTCCTTATAAATGTGTGGAGTTTTTTTAGCTGTTTGTTTTGTTGGAGTTTTTCCCCATATGAGGATGGTTATTCTCTAAAACATTGCTTGTTTATGACCTCTTTTTCTTCATCATTTTCTAGTTTCTGTATATAACTTCCATATAATTTTTTAGAGTTTATCAAAAACCTTGGCTCTCTTGATCATAGATGAGGATAAATAATGTTACCAAATTCATTCACAAAGCTCTTTCACTTTGCTTATTGGAGACCCTCTCACATCGTTTTCAAAATCTATTTAAAATTACTTTGCTTATAGTGTTAAGAAGCTTGGTTGTATAATTTCCTATTATAGAAGTAAAAACAATTAGAAAGAGGTAGGAAGGATTCCTAGGAGCAGCTGCACTCCCAACATCAAGAAATGATATAACAGCAAAGGAAGCATAATCTTACTAAATCTCCCCAAAGAATTTGACACACCCCACAGTAGCATTTGACATAATCAGTCACCACTTCTTGAAACACTCTGTTTGATTGTTTTTTCTGGAGAAACCATACTCTGCTGGTTTTCCTGTTAAATTTTACTGGCAGTTTGTTCCCAATCTCCTTTGCTAGCTATACTTTTCTTTGTGACATCAAAATGTTGGGGTATAGTGCTGGGCTGAATCCTTCAATCTCCTCTGTCTATATTTGTTTCCTATCTAGGCAATCTTATTCAAGCCTATGGCTATAAATACCGTCTATATGCTAATGCCTCCCAAATATATGTTTTCTCTTCTGAAAGATGTCTACTTGGCTGGTTGGATTTGTCTAGTAGATATCTCAAACTTACACAGACAAAAGATCCCTTGATTTTTACCCCCAAATATGCTCTTCTGTCTGGCATCACCTTTCATCCATTTCCCAGTCCAAAATCTTTTAGTTTCTCTTTTCCTTCATATTTAATGTTTAGTCCATCAGCAAATCTTGTTGGTCTGTCTTCAAAATATGTTCTAAATGTGTTTACTTCTCACCACCTTGGCCAGTGCCACTCTTGTCTAAGCAGCCATTTCTTTTTTTTTTTTTTTTTTTTGACATGAAGTCTCGCACTGTCGCCCGGGCTGGGATGCAATGGTCCAATCTCGGCTCACTGTAACCTCCGCCTCCTGGGTTCACGTGATTCTTCTGCCTCAGCATCCTGAATAACTGGGCTTACAGGCACACACCACCACACCTGCCTAATTTTTTGTATTTTTAGTAGAGACGGGGTTTCACTATGTTGGCCACTGGTCTTGAGCTCCTGACCTTGTTTTCCACCCACCTCAGCCTCCCAAAGTGCTGGGGTTACAGGCATGATCTGCTGCGCCTGGCCAGCAGCCATTTCTTGTTTAGTATATAGCATCCTTCTGGACTCGGGTCTCCTTGCATCTACTCTTGCCTCCTTATAGCCACTAGTGTCTTTCCCCTCCTCCCCCAATGGAAGTTAGATCATGTCACTCTCCTATTCAAAATTCATTCATGGCTACTCTTAAAATAAAATTTGAACTCCTTACCATTGCCTACAAGAACCTACAGGATCTCACCTCTGTGGGCCTTTCCGATATTATATTCTGTCATCTTCCCCCACACTCAGCTTCACTTTTATTTCCAACCACACTTGTGCTAGTATTTCTTAGATGCATCAAGCTCATTCTAATCTAAGAGACTTTGCAGTTGCCTAAAGAGCTCTTCCCCAAGATGTCTATCTAGCTTATTTCATCACTTCATATAGGTCTGTATTCAAATGCTATATTCTTAGTAGGGTGTTCCCTGATCACCCAACCCTAAACTAATCTATTCTGTCCCTTTAGCCTACGTTAGTTTTCTTCTGAGTACATATACTTACCTGACATTATATATTTATATTTCTTGTGATCTGTTTTCCCACTGGAATATATATTTTCTTGATGCCTGGGCTTTTTTGTCTCTCCTATATCTCTAGCACCTAGAACACTGCTTAGACCATAGTAGGGGCTCGAAAAGTATTGGGGAAGTTTGAATGGCTGGAAGAGAAAGAGAAAGATGAAATTAAATGATATTCAGAAAACACATGCACAAACAGCAGAAAAACAGACATAAATCTCAAACCTTCTTATAGTCAAGGACTTTTAAGGGCAGATAACCTTGGTATACCTAAGGGTCTATGTAATTGGGCTCATAATAACTGAATCATTAATAAAGGCCTAAATTTTGTTCAGTGAAGTCTGCAAAGAAATATTAGGTTGGTGCAAAAGTTGCCATTACTTTTAATGGAAAAAACTGCAATTACTTTTGCATCAACCTGTATGATTTAGAAATAGATGTTATTATTTGAATATCCATAATATTCCATTTCAGACTTTTAGTAATCATAATAATGCCCAAATAAGGAAGCTTTATGTCACTGTCATACTTACTGTTCTTGATTGCAGGGACTATGTATTGTTGCATTTTAAGTTCCCAACACATTGCCCAGGTTTATAGCAGATATTCAAGAGATAATTTACTGAACTAATTATTCCTCATAAACATTCTGCTTAAGACTATCAATTGTATATTAAGAAATGATAACCTACTTTGTAATGGCTTTTAGAGAGCATATGAATTTTACCTATTAACAGTGTGCT
Organism: Macaca nemestrina; assembly: GCF_043159975.1. Taxonomy (NCBI): domain Eukaryota; kingdom Metazoa; phylum Chordata; class Mammalia; order Primates; family Cercopithecidae; genus Macaca; species Macaca nemestrina. The sequence goes on from NC_092125.1 coordinate 38,553,452, forward strand.
TTCATTTGTATTGTTAGAGTTCTTTCTACCAGTTACTAAAAATCAACTCTAATAGTTATTGTCAACCCTGAGTTTATGATGTAATGTTGCTCTAATTTATGATCATATTTTGATCTGGTTCTATTTCCTTAAGTGAATACAGTCTACTTATGTAGAATACATGAAAATAATACAACTAAAAAACTCAGATCTATGTTACCAAGCTAGCTGTAGTGGAAGGAACAAAAGGTCTGCCTGGGTTTCAGTTTCAGCTCCACTGTTAGTTGTTTTGGTTTTAAGGACATCATTTAACTTCCCTGAAACAGTTCCCTCATCTGCTAAATGAGTTTAACACCTTAAATTTGCAGGGTTCTTTAGAGTTCATTCATTCATTCAACAAGTAAATTTTATGTGTCTAAAGGTTATGCTTGATGCCCACAAGTCTTAAGTAAGAGAATCCCTTTCCTTATGAAATGTATTATGCCAGGGAGATTAAGGCATATATTAAAGCAATATACTGCAAGATAGGAGGTGTTAAATATTCTAAGCAGTTCAAAGAGACAAGTGATTACTTTTAAATGAGAGCATCAGGGAAGACTTCATGGGAGAGATGACGTTTATGCTAGACAATGGTGGAATGAAAGCCATTTCAAGAGAAGGAGAAAGATGAGCAAAGAGATTTAGTTGGCCTGGAGTGGGGATGGAGTGTAGAATGAGGGAGTGAGTTATGAAGGAGAGAAGTGATAAATGGGCCAGAGTGGGGAATATTAGATGAGAAGGGTGAAAATGTAGCTTGAGGCCAGCTCATAGGGATCAGATAAGAAGTGTAAGTAAAACATGTTTGTAGTTGCAAAGTGCTATGTCAATATAAGGTATAGATGGTGGGGAATGTTCTTTCTGTAGAAAATGCCTTAGTCATTTGTAGGTGGAATTTTTTTTTTGTTTAATTTTCAAGATGAGCATGGTGGTATTATCATTAAAAAAAGACATAAGAAAAAAATAAATTTTTCCATTCTTTTTATGTGAATTAATTGAAAGTTTTACAATTTGAGGTTTTTTTCTTTAGTATGTACAGACTATGTTTTTGTAAGACATTCTGATTTGTTTTTTATGTGTGCGGTGTATGCATTTAGTGTTATGCATTATGTTGTCTCACCTCAGAACCTTTCTTTCTTTGATCTTTGTGCGTGTCATAGCGGGGAGGGTAAATATAGTTAAAGCCAGCTGTCTATCCTTTTTTATCTCCCAGTGGGTGCTTGAGAGATAACAGTGTTGAGAGTCAAAGAGAAACACAGTTGTAGTATGCATGTACAAGCACGATTCTTTTTTTCAAACACTCACATTAAAAAAAAAAATGTGCATAATTGCTGTGGTTTTTCAAGGGGATGTGACCTAGTGTTTAATAATTTCTCTGAAAATCACATATTTCAGATTTTAATTTCATGAAGATGAAAAGTTGACTATTTAGATTTTTTTTCAAACTTGTTTCTTTTGCAGGTTCCTACTAACATATATAACTTAATTTGGTACAATAACAGTATACCATATTTCACTTACTGGTTTGATCATTTACAGTGAGTATAAGGCGTGAAATAGGCACTGGTACACTAGTGGTAAGAGTACTCATTGTTGCTATCTCTTTGGAGGATAATTTGGCAGTGTGTGTAAAAATTTTAAGCCTAATTACATTGATTAAGCAGTTTCGTTTCTAGAAATTTATCCTACAAACATACTTGTACATGGTTGCAAAGACATGTATGCCAGGAGGATAGTCATTGCCGTTTTGTTTATAGTAGAAAAATCCTAGAAACCACTCAAATATTCATAAATTGATAGCTCTTAAATTATATTACCTCTATATGGTGGAATACCATGGAGATAATGAAATGAACGAGGTAGTGGTGGGAGTGAAAATGGACACAGCACTTTGGAGAAGTTTTTGGCAACAGGAATCGGTTTTGTGGAAGACAATTTTTTCACTGGGCTGGCGGGTAGCAGGGGGAATGGTTTCAAGATGAAACCCTTCCACCTCCGATCATCAATCATTAGTAGAGATCCTTCCCATGTGCAGCTGACAATAGGGTTCGTGCTCCTATGGGAATCTGATGCCCATTATCTAACAGGAGGCGGAGCTCAGGCGGTAAAGCTCTCACCAGCCGCTCACCTCCTGCTTTGTGGCCTGGTTCCTGACAGAGCACGGACCAGTATTGGTCCATGGCCTGGAGATTGGAAACCCCTGTACTAACCTATGACCCAGTTCTAATAGAAATGCTTACATATGTCCACCAAAAGACATGTATGAGAACACTTAAGTAATATTGTTTGTAATAGTATCCAGTCATGCACGATGTAACAATGTCTTGGTCAGCAGCAGACTGCAGATATGAAGGTAGTCCCATAAGATTATAATAGAGCTGAAAAATTCCTATTGCATAATGGAGTAGGAATCATAGCCGTCATAGCATAACACATTACTCACATGCTTGTGGCGATGTTGGTGTAAACAAACCTATTGCACTGCCAGCCACATAAAAGTTTAGCACTTAAAATTAATGTGCATAATACTTGATCATAATAAATATTACCGATTTATGTATATACTATACTATACTTTTTATTATTTTAGAGTGAACTCCTCCTACTTATTAATAAAAGAGTTAACTGTAAAACAGCCTCAGGCAGGTCCTTCAGGAGGTGTTCCAGAAGAAGGCATTAGTAGAATAGGAGATGACAGCTCCCTGTGTGTTATTGCCCCTGAAGACCTTCCAGTGGGACAAAATGTGGAGTTGGAAGACAGTGATTTGGTGATTCTGATCCTGTGTAGGCCTAGGCTAATATGTGTGTTAATGCCTTAGTTTTTAACAAAGTTTAAAAAGTAAAAATAAAAATGTAAAAGTAGAAAGAAGTTTATAAATAAGGATATAAAGAAAAAATATGTCTGTTTTGTTATACAGTGTGTCCATGTTTTAGGCTAGGTATTATTACAGAAAGTTAAAAGGCTTAAAAATGTTTTAAGTTTATAAAGTTAAAAAGTTACAGTGAGCTAAGGTTAATTTATTATTGAAGAAAGAAAAAAAAATTTTTTTAATTCAGTGTAGCCTAAGTGTGCAGTGTATATAAAGTCCACAGTAGTATAAATTAATGTCCTAGGTCTTCACATTTACTCGCCACTCACTCACTGACTCACCCAGAGCAACTTCCAGTCCTATAGCTCCATTCATTCTAAGTACCCTATACAGGTGTACCATTTTTTTAATCTTTTATACTGTATTTTTACTGTGTCTTTTCTATGTTTAGATATGTTTAGAGACAAATACTACCATTGTGTTACAATTGCCTACAGTATTCAGTACAATAACATGGTGGACAGGTTTGTAGTCTAGGAGCAATAGGCTCACATAACTGTAAGTGATGAGAATAACAAACTAACTACATACAAGAACATGATGGCTGTAACAAATGTTGAACAAAACAAGCCAGACACAAAGAGTACGTATTACATTATTCCATTTACATAGAGTTCAAAAAACAGGCAAGAATCAGGAGTTTACCCTTGGGGAATGGATAGCAATTAGAAAGAATATGAGCAGGAGCTTCTAGGATGCTTGTAATATGCTGTGTTCTGGGTGCTGATACACTTCATTCTTCATCATGCTGTATACTTAGGATTTATCCATTTTTCTATATGTATGTAACACTTAGATTCAAAAAGTTTACATTAGAAAATGAGTGAGATCTTTGTGCACTGATACTGGAAAATCTCCACTCCAGGATATAAGTGAAAAAAAAAAAGGTATGGAATAGCATATATAGCATGCTCCCAGTTGTAATTGGTGATTTGTTTTTTAAAAAATAGTATGTGTTTCTCTATGCATCAAGAAGTTCTTGAAAGATAATAGACAAATTGTTAACATGTTTTTCTTCAGAAGATCTGGAGTGAGACGAGGCTTCTCATAATCTTTATAATATTTGAGGTTATTTTCCTATACACATATATTACTTGTTAAAATGTTTTTAATGTTCCTTTAAATAAAAGTGATTTGGCAACTTAATACAGAGAGGACTGTAATTTTGTAAGTTTTAGAACAAATTTCTGTTTGATTTTTTTTTTTTAAACAGGTACATTTTGGCTTATGTACACAACCTAGTGCCATTGTTAAGTGTGCAGGCTTTGGTGCCAGATTGTAGGGTTATTAAATCCTTGTGATCCTGGGCAAGGAACCTATTTTGAGTAAGCCTTAGTTTCTTCATGTATTTGCTGAGGAAAACCAATATATAGTGTTGCAGTGAGAACTAATGAAATTTTGCCTGAAAAACATTGAGCACATTGCTTACCCCAAAATAAATGCTTGAGGAATGTTAGCTGATTTTAAGTTAAAAATTCATGAAGCCATGGGGAGTTTGTGATGGGACCTTATATATCTTTTATTCTTGGGACTCACAGATCAGAGAGATGGTATACTTATTCTTAAAAAGAAATGACACTAATTTGTTTTTTGATTCCCTGGAATTTTTTATGATGATCTTGTCTAGCAAGAGTTATTATGGTTTAATCCCCAGTAAATTTACAAAAGCTTACTTCAGGGAGATCATGCCAAATGAAAGAGGTTTCGTTGTATTGCTTATATATGCCCTTAGGTTTTAGATTTATTTGCAATTGAAAGTTTTGGATCTTTGATGAATAACTTGACTATTAACAGTTAAAATTGCTTTTTGCTTTTTGAAACTTTCTCCTTCAGAGACAGGGTCTCTCTCTATTGCCCAGGCTGAAGTGCAGCGGCCCCATCCTAGCTCAGTGGAGCCTAGACTAGACCTCGTGGGCTCAGGTGATCCTCCTGCCTTAGACTCCTGAGTAGCTAGGAATAAAAGCATGCAGTAGCACCATGCCTGGCTAATTTTTTAACTTTTTTGTAGAGACAGGGTCTCACTATATTGCCTAGGCTGGTCTTGAACTCTTTGTGATCCTCCCACTTTGGCCTCCCAAAACACTGGGATTACAGGAGCCACCAGGCCTGGTCCCTGTTTTTTGAATCATTTTGAAAGTAAATGAGTTCATTAGCTTAAATATAGTATTTGCATTCAGAAGAATATATCTTTAGCATTTACTGTTTTACAAAGGTCCTTGAGGTTTTTGTTGTTGTTGCTGCTGTTTTGGTTTTTACTGGCTTTTCTAACAAATTGTGGAGTTCAAGGATATTTTATTCAGATCATATTTGCTGAAAGCCTTAGAGATTTTTCTAGTTCCTATGTTGTCAAGTAGAACTTAGGTAAACATGTGTTTAGGTTTTTATAAATATGGATTACATTTTCTGTTCATGGCAATTTTTTTCCTATGTAGAACAGAATACTACTTTTGCTAAGGTCGTGAATATTTGAACCCTAACCAGGCTATTTCGCTTTCTTTTGTGTATGGCCACAGATATTACCTAGACAGAATCAGAAGATTTTGATATATTAGAGCAAATCTATCATCACCACTACTAAAACGGTTCAAAATATATACCTAGGCCAGGCGCGGTGGCTCACGCCTGTAATCCTAGCACTTTGGGAGGCCGAGGCGGGTGGATTACCTGAGCTCAGGAGTTGGAGACCAGCCTAGGCAACATGGCAAAACCCTGTCTCTACTAAAAATACAAAACAGTTCCCTGGGTGTGGTGGTGTATGCCTGTAATACCAGGTACTTGGGAAGCTGAGGCAGGAGAATCACTCGAACCCAGGAGGCCGAGGGTGCAGTGAGTCAAGATCGTGCCGTTGCACTCCAGCCTGGGCGACAGTGCAAGACTCTGTCTCAAAAAAAAAAAAAAATTACATATATATATGTGCCTAACATAGGAATTAGTAATGACATCGTAAGATGTATTTATTACTTTTTTCCTTTTCTGTTTTTTTTTTGAGGTGAAGTTCACATAACATAAAATTAACCATTTTAAAGTTAACAATTCAGTGGCATTCAAGTACATTCACAGTGTTGTACAACCACATCTATCTAGTTCCCAGACATTTTCATCAGCCCAAAAGGAAACCTCACTCTCCATTCCCTGTCCTCAGCTGCTGGCAACCACTAATCTGCCTTCTGTCTCTATGAATGTTCCTATTCTGGGTATGTCCATAAATGGCGTCATACAATATGTGGTATTTTGTGTTTGGCTTCTTTTACTTGGCATAATGTTTTCAAGGTTCATCCATGCTGTAGTATGTATCAGTACTTCATTCTTTTTTTGGCTGAGTAATATTCCATTTTTTGTATGTATCACAATTTGTTTATCCATTCATTCATTGATGGACATTTGGGTTATTTCTATCTTTTGGCTGTTGTGAATGGTACTGTTAGGAACATGCATAAACATGGATTTGTTTAGTACCTGTTTAATTTTCTGAGGCGCCACCAAACTGTTTTTCACAGAGTCTTTACCATTTTCCATTCCTACTAGCACTTTATGAGGATTCTGTTTTCTGCACATCCTTTCCAACACTTGTTTTCTGTATTTTTATTTTCTTCATTATATCCATCCAAATGAGTATGAAGTGGTATCTCGTTGTGGTTCTAATTTGCATTTCTCTAATGACTAATCGTATTAAGCATCTTTTCATGTGCTCATTGGCCATTTATATATATTTTTGGACAAATGTCTATCCAAGTCCTTTGCCCTATTTTAATTGAGTTGTTCATCTTTTCATTGTTAAGTTATGAGTTCTTCATGTATTCTAGATACTAGACCTTTATTAGATAAATGATTTGCAAATATTTCTTTTTTTTTTTTTTACTTTCTTGATAATGTCTACTGATGTTTTAATTTTTGATGAAGTCTCATTTATCTATTTTTCCTTTTGTTGTGTGTACTTTTGTTGTGATACCTAAGAATCCATGGCTAAATTCAAGGTCATGAAGATTTATCCTTATGTTTTCTTCAGAATTTTATGGTTTAAATTCCTATATTGAAGTCATCGATGAGTTTTGAATTGACTTTTGTATATAACGTGAGACAAGGGACCAACTTCATTTTTTTGCATATCCAGTTGTCCCAGGACTGTTGTTGAAAAGAATATTCTTTTCCACTGAATGATGTTGGCACTCATGTTAAAAATCAATCAGCCATCGATGTATAGGTTTATCCCTGGATTCTCAGTGCTATTCCATTCATCTATTTGTCTGTTTTCATACCAGTGCCACAATGTTTTGATTACTATAGCTTTGTATTAAGTTTTAAAACCACAAAGTATGAGTCCCTAACTTTGTTCTTTTTTCATTATTGTTTTGGCTATTTGGGACCTCTTGGAATTCCATATGAATTTAAGGATTGACTTTTCCAGTTCTGAAAAAAAAGCCATTGGAATTTTGGTAGGGATTGCATTAAATCTGTAGATTGCTTTGGGTAGTATTGCCATCTTAACAATATTAAATCTTTCCATGAACACAGGATTCTTTTCTACTTTAATTTCTTTAATTCTTTTCTACAAACTCAAAACATTGCTTTTCTACAAACTCAAAACATTGCAATGTTTTGAGTTTGTAGTACACAAGTCTTTCACTTACTTGGTTAGTTATTTCTAGATGTTTTGTTCTTTTGAATGTTGTTGTAGTTGCTATTGTAGTTAGAATTATTTTCTTTTTTTTTTTTTTTTTTTTAAGATGGAGTCTCACTGTGTCGCCCAGGCTGAAGTGCAGTGGCTGGATCTCAGCTCACTGCAAGCTCCGCCTCCCGGGTTTACGCCATTCTCCTACCTCAGCCTCCTGAGTAGCTGGGACTACAGGCGCCTGCCACCTCGCCCAGCTAGTTTTTTGTATTTTTTTTTAGCAGAGACGGGGTTTCACCGTGTTCACCAGGATGGTCTCGATCTCCTGACCTTGTGATCCACCCGTCTACAGGTTTGAGCCACTGCACCCGGCCAGAGTTATTTTCTTGATTTCATTTTCAGATTGCTCATTGCTGATGTATGTGAACACAACTGAATTTTGTGTGTTGATCTACAACTGTGATGAATTTACTAACTCTAGTAGTTTTATTGTGGATTCTTTGGGATTTGTGTTATTTTTGTTTCCTGACTGTTGTAATGTATCTGTGGTCTTTGCTTAGGATTCAGGATGTAAAACTATATATCGTTTTCCATTTATAAGTTCCTAACTAATCTTGCCTTTGTACTTGTTCCCTTGTAGTCTGTTCACATAACAGCTAGAGTAGCCCTTTAAAATAATTCATGAGGTCATGCCATGTATATACAAAACCTTCTACAGGCTTGTACATAAGAGTAAAAGCTTAAGTCTTGACAAAGTACTGCAGAGCTCTGTCTGATCTGCCGCTGGCCAATTCTTTACCACTATACCTTTGTTTATTCCAATCATAGCAACCTGACTTTCTTCCTAGAGCAATCTGTCTTAAGGCCCTTTGTACTTTCCTTCTCTACATGGAGCCATCTTCCCCCAAACATTCCAATGCTTTGTTCTGTATTTCCTTAAGGTCATCTCCTTAAATGTCATCTCCTGAGAGTCTTCCCTGACCAGCCCTACCTAAAATAACACCTAACATCATTATTTATCTCCTTACTCTGTTTTTCCTTCAAATCCCTTATCTGACTTTATGCAGAAGAGAAATTTCCTGAAGATATGTATTTTGTCTGTTGTTCATCACTGAATCGCTACCTCTTAGAATGGTGTCGGGTATAATAGGCACCTGCCTAATCAATACTTGTCAAATGAAGGAATAAAGTTTCCTCAAGTAAAAGGAAAAAGAAACTAATATATACTGAATACTCATAATGAGCGCCAAACATTATTCTAGGCCTTTGATATATGTTGTTCACATTTAATCTTCTTAATAAAGTTATGAGAATAGATATTATGCCCATTGATCAACAAAGAAACAGAGACTTAAAAAAATAAATAATTTGGCATAGCTAGGTTTTGAAATCTGGTCTGTAGTACTTGATTCCAAAGCAAAGGCTTTCTCTACCCTGTTATTTTAAAATTATTAAATCTTCTATATACTGCAGAGAATGCAAAGATAAGCAATAAATGGTTATTTAATTAAGTATATAAATTAGTATACAGGCCAGGCACGGTGGCTCACACCTGTAATCCCAGCACTTTGGGAGGCCGAAGAGGGCCGATCACCTGAGGTCAGGAGTTCAAGACCACCCTGGCCGACATGATGAAACCCCATCTCTACTAAAAATACAAAAAATTAGCCCGGTGTGGTGTCATGCACCTGTAATTCCAGCCACTCGGGAGGCTGAGGCAGGAGAATCATTTGAATGCGGGAGGCGGAGGTTGCAGTGAGCCAAGATCACACCACTGCACTCCAGTCTGAGCGATAGAGCAAGACTCCATCTCAAAACAAAACAAAACTTGTATATAATTAAATTCCAAATGAGCAGTACTGTCAATAAATTTTATAGTTATTTGGAAAATCATTAGGCCAAATGGAAATGTTTCTCATACAGTGGGCTCAAAACCAAATACGTTGATTCAGTGAATTTATGAACAGGTAAGGATCTGGCTCTTAAATAGTAAGTAGAATTTGAATTAGTGGAGAGAAAGAACAAGGCCGTTTTAAGTACAGGGAACAACATAAGGAAATGTGAAAAGCAAACTTATTAAAAGGATAGTAAAATTCATCACGAGTCAAGAATTAGTATTTTAGGGGTGCTGCGAGATAAGTTTGGGAAAAGTGAGTTGGTGATTATGAAGAATTTGAATCGTGAGGCTAAGGGATCTGAAGTATTTGAACATTATAATTACTGGTGAGCCATAGAATAATGATGATATTGAACATTTGTGTGGACATATGGGCAACAGAATGTAGTGCTTAGGAGTATGAGCTTTGGGCCAGGTGCAGTGGCTCACATCTGTAATCCCAGCACTTTGGGAGGATGAGGAGGGCAGATCACGAGGTCAGGAGATCGAGACCACAGTGAAACCCCGTCTCTACTAAAAATACAAAAAATTAGCCAGGTGCGGCTGCAGGCACCTGTAGTCCCAGCTAGTCGGGAGGCTGAGACAGGAGAATGGCGTGAACCCGGGACGTGGAGCTTGGAGTAAGCTGAGATTGCACCACTGCACTCCAGCCTGGGCGGCAGAGCGAGACTCCATCTCAAAAAAAAAAAAAAAAGTATGAGCTTTGGAGCAAAACTGGATTCAAATCCTGGCTTAGCTCAGTAACTAAGCAAATGACTTAACCTCTCTGCGCTCTAGTTTCCTAATCAAATAGAGATCATGGTTTTTAACTCAAAGAGCCATTGTGATGGTTAAATGAATTACCAATTATTCTATGTAAAAATACTGAGAACAGTGCTTAGCACACAGTAAGCATTCCATAAATATTAACTATTGTCATTTATATGACATTTAAATTTTCACACTACTTTCATGTGTACTGTTCCTTTTCATTTTCATGGCTACTCTGTGAGGTAGGTATTACTATATCCAGTTTAATAATGGAGTAAATGAAGCCAAAGAGGTTTTGTCATGCCAGATCCTCAGCTGACAGAACCGATCACATGATTTTAAGCCATTTCACCATGATTCTCTAAATCTAAAAAACTAATGGAACAGTGGGATGACATGCTGAAAGTCAAATTTTAGGGAAATTACTCTAGTGACAGTCTGCGGAGTCAAATAAAGACGAGAAAGAACCCACAGGCAACTTTATAAGGCTCTTAAAATAATCTAGGTTTGGCCAGGTACAGTGGTTCATGCCTGTAATCCCAACACTTTGGGAGGCTGAGGTGGGTGAATCACAAGATCAGGAGATCGAGACCATCCTGGCCAACGTGGTGAAATCCTGTCTCTACTAAAAATACAAAAATTACCTGGGCATGGTGGCGCGTGCCTGTAATCCCTGCTACTAGGGAGACTGAGGCAGGAGACTCGCCTGAACCAGGGAGTCGAGGTTACAGTGAGCCGAGATCGCGCCACTGCACTCCAGCCTGGTGACAGAGTAAGACTCTGTCTCAAAAAATAAATAGATAGATAGATAGATAGATAGATAGATAGGTTTAGGTTTCATTTATGAAAAATTTCTATGCCAGGACTATATCATTGAGAATGAAGACAAAGGATTTTTAATTCATGGGATGTTATGAATTTTATAACTAACCAATATATTAATATTCTTTCAGCTGTATTTAAACTTGAAACAGATAGAAGTATATGGCCCTTGATAAGAATATATCGGGGTGGCTTTCTTCTGATTGAATTCCTTTTTCTACTGGGCATCAACACGTATGGTTGGAGACAGGCTGGAGTAAACCATGTACTCATCTTTGAACTCAATCCAAGAAGCAATTTGTCTCATCAACATCTCTTTGAGGTAATCAAAGCAAGACATAACACCTCATGAATATAGTTTGCATTCGCTATATAGCTATCTGGTTTAGTGGGTACTTAAATCCATCTTCTACTTGAAGAGGATTGTTGACTTAATAACAAATCATGTTTCTTTTGTTTTATTAAAGATATTTTAAGTAATGATGAAAGTAAAAATAACGATTTTCTGTATCTTTCTGTCTTCCCCATCCTTTACTAGATTGCTGGATTCCTTGGGATATTGTGGTGCCTGAGCCTTCTGGCATGCTTCTTTGCTCCAATTAGTGTCATCCCCACATATGTGTATCCACTTGCCCTTTATGGATTTATGGTTTTCTTCCTTATCAACCCCACCAAAACTTTCTACTATAAATCCCGGTTTTGGCTGCTTAAACTGCTGGTAAGTCCAGAAACTTGTGTACCACTTTTAGAGGGGTATATTGGTTATTGACTTCCTCTAAGATAAAAACCAAGGCTGCTAGGTTGTACAACTGCAAAGGCCATGGTTCATATTATAGTTTATGTGAATGGTGACCCAGCTCCAGGGCAAAGAATATAGTGTAACTAATAGCCCTGAAGTTGTGCAACTTGGAGGCCCTGGAAAAAAGCACTCATGTATATTTTCCTCCTAAGATAGAGTATCAAGTGGCCAAATATTGAGATGATTTTGTAAATTATAAACATTTTTTACTCGTTTAACTAGCTGAGATAAGATGTAGAACTCTGTAAGTTTCCTTCCCCCAAAAATATTTGGTAAAAGAATTATTTTCCTATTAAGTTGACATGATTATCAACCGAACATTTTATTTTAGGAAAGATTTGTTCTCTAAAAGCAGTAGGAATATCTTACCAGATTACCAAGTTTAATTTGAAAAATTGACTTTGGGCCGGGCGTGGTGGCTCATGCCTGTAATCCCAGCACTTTGGGAAGCCAAGGCTGGTGGATCATCTGAGGTCAGGAGTTTGAGACCAGCCTGACCAACATGGTGAAACCCCGTCTCTACTGAAAATATCAAATTAGCTGGGGGTGGTGCACATGCCTGTAATCCTAGCTACTTGGGAGGCTGAGGCAGGGGAATCGCTAGAACCCCAGAGGTGGAAGTTGCAGTGAGCCACGATTGTGCCATTGTACTCCAACCTGGGCAACAAGAGCAAAACTCCTTCTCAAAGATAAGAAAAAGAAAAATTGATTCTTGTTTATAATAAGTTCTTTTTTTTCTTCCACTTTACCTGTTTCTTAATGATCTCAAAATCATTTAGCTTCAGCAGTGATATAAAATTTCCTGCAAAACTGTAAAACTTTCTCCTGTAAAGATAACTCTGGAAGGGGATTTCTGTTTACTTGTAAATTGAGCCAGCTCTTTTTGAAAATCATTTGAGGCCAGGCGCGGTCGCTCACGCCTGTAATCCCAATACTCAGGAGGCTGAGGTGGGTGGATCCCTTGAGTCCGGGAGTTTCAGACCAGCCTGGGCAACATGGTGTAAACCCTGTCTACAAAAATTTAAAAATTAGCTGGGTGTGATGGTGCACACCTGTAGTCCCAGCTACTCGCGGCGCTCAGGTGAGAGGATTGCTTGAGCCAGGAACGTCAAGGCTGCAGTGAACCACGTTAGTGCGCTCTCAGCCAGGGCAACAGACTGAGACCCTGTCTCTAAAGAAGAAAAAAGGAAAGAAATGAAGAAAGTACATCAATTGAGAAAACTTTCATATAATTATTTCTTAGATTATGAATTACAGCTAACAATAAAGATTAGTGATTAAATTGACCAATCACTATAAAAACTTTAAGAATTACTGTATTTTCTCCCCTCTTTCTTACTTTATAAGTATACCTCCTTGAAAACTGTAGTTCCTATTGTTTTTCTTTTGTATGCCCCTTAGGTTAGCAGAGGTTTTTTTTTTGTTCTTAGCCAAACATAACAATTTTTCTTTTTAATCTGAAGACATAAAATATGGCTCTTTATTAAGAAAAACTGTAGAACCAGGTGCAGTGGCTCACGCCTGTAATCCCAGCACTTTGGGAGGCCAAGGTGGGTGGATCACCTGAAGTCAGGAGTTTAAGACCAACCTGGCTAACATGGCGAAATCCCATCTCTACTAAAAATACAAAAATTAGCCGGGTGAGGTGGCAGGTGCCTGTAATCCCAGCTACTTGGGAGGCTGAGGCAGGAGAATCGCTTGAACCCAGGAAGCGGAAGTTGCAATGAGCCAGGATGGTGCTGCTGCACTGCAGCCTAGGTGACAGAGCGAGACTCCTTCTCAAAAAAGAAGAAGAAAAAAAAAAAAGATAGGGTCTCCTTTGTTGCCCAGGCTTGTCTCAGACCTCGTGGCTTCAAGTGTTCCTCCCGCCTTGGCCTCCCAAAGTGCTGGGATTACAGGCATGAGCCACTGTGCCTGGCCATAAATTATTTTTAAATGAGACTTTGGAAGATTCAGAAAACTCAAGTTTTACTATGATTGCATAATTACAGTAACAGGATAATATAGTTGTCTACATTGTGTGCTAAGTGAGCATTTCCCCAGTATATCCTTCTTTGTTTAAATAGCAAGCTGTGATTCATGCATGACCCGTTACTCTTGTTAGCAGAATGATTGCCCATTGAGTAGACATTTATCTGTGCATCTGCTATGTTTTTGTTAATAAATGAGGACTTGTTGATGGAATAGGTTGACAATGGTATAAGCAGTAATAGAATAATAAAATGTACTATCAGGTACAGTGAAATATAAAAGGAAGCATTGTGGTTTTTTGTTTTAGTAGTAACTTATAAATAGAACAATGTTACCATTTATAGATAATTTTAGTATTAATTGACTTGCTGACTTATTTTAATTTAAATCTCACTGGGAAAACTTACCCTTAGACTGATTCTTAGTGAATTAACAAGAATGTGTCCACTCTAGTTATGTTTTTCTGATACCACTTCATCCTAAAGTAAAAGTACATTTTTTTCTTTCTTTTTTTCTTTTCTTTTCTTTTTTTTCTTTTTTCTTTTTTTTTTTTTTTTTGGAGACAGGATCTGGCTCTATTGCCTAGACTGGAGTGCAGTGGCGTGTTCTCGGCTCATTGCAACCTCCACCTCCCAGATTCAAATGATCCTCCCACTTCAACCTCTCCAGTAGTTAGGACCACAGGTGTGTGCCAATGTGCCTGGCCAATTTTTTGTATTTTTAGTAGAGACGGGGTTTTGCCATGGTGCCCAGGCTGGTCTCGAATTCCTGGGCTCAAGTCGCTTGCCTGCCTTGCCTCCCAAAGTGCTGGGATTGTAAGTGTGAGCCACCATGCTCAGGCTTTTCTTTAATTTTCAGTGAGAAAAGCACATGTCGTTTAGCCATAGTGGTAGGTGCTGGGTGCCATTTATATCCATATTTATATTGGAATCTATGGAATTGATATATGCTATGCTCCCAAGAACAAAGCTAAAAAAATTTTAAGAAATTGATTTTGATGTGAGTATTGTATGTCAAATTAGTACAGATTATTTACATCCATTAGGTTATACTTTCTTTCCTTAAATCTGTATTTACCTCAGTCAGAAATCTAATTGGGTAGCATAAACAGTGCCTCAGATTTTCTAAACAAAAATATCAAAGTATAACTCACTATATTAAAAGTAAGCTCATTAAAAATTTTAAATTATAGTCCTTTATTATATAATTTAGACATCAATTTTTACCAACAGTTTCTTTAGTTGTATAGTAAAAATTTTACACATTTCTATTATAAGAATAGAGAGGTGTTCTCATTTAGTAACTACTTTATGTATTTTAATTTTTAAAATAACCCACAAGTTGGAACTGCTATTAATCCCCATTTTATAAATGAAGAAACCTACATTCAGAGAAGTTAATTAACTTGCCTAAGGTCACATAGCCGGTAAGTGATGAAGATGAGTTATGAATCCAGGCAGTCGGGCTTTATAATCTGTACTCTTAAACACTAACATTTAACACTTAGCCCTATTAGTCATTTATGTAAGATGTTTAACTTTGATCTAGTAGATCAAACTAGTAGAATATAAAAATCAAATTTGAGGCCGGGCACGGTAGCTCATGCCTGTAATCCTAGCACTTTGGGAGGTGGAGGTGGGAGGACTGCTTAAGCCCAGGAGTTTGAGACCAGCCTGGGCAACATGGCAAAACCCTTTCTCTACAAAAAATGAAAAATCAGTGGTGCATGGTAGCACGCACCTGTAGCCCTGGTTACTTGGGAGGCTGAGGGAGGAGGATTGCTTGAGTCCAGCAGGTTGAGGTTGCAATGAGCTGAAATTGCACCACTGTACTCCATGAAAAGTAGAAATTAAAACTTCATCTTTTTGGCTATTTATCAGTATTAACTTAAAAGATGATGTTAACATGTTCTTTGTAATAACTTAATAGTGGCTTTTTTGTGTATGTGGTAAAATATCAGCTATCCAGAATTGCCTCTGGCTTCCATAATACTGTTACTCTAGGAATTGTCACTTTAATCAGAATTACAGGGTAGAAGTGGAAAAGTTAGAAGGTCTTATCCAGATTAAGAAGAGAAGGAGGGGCGAGTTACAGAATTCTCTCTCAGAAGGCGAAATCAGATAAATCTAGAATGAATTTGACTGTGTGTAAATGTCAGTGAGTAAATATGATCTGTTTATGTTCTTCCTCTCACCCTGCCTCTGACAGAGTGACTTCTTCTTTTCTCTGTGTTTCCAGGGTATTTTGTGTGTATCTCTGTAATATGGTGCTATAATTATACCTTTATGTATTTATTTACCCAACTAGACTGTGGATCATTAAGGCCTTTAAGCCTCAGTGCCTGATATATAATATGATATATGATATATAATAAATACTTGATAAGTCTTTGTTAAATACATGAATGGCTGTAATTGTGTTCTTTCCTTCATTGGTTATATTATACTAACATTTACTACTCCCTTCTTTCTTCCTTTTTTTCGTTTTCTCTTTTTGTAAATTTTCCCTTCTTCCCAGTTATTATTATTATTTTTTTAATTTTCCTATCCTTTTCCAGTCCCATCCCTTTGTTCCTTTGTTCCTTATTTAATGCATTATCTTTCTCTTCTGCTCTTATGGAGATTTTCTGAATTAGCTACGTTTTGAGGATAGGGTTGGCAGAGTGTGAGAGTAATGATAGTCTGTCTCATGTCAGTTATAAAGAAATTGTCCTAGGCTACCAGTTTCATAATAGTTCATGATTAGAGATGGATTTAGACTTCTGATCCTTTGGTGTTATATCCTAAATTCTATATTTCCGTCACTTTGAATCCTTTAAGTCCATTCTGCACCCTGGAATTTCTTAAAATATTACAAAAACTGATGCCAGAATTTCTTCGTGCATAGATGACTACCATCCTACACTCCCCCACTTCCCCACAAAAAGTTTGCTTTATCGGGAGCTTATGGCTGCAAATGTATAGATTGTCTCTCTGGTTTGTTGAACTCATAGAAAGAGTATGAAAATGATTAAGAGACTGAGCCATGGAATGAAAATATATCAGCACTAGAAAATAATGTCTCAAAGCCTGTATGATGTCCCACAGACACCTGGTCTAGCTTCCAAAGCTCCACGAAAGTACCTGTCATAGGCGGTTGACACCCAGGATTGAGTCATAATATGACCATCTCCCTGAAATAATAAAGATACCTATTTAGAGAAAGAGTGGAAAGATCCAGATAAGTCTGAGAAGATAGTTATAGACTCTCAAGTTGAATATGTCTATGAAATGAATATAACTAGATCTCCAGAGAGTTAGAGATTAGATTCATTTTCTCAAAACTTCTACTTACTCAGGATTTCTTTTTTCAGGAGT
The DNA here is from genome assembly GCF_043159975.1 of Macaca nemestrina. Lineage (NCBI taxonomy): Eukaryota > Metazoa > Chordata > Mammalia > Primates > Cercopithecidae > Macaca > Macaca nemestrina. The sequence continues at coordinate 38,570,541 of NC_092125.1, forward strand.
CACATTTCCTCCTGTATAAGATAAAAAGGGGTCCTTTAGGATGAGGATTAAGGCTTGCTTCATCCCATCTTCACTTCACACATCGCTTATCAAGACAGTCTGCACAATTTGAGCCTATTTCTGGTAATTGCATTGGTACCTACTTCCCTTCTCTGCAATGCCAAGATTTCCCTTTGTAGTGATAAACAGGCTTCCACAGAATAGGTTAGGAAGAGTCTGTGTCGGTCTTCTGTAAAATGGGGATATGAATAGTTCCTAGCTCATGGAATTGTTGTGAAGATTGAGTTAATGCCTGCATAAGCCTTGAAGAGAATATACTGCATGAGTTACTGCCCAGTACATTTAATACATTTATCATGTGTTCAGAACAGTGGGAAGAGGGCTGATTTCTGTGGTGTAATTTCAAGATGAACACAGTCATTACCATGTCATTAGTGAAAAGAAAGTGACTTTGGTTGGAGAATGAAGCATGCCTCAGATGCAGTACCATCCTTTCCTACTTAATCCTTTGTAAGCAAAGAAGAGCTTTGTATTCAGTTAGGTAAGATGGAGAACAGTCTAGAAATTATAGCACTTGCCTCTCCAGCAAAACTTCCTAACTTTAGAGCCTCTCAGTGCTTCTATCTTTTGCTGCTCTCTGCTTTCAAATTCAACTCTCCACCTTTTTGCTTTCTATTTTCTTTCTTTTTTTTTTTTTTAGATAACATGGGTGAATTTCTTTTTTTTTTTTTAGTACTTTGAGTTCTGGGGTACATGTGCAGAACGTGCAGGTTTGTTACATAGGAGTACATGTGCCATGGTGGTTGGCTGCACCCTTCAACCCATCATCTACATTAGGTATTTCTCCTAATGTTATCCCTCCCCACTTCCCTGGCCCCCCTACCCGACGACAAGTGTGTAATGTTCCCCTCCCTGTGTCCGATGTTCCTCTCCCTGTGTCCATGTGTCCTCATTGCTCAGCTCCCACTTACAAATGAGAACATTCGGTGTTTGGTTTTCTGTGCATGTGTTAGTTTGCTGAGAATGATGCTTTCTAGCTTCATCCATGTCCCTGCAAAGGACATGAATGCATCCTTTTTTGTGGCTGCATGGTATTCCATGGTGTATATGTGCCATATTTCCTTTATCCAGTCTATCATTGATGGGCATTTGGGTTGGTTCCAAATCTTTGCTATTGTGAATAGTGCCACAGTAAACATACATGTGCATGTGTCTTTATAGTAGCATGATTTATAATCCTTTGGGTATATACCCAGTAATGGAATTGCTGGGTCAAATGGTATTTCTAGTTCTAGATCCTTGAGGAATTGCCACGCTGTCTTCCACAATGGTTGAACTAATTTACATTCCCACCAACAGTGCAAAAGCATTCCTGTTTCTCCACATCCTCTCCAGCATCTGTTGTTTCCTGACTTTTTAATGATTGCCATTCTAACTGGCATGAGATGGTATCTCATTGTGGTTTTGATTTGCATTTCACTAATGACCAGTGATGATGAGCATTCTTTCAAACGTTTGTTGGCTGCATAAATGTCTTCATTTGAGAAGTGTCTGTTCATATCCTTTGCCCACTTTTTGATGGGGTTGTTTTTTTCTTGTAAATTTGTTTAGGTTCTTTGTAGATTCTGGATATTAGCCCTTCATCAGATGGATAGATGGCAAAAATTTTCTCCCATTCTGTAGGTTGCCTGTTCACTCTGATGATAGCTTCTTTTGCTGTGCAGAAGCTCTTTGGTTTAATTAGATCCCATTTGTCAATTTTGATTTTTGTTGCCATTGCTTTTGCTGTTTTAGTCATGAAGTCTCTGCCCATGCCTATGTCTTGAATGGTATTGCCTAGATTTTCTTCTAGGGTTTTTATGGTTTTAGGTCTTATGTTTAAATCTTTAATCCATCTTGAGTTAATTTTTGTATAAGGTGTAAGGAAGAGATCCAGTTTCACCTTTCTGCATATGGCTACCCAGTTTTTCCAACACCATTTATTAAATAGGGAATCCTTTCCCCATTGCCTGTTTTTGTCAGGTTTGTCAAAGATCAGATGGTTGTAGATGGTGTGGTGTTATTTCTGATGCCTCTGTTCTGTTCCATTGGTCTATATATCTGTTTTGGTACCAGTACCATGCTGTTTTGGTTACTGTAGTCTTGTAGTATAGTTTGAAGTCAGGTAGCGTGATGCTTCTAGCTTTGTTCATTTTGCTTAGGATTGTCTTGGCTATGCCGGCTCTTTTTTGGTTCCATATGAAGTTTGAAGTAGTTTTTTCCGATTCTGTAAAGAAAGTCAATGGTAGTTTGATGGGGATAGCATTGAATCTATAAATTACTTTGGGCAGTATGGCCATTTTCACGATATGGATTCTTCCTATCCATGAGCATGAGTGTTTTTCCACTTGTTTGTGTCCTCTCTTATTTCCTTGAGCAGTGGTTTGTAGTTCTCCTTGAAGAGGTCCTTCACATCCCTTGTAAGTTGCATTCCTAGGTATTTTATTCTCTTTGTAGCAATTGTGAATGGGAGTTCACTCATGATTTGGCTCTCTGTTTGTCTGTTACTGGAAGCACTAAACATGGAAAGGAACAACCAGTACCAGCCACTGCAAAAACATACCAAAATGTAAAGACCATTGACATTATGAAGAAACTGCATCAACTAATGGGCAAAATAACTAGCTAGCCTCATAATGACAGGATCAAATTCACATATAACAATATTAACCTTAAATGTAAATGGGCTAAATGCCCCAATTAGAAGACACAGACTGACAAATTGGATAGAGTCAAGACCCATCAGTGTGCTGTATTCAAGAGACCCATCTCACATGCAAAGACACACATAGGCTCAAAATAAAGGGCCGGAGGAAGATTTACCAAGCAAATGTAAAGCAAGAAAAAAAACGAAAAACAAAAAAACAGGGGTTGCAGTCCTAATCTCTGATAAAACAGACTTTAAACCAACAAAGATCAAGAGAGACAAGGGCATTACATAATTGTAAAGGGGTGAATTTACTTCTTAAGATTTGAGTGCAAACTTAAGAACAAAGCTTTTATCAAGAATAAACACAAAAGCTAAACAATTCTTCAGTTGTGCATTTTAACAGAAAGTACAAATATGAATGCATTATAATTTATAACTGCATTTAAAAAATTAAAATATTTCTCTCCAAATCCAAAACAGTACACGGTCTTTAATCTGTTCTCATCTTGTTTAGATGAATTAGAAACATTTGTCATATGCTATCAGGAAAATATAGACAAGAATTACTATTCAGTTCTTTATGATCAAAGAAACATTATTCTCCTTAACTGTGACTTTTTGAATCACTTATCTGTATTTCAGTTCTGAAATACCACACAATTATACCTCCACTCTAGAGGAAAAAAAGAATGAATACAAATATCAAGGAGATAGGAACATTCATGGAATTAAAGCAAAAGTCACAAGTGTTTGACTTAGAAATGTACATATTGTAATAATTTTTTATTTGTTTTTGTTTTGTTTTGTTTTGTTTTTTTGAGACAGAGCCTCATTCTGTCGCCAGGCTGGAGTGCAGTGGCGTGATCTCAGCTCACTGCAACTTCTGCCTCCTGGGTTCAAGCAATTCTCTTGCCTCAGTCTCCTGAGTACCTGGGACTACAGGTGGCCACCACCATGCCCAGCTAATTTTTTGTATTTTAATAGAGATGGGGTTTCACTATGTTGGCCAGGCTGGTCTCAAACTCTTGACCTCGTGATCCACCCACCTTAGCCTCCCAAAGTGCTGAGATTACAGACGTGAGCCACCACACCCAGCCCTGTAATAATTTTTTTTTTTTTTTTTTTTGAGATGAAGTCTTGCTCTGTTACCCAGGCTGGAGTGCAGTGGCATGATCTCGGCTCACTGCAAGCTCTGCCTCCCAGGTTCACGCCATTCTCCTGCCTCAGCCTCCCAAGTAGCTGGGACTACAGGTGCCCGCCACCATGCCTGGCTAACTTTTTTGTATTTTTTAGTAGAAATAGGGTTTCACCATGTTAGCTAGGATGGTCTCAATCTCCTGACCTCGTGATCCGCCCATCTTGGCTTCCACAGTGCTGGGATTACAGGCGTGAGCCACCGTGCCCGGCCAATAAATTTTTAAAGTACAACTTTAGTTGATGGCTGACATGTATGTAAAAATTGTGAACAATTTAAACGGGTATAAAAATGTGAGATCAAAATCTTTAGGCCCAAATACTTGAAAAGTCACTAGGAATATGGAAAGATTTGTTTATATAGATTTTTAGATGAAAAATTAGGGGGTAATGGCATCTCCCTGATCCCTTAACAATATTTGGATTTTTGCAAAGAATTAGCAGCACCCATGCTTTCTGTTTTCTAACTATAGTTATTCCTGCTTTTTTTCCTCCTTTACTTCCTTTCTTAGTTATCCATTCAACTGATTCCCTTCACTGCTAATTCTCAACCACTATAACCACTGTTGCCAGGTCTCTGTGTTTATGATTGGTTCTTTGGTTTCCATTTTATCAACTAAAGTAATCATGCTGAATGGTCAGACATGAAATGGAGACATTTAATATGACTTTTCTTGTTTCTATGTTTTCTGATTTTTTTTTTTCTTTCTCTCAGTTTCGAGTATTTACAGCCCCCTTCCATAAAGTAGGCTTTGCTGATTTCTGGCTGGCCGATCAGCTGAACAGCCTGTCAGTGATACTGATGGACCTGGAATATATGATCTGCTTCTACAGTTTGGAGCTCAAATGGGATGAAAGTGAGGGCCTGTTGCCAAATAATTCAGAAGGTAGGATATGAATTTGCCTCTGTACTACTAAATCTCTGGTGTAAACCAAGAAATATTGGGAAGGATAAATGAGAAAGTTAAGGTCATGATGAAAACTTACCCAATAATATTACAAACTTAATTAAATGTACTTGGCATTCTGTTAGCAGTCTCTTTATCTGATATAATTTGGCTTTTAAATTATGCATTAGGATTTCGTCTGTCCATTTGCCAAGAGATTTACAACTTACACTTAAAGAATTCTAAAACTTTTTCTAGCACATTGGTAGTTATATTGCAAATACTTTCATGCCAACAATTTGTTGTCACACTGTTGCTGTGTAATGTAACCCAGATACCAGTGATCAGAAATACTGATTATTTAGAAATAGATCAAGTGCTTTGAGAGTAATTACAGATTGCTTTTTAATTCTTACTTGGGGTGTTATTTTTCTTCTGGCTCTTCCCGCCCCCCCGCCACCTTAGTTTATTCCAGCAGTTCAAGTTATTAAGGAATTTTGCCTTCATGACAAAGATCTAATTTAGATAGATTATGTAACATGTGACTAACGAAAGTTAATGATGAAGCCGATGCTGACACATTTTTATTGATTGCCAGTGGATCACAATTCTGTTGTAAGTTGATCACACTCAATTCTGAATTTCAGAATTCAAGGAAAAATTGATTTACCAACTCTATTCTTATTTAAACACACAGTTTGTTCTTGGTTTAAAAAAAGAGGGGAGGTGGGTGAACAAGAGCATGTGCTCTTGGGTGTCTTGTGTTGTGGTGGTTTGGAATTCACAAAATTGTATAGAATCACTGGTGATACTTGTAGGCTTTCCAGATGTTTCAAATTACAGAGCAAACCTGTTTTTTCCTCCTACTGTATACTCATCTTCTAATTTTCTTACAGTTTTATCACACTCCAAAGAAAGTGATTCCTGGACAGATATCCATAAATCTGAGAGAGCAGATTTCCCCACTAGTTCCCCCACAACATATTTTACCTTCTCTCCTTGACTTATCTATCACTAAAAAGCTTGAGAATAGACTGGGCACGGTGGCTAACACCTGTAATCCTAGCACTGTGGAAGTCTGAGGTGGGCAGATCACTTGAAGTCAGAAGTTTGAGACCAGCCTTGGCAACATGGCAAAACCCCATGTCTACTAAAAATACAAAATTAGCTGGGTGTGGTGGTGTGCACCTGCAATCCCAACTACTCAGAAGGCTGAGGCAAGAGAATCACGAACCGGGAAGCAGAGGTTGCAGTGAGCTGAGATTGTGCCACTGTACTCCAGCCTGGACCACAGAGAGACTCAGTCTCAAAAAAAATAAAAAGCTTGAGAATATGATAGTTGCAAAGAAGAAAGTGATTCTGAAGCCCAGGTTTCTTGCTTTTTCAGACTTGGTAGTGGCTACGCTATATGACTAAATGATGTGAACAAGTTATTTTTTACAATTGTAATTTTTCTTCTTTGAAATCTTCACAGAATCAGGAATTTGCCACAAATATACATATGGTGTGCGGGCCATTGTTCAGTGCATTCCTGCTTGGCTTCGCTTCATCCAGTGCCTGCGCCGATATCGAGACACAAAAAGGGCCTTTCCTCATTTAGTTAATGCTGGCAAATACTCCACAACTTTCTTCATGGTGACGTTTGCAGCCCTTTACAGCACTCACAAAGGTATTCTGTGATTGACTATGAAGAGATTTTTTTAAACCTGGATTTTTACTACCTGAATCTATTTCTTACTCTGGCTACTTTTCCATTTGTCATGCTCTTTTTTTTCACTGAAATTTCAGTTCCTTCAGTTATACCAGTTTGTTCTTGAATGCTTTTAGTCTCATTCCAGTATCTACTGATAAAAGTACCACTGAAAAGAAGCACAGTCACCCAGAATAAGAATTTGTGATAATGTTTAAAATTCTGAATTATGTTTAATGGGTTCAATCTGTGGATATCTTGGGTTTCCATTTGTTTTTAGACTTCCTTGTTCATTAATGAGGTTGGGAAATGGCTTGGTGAAAAAAAATTCCCTGTGGCAATCAAGTATGTTTTTAATCGCTTTCCTTCACCAAGTAGTAAGAATTGTTTCCAGCCCATTTAACTGCAAATTGAGTTCTCTGATTCCTCTAGTTTCTCATCTCCATGGCAACCTATTATTACTTGAGACTGCGCTTCTGTTGGGAAGAGAAAAGGCTTTTAAGTTCTGAGCCACATGCAGTCTCTCCTTTTGAATTTTTAACCTTTTTCCAAGAACTGTCAGTCATCAATCTCACTTCCTTTTTGTAAAATGCATTCCATCTTTGTCTTTTTAAGTCAATATCAGCCCACACCTTAGATGCTGCACTTTGTCATCTGTAGGTTGTAAAGAGATGTTACTATTTGAAATTATTCGTTATTTTTAAATACTTTGCAAAGTTTTTTTTCAGTGATTTTTTTTTTTCTTAATTGAGAGACTGTATTTTCGGAGCTTTGGCCAGTGCTACAAAATTGCTGCTAATCTAAAGTGTGTCTAACGGTCATAAAAGATCAGAACATTGCTTCAATAAACCTTGAGATTTGATGCAGCAGATGATATTTATAATATAATTCCACTTTTTCCAGTAGATTCTGTGGTTGGAGTAGGATTGATAAATGTAGCCAATAATTTTACCACGATGTAGGCATTCTTGTTAAATGATATAATTAACTAAGTATGTCAGTGAAGGAAACACATCCCCAAAGCTCCCATAATTTTAACTCATATTGTGGAATGCTGTTAAGTCCAGGCATGTATCATAATTCAGGAGGTTGTTACTAGAGAATTTATAAATTGGGCAGCTGATTTAATATAGTATTTATGACTCCATTTACTAAGTTACAAAGAACCCTTTACTTTTCTTCCATCCCAGGTAAAAATGAGTACTGTTTTTCTAGTTGAATATTTTAGAACATAATATACCTTTAACTGCAGTTGATCCTTGAACAACTTGGAGATTAGGGGAACCAGCCTCGCACACAGTTGAAAATCCACAGATAACTTTTAACTCCCAAAAACACTACTAATAGTTACCATTGACCAGAAGCCATACTGATAAAATAAATGGTCTATTAACACTTATTTGGTATGTCATATGTATTATATACTGTTCTCTTATAATCAAGTAAGCTAGATAAAATAAAATCGTATTAAGAACATCATAGGGAAGAGAAAATATCTTTCCTATTCATTAAGTGGAAATGGATCATCATGAAGGTCTTCATCCTTGTCATCTTCACATTGAGTAGGCTGAGGAGGAAGAGGAGGGGTTGGTCTTGCTATCTCATGGGTAGCAGAGGCAGAAGAAAATTCGTATGTTAAGTGGATCTGTGAAGTTCAAACCCATATTATTCAGGGGTCAACTGTATACTGATAGCATTCAGTAAAAAGCTGAAAATCCAAATTCATCAAATCTGTGAACAGTCCACATCTAAAATGTCTAAACTAAAAAAGTAATAGTTTAAATAGCATTGTGGGCTTAAGACATTCCTTACTCACGTACTTCTTCAAAGAATTTTATAAACCATATTACCTTTTGGACATTTTTAAGTTTACAACCAAAATTTTTCATCTTAAGTTTAAGTAATTACAAAAGATATAGTTTTAGTGTATTTTAAATGTTCACATTTTAAAATAAAACTGCTAAATGTTTCTATTGTGTAATAGTCAGGAAATTTCCATCTCTTTGCTCTTGAACTATAATGTATATTTTAATATAATATATTTTTGTTTTAATGACTTGTCTGCTACATAAACATGTAAATTGAAATTAAATTCTTTCTGTCACTAAGAGATTAATTTGTTTTCTGTTCTGGGTTGTAATCACCATTACCCTGATAATTACCCACAGTTGATCAAAGCAACATTACAAATGTATTACAAATTTAATTTTTATAAGTAATTGTTGCAGGTAAACATTTCTTAACGAGATAAATTTATGTTATTACTGTTTCCTTTTTCAGTTTTTATATAAGTAAACTCAGAAATCTTGTGGCTATGTAGATGAGAATAGAAGGAGTTTTATTGTTGCAGTAACACTCAGTTTTATGAGTTCAGTGAGTTATTTATGGGTTATTTACCCAATTCTGAGTTATTTGTTCAAAAAATCGTATAGTGATCTATCACCAATAAATATTTTTAGCAATTAGATTTTCTTGGTTGAAAGCAAAGGGTTGAAAATAAATAAAGCAAATAATTTAACATAAACTGAATGAAAAAGGATCTGATAACCAGCCATTGGAGTCATTAACTTTCTAACCTAGACAGTGGACCATCATGTTATTGTTACTTTTAGAAGCTCTTTGTCTAACCCAGCATATGCAAATAATTGTTAGGAAAATAAAAATATTGTTAATTTCAGTACACATTTTCCAGTGCAATATTTTATGATGAAATACTTTTATCATATTCTTTAAATGTCCTTTTGCAAAAAATCTGGAACTTCAGATTATACTCATCTGAGCTATGGAAAATATCTGCAATATACCTGTAGGGGAGGAAAAACTTACTCCTCTACCCTCTTAAGTAATTGGGGCCTGCAAATGAAATTGACAGCAGACAGATGAGTAAAAGAAAAGGTTTGTTATGTACACAGAAGTCTTCATAGAAAAGAAGACCCAAAAGAAATGTTTAGACCAGGGGGTGGAGAGGGCTTTTATACCATTTTTACGAAGAGTGATAAATTGTGAAAAAGTAAGTTTAAACAAAGGTAGGGGTTTGGGCTTCTTGGTGGTAATTTGTGAAAAGGTAAATATATGGGGATTCTAATGAAAGAAAAGGATTATTTAGTAAGGTTTGTTGTGTGTACCAAAGTTGGTGTCTTCTCTATTGATAAGTGTCATCTCTGGTGAAGAAGTGTTGCCGTCCTCTTCCTAGTATGGAGTGAGAGCATCAGCTTTAGAAATGGAAATTTATATTACATTTACAAAAGGAATGTATGCCCTGCTTTTAGACAAAAAGAGGGAGGGCAGATATATTTCCCTTCATCTGAGGGTTTCTCAGTTGCCTTCAGCTCAAAATAATAATCCTTATGCCAAAGAGGCATATTTGGGGATGGCATACTCTGATCCTCTTCATACCCTAATTGGGAAATCAGTCAGACAAGTGGAAAAAATTTTGACTTCAGGTTTACATGTTTATTTTTATGTGTGTGTGTGTATTTATATATATATAAATTGGACACAGTTTTTTGCCCACAGTAAAAGTTTTTTAAAAACCAGAAACAAAAATATTTTTTCGATGGACCATTGGTTATATATCTTAATCATATTGCTAAAATTAAAAAAAAAACTGTATAGTTGCTACATGTTAAATATTCATATCACTAAAATTTTTAACCAAAAAGCTTAAAATAGACGGAAAAATTGAAAAAAATATATATATATCCATGTGTAAGCACCTCATTCCTTCATTCTAGTTCTGAGTTAGATGCATGACCACGTAGATAGGTGGACAGACAGGCAGGCAAAGCAAGGATACATTCACCAAGTACTTATTAAGAATATTTTATGTAACATGCCATGCTAAGCACTAAAAATATAGTGACAAAACACAATTCTTGCCCTTTATAATCTAGTAGGGGAATAGACAAAAAGACATTAATTGGTTCTTAATACTACTGTTAAGTATACTGTTTTAGACATGGCTAAAATGGTAAATTTTATTTGTTTTTACCACAGTTTTTTTTTTTAAGGCATAAAAATAGAGTATAAAGAGATAAGCAGGGTACCGGAAGAACCCCCAGCACAGGTCTCTAACTCAGTCTCCTAGGCCTTAGGATGGGAGGAAGACTTCTGTGAGGTAACATCTAAGCTGTATCCTGTTGTTTATATTAAGTTAAGGAGGATTCTAGTTACCCGTTATGTGCCTTGCTCAAGGCCATGTAATTTGTGAGTGGTAGAGGTGTAGTATTTCTCAATTCTATTCTTCAGCCTAGGGATTTTTTTTTTTTTCAGACAAAGCCACATCTTTAAAGTGGAGATAATGGTACCCGTTCTTTTTGTTTCACAGGTTTGTTTTAAATAGTAAATAAAAGAGTACACATGAAATCTCCTTAGACTCTTAGTATGCTACAAGGGAATTTATGATAAAATGAAATATTTTCTTTGCTGACTAGAGCTGCTATATGTCTTGCTTTACAGAGTCTTTTAAAGAGAAATCCTTAATGATTGTCTTGGCCAGGGGACTTGCACAGGGCAAGTATCGATTAGAAATGTATTTGGCTTTTTGCCCAAGTAACATAGCTACTTACTCACTGAACATTATTCAATACTCACTGTCGAAGTTTTTTAAAAACCAGAAACAAAAACACTTTTTAGATGGACCATTGGTTATATATCTTAATCATATTGGTAAAATAAAATTTTAAAAATGTCATGGTTGCTACATGTTAAATATCCATATCACTAAAATTTTTAATCAAAAAGCTTCAAATCGAGGCAAAAAAATTGAAAAGACAGCTCAGAGGAACCATTGACAGAAAAATTGGCATTGAATATTGATCAGAAGTAGAATTTGTTAAAGAACATGGGAAATGGGAAAAATAAAAACATCAAACAAGTGGAATTTGATTTGGTTTTTTTTTTTTTTTTTTTGGATACTATTCCAAGAGAAAAGGCACTAGAAAACATGGACTTTAGAAATAATCATTGAGCCAAAAGAATAGATTCAATATGATTAATTGGGTAGATACTTTTCTATGAAATGTATATGTACTGTTACAAGTGATAAATTTTAGAGGGGCAAGGAGTAAAAGATGGTGAGGTAACCTTGTTCGGATTCAGAGATCTGAGTCTTTTCAAAGAACTAGCCTGCAGGAGTTACCATAGCAACAGCATTATATTAGGGGCATTTTCAAGATTGTTCTAAAGTGTCTCATGTTATGCTGCATGATTTGTAAAAATGGAGGTGTAAGAGTTAACTGTGTGCCTAGACTCATTTTTTGAAAAGTAAGGGAGGAGGTTGGAGGTTTAGGCAGCCCATTTGAGGGAAATTAAGGATGATAATATTTCAGCTAGCACTCACTTGTATTAAAAAGGAAAACACATTTGAAATATTTCAGTTTATTTTTTCTATCATTGATTTTAGAAACAAAGGAATTTAGCTAGCAGCCAATCTCCGCATTTTAAGAATTCACATTTCATTGCATGGCTAAATTTGAAGGCAACTCCTACAAGTGTTTTGTTGGAATTGGGATTGGAGGAGGCACAAAAGTGTTTTAAATGGTTTTTGTGAGTCCTTGAGGTTTCTTGGCTTTAGCAAAGAAAAGCCTGTGGGAGGTACAATAATAGAAAAGGACATTATGTTGTTATTTCTAAGTGGTTGTTGAGGGAGAGCATTTCATTAGATTTTCTATTTTTCATTTACAGTTTGTAACATTCTAAAATATTTGTAAATTTTTAGTGGTTTAGTTAGCTCTTTGTTACTCTTTGATTTCATATTTTACTTTAGACTTTTTGTTAGTGTTTGCTAAAAAGCATTTGCTACTAGATTTTATAAAATATTTGGAACAAAGAAGTATTCTCAGCACAATTAAGAGTTCATTTATGTCTGTGTGGTTGTTTTCCAGTGCCCAGATCTTTCTAGATCCCTTCTTAACATTCTCTAAGGGCTGCTTTGCCCCCTAATGAGGATTCCTCAGCAATAGCTCAGGGCCTTCAGTGCAATAGTCCTATCATTGTTTGAGTGAGCACACATAGTCCTGAAGTGCTTCCTCCCTGGGGTATGACCAGTTTATTACCCTCTTTCTACCCTGAATAATAGGCTGTTATGCCAGAATTTCCACATTTTAGTCTTGTTATACAGTAATAGAAACAGTAATTGTTTTTCATTCTCTAGGGAAATTTTTGTTTCATTAACTTTTTTTAAAAAAAGATGTACACACATTTTTAAAAACTCTTTTGGATAAATGCTCTCATTCTTGGCTTACTATTAAAGTAGTTCAAATCTTTAACTCTTTCGAAATTGATATATTTCCACTGTAATTTCCTAGCGTAACTAACAATGTAGAAAATAAACAAATTATTTTAGAATTTATCTTGACAATATTTGCTTCAGAACTGCCGATGCCGTAAAGCCAAATAGGAGACCTTTTTCCTGATTATTAATTTTACTTTAATTCAACAAATATTTCTTGAGTGGTTTTTATCTACTTGGCGTTGTTAATTTTAAATGGTTTTATAATTATATCCCATCTTAAATTGCTTTTAAAATATTAATTATAGCTTTGAATAAATTAAATTTCCTTTACATCTTCTTTGTCACTTAAAAGTCTTTGAAAAAAAGAACACATATGCTCACACCCTGATACCATTTTCTTTTTTTTTTTTTTTTTGAGGTGGAGTCTCGCTCTGTCTCCCAGGCTGGAGTGCAGTGGCCGGATCTCAGCTCACTGCAAGCTCCTCCTCCCGGGTTTGCGCCATTCTCCTGCCTCAGCTTCCCGAGCAGCTGGGACTACAGACGCCCACCACCTCGCCCGGCTAGTTTTTTGTATTTTTTAGTAGAGACGGGGTTTCACCGTGTTAGCCAGGATGGTCTCGATCTCCTGACCTCATGATCCACCCGTCTCGGCCTCCCAAAGTGCTGAGATTACAGGCTTGAGCCACCGCGCCTGGCCCTGATACCATTTTCACAGTCCTATCTCTAGTCACCTTTGTTTTCTTAATTGCTCTTAAGACTGATAGATGTAATTGGCATTTCTACATAAATTATGTTGCTTTTGGAACACTCATGCACAAACGTTTAAAGTTTAAAAAGTCTCTACTATTTTATTGCTTAGAAATTGAGAGAGGATCTGTGATGTTTAAAAGAAATAGTTGACTAGTCACAATAGCTTACACCTGTAATCCCAGCACTTTGGGAGGCTGAGGTGGGTGGATCACGAGGTCAGGAGTTCGAGACCAGCCTGGCCAACATGGTGAAACCCCATCTCTACTAAAAATACAAAAATTAGCTGGGTGTGGTGGCAGGCACCTTTAATCCCAGCTACTCAGGAGGTGAGGCAGGAGAATAATTTGAACCCTGGAGGCAGAGGTTGCAGTGAGCCGAGATCATGCCATTGCACTCCAGCCTGGGCAACAGGGCAAAACTCCATCTCAAAAAAAAGAAAAAAGAAAGAAGAAAAGAAATGGTTGAAAAATTTTTATACAAGAGTTTGTCTAATTGAAGAGAAATGTAAAGACCAATTGCTTGAAAGTCGAATTTTTTATTTTTGTTTTAATTTATATACTTTATATTATATATAATTTTACATGAGAAAGCTATGGTGAAAAGTGTAAACATCAGAAAATGTCATTGTATCTAGGTATTTACAGCAAAAAGAAAAGAAAAAGAGAAAAAAATGAGCAGGCAAATGTACTTACAGACCTTGAGTTCCTGCTAAGTATATGGTACTCTAAGGAACATAATAGATTGTATGTGACTGTCTTTCCCTTAGAGTTTTATAGTATAATACAGTAAGTGTACTCATTGGCTATTAACAGCATAATAAACCAACCCTTCAAAACTCAGTAGCTTAAAAACAGCTTTAATCCATTCTTGCTTATGCATCTGTAGGTCAGCTGGGAATTGATTGGTCTTGTCTGGGCTCAGCTGGATAGCCTTCAGGCTGCTATTCTGGCAGGGTTTGGCTCCTCACTGCAGGTTGGGTTTCGATCTAATCATGTGTCTTCATTCTGGCGCCTCAACTGAAAGAGCAGCACTTACCCAGGAGAAACTCTTCACATGGGACTGACAGAAACAAGACCTATTACACAGATTTTAAGCCTCTGCTTGCTCCGTATCTGCTAGCTTCCAAAGGCCCTTGCAACTGCTTGGCCAAAGCAAGTCACCACACCCTGCATTAATGGGGCAAGAAAGTATACTTCTGTCATGGAAACAGGGATGGGTTGAAAGGAAGAGAAGAGTTTTAAAATGTAATCTAATCTACTATGATACAGAAAACAATTTAAACTGATTTGTCTAAAGTGGCAAAGGACTTAAAACAGTTTTGTAGAATAAACATAACTAATAAACATGAAAAATTTTCCACTTTGGTAATAAAAACAGAAATACAAATTAAAATAATATTTAATCAAAGAAGTGATGATGCCTATCACTGGCAAGGTTACGGAGAGATGAAAACTCATTCTGTTGGTAGAGTATAAATTTGTAAGCAATTTGGGAATTCTGTTGAGTCTTAAAATCATTCATACCTTTTGACCTAGTAACTACCTTTCCACAACTTTTTCCTAAGTAGCGAATTGGGCAAAAACGAATGTATCTTTGTAACATTATATAGTAAAAAACTGAAATAATCTAACAAATGTTCAGCAATAGGAGAATAGTTTACTTGTAGTAACTGCATCATATATGAAATATTATACAGTGGCTTGTTAAAAGTCACACAATGCACCTGCAAATAGTAGATGAAGAATAATGATTGTGTGTGTGTGTGTCTGTTTTCACAGATAGTCTTGCTCTCTCACCCAGGCTGGAGTGCAGTGAGTAGCTTGGTCGTATCTCACTGTAGCCTCAAACTCCTAGGCTCAAGGGATCCTCCCACCTCAGCCTCCTGAGTAGCTGGGACTACCCAGGCTAGTCTCAAACTCAGTCTTCCAAAGCTGGGATTACAGGCCTGAGCCACTTCACACAGCTGGCACACTTTAATTAAGAGCAATGTGGACTCGGCCAAAATATGAAAATAATTTCTCTCTGCTGGAAAATCGAAAGTCATTCTTGAATTGGAAGGAAACAAAACTAACATTAATGTTGTTTCAAGTGATGGCAGAATAGTTGACATGGTTAATTTGCTTAGTGTTGTATTCTTTTTTAGGTTTTAAGAAATATCAAGGGGGCCGGATGCTATGACTCACGCCTGTAGTCCTAACACTTTGGGAGGCCAAGGCGGGCAGATTACCTGAGGTTGGGAGTTCAAGACCAGCCTGGCCAACATGGCAAAACCCTGTCTCTACTAAAAAATACAAAAAATTAGCCAGGTGGAGTGGCATGCACCTGTAATTCCAGCTACCGGGAGGTGGAGGTTGCAGTGACCTGAGATCATGCCACTCTAGCCTGGGCTACAGAGCGAGACTTCGTCTCAAAAAAAAAAAAAAAAAAAGAAATATCAAGGGTAGTTAGGGTAATTTGTTAAAGCTGGCTAGCAATTTTCTCAATGTATATTGTTAATAAATAAGGAATGTTGTGAGCATGCTTCTTAGAATGTAATGAACAAAAGACCAGTGGGCTAATGTTGAATTTCTTTTTTTTTTTTTTTTTTTTGAGATGGAATCTTGCTCTGTCATGCATACTGGAGTCTAGTGGTACAATCTTGGCTCACTGCAACCTCCACCTTCCAGGTTCAAGCAATTCTCCTGCCTCAGCCTCCTGAGTAGCTGGGATTACAGATGCCCACTACCACACCCAGCTAATTTTTGTATTATTAGTAGAGACAGGGTTTCACCATGTTGGCCATGCTGGTCTCGAACTCCTGACCTTACCACAGGTGACCTGCCCAGCTTGGGCTCCCAAAGTATTGGGATTACAGGCGTGAGCCACGGCGCCTGGCTAATACTTAATTTCATTGATACTTTGGATAGGTATAAGACACAGTTTTCATGAAAATATTCAGAGTGAAGAAACTTTTCATACACTACAGCTAATTCTTAATTTCATTGATACTTTGGATAGGTATCAGATATGGTTTTCATGAAAATATTCAGAGGGAAAAAACTTTTCATACACTACACATGGTATTTTCTTCGCATAGTAAAACAAACAAACACAAAAAAACAATGGCGCCACTTAATAGGAAGGAAAATAAAACATCTACCTAAATATCTCATTGATAAGTAGCATTTGTATTTCTACTTGTTCCTCTCCTGTGGGCTTCTCAGGCCTCTCTCTAAATACTTTTTAGTTGCTTCTGAATAATACCCCACAACATATTTCTTTTAAAGGTAGAATTGTACTACTTGTAACTATTTTATCCTTACCAGGAATCTTCTCAAACCAATAAATATCTCCCAAACAAAGTAGAATATTGAAGTCTACACAACACATTTCATAGCTGGTATAGAAAACACTGAATCACTGAAGAAAATTAGGCAGAAACTCTAAGATCTATTATATAGTCTTCTCACTTATGAATATTAGACTAATTCTATTTCCTTTCTCAATAACTGAAAAAGTTGATATTTGAAATTAATTTTAAAAATCTGTCATTAAACTTTCTATTGCAGAAAGTAGTACTTCTTACCTAAAGAGCAAAACACCTCCCTCTTCTCAATTTAATCAACTCCTCTGCCAGTAAGAATTTTAAAAGCACTGTCTTAGTGAAAGACACGTTTTCACATTGAGAACTAGAATACGGGCTTTGGAGTCAGGACTAGGTTAATTTAGCCACTTACTAATTATGTTACCCTGAGAAAGTGACTAGATTTCTTTGGTTTAAAATTAGTAAAATTGAGGTAGTAATTCCCAACTCATAAGCTTATTATAAAGATTAAGTTGTATAAGTACACTATAACTAGTGTTAATTGGTATTGATATCCTTTCTACCATCTGTGATGACAGCATGAAAAAACTCACATGCAAAATATTAGGGAAGGGGTTTTAACTATAGATGTGGAAGAATTTAAAATAATTATGAGTAAATGTCTAGGTAAAATGGACAATTTATCTTTAGAAAGTTAGAAGTTAACAAAATAAATGCAGGAAGACAGACACTCTAAACTGTGGACTAACAGCTATTGCAGGAATAGGGAAAGTTGTCTTTAAAGTGTCAGACCACAGTGTTTTCACAAGTGAAACTTTGTAAAACCTTTCAAACCTTCAAGGAATGGTTTGTGCCATTTAAACCATTTAGAAATGTAAAAAGAAAGCGTCTTATTTCTCTTTACAAAGCTAGCATAATTCTGAAAAATACCACACTCAATAAAACTGTAGTCTAATATTACTTATTAATATACATACAAAAATTCCTTATTTTTAAAAAAATTGATACAAGGTAATTATACATTTATAGAGTACATAGTGATGTTTCTGTATATGTGATCAGATCAAAGTAATTAGGATATCCATCTCAAACATTTATCATTTGTGTTAGTAACACTCACTATCCTTTTAGCTCTTTGAAACTGTATATTGTTGTCAATTGTAGTCATCCTACTGTGGTATAGAACACTAGAACTTATTCCTCCTATCTAGATGTAATTTTGTATCCTTTAACAAATCGCTCCCTATCCTTCTCTCCCCTATGCTTCCCAGCTTCTTGTAACCTCTGTTGGACTTTGTACTTCTATGAGATTAACATTTTTAGCTTCTACATATGAGTGAGACCATGTTGTGTTTAACTTTCTGTGCCTGGCTTATTTAACGTAATGTAATGTACTCCAGTTCCATCTGTTTTGCTAGGATTTCATTCTTTTTTATGACTGAATAGTATGCCATTGTGTGTATATACACTACATTTTCTTTATCCGTTTATCTGTTGTTGGACACCTATGTTGATTTTTTAATCTTGGCTATTGTAAATAGTGCTGCTGTAAACATGGCGCAGCAGATGTCTCTTTGATACTGATTTCCTTTTCTTTGGATTGAAATGCCCAGTAGTGAAATTGCTAGATCATATGGCAGTTCCTATATGCAGTTTTCTGAGGAACCTCCATACTGCTCCCCATAGTGGCTATACTAGTTTATATTCCCACCAACATTGTAAAAAGTCTTAATAAAATATTTGCAGCTAGAACTGAGCAGTATATTAAAAGAATAATATACTGTGACTAAGATATTTTAGGAATGCAAAAAATAGTTCAGTGTTAGGAATCCTTAAAAATTAAATTTTACCATATCACTAGACCAAAGGAGAAAAGCCATGTGGTCAGCTCTGTAGGTGCCAAGGAGACATTTGTTAATTTTTTTAAGAAAGAATATAAGAATACTTTGTAAGTATGGCAAAATACTATACACACATGTGCATATAATCTGTCACTCTATATCTTAGACCAATGGCTAGAAGCATGATTAAAGGTAAAGTATCAGAGACATTCCCTTTAAAATTTGGACTAACATAAGGATGTCTGCAATCATCACTATTATTCTACTGATCATTGCTATTACACAATAAAATGAAATAATAGTAAAATTTTTAGGCCGGGTGCGGTGGCTCACGCCTGTAATCCCAGCACTTTGAGAGGCCGAGGCGGGTGGATCACGAGGTCAGGAGATCGAGACCATCCTGGCTGACATGATGAAACCCCGTCTCTGCTAAAAATAATAATTTAAAAAAATTAGCCGGGCATGGTGGCGGGCGCCTGTACTTCCAGCTACTGGGGAGGCTGAGGCAGAAGAACAGCGTGAACCCAGGAGGCGGAGCTTGCAGTGAGTGGAGATCGCACCACTGCACTCCAGCCTGGGAGACACAGCGAAACTCCATCTCAAAAGAAAAAAATACAGTAAAATTTTTAAAAACCAAAAATAAAATCTCAACATTTGTAATGTGACCATCCAGTGCTCTCACTTTATTTGCCCGTTAATGAATTTTATGATGAGCATGCAATTGTTTTACAAATGGGGAGAAAAAATAGTTCCTTTTATTAAAAAATATTTTTAAGTTGTTGGCCTAGACTTTCTAAGGCCCCTTTAGCTCTTTACATTCTATTAGTCTAATAGAGCTATTTGCAAATATGTCATGTGTTGTCAGACATTATTTCATTTTGATCCTGATACCAACTTTGAAAGAAAGGAAAACAGGTGTTATTCTCATTTTGCTTGCCCAAGGTCACATGACAGTAAGTAGCAAAACCAGAATTTTGACTCTGGATTGATTCCTTTTTTTACTCTAAAAGGTTATTTCCTACAAGGCAGCATGCTATAATGCTCTGATCCTCACATTTTGGTGTGTATCTGAATTACTTTGGATGCTTGCTTTAAAATGCATTATATTCGGTTTTACTTTCGGTCTAATTCAGTAGGATTAGGGTGATCCAAAATTTGCATTTTTACCATGTCTTCTGCTAAAGGTGATTGACTGAGGACACATTAAGTAGCATGCAGACAAAAGATGTTGTAAACAGATGTGATGTTGAGCAAATATAGAGACAAGTAAAAGATTTGAATACTACTTCCTCCTACTGAACTCTTTGTAAGATCTTAGCAGTCAAGTGATGAATGGTACATAGGCAATAAAGCACACTGGGTAAGAGTATATGGGCTTTGGATCAGTGAATCTTGGGCATGTTACCTGATGATAATGGTACTCACTTCATAAGGAGGTTTTAAGGACACGTGTAAATTTTCATAGAGAGGAATGAGAAAGAGCAGAGACAGTCAAGTGTTAGTTACTTCAGTGGAAGTCTTAACACAGGTACATGCATGCACACACCCACAAAGCACATCAAGAAAGGGGACCCAGGAGTTCCCCACCAACAAAAAGATTTTGTTTCTCCTATCAGCTTCTATTCTGCTGAAAGTCATTAGAGACTATTGAAATTTTTTATTTTTAATTATATCTCAAAGTGGATTGATACTGCAATTGATGAAGTGGATCCCAGAGTAAATATCTGAATAGGTGTTTCAGAAGTACTGACTTTGATTTTTTGGTAGCGTTTGAGATAATACAGGTTTTACTCTACTTCTAAAAATATTTTATTTAAAAGAAAAATGAAGTTTTATATAAAAAGGCATCACAGTTTTGTACTGTTTTACTCTGAGATTTAGAATTGTTTCAGATGGATCTTTTATATCTGGTATGTTATACTGGTGTAGAATATTGGCAGGCTGTATGAAGAAAACGTGGAAGACATTTTGGCTTTCCTTCTCTCTGTGCATATCTCCTATTATATTTCTTCTCACTCCCTTTTTAGGTTTGTTAACTAACCATAATGTGGAATACATATTGTTATTTCTCACATTTCTAGAATACATCTTTGTGATCTGCATTTATTTTATATTCAATTCTAATTACTATATTCTGTGTTATAGCTGCTTAAAGATGTACTCCAATTTATTTCCATTTTTAAATGACTATAATTTTAGCTTATGTTTGCCACTTTTTTCAGTTCAATTAAGAAAAAAGTTGGTGCCCATATGTATGTACTACCTGAAGCTTTCATAAAATGAGCAACTTGAGACATTGTGTAAAATGTATAGAATCCTGGCTGGGCATGGTAGCTAACACCTGTAATCTCAGCATTTTGGGATGCCAGGGTGAGAGGATCACTTAAGGCCTGGAGTTCGAGACCAACTTGGGCAACATAGCGAGACCTCATCTCTAAAAAAAAAAAAAAAAAAGTTCTTTTTTAATTAACCAAGTGTGGTGGTACACACCTGTAGTCCTAGCTACTTGGGAGGCTGAGGCAGGAGGATCACTTGAGCCCAGGAGTTCAAGGTTAGAGTGAGTTATTATTGTACCACTGTACTCCTGCCTGGGCAACAGATTGAGACTCTGTGTCAAAAAAAAAAAGAAAAGAAAAGAAACGTTTATAGTATCCTTATATTTATTTTAAAGTGGTTATAGTTGTTAGCATTTCATTTAAATAAGTGAAATTGTGTCTTTTCTAGGAGAGAAGGCAGAAACGCATAGTTTATCTGCTCCAGAATTGTTATTTGATTATAAAAGAAAAGGAGTGGGGAAAAGCAGAAATAGATATTTTTTAATACAAAAACACCAAACTTCTATTTAACTCATGAATTGAAGAGGAAACCAACCAGTTGTCACAACTAGTTCAAAGGAGAGGCAATATATTTTCCATATTATGGCTAGTTAACAAACCCTTACTATGGAGTAAAGGAATGCTGATACCCATTTACAAATGGACACAAAACTGGCTTTTTCCACTGGAGGTGGGATGTGGTGGAGGAGTAGAGGGTGAGGTGGAATTGTTGGACCTCCGTCAGACAGAATTTATTTGTGTGCCTATAGACAGAGTTATTTGCATTTATCCACAATTGATACAGAATTATAAAATAGCTCCAGGACCAGAAAAGGCACAAACTCCATAGAAACATAGCCTAGAAAGGTATGGTGTAAACAATGCAATCCATTTTATATACACAGTAATTGTTTTTGCTTATTCCAAAGTCTTAACTTTTCCTTACAGCAATAACCTACTACAGGAATGTTTCCAAGGCTTTTGATCAAATATGTGACAGAAAGGGATTTTTAAAAATAAGCCTAGACACACACACATAAGAAAGATATTGGAAGAGGTTCTGATGATCTGATCTGGGAAGGGGTGTCTGATACAGCAGAAGAAAAGTTGCTCAAACTCTGTCAAGAAGGGAAGTCCTAAATGGTGTCATTGATGCTTTTATAATCACTGAAGAGATAATTTTGTTATTGAGGAGCCAGTAAATAATGATCTATATAAATAATAAATTGAATATAAATACAGTTTCATAATTGAATTACCTTCTTGATTACATCTGTCACATCCAGTTTTATTCAACAAACATTTACAAAACATCTTCAGCGTATCAGGCACTGCTAGATACTAGGCATACATAGATGAACAAAACATATCTTGCCTTTAAAACCTACTCTTGGAGCTCACAGTTTGGTAAGGGAGATAGACTACAATAGTACATGGAAGTGCAATAATACTATACTATCAGCGTTGTATAGGGTGTGAGGGGGTTTGAAAGAGGAAGTGGTTAATTCAGTGAAGGTTTTGAGGAACAGTCAAGTTTTGTGTTTTTTTTTAAATTAAGCGTTTTGTTTTGAGATAATTGTAGAATCACATGCAGTTGCAAGAAGTAATACAGAGAGATCCCATATACCCTTTGCATAGTTTCTCCAGTGGTAACATTTTACAAACATGTAGTACGATATCACAACCAGAATATTGACATTCATACAGTCAAGATACAGAACATTTCCATCACCACAAGGATCCCTCTTGTTGCCTTTTTTGCACAGTATTCCCCCTGACCCTATCCATACCTTCACTTTCTGCAGTTTTACTTATCCATGGTCCACCACAGTCTGAAAACTTTATGCTATTTTGAAAGAGAAAGAGACCACAGTCACATAACTTCTATGGTTTTCGTTTTGTTTTTTGAGACATGGTCTCACTCTGTCACCCAGGCAGGAGTACAGTGGTGTAATCTCAGCTCACTGCAGCCTTGACGTCTTGGGCTCATGCAGCCCTCTCACCTCAGTCTCCTGAGTAGCTAGGACTACAGGTGTGCGCCACCACACTGGTCTAATTTTGTTTATTTTTTGTAAAGGTGAGGTCTCCAACTCCTGGACTGAAGCAGTCCTCTCACCTTGGCCTCCCAAAATGTTGGGATTACAGGCGTAAGCCACCACGTCCAGCCTTCCACATAACTTATTACAGTGTATTATGATTGTTCTATTTTATTGTTATTGTTGTTAGTCTCTTACTGTGCTTAATTTATAGATTAAACTTTATCAAAGGAGTACTATTCATGGTTTCAGGCACCAACTGGGGGTTTTGGAATGGTTGGAATGTATCTCCCACAGATAAGGGGGAAATACTGTATTCGTGTTAGGGTATAAGTCTTTTATTTTATTTGTGTTTTGTGTTGGTTTTCCCTAATTTTTGGTTTCTCTCGTTTCTTTTCCCTACCTTCCTGTGGACTACTTGAATATTTTTTTAAATTCCATTTTGATTTGTCTATAGTGTTTTTAATGTATCTCTGTATAGCTGCTTACGTGGTTGCTCTAAGTATGTATGTGTAAATATATATACATATATATGTAAAATGTTGAAGAGTTGGATGCCTTCATTTAACAGATTATGTTAAATGTAGCAACCTAATCACCCTTTACATTCCTTTATCCTCCCCCATTTATCATCTTATTGTCTTAACTGTTTTCTCTAAATATATTGATAACTACATCAGACAGTGTTACAATTTTTTGCTTCAACCTTCAAACATAATATAGAAAACTCAAGAAGGAAAATATCTGGCCTTTACCCATATTTTTACATATTATGTCTTTTCTTCTGATGTTACAAGATTTCTTCTTTTATTATTTTCTATTTAAAGAATTTCCTTTGACCATTCTTTTAGGGGAGAGGCCTACTGGGTGACAAATTCTGTGAGTTTCTCTTCATCCGAGAATGCCTTGCCTTTGCCCTCATTCCTGAAGGGTGTTTTGGCTGGATGTGGGATTCTACATTAAAGGTCTCTTTGTAGTGCTTGAAAACTGTCTCTTCCCTCTGTTCTCCCTAGTTTCTAGTGAAAAATCTTGTCATTAAATAGCTTTTCCCTTATAGATAAGGTATCATTTCTGTCTTACTGTTTTCAAGATTATTTTCTTTGTCTTTAGTTCTCAGATGTTTGACTATGATATATGGTATTGTATTTTTAAATTTTGGTGTCTGTATGTTCATTGCTAGTATATAGAAATACAATTGATTTTTGTTTGTTTATCTTATCTCCTATGACCCTGTCGAACTCACTTTTGCATTCTGAGAGGTTTTTTTTGTAGATTCCTTGGGATTTTCTACATAGACAATTATGTCATGTACAAAAGAGACAGTTGTATTTCCTTCTCTTCAATCTGTATGCCTTTTACTTCCTTTTTTTTTTTCCTTACTGTTCTGGCTTGAGGTTCCAGTACCATATTGAGTAAGAGTAATGAGAGCAGATATCCTTGCCTTGTTCCCAATCTTAGAGGGAAAGCATTTGGTTTTTCACCATTAAGTATAATAAATAAAACATTTATTGCAGTAGGTGTTCTGTTGAGGAAGTTCCCCTCTATTCCTGTTTTAATTTTTTAAAATGCTTGTTCTAAATAATTTGATATGATCCTGTGATTTTCTTCTAAGCTTACTTAGCCCATTAAGATGTTGAATTAACATTACTGATTTTCAAATGTTGAATCAGCCTGAAACTCTGAAATAAAGTTCACTTGGTGTATATTTCTTGTTATATATTGCTGAATTCTATTTGCTAATATTTTGTTAACAGTTTTTGTGTCTGTATGAGGTGTAGTTCTCTATATTTTTCTGTTTTTATATACTGTCTTTGGTTTTAGAATCAAAGTAATACTAATTTTGTAAAATTATTTGTGCAGTTTACCCTCCTCTTCTAATTTGTGGAAGATTTATTCTTTAAAAATTTTGTAGAATTCTCCAGTGAAATCATCTAGGCCTGGAGATGTACTTGGGAGGAGTTTTAAAATTACAAATTTGATTCCCTTAATAGCTATAGGATTGTTTAAATAATATCATATTGGCCGGGTGTGGTGGCTCACGCCTGTAATCCTAGCACTTTGGGAAGCTGAGGCGGGCGGATCACCTGAGATCAGAAGTTCAAGACCAGCCTGGTCAACATGGTGAAACCCCGTTTCTATTAAAAATGCAAAATTAGCTGGGTATGATGGTGTATGCCTGTATGAATCCTAGCTACTCAGGAGGCTGAGGCACAAGAATTGCTTGAACCTGGGAAGCGGAAGTTGCAGTGAGATGAGATCACACCACTGCACTCCAGCCTGGGCAACAGAGCATGACTCCATCTCAAAAAAATAAATAAATAAAATAAAATAAAATAAAAATATATATAGTGAGTTGTGATAGTCTGTGTTCATTGAGGAATTTTATTTCATTTAAGTTGTCAAATTTCTATGCATTGACTTGTCTAAGGTATTTCATTATTTTGATATCTTCGAAGTCTTTAGTGATGTCCTCTCTTTTGTTCCTCATATTGGTAATTTGTGTCTTCTCATTTGTCTTTGTCAGTTGTGATAGATGTTTGCCAATTTTATTACTTCTTTATTTTATTCATTTTTCTGTATTTCTCTTTTAAATTTCATTAACTTGTTGATTATTATTATTATTATTATTATTTCCTTCTTGTTTTGGATTTATTTTACTCTTCTAGGTTTTTGAAGTGAGAGCTTAGTTTATTAAGACTTTCTCTGTTTTCTAATGTATGCAGTTGTGTGTGTAATGTATGTATAATGCTGTGCATTTCCCTGTCAGCACTGCTTTAGCTGTACCCACAAATTTTGATATGTTGTAATGTCATTTTCATTTAGTTCAATGTATTTTTTTTTAATTTTCCTTCAGACTTTCTCTTTGCTTCATGAATTATTTAGCAGTGTACCATTTAGTTCACAAGTATTTGGAAATTTTTCTATCGTCTTTCTGTTATTGATTTCTGTGACCTCTCTTGGTACCTGTATATGTTCCATGGACACTTGAAAAGTATTTTCTACTGTTTTTGGATGGAGTGATCTATAAATGTTGATTAGATCCTGTTGGTTGATGGTGTTGTTGAGTTCTCTATCCTTGTTTATTTTCTGTTTATTTGTTCTATCAGTTACTGGGAATGAGTATTGAAATCTTAACTGTAACTGTGGATTTGCCTGTTTCCTCTTTCAGTTCTGTCAGTTTTTGCTTCACATATTTTGCTGCTCTGTTGTTTGGTGTACACACAACTAGGATTGCTGCTACTTCTTAGTAGGTTAATTCTTTTATCATTATACAATGTTCCTCTCTGTCTGTAGTAATTTTCCTTGCTCTGAAGTCTGCTTTACCTGGTAGTAATATAGCCGTTGATGCTTTTCATTGATTAATGTTTACATTATATATTTTTTTCATCATTTTACTTTCTTTTTTTTGTTTGTTTTTGTTTTTGTTTGAGATGGAGTCTCATTCTCTTGCCCAGGCTGGAGTGCAGTGGCATGATCTCAACTCACTGCAACCTCTGCCTCCCAGGTTCAAGCGATTCTCCTGCCTCAACCTCCTGAGTAGCTGGGAGTACAAGTGTGCGCCACCATGCCCAACTAATTTTTATATTTTTAGTGGAGCCATGTTGGCCAGGCTGGTCTTGAACTTCTGACCTTAGGTGATCCACCTGCCTCAGCCTCCCAAAGTGCTGGGATTACAGGCCTGAACCACTGTGCCTGACCATTTTACTTTCAACCTATTTTTTGTAGACAGAATATCCTTGGGTCATGGTTTTTAATCCACTCTGCCAATCTCTGTCTTTTAATTGGCTTATTTAAACCATTGACATTTGATGTAATATAAATGTTAGGGTATAAGTGTGCCATTTTCTTCTTTGGTTTTCTGTTTGTTCTCTCTGCTTTTTATTTATGTTTTTACTTGCATATTTTTTATAGTTCTGTTTTATCTATACTGTTGTGTTTGTCTTTAAGAGTTAGGGTCTTGCTCTGTAGCCCAGGCTGGAGTGCAGTGGCATGATCATGGCTCACTGCAGCCTTATATTCCTGGGCTTAAGCAATCCCAAGTAGCTAGGACTAAAGTGCCACCATGCCTGGCTAAGTTTACAAAACTCTTTTAGAGACAGAGCCTCACTATGTTGCCCAGGCTGATCTCAAACTCCTGGCCTCAAGTGATCCCCCTGCCTCAGCCTCCTAAATTGTTGGAATTACAGGTATGAGCCACTACATTTGGCAGTGTTTCTGAGTGTGTGTGTGTGTATGTGTGTGTGTGTGTGTGTGTGTGTGTATATATATATATATATATATATATATATTTTTTTTTTTTTTTTTTTTTTTTGAGACGAGTCTCGCTCTGTTGCCCAGACTGGAGTGCGGTGGTGTGATCTTGGCTCATTACAACCTCTGCCTCCCGGGTTCAAGCAATTCCCCTGCCTCAACCTCCCGAGTAGCTGGGATTATAGGTACGTGATGCCCAGCTAATTTTTGTATTTTTAGTAGAGACAGGGTTTTGCCATGTTGGTCAGGCTGGTCTCGAACTCCTGACCTCAGGTGATCCACCTGCCTTGGCCTTTTAAGTGGCTGTCCTAAGTATTATATAAATAAATATTGGTCTTAGTGTCGTTATTTTATCAATTTGAGTATCTTACAGAAACTTCGTCTCCCTTTACATCCCTTTACCCTTTTTTTTTTTTTTTTTTTTCCTTTTTTTGAGACAAGGTCTTGCTGTATCACCCAAGCTGGAGTGCAGTGGTATGATCTCCGCTCACTGCAGCCTCCGCCTCCCGGGCTCAAGCAGTTCTCATGCCTCAGCCTCCTGAGTAATTGGGACTACAGGTGTGTGCCACCACTCCTGGCTAATGTTTGTATTTTTAGTAGAGGTGGGGTTTTGCCATGTTGGCCAGGGTGGTCTGGAACTCCTGACCTCAGGTGATCGGCCTGCCCTGGCCTCCCAAAGTGCTGAGATTGCAGGTGTGAGTCATCATGCCTGGCCTTTGATAGTGGTCTTAAGGGTTTCCTACCTTCTCCCTAAATACTTATTTAATCTAAACCCCTTCTCACTGTATTTTCCCCAGTCTAAAGTAACAAGGTGTCCTTCCTTCTGTGTGCTGATCTCATTTCCTCTGGTCCCAGGATCTAGGTCTGGCAGTCATCCCTTGTTTCTCCCAAATCTTCAAACTGTTTGTCATTACTGGCTCCTTCCTTCTAGCCTGTATACATGCTTAAGAGTCCCCCACTCTAAAAAGATTTCCCTTACCTCATTAAGCCATCTGGTCTAGTCTCTTTTCCTTTTCTCTATCCTACATCTCAAAACAGTAGTCTATCCTTATTCTTACTGTCTCCATTCCTATAACTGTAATAACTCTATAGTAATTAAAACATATTTAGAAACCTTGAAATGTAAACAAACAGAATTAGAATTTAAATTTTCTGAGAGATAAAGAGAAGCTCTGTAACATTTCAGAAAGTTCTCATCTCTTTGAGTCTTTGGTATTAAAAAAAAAAAAACACTGGAAAGATAAACTCAACCAAGTGTAGTCAAATGCACTGTGATTCCCTTTATAGATGGAAGACTTATTTCTCATTGTAGCCTGTCCTTTTCATAGAAGGAGCTTCTAAATTATTTTGATGATTCCAACCACTGTCTGTGTGACTCCCCAGTCTGTATCTGAAACTTTTTAGTTTTTTCCACTTGTTTCCTGGGCCTTCTCCACCTTGATGTTTCATAAGTACCTTAAAGTCAACACGTCAAAAACTAAACTCATTTTTTTTCCTAAGCGTGCTTCAAGCCCCATGTTCTCTAACCTAGTTTATGGCACCATCCCACTCACCCAGGTTAAAAACTAGGAGTTATTATTTTCGACTGTATCCTTTATCTCACCTTCAAAATTCACCAAGTCCTGCCAATGTTAGTTCCTAAATATTTCTTAATTTTTGCCTTACCTCTCTGTTCCTTAAACTTATACTCAATTATAGTCTTCATTTTTTCTCACTGGGCTGTTGCCACAGCATTATTAAATACACTGCTTTAAATCTTTACACCTCAAACTCATCTCCCTTAAGATACCTAGAACTGCACTGCTGCATAATATAACTACCAGCTGCATCTATCTGTCGAGGATTTGAAATGTGCCTAATCTAAGTCGAAATGTGCTGTAAGTATAACATACAAAGTGGATCTTGAAGACTTAGTTTGAAACAAAAAACTATGAAAGATATCAATTTTATTTTGACTATATATTAAATATAAAAGTGATAACATTTTAGGTATAGATTACATAAAATATATTATTAATTTTACCTGTTTCCACCTTTTTGAATATGGTTACTAGAAATTTTAGTATTACATATACTCTTTCTCCAGCTTTTCATGTGTCTGGTTCCTTCTCAGTACCCAAGTCTCAACCTAAGAAACCTCTGCCTGAACGCTGTTTGTGCCTGAATACTGTCTAAAGGAATTTTGTCGTATCATCCTGTTCTGTTTTCTTCATGGTATTTTTCACTGTGTGAAATCATCTTGTTTACTTGTGTATCTGATCATTGTCTACCCCTACAAAACAGGAGGCTTTACTGAGGCAGGAAATTTGTCTGACCATTAGTAAATAAGATTTACTGTTGTGTACCTGGTACCTAGAATAATATCTGGCATATGCCGGTGCTCTTTATTGAATGAATGGTTTCTATTCTACTTGAAATGGTTCTCTCTGCCCCATAAACCTGTTTAACTCAAGTCCTTTCATGATTCAGCTCAAGTAGTACCTCCTTCAGGAAGATTTTCCTGGCTGTTTCCCCTCCGGGCTTATTGACTCCTTTTCTATGCAAAGTTCCACAATTGTACCTGCACGTTGTGTTTTTGACTACGTTCTCTCTCCTCTTTTAGACTTAGCCCTTAGTAGTTCTTCAGTACATTCTCATTCCCTAGAATATACCTAGTTAGGTTACCCAATAGACATTCAGTATTTGTTTGCTGAATATACAAGCGAGCAGATTTTTTTTTGGAGTTAGTCTTTAGTATTGTAATTATACAATAAATAATGCAGGTATATACTCAGTAAACATTCAGTATATACTCAGTAAACATTCTTGAATTAGTAAAGGAATTCCTATGTACTATTTTTATTATAAAAACAATATAGTGTCTAGGCGCAGTGGCTCATACCTGTAGTCCCAGCACTTTGGGAGGCCAAGGCAGGTGGGTCACCTGAGGATAGGAGTTTGAAACCAGCCTGACTAACATGGAGAAACCCTGTCTCTACCAAAAATACAAAATTAGCCAGGCGTGGTAGTGCATGCCTGTAATCCCAGCTACTCAGGAGGCTGAGGCAGGAGAATGGCTTGAACCCAGGAGGCGGAGGTTGCAGTGAGCCTAGATTGCACCATTGCACTCCAGCCTGGGCAACAAGAGTGAAACTCCATCTCAAAAAAAAACACAAACAAACAAACAAATAATATAGCAAAGTTAAAGTCTTATTTAAATCATTTGTATCACTACCCTAATAACAATTATTTTCCTCAGCCCACTTTCTTCCTTAATCTTACTTCCTCATCTGAGATAATCACTTCTGGGTTTTTTTCCATAAACATAATTTTATATACAGTATGAAATAAGCAATAATATGTGTAATAACTTTTAAATTCTGTTTTTCCACACTATGTTAGAAATTTTGTAATGGTACTTCATGGTTTTATGAAACTGCTTTTTTCATTTTCAAGTGGGGATGGACTTAGAGAAGCAATGCTGTCTAGTAGAAAATGTTCCTTGGATGAGGATTGTTCTTTCTGGTTCCCCCATTTAGCCCGAGGACTTATGAGTTCCTTTTTTGTCTCAATCATTTTAAGAATGTGAATTTTCTATAACCACAAAGCTTGGAGGAGGCAGTCTGTATTCAAACCCAGGTCTTCTAACTTTGAATCTAGTTATCTTTCCATTTATTAACTATCTCCTTCAACTTCAGTTCCCTTAACTGTAAAATGGGAATAATAATGTCTGTCTTGTCTGCCCTGAGGATAAAGATGATAATCACCTGAGGGATTAATATATGTGATCGCACATGTAACTAAAACACACTAAAGATCAGGGGAATATCTATATTTGTTCATTTTTTGGAGAACAATATTAATCTCACAATTCAAAGGTTTGATTTTTCTTTTTTTCGGTAATAGAAATAGATCCAGGATTTGCTAGATCCTAAACTCAGTCATAATTCAGTTTACCTTTATAGGTTTGGGCTTTGAAAACTATGTCCAGTCTGTTGTGTTTTCTTATTTTATTTCAAACTAGTAAATTATTACCAGAAGAGAAAGGTTTTAGGTGAAAAGAAAACGATTCCATTTCTCTCTGCACATGGTGCCACGTTTTTCATTTTTAAAATATCCACCCTGCAACATAATTCAAGTTGATTTCCATATGTAATTTTTCTGATTTCTCTTTTTAGTACTTTTCCTTCTCTCTTTTTCAAAAAATCATTCCCACATTGTCTCTTTAGTACTTTAATCCTTTTCCTTTTTTCTTTTTTAATCATTCACACAATGACTATGGGTACAAAACTGTAAGAAATTTATTTTTTATTTGTTTTAAATTCATGGATACCATTGCCGTAAATATGTCCAATATGAATTATGCTTCGAATGTGGCAGGTGTATAATGGATAGCAGCTTAGAGTAGAATAGCAATGACTTGATTTTCTGTGATTCTGAACATCACTAAAGTATGCTGCCAGGGTTAGCCAAGAGAGAATAAGATGTAATTGCTTGCCTAAAGTGATAATATCTTTCCAGGACATCTCCTGAATACCAATGAAGGCAGATGATTTCAGGGAGAGAGGCATTCTTCACTTGAGAGATGGGAAAGATCAAATAATGGTAGTAATTAAAATGAGACCAAAATGTAGCATTTGTAGACCAAGTGTATGCTAATCATTGTTTGAAGAAGTTCATCAGATAAAACATTACTTACTCTGAAATATTCTGTAAGAATATTTACTTAAAAGTCAGTAAGTCCTCATGTATGTTTCATAGAAGTTGCATAGAAATGATATGGACTTCTAATATAAAAAATCAAAGCGTGATTCAGAAAAGAAAGATGCTTTTAAATGATTTTTAATCAAAATTGTCTTAATCAAAATTTTAAACTTGTGAATAAACACATTCAAAAATGTTGTTTGGAAAACGAAAAGACAAGCCACACATTAACAGAAAATATTTGCAGGAAACCTATCAGAAAGAGAACTGGAATACAGAATAAATTTTAAAATTTCACACAATGCAATAATAGTAAGACAAGAAATTCATCCTCAAAATTTTTGGCCAAATATTTTACCAAATCCATCACCAAAAAAGATACACATATGACAATTAAACACATAAAAAGATGTCTAGTCATCAGAGGAGTAAAGATTAATATCACAACTAGATACTACAACATGGCTATTAGAATGGCTAAATTTTTTTTAGTGACATTATCAAATACTGTTGAAGAAGGAGAGAAACTAAATTTCTCTTACATTGCTGGTGAAAATGCAAAATGGTACAATGACTCTTTAAAACAGTTTGAAAGATTTTCATAAAGTTAAACATCCACTTACCATACTACCCTACAGTCTCACTCCTACCCAAGGGAAATGAAAACATACTACATGAAGTCTTGTGTATGAATATTTATAAAGTGACTTTTTTGGAATTGTCAAAAACTGAAAACAGCCTGTACATCAGCAAGTAAATGGATAAACAATTTGTATACATCCTTACAAAGTAATACTATTTAGCAAGAAAAAGAAATAAGCCACTGATACATGCAACAACATGGACGAATCTTTAATATATTATGTTAAGTGAAAACAACCAGACTCGAAATGCTACATACTAAGTGGTTCCATTTTATGTGACCCTCTCAAAAAGGCAAAACTACCAGAAGAGAACACAAACTGGTGGTTGTCCATGAGGCTACAATGGGGTGGTGGGAATTCTTTGGATTTATGGAGATGGTCTGTATCTTGATTGCAGTGTTGGGTACATGACTCTGCGTTTGTCAAAATGAGCAGGATGTGACTAAAAAGAAAAAAAAAAACAAGAAATAATATGAGCTTACAAAAGAGAAACACCAGATCCATTGTACCACTGTAAGAATTACACTCTAAGGATAAGACTTATACTTAAAATCTAAGAGAAATACCAGAAAATTAGCACATTGTTTTTGGTTTCATTATTAATTCCTTTTTTCATATAACATTTTTACTCCTCTCCACAATCTCCTTTTATGTAATAATTTACACTTGATTATTTCTTCAGTAATTAGTAAAGAAAGAAAGATAATCAGCTTTCTGTAATAAGACTCAATATCACCTATATTCACTTGAGAAATACTCATTTTGTTATCTCCTACTGAATGTATCTATTACTCTATTTTCATATCCTTTTACTAGCAGACAAAATGATAGCTTATTATTAGGAAAATTAAGTGAGACAATACTTGTAAAATACCTGGCACATACCTCACATTCAGTTTTTTTTAAGTGTTGTAAATATAAATAACAGTTAAGTTCCTTGTCTTTTTCTGTCTCAGTGTTGATCTTGTTTTGAAAATATGAGAAGAGGGAATTTTACTAAGTTGTCAAATTTGCTTTATTCTTTGCGAACCTTAGTAGATGAATTGTAGTATCTTTTTTAATGAAGCCATGATGTGAGTTATTGAATGACACTTCTCAGCTAGATGTGAGTTATTGAATGACACTTCTCAGCTAGACCCTATATCTGCACATAGAATGAAATAAATACATTTCAGAACACATGAACTGTACCTAGATAATAAGTAAATAATTTTTTTGGTATTTTAAGTTGATAATTTATGACATAATGTTGTAGTATAAATATTCAGTTCAGTTTGCTTTTGATGAAGAAAAATTTTTGTGGAAATAGTTCAAATGTGAAAATGTGATTATATCAAAGCTGGGCTATTGATGAGAATCACATGTGGACCATTTTTTAAAATACCAATTTCTTTCCCTACCACTGCCTTTCTAAAAGAAGCAGCTAAACAGTGATGTGCTAGTGTATGTTCAACAAACCAGCTCTTGGGTGGGAGTGGGGATAAGGGGCATTGATTCATAGTGTTTGCTGATCTCCACAGTGTAAATACTTCTACCATAGCCAATTTCAAGCTACTAAGATGATAACACTAAATGTGGAGTGAGGAAAAGATGTACAGTAGCACAGTATTATACAGTATTTCCATCATACAAGTACAATAAATATATACAACCTCGAGAATAAAAGCAACAATTAATAAAATAATTAAAAAGTAATGAATTTTGAGTATCTGTTACCTTTGTTTTAATATAACTATTTATAAAGTTATGTAAGTTAATTTTTAATAATGACTGAGTTTCACAACCAGCTTCCAGAGTTTCTGAAAATTTAACAATTGGCTCTCATGAGCTGATGAGAACTGATGTTCACACAACACTGAAGCTCCAAGGCATCTATTTTTTTTAACCAATTGGTTGCAAGTAATTTGCCAACCAGTTGTTTTTCTAAAATACAGATCTGATCCTAAAGCCCACGAAGGCGTTCCACGTTCAGACCCAGATGAGTCTTTTTCAGCCTCATTTTAAATCATACCATTGCTTTCACATCCTCTGTATGTCACCAACACTAGATGTAGATAACTTGTAACTTCTCAGACACACTTGTTCTTCCCCCCCACCCCCGCCTTCTCATTATCTACCTTCTCAGTATCTTCCTTCAGCCTTGAATGACCTCACCTTATCTGCCTGAGTTTTGCAATACTATTTATTTATCCTTCTAGAAATAACTCAAATGCTGCTTTCTCTTACTTGCTACTGTTGGAAACATTCCCATTTGCCTTGGTGCTCTCATAGTCCTTTGTTTATATTTCATTTTGAGCTCAAATGTATCAATAATGAATGTTTGATTCACTCTCTAGATTATAAACTTCTAAGGGGTGCCTTTAAATCATACTGTACTTAACACATTAATATAACCTAAAAGTGGTTAATAAACATTTGCTTATTTTAACAGAAAAAAATTATGAAGGATGCATGGTATATCCTTTGCTTTCTATATCTTTGAGAAACTGACCAAAATTTAAACTCTTTTGAATTAGATTTGTATGCCTTTTTTTCCTCGTGATGCAGAACCATATTAGTAGTTATATACCTATCACACACCTAGAGACATTCCACAATGACTCTAGAGCTGACCAAAGAAGAATTTCATTATAGTGTATGAAGCAGAAATGATTAAATTGTGTAACTACATTTGTGAATCATTATTCTCATTTAGTGTGCCTTATAGTATTTTCAGCATAAAGCCAAAAGTTACTTTATAATGTTCCCAGCAAATTAGGCCTTTGTATCAATAAACACCCTCTAAGAAAGGCTAAAATACCATACTTTGCTTTGTGACTTGAGAGAAATTTGCTTTCATATATATCATTAAGGGTAAAATCTTTATCAATCTGTTGTTTTCAGGCATTTTATCTAGACTTAGAATTATCTGGTTGCCATCATGATAAGTATGGACAACATCTAAGTGTATGAAGGAAGTGTTCTAAAGTAAAAACAATCCAAGAATTTCTTGAAGCAAATGCAGCACATTCCTCGTTAGTAGTGGTTCAGGAATCTTTTTCATATTTTACACTAAGCTGCCACCTGATGGCAAAAGTTAAAATTGCATCTTCTGTAACATTCAACACCTTCATTGCAATTATACAGATTTTTACGTATTCAGCATAAAGCCTCCAAAACTTTTATACATTTGTGCAAGTGTTATGTATTCAGCAAATGTTTGATGATTGCTTTGGACCTTAGGGAAATCATATTTATTGTTTAACCTTTGTTAGACAATGATCTTCCTACGATTTGTTTAAAGCTTTGCTTTCTTATGGAGCTATTTTAAGAATCTGTTTTAATTAGTGTTATTTAATGAAAAATTTTACTTAAATGTAAATTTTCTCATTTCTCTTTCCCTTTTCTTTCTTCAGAACGAGGTCACTCGGACACCATGGTGTTCTTTTACCTGTGGATTGTCTTTTATATCATCAGTTCCTGCTATACCCTCATCTGGGATCTCAAGATGGACTGGGGTCTCTTTGATAAGAATGCTGGAGAGAACACTTTCCTCCGGGAAGAGATTGTATACCCCCAGAAAGTATGTATAAAGAGTGTGTTTGTTTAAAAGAACAAACAAACTTAGGTATACCACTAGCTAATCCTGTTGCAGTACAGACCCAACCTCTAATTATATTACTGTAATATAATTAGAAAAAGAATTAACAAAAATACTAATTCATTCACCAACAAAAATATATTAGATGTTTACTATATGCTAGGTACTATAGGAAATAAAAACAAAGTAAAATTCTTGTTTTCAAGGAAAGCCATAAACTATGTTCAGATAAGTAAACAAATTGCAATACAATGTGATAAAGACTGGAATAGAATAATAAATAACTTACTGTAGTTTATGATTTGTTTTTGAACATGGAATGCCCTCAGTCTGAAACACTCTGTCTCTCTTGTCTGCTTTGTAAACACCTGTTCCTCCTTTTTAAAAGTCAGTTTCAGTGTTACTTTCTCCAAGAAGCCTTTCTTTATTTTTCCTAGCATAGTCAGCTGTTCGTCTTAATCTTTTTTTACCCTATATAAACTATCATTATAGCAGTTATCACACTGCATTATAATAATGTGTTTAGGTGTCCATATTCTTCACTTCCCAGCATAGTTCCTGGTATATAGCAGACTTAATGTTTCTGGAATGAATGAATAAATACTTGACTAAATGAAAAATGTTATGAAAAGACCAAGGAGAAGGAGTGCGTGACTCTGCTTGATTGCATCAGGAAGACTTCTCCTTTCATTTGTTTCATCTAATATTTGTTAAAATCAAGTGCCATTTCAATCAGAAAATATAGATAATTCTTTAGGAATAATTCTTTAGGAATTATCTTAGGATTTTATCTGTGTATTAATAAAAAGACAGGGGCTGAATTTAAAAATCAAAAATATATTTACTCAGATATTTTAGAAAAGGATAAATATCATGATTAGACCTTGAAAGAAATTAAACAGTGAACTGGTAATCCTGAAAGTGAATGTGAATTCTAATCCCAGCTCTTTCACTAACTAGCTGTATGATTTTCTGCAACCAGACTATAGTAGATTCTCGTTTATAAGGGTAAGTATGTTAAACTAGATTATCTCTTGATCTTTTCCCAGTTTAAAATTCTGTGATGGAGAGGGAAGTGTAGATTAGGTCACTAACATTTTATACTCTTATCAGCATGTCACCAGTACCTTAAAATTGTATTTGGAAAAGTGTATGGATACGTAATATTCAATTAGTAAGTAGGGAAGGCATTTTCAGGTGTGAGGAATAGTGAATTCAAAGAATGATACGTAGAGTAACTTCAGATGAACATATAAAGGGGAAAAGGGGAAATTGTTGACAGTGATCTTTTTTACCTAAACTATAGCAATACCCCAGATGTGAAAAATTAGAATATATGACCAAGATATTAGACATATTTTTATAAATCTAATTTGAAAAGAAAATTAATAATCAGAGAGTAGATATGAGCTCGGTTAAAGATGGCCCTTTTGTGCTCACCAAATAAGTGTGTTTTATTTCTGTTTATATTGTTCTTGCCCTCTGAGAGCTATAAAACATTGTTTTTTGTTTTTTGTTTTGAGTCAGAGTCTCACTCTGTCGCTCAGGCTAGAGTGCAGTGGTACAATCTCAGCTCACTGCCAGCTCCGCCTCCCAGGTTCACGCCATTCTCCTGCCTCAGCCTCCCAAGTTGCTGGGACTACAGGTGCCCGCCACCACACCCGGCTAATTTTTTGAATTTTAGTAGAGACGGGGTTTCACCGTGTTAGCCAGGATGGTCTTGATCCCCTGACCTCGTGATCCGCCTGCCTCGGCCTCCCAAAACATTTGTTTCTTATTATGATAATTGCTTAGATAAATCGTTTATGTCTTTATATAAATGTTAATCCATTCCCCCTTTTAAATAGTTCTAACATAGTGATTTCTAGGTAATAAAATTAGTGAATAGAATTTTTCACTCAGTTTCTTTGTTGTTACATATTTTCATGACTCTAAAAAACAAAATACTTTCCTACATTATAATTTACAAACTTATAAGAAAGATGTTCTGCTGGATCACCACGTTCCTTTAATTTTTAAAAATACTGGCCAGACATGGTGGCTCATACCTGTAATCCCAGCACTTTGGGAAGCCAGGACAGGAGAACTGCTTGAGTTCCAGACCAGCCTAGGCATCATAGTGTGAGACCCTGACTCTACTAAAAAATAAAATAAAATAAAAATAACTGGATGTGGTGGCACACGCCTGTAGCCCCAGCTACTCGGGATGCTGAGGCAGGAGGATCACTTGAGCCCAGGAGTTCAACACGGCAGTGCTATGTTCATGCCACTGTACTGCAGCCTGGGTGATGGAGCAAGACCCTGTCTTAAAAAAACTAAAACAAAAAACTAAAAAGGCAAATACTTGAAATAAAATTAATCTAGCTTGAAAAGTGTGGAATCCAGTGGAGCTTCGTTAAAAATTTAGAACACAGGTATATGAACCTTAAAATCAGTTCTTATGAATGCATAATATTAAGCACCACAACCCAGGTCCAGGAACAATTTTTGTTATCTTTATATTCAAACTTAAGTTTTCTGTGTCTCTTGACCTCAAGATAAGTGTATTCCTCCCAAAAGACTTCCACATTTTTGGTGACATCAGCTCCCACATTGGTCAGTGGTGAATAGCTTAAGACTGACTCTGAAAGGCACATGAAATTGCAGTTCTTCAATTAAGCCTAATAATAAGTCGAATGTGGATTTACCCAAAAATTGCATTATCACTATATTGTGGGGATGGGAGAGGGAATAGTGAGCCATGTGAATGTGTTAAAATCCTCATAATCTCATTAAATTTATCATAATCATCAGTGAATAATGTCTAAAATTGAGTAATCGAGATAAAACACTATACACATACTATTTTAATATATGGAGGCTAAGTAGAAGAAATAGCTACAAATTTTGAAAATGTTTGGTCTCTAGGGATGGAAAGAAGGTGGCCAGGGGCCTTTTTTTTTTTTTTTTTTTTTTAAACAATAGCTTTCTCACAATGACTAGTATTACTTTGTTTAAAAATTTTTTAAGTAAAATAAATATGGCTTAATACATAGTAGTTTCCCTTCCCAAAAATTTCACATTCTTTAAATACATATATTTAAAGAGCTAATTTCTTTGAGATTAATAATGAGCAAATCTATGAATTATATAGTTCTGGTCTATTGGCAATTTGTGTACTTAAGACTTTTGTGTAGCTAAAACTGGACTGGACTCCTAAATCCTGGGTGCTAGTACCTGCAAGTATTACTTGAGCACCGTCTTCCCCATGTAAAAATAGAACATTTCTTAAATTCGACCATGGTTGTGAAATCCAAGCTTAATTTCATTCACATCAAAAAGCCAGACAAAACTTTCTTCAAATACAGGGTAAGGCATATGGAGAATAAAAGTACAAATAACACAGTGAATAAATCTGCTAATCTTTTCTGATATTAGCTATTAAGTCTACTGTACCTGTTAGAATGTAATCTCAATTGATCAAGGATCTTAACCAGCTTATATTTCTGGGCCCTAGAAGAAAGCCTGGTATACGGTATGGCACTGAAATATATTTGTTAATGATTACTCAAATTCAGTAATACTTCATATTGCATATTATACCATTTAAAAAAAAACTAAATTGGTAGAAATAATTCTAAAATATAATGTGTACTTTCCTGCAAAATAAAATGCAACTTTCCTCTTAAACCTGTGTTTATTCATAGGACATATGTGAGTCTTGTTGGTAGGACATGTGCTCATTAGTATGCCTGTTTATGAAAAATGTGATGGGAAACATACTCAATTTGTTTATTTATCAGGCCTACTACTACTGTGCCATAATAGAGGATGTGATTCTGCGCTTTGCTTGGACTATCCAAATCTCGATTACCTCTACAACTTTGTTGCCTCATTCTGGGGACATAATTGCTACTGTCTTTGCCCCTCTTGAGGTTTTCCGGTAAGCAAACTACTGAAAAGTTTATTAAAGATTCTTTTTAACCTAAAAGACACCCAATACTTACAAATTAGAATTTATTATAACTTGTACTTGAAAATCTTAAATTTTCCAACTTTTCTCAAATTTCTCATCAGCCTTAGAATTGGAAAACCATGTTGGCCAGGCTGATCTCAAACTCTTGACCTCAGTTGATCCACCCACCTCAGCCTCCCAAATAAGATGATATAAAGATATTTTCAGACAGGTGTATAACATTCCTCTGAGTCAGGATAGACAAATACTGTCTGTTAAAATAAGATAGAAGCTGGAAACCAAAAGATAAACCAGTACTCCTTCCCTTCCTTCCCTTCCTGAATGCCTCGGCCTGGCGCCTGAACTCCCCATCGCTGCTGCCACCTCCCCACCCACTTCTTTCTCTTTCATGGGTGCTACTTCATCAATTTTTTAAAAGAAATTCTAGTAAAAAAAGAAAAATACCTCATGACTATTGTATTTCTTTTTTAAAAATCATTTGCTTACTAATTAAATCAAATGTTCTATCCCATTTAAAACAAACAAAAAACCCCATCTTTAGATCAGCTTTCTCCCTCCAACTGTTGCCGATCTTTCTGCTGTCCTTTATAGCAAAACTCTTCAAGAGATGTCTGCACTTGCTGTCTCCACTCTCACTTCTCTCCCATTCTCTTTTTCATTCAAATATGTATTCCCAATACTCAAACTAAACCACTTTTGTTAATAATCTATAATAATAATATTGTAGTGCCTACTATGTAGCTGACAGCATTCTAAGCCTTTTACCTTTATTAAATCCTCACAGCAATCTTAGCAAGTAGGTACTGTTATCATGTCTTTTACTGATGACACCGAAGCATAGGTTAAATAACTAATCCAAGGTCATTACAGCTAGCAAATGGTAAAGTCATGATTTGAATCTAGACAGTCACCCAGAGCCTATGCTATTAGATCCATACTCCCCATTTTGCTAAATCCCCTGGTCAGTTCTCTGTACTTACTTTACTTCCCAGCAAAGCACTTTCTTCTCTTGACTTCTCAGAAACTACAGTCTCCTGTCTCACTAGCTATTCCTTGTCCACTCCTTTACTGGTTCTTCCTCCTCCTCCCAAACTTTTAAGTATTAGAGTGTTCCAGGATTTAATCTTCTGCGCTCTTCTCTCCTCTAGTTGTATTATTCCTAAACCTATTATTTGAAGTGCTGTCTTTATGCTATCTCTAGCCATAAACTTTCCCTTGAACTGCAGACTCTCGCCCACCTCTCTACTGAATTCTCCCATATCTGATGAGTAACTCTAACCTAGCATCTCTGATCTTAGTAAATGGTGTCACCTTTCACTTAGACCGAAAACCCTAAGACCACTTACATCCCATGTCAGTAAGTTCTGTCACCTCCATCTTTATAAATAAATCCTTTGTCTGTCTGCTTCTCATCACTTCTGTTATTACCACCTTTAAGTCACCATCATCTCTTTTCTGGACTGCTGTAATAGCCCTTCTAATTGGTCTTTCTTCAGCTGTTCTTGTCTCCCTTTGATCTCTTCACCATTCAGCAGGACCTTTTTCAAACAAATCACTTTATTCTCCTGTTGTTCTCTCATTGTTCTCCATTAGACCTAAAATTTAAACTATGGTTTATAAGGCCCTCTGTGGATAGGCCCTCTTCCACCCCTCCATCATTATCTCCTGCTATTTTAACCTCACTTATTCTTAGCCCCACTGACCTTGCTGTTTCCAACTTGCCTTTTTATACTTGCCATTTTCCTCTGCCTGGGAGGCTTTCCTCCAGGATTTTTACATGACTTGCTTCTTTATATCATTCAGGTTTTCAATAGCTGCCATGTCTTCAAAGCTTTCCCTAACCAGTCTTAATGACGGCATACTCTATTCCCTTGTCCTGCTTTATTTTCTTCACAGTATTTATCATTAGCTGATTGATTGTTTACTTGCTCATTGTCTGTCTCCACTACTAGAAATTACACCCCATAAGGACAAAAAGGCTTTGTGTCATTCTGTGCCTTTACTGCCTTATGGTAGACATTCAGTAACTATTTGTCAAATAAGTTGAAAGAATGAGCACTCTAAAACTGCATTCCATGAGTCCCTTCCTTTTTCGTAGTCTAGTCTTAATTTCCCTTACCCGTCCCCCACCCCCAACCTCCCCGCAACACCATCTTTCCCTATTTTAATATTCAGGCCCTTAATTCTGTGTTTTTGTTTCCATGAGTGGAAACTTGACACCCTGGGAGGTTTACAAGTAGCAGAAGTATCTTACAATTTCATAAGTACTTTGATCTACCCCATTTTGCTAAGGCGATTTGTGTGGAACTTCTTCCGCCTGGAGAATGAACATCTGAATAACTGTGGTGAATTCCGTGCTGTGCGGGACATCTCTGTGGCCCCCCTGAACGCAGATGATCAGACTCTCCTAGAACAGATGATGGACCAGGATGATGGGGTACGAAACCGCCAGAAGAATCGGTCATGGAAGTACAACCAGAGCATATCCCTGCGCCGGCCTCGCCTCGCTTCTCAGTATGTATGGCTTCTACTTCTGTGAGGCATATTTCCTTTGGGTTTTAGCATTGGGTAACATGTAAGCTACGAAGCTATCAGGTTGAACCAAATGAAATTGCCAATACTCAGCCATTTTTCGCCTACAAAAAAAACAGTAATAAGCAGCAATTCCATATGATATAAACTATAGACTATCTAAATGAGCATATAGAGTAAATGTCATCAATGCATAACCTAGTAATTTGGCATTA
Source organism: Macaca nemestrina (assembly GCF_043159975.1). Classification (NCBI taxonomy): domain Eukaryota; kingdom Metazoa; phylum Chordata; class Mammalia; order Primates; family Cercopithecidae; genus Macaca; species Macaca nemestrina. The sequence goes on from NC_092125.1 coordinate 38,613,342, forward strand.
AAGATCCACTGTCTGGAGGAAAAGGTTGTTGGAGAGTGATTTATTAATACTTGACTCTTCTATATGTTTTGTATACAAATGATTTTTATGTTATAAACTTTAGGAATCCTGCCATCTATGCCTTGACCAAATTACTTAATTTCTGTTTTCTGCCCCTCATCTGTAAACTGGAATTAATATAGTTCTTGCTCATAGGGCAGTTAAGTGGATTATATTCATTATTACATAGAACTTGGACCAGTTCCCTCACAGAAAGAGCCTACTAAATATAAACTATTATTATTTGTATCTTCTTATCAAATACCTACAGCAATGTTTTTATCAGTCATTGACTACATATGTTGCTAAAAGTTACCATAAATATACAGTATATGGTGACTGCATTCAAAATTTAGAGACAATAGATAGCACAGTAGATTGGAATGAAGGAGACTTAGGTTGAGGATGAACAGTTTTCTAAAGGATAAGGGAATGAATAGACTAGAGACACAGTAAAGAACATAAAGGTAGAAATGAAGTGCAGAAAGAACAACCATGTGACTAGAATTATAGTAAGAATAATTTTTCTGAATAGATGAAGTATGATTGTAAAAGGCTGAAAATGCAAACTTGATCTTGTAGGCAGGAATGAGTCACAGAGAATTTTTTTTTTTTTTTTTTTTTTTTGAGATGGAGTCTTGTTCTGTCACCCAGGCTGGAGTGCAGTGGTGCGATCTCCACTCACTGCAAGCTCCACCCTCCGGATTCACACCATTCTTCTGCCTCAGTCTCCCGAGTAGCTGGGACTACAGGCGCCCGCTACCACGCCCGGCTAATTTTTTGTATTTTTAGTAGAGACAGGCTTTCACCATGTTAGCCAGGATGGTCTCGATCTCCTGACCTCGTGATCCGTCCGCCTTGGCCTCCCAAAGTGCTGGGATTATAGGTGTGAGCCACTGCACCCGGCCACAAATCACAGAGAATTTTTTTGCAGAAGAATGACATTGTGAAAGTAGTATCCTAGGAAGTTTTAATAGCACTGTTGTAAGATAGATTAGGCAAGGGAAAACTCAAGGCCAGACAGCCAGATGAAAAGCTATGCAGTACTTTAATGTATGGGGCAGTGAAGATTCAGATTAGGATGCTTAGAGTTGGACCAAAAGGAATGTAAGGAGAGGTTTCGAAGGAAGTAAGAAACAGAAGGTAGTATCAGTAACTCACTGGATATAGAAGAGTAGAGTAGAACCTGCTGAGCTTTAAATAGAGATTTGGAAGTTCTCTGAAGAAGGTAGAGAAAAGCAGAGAGCAGGGAACTGAGTCTTATTCCCTGGCTCAACCACATTAGCCAGGGAAGAAACACAGACAAGAGAAAAAAAGAAAATAAACAAAAGAGGCAGGAGTAGTCAGGGAGGTAGTAGGAAGGGCATCAAAACGAAGCATGGTTGGTACTGTGATCCCAAGGAAGCAGAGTTTGAAGAAGCTGGGGCAGGGGAGCACTGAGTGGGTCAGCGAGATAAGTGCCACAAAGGACTGGAAGAAAATGCTGAGTGTGGTTGGTGACCTCACTGAGCTCCTGATTTTGAAGTCTAATTATCCTTGTTAGTTACCAGCAGAGGGCAATCTAAACATAGACTATTTCTGCTTCAGAAACAAGGGGCTCTTTGGCAATAGATTATTCTGTTCCATTTCAGGTGTTTAATGGAGAAACACTGGGAAACCAGATTGCACCGAGAGTAAGACATTAGGAATGGAGTGGTTGATGTGCAGCGGAGAGAGCAGGGAATCCAAAATAAGATCTGAGTTTCAGTACTGACTTTATCACTCATGCAACCTTTAGCATATCCTTAATGCGTGTGGTTTTTTTGTTTGTTCATTTGTTTGAAACAGTATCTCACTCCATTGCCCAGGTTGGATCAGTGCAGCAGCACGATCATGACTCACTGCAGCCTCAACCTCCTGGGTTCAAGCACTCCTCCCACCTCAGCCTCCCAAGGAGCTGAGACTACAAGCCTGCACCACTCTACCCAGCTAATTTTTTATTTTTTGTAGAGACAGGGTCTTACTATGTTGCCCAGGCTAGTCTCAAACTCCTAACCTCAAGAAATCTTCCCTCCTTGGCCTCCCAAAGTGCTGGGATTACAGGCATGAGCCACCGCACTCAGCCACTCGATTTTATTGTTGGTATTTATAGTGGTAGATGGTTTATGTTGGGCTGAAATATGCTTCACTGTAATTTCACTGTAACTTTAACCATTTGATCCTAGTTGGGCTCTCTCACATACACATAACTAATAATGAGTCTCCTCCCTCTTCTGCATTGTATGTTGTCAACTCTTTGAAGAGAAATAACTGTTATGCCTCTCCTTAGGTCTTCTCTTCTGCTGGCTAACTCTTTTGGTTTCTCATGTATGCCTCAAGTGGTGTTATATCTGTCATCCTCCTCATCCTTATCACAATTCCTTACATTTGTTTTGTAGGGTTTTGTTTTTGTTTTTGTTTTTGAGATGTGGTCTCAGTCTGTCACCTAGGCTGGAGCGCAGTAGTGTGATCATAGCTTACTGCAGCCTTGAGCTCCTGGGCTGAAGTGATCCTCCTGCCTCAGCTTCCTGAGTAGCTGGGGCTACAGGTGTGCACTATCATACCTGGCTTTTTTTTTTTTTTTTTTTTTTTTTTTAAGAGACAGAGTCTCACTGTGATGCTCAGACTGGTCTCAAACTCCCAGGCTCAGGCCATCCTCTTATGTCAGCCTCCCAAGGAGCTGGGATTTTAGGAACCAACCAGTTTCTTGTTTGCTTAATGCTTTTTTCATCCATGCTCTCACTTGATAATGCACACCGTCTCCATGAGGTGAAAGTGGTATTAAGTGAAATTGGTATTATCATTCCTGCCTTACAGAGATGGAAACAGGCACTCAAAGGGTTAAATAGATGTATCATAAAATCAAAGTCAGGTGGCCAGGTTCAGTGGCTCACGCCTATAATCCTAACACTTTGGGAGGCCAAGGCGGACAGATTACCTGAGGTCAGAAGTTTGAGACCAGCCTGGCCAACATGGTGAAAGCCCATCTCTACTAAAAATACAAAAATTAGCCGGGCATGGTGGCACATGCCTGTAATCCCAGCTACTCAGGAGGCTGAGGCAGGAGAATTGCTTGAGCCTGGGAGATGGAGGTTGCAGTGAGCTGAGATCGCACCACTATACTCCAGCCTGGCTGACAGAGCGAGACTCTGTCTCAAAAAAAAAAAAAAAAAAATCAATGTCAGTACTCAAACCCAGATGACTACCCTCTGCGTTGCGCATATCCTGCCATTGTTCTTGTTACCTTCCTCTGGTTGTGATCTAGTTTCTTAGTGTATTTCCAGTAATATCTGAAATTGAATTGGAAACTCTAGAATAATCCATCTGGTACAGCAGATAGTCCCTGTTTGGGATGTATGTTTAATGGTGGTAAGACTGGAAATGTGTCTAATACAGTGCAAGTGTTTATATTTGAGTAATGGACTAAGTGCTTTTTGTCCCCCTTGTTACCACTAGATCCAAGGCTCGTGACACTAAGGTATTGATAGAAGACACAGATGATGAAGCTAACACTTGAATTTTCTGAAGTCTAGATTCACGTCTTTGGTTTTCCTACTCTACAATCCTTTCCTCGACCAACGCAACCTCTAGTACCTTTCCAGCCGAAAACAGGAGAAAACACGTAACACATTTTCCGAGCTCTTCCGGATCGGATCCTATGGACTCCAAACAAGCTCACTGTGTTTCTTTTCTTTTCTTCTGGTTTAATTTTAATTTTCTATTTTTAAAACAAATATTTACTTCATTTGCCAATCAGAGGATGTTTAAAGGAACAAAACATAGTATCTTATGGATTGTTTACAATCACAAGGACATAGATACCTATCAGGATGAAGAATAGGCATTGCAGGGACCCTCTGATGGGACGGTACTGAGATATCTCGGCTTCCGCTCGACCCGGTTTTGACTGGTTGAAACCGGACATTGGTTTTTAAATTTTTTGTCAGTTTATGTGGAGAATTTTTTTCTTTCCTTCATACCCAGCGCAAAGGCACTGGCCGCACTTGCAGGAAAAGTGCAACTTAAAGCAGTACCTTCATTCATGAAGCTACTTTTTAATTTGGTGTAACTTTTCTTATTTTGGGAAGGGTTGCTGGGTGGGTGGGAAATATGATGTATTTGTTACACATAGTTTTCTCATTATTTATGAAACTTAACCATAAAGAATGATATAACTCCTGTGCAATGAAGGTGATAACAGTAAAAGAAGGCAGGGGAAACTTATGTTGGATGACATTTATGAGGGTCAGTCCCACATACCTCTTTCAGGAGACAACTTGTACCAGTTTGACCTTTTCTTTCCTTTGTTTTTATTTTAAGCCAAAGTTTCATTGCTAACTTCTTAAGTTGCTGCTGCTTTAGAGTCCTGAGCATATGTCTCATAACAAGGAATCCCACACCACACCACCAGCTGAATTTCATGGAAGAGGTTCTGATAATTTTTTTAACTTTTTAAGGAACAGATGTGGAATACACTGGCCCATATTTCAACCTTAACAGCTGAAGCTATGCCTTATTATGCATCCGCATGTATGGTCACTGTAGCATGACCTTTGCTAGCTCTGAATCAGAAGACAGAGGTATTTCAGAGGCTCTGTGTGCCCTCACTAGATAGTTTTTCTTCTGGGCTCAACCACTTTAGCCAGAATTTGATCAAATTAAAAGTCTGTCATGGGGAAACTATATTTTTGAGCACATGGAACAAATTATCCTTCCTCATTCACATTATGTTGATACAAAAGACCTTGGCAGCCATTTCTCCCAGCAGTTTTAAAGGATGATCATTGGATTTCATGCCATCCCATGATAGAAAACCTGTTTTAAAATTGTAGGAATCTAAACTTGGTCATACATGAGAAGTACACTGCTTAGAAATAGTAGACTATTATGATCTGTCCACAGTGCCCATTGTCACTTCTTTGTCTCATTTCTTCCCTTTGTTCCTTAGTCATCCAAATAAGCCTGAAAGCCGTAAGAGATATTACATTATTGAATATGGTTGGCGTTAAATTTAGCATTTCATTATCTAACAAAATTAATATAAATTCCAGGACATGGTAAAATGTGTTTTAATAACCCCCAGACCAAGATGAAAATTCCAAGTCAATACCAGCAGATTCATGAAAGTAAATTTAGTCCTATAATTTTCAGCTTAATTGAAACAAAGGAACAAATAAGTGGAAGGGCAGCTATTATTACCATTTGCTTAGTCAAAACATTCGGTTACTGCCCTTTAATACACTCCTTCTATCATCAGCACTTCCACCATGTATTAAAGTCTTTACCCATCCCTGTTGTAACTCCAGTAAGATTAAAGTTACTGTTACTAGAAAATTTTTATCAATTAACTGACAAATAGTTTCTTTTTAAAGTAGTTTCTTCCATCTTTATTCTGACTAGCTTCCAAAATTTGTTCCCTTTTTGAATCGAGGTTTTTTTGTTTTGTTTTGTTTTCTGGAAAAAAATCAGACAACTTTGTGCTTCTATTGCTTTTTTGTGTTTTGTCAAGCATGTCCCTTGACCCAAAATGGAAGAGTAAATGTTTAATTAATGCTTTTTAGTTTAAATAAATTGAATCATTTATAATAATCAGTGTTAACAAGTTAGTGACCCTTGGTAGATTAAAGGTTGCATTATTTATACTTGAGGTTTTTTTTTCCCCTGAGTATTCTGTTTTTTATACTTTAAAACTATGGGGGAAATATCACTGGTCTGTCAAGAAACAGCAGTAATTATTACTGAGTTAAATTGAAAAGTCCAGTGGACCAGGCATTTCTTATATAAATAAAATTGGTGGTACTAATGTGTATCCAGAGCCATTTGAATTGTTAACTTTATTCTTTATTAGTGAATCTCTATGATGGCACACATAAAATCTTACCCGTTGACTTCTGCTGTTTGAATTCCCCAGTGTTTTTACATTAATGTATCCTATGGCCAGTTTAGTCTTTCTTCAACTGTTATGATTCTAGGCCCTAATCGGTCTTATTCTTTCACATATGATGCAATGATAGATGTAATCCTTTTCTGAAGTGTTTGTCAGATTAGCATAGTCTATTCAAAAATAACGCTTATGTAACTTTCAGCTTGCTATGTGACAGAAGTTTAAATATGTATTTAAGTACACAGCTTTATGTTCCTCTTAAAGCTGTGAAGAGAAAAGAGGGCTTTTCTTCATCAAGAGACCTTGGGAGACAAAGCATACATTTAATTTTTTTCTTTCAAAAAAGGCAATGTGCACTTTCCTCTCCTAAATTTTATATGCCCTAGCAGTTGCGAATGTTGTGTCCACCCTGCAATTTGGTTGGAGGCTCCCATACACTGAAATTCTCAATAGAACTCTTAAAAATGAACATTGGCTGGGCGCAGTGGCTCACATCTGTAATCCCAGCACTTTGGGAGGCCAAGGTGGGCAGGTCACGATCTCAGGAGTTTGAGACCAGCCTGACCAACATGGTGAAACCCTATCTCTACTAAAAATACAAAAATTAGCTGGGCGTGGTGGCGCATGCCTGTAATCCCAGCTACTCGGGAGGCTGAGGCAGGAGAATTGCTTGAACCCGGGAAGCAGAGGTTGCAGTGAGATGAGATCATGCCACTGCACTCCAGCCTGGGCAACAGAGCAAGACTCCATCTAAAAAAAAAAAAAATCACATACTCATTTTAAAGGAGCAGCAACCTAACCAAAGTTAAAACTTCATTTGATTTTAGGTTTAGAAATTCTAGTTTTATTTTGGAGAATCACTCAGTTTTTAATATCAATTAAAATACTCTTCAAAGGAATGAAAAGGAAGTCTAAGTAAATGAATAAAACTCGTTTTTCATTTTATGATAGTATAGAAAGCATTGATGTGTGTAGAGAAATTAAAAGACAAAAGTGGTTTACTGTCTATGCACAAATGAGTGCCTATATTTAAGGCTGCCTATGCCATTACAGTGGCATAATCGTTGATTTCACAGCATACAGAGAAACAATGAAATCAAAGATTAAATCATTAATTAGGTTATGATGGTCATTTGTAAGACTGGAAAGTAGTCAAAAACCCAGGTGCAACTTTTTTCAGCACTCTGCCATTAGGCTCCTTAGGCAAGCTGCTTAACTTCAGTCAGAAGCAATGGTGTGGGAGAACACCATTCACCTCAGTAGTAACTTATAAAAACCATGTAAAGAGGAAAATGGGCCCCAGCCGCTAGGATCCCTGACTTCCTGATATTCTAAACATGAGAGTTCTATGACTTTAACTGAGCTTTTTACCAGAAGTAACGTGTTGATATGTATTATCTTTCTACCATGCTTTGACCAAAGTACATTCACAGTAACTAGAGAAAGCAGTTCATCCATTTCTGGATAGGTGAACCAGGGCAAGGTAAGAACAGAAAGAAAGTAAAGTAGTACTGAGTCATACAGGTATCAGATTAACAGACATTAGTTGATGATAAGTAAAATAACTTTGGAGATAGCAGAGAAGAGCAAGATGTTGGACGTTGGCAGTAAGCCTCAGCAAGGCAGTTAGGAAATTACATGAGCCTGATGACTCGAAGGTGATGCCTCCATCTCTCCGCTCAGTGGTTATTAAATTGCTGGGAAAGACCTGCCTTTATTTTCCTATCATCTTTTCCCCATTACTTTGCATTATTCAGGAAATAGTTCTTTATTCCCAAATGTAATTTTCTAAGCAGTGACTACAAAAATTTCTTATTCTAAGGAAAATAATTAAGAAAATAACCCTATCTGTGGCATTATTTTAAAACGTGGGATACTCTGGAACAACTGTACTTTATCTGGTAAGCAGATTTCAGGTTATTGTTTTCTTTTAATGGTTTACATGAAATTTTCCTCTCAAAAAACAAGTACCTCTTACTGTACAACATTTGAGTTTTTAAAATTGAGATAGCTTCTGAGAGAAAAAAAAAGTTGAATTTGTAGCTCTGTCAACTACAAAATCACCACACTTTTCTCAAATATAATAGGAATTCAGTGTCATTACAGATAAGATCTCTCTAATGACCAGATGAAGACAATTGAAGGTTTGGTAGAACTTCTGCAAAAGTTAGGTAAAGAAGAATAAATCCAGTTTGTCAGCTTTGTTCATATTCTTTTTCTGAGTGATCTAAATTTTTCTTGCTTGTGATCATGAGCCAAGACAAGGAGTGTTAAAGGTTTTCTGAATGCAAACACGTATACATTTCTGCATTTCAGAAATCAGTCTTAATAGTAAATCCTACAAACTCTCAACTTTCTGCATTGTATTTTAAGTCTATACAATGTTAGGGCACATGGTAATGTGGGACAGAGTTGATTATATGATAGCATAAGAAATTTGCACTTGTTGTGTTACAAACCAATGATTTAACCAGCATACTCACCAAATAAGAAAAAGTAAAAACATCTCATTAGGTTTGGAAGAGCCTAAGTTAGTCCATACAGGAAGTTTGCCTGAGAACGGAGAGGAGCCTGTTAATTGGCATGACTCATGATGCCTTTCTTGTATGAATTATCAAAACTCTGATATTGAGTTGCCCCTAGAAAACAGCCTTCCAGAATATATTTGCTTATTTATGGTGGAAGATGAAGTGAGAACAAGATGAGAGTTTCCCTTAAAGTGAGGAGAATCATTATACTAATTTGCAACTGAAGTATGTTTCCTTGTAGCAAACCTTTGGTTTATTTTATCATCAAATCAAAGCCACCTTCAGTTTTTTGTATGGTGCCATCAACCTAAGGAGGACAATCAAATAACCCGTTGTTTGCCTTGGATTCAGTATATCTACTAAGTACACAGTCTCATATTGTATACCTTCAAACCAGTTACTTGACTATACTTCCACCATATTACCTTAGTTCTTCCTATGCCCTTTCCTCTGTGCCACCACAAGTCGGAGGGAAAGACTGCAGTACTTCTAGAAAGATGTGGACGTCTAAGAAAGAGCCAGGCTTCCATCTCACTATCCCTTGATCATTATCTCTGAAGACCCTACCTGCACTTCCCTGATTGCCCTATAGCAACACCAGCATGGTGGGAATAGGGGGAAAGATTGTGAAAAATCCCTAAAGGGTAATTGTTCATGACGTTGTTATTTTGAATTGTAAAATTGTGAGCCACTCACATTTCAATTGCAAAAAGAACAGAACTCTTTATCATGTTGTGAAGATTAATTTCTTGCCATTTTCTGGATTAGCACAGAAGCTTGTATCAATGAAGAGTATTTAGGAGGGAAATAGGGTGAAGATTGTATTTTTCTGTTCAAACTCTCTCCTTCTATTTGTGTTTCCTTCACCCCTCTCCCTCCACCACACTGTGTTGGTCAAATGATACTATTCTATGAAACCCTGAGCTATAGTTGTCAAAAGTAACTATGGATTGTGATTAGTCTTCTGTGGGTGCTTCTTTCCCTCTTTTTTCTCCCTTACTCTCTTTCTCAGTCTCCACTCTGGTAAATGGAAAAGGTGACGTCGGAGAATTGATGCTTGCTTGGACTCATGTTGTATCTGTGACTATGCTATTAGCTGTCTCCTTTTTCCTTCCTATATGGGTAGAATTCTTACGACTTATGAAGTTCCCTTCTTGATAAGTAGGTTAAATGCACAATGTGGTACTGTTTTATAGTTTCTAGATGGTTGTATAAAGCAAAAAGTTAATGTGGTTATGTGTTTTTAAAAGAAAATAAGTGATTGGTTACTAAACTCTGTCCTTTTTTCATTATTACAAGTTCTCTCTGTTTTCCAACAGTTTGCTGACTCCTTTGTCACTGGTGAATGGTTTGTGTGACTGTGTTTTTCTCTCTGGGTTTCTTGAATTCCTGAACATAGTTCCCCTTAGGACTAATTTTCATATGGGGTTAGGGCAAACAGACTACAGTGGTGAAAATTTTAAACTATCCTACCAAGTTAAAAAAAAGTTTAAATGGCCTTTTATCTTCAGGTAATATGTGAGGTGTGACTCTAAAGCAATGAGATTATTGCAACAAATCTTTCTTTTACTCACACAAAGAATCTCAAATATTACAACTATGAGGTGAAATGATGTGTCCAGTTACATTTTGGAGAGGTGGACACTGCTATCACTGCATACCCATGCCCTGTGAGGGAACATAGCACTTTTCTGCAGAATTCCTGGACTAATTATTGTTGCCTTATATATGTCTAGGAAAGATTACAAAATTAACTGACCCTAAGATGAATATGCCCATAATGCAAAGAGAAAAATAATTTATCGACTAAAGCATCAAAGCCTTTTCATCTTACTTCAGTGCCATAAACTCTGTTATTACTATTTTTCTGTGTAGGCTAAATCAGAATATGATAATATGGAGTTCCCAGGCCAAAGTCAGGATATGAATATATAAGAATCACTAGATACTCAACACCACTTTTACAATTTGATAGTACATACTCAACATTTGTATGCCTGTAGTATTTTATATTTTTCCAAATATGTAGCATCTCAGAAATATTTAGATTAATGAGTCATCTCAGTTTGTTGATGAAGAGACAAAGACCTCGCTAGAGCAGCAGTCCACAATCCCAGATGGTGCTAGGAGGCTGCTCTGTCACTTGTATCCATCCTAGACACATCCAGAAGAATCCTTAAAGTTTCAGTGACCTGCATCTTTATATGGATAGTTTTTATTAGATATTTTTAAGGTTATGGGAATAATGACCAATTTTATACCTTATTTATTAAGAGATGGGGTATTTTTCTATGTTGCCCAGGCTGGCCTCAAACTCCTGGGCACAAGTGGTCCCAATTAGCTGGGAGTGCAGGCATGCACCACCATGCCTGGCTTATACTTTTTGATTCACTTCTTTTTCTAGTGTCCCACCTTTTCCCTTAGAATAATTGTGGAGTTCTTATATTCTTAAAAATTAATGTGTGTTTATTGAGTATGTGTTAATCCTATCATATACTAGGCATTACTTTAATATTTAGTTTTAGTTGAAGTTGGTTTTATTATCGTTAGTTTTATGGAGACAAGAAGGGAAAGGTGATAAAATTATTTCTAAACTGCATACTTATCTGAAACCACTGCCAGAAAAGCCAGACCATCCTCCTACTAGGTATCACTGCCTCAGGGTAAGCTGAATTTTGTATCTCAAGTTACAGATTACTCTTCACCCCTTTCCAGGCAGATATTAAAGCCTCTTATTCTGGTTTTTTCCTTTAAAAAATAAAAAGTATCAGATCTGTCAAGAGCTATTTATTCAGAATCTTCTATTGCCAAAAACTGTCCTTATAATCCATCTTATCATTCACTCACTCTGTCAGTGAGTCACATATTAGCACCACAGTTCAACCAATGCTTACCTTTATAAAATGAGAATTTCCCCTTATTTAAATAAATTGTATATTAACTGCACTGCTGAATGGGAATGATAGTAAAGTATTCTGCCTTGCTCCACCTAGAGCACACCTATGGTCCATTCTACCTATGTGAATAATCAAAGTCAAGGCATGATTTTTGGCGATAGATGTACTATGCTACTTTGCTTCCTTATGACCAGTTTCTAGGTTAAGGAGAAAACCAAGTAGCTCAAGAGAATAGGCGGGTAACAGAAGAGAACCAAGGAGAAGCATATTAATATTAATTCCCAAACCCTCTGCCCTTTTACTAACTTTCAAATTATCATGTATTCTAAATATCACAATATTTTATGTTGTGTGGTTGAAGTAAACAAATTTGCTTATTTGTGGTTACTCAAAGCCTGTCTTCTGACTAGATGGGACAATACAGTTTTTAAAGTTCTGTTCATCAGGGCTTTTGTATCCCTTCGGCAAGGAAATACATGAGGTAATTTAGAAATATCAGTTCTTCAAATATTCCTATCAACTGTTGGATTTAAACGTTTTTTCTACGCTTTCATAGATATTGTAGGAAATTTTAGCCCCTCTCCAGGCAGCCATGGTCAAAAGACTTGCCGGGCTGGATGTGTGCCTGCTGCTAGCTATTGACTGTCCATGAGGACGTAGCCTGGTTTCCTTCTGTGGCAATCCTCTAGTCTTAACCAGCCTGCAACCCTAATAGGAACACAGTTCAGAGGAGAGGAGACATCCTCTGTCAGCAGGAGGTGCTTCATCATTCTGTGGACTTTCTGTTTTATCCCAGGAGCAGTGTAATCACAGCTGACCCTTCCTGGCTGCTGCAGGGGAGGCACCTCTCCTATTAGTGCATGCCCGTGTGGTGCCTGTCCCGTATAGAGAGGAGAAAAGTGACTGGCTCTGGACACCAACAATTACTGAACCTGGACGAGGACCCAAATCTAACTAGCTCTGTAGCCCACATACTGTCTCCCTTGAAAAAAGAAGGAAGGGGGAATTTTTTTTTTTTTTTTTTTTTCCCTGCTTGGCAGACAAGACTAGGAAGTGCCTTGTGAATTACTGTTTCTTTCTAAAGTTATGCCTGCTCAAGTCTGAATATAACCATTTAAATCAAAGAACATCCCCCTTCCTCCCATAAATGCATACATAATATAGGTTTCTCTAAAAGGCTGGGTCCCGCTGATGATGGCTTTTTGGGAATTTGTCCTCTGCCCCTCCATGGAAGACAAATCTTAGCATTTAAAAAAAAATTAAACAGTAAGGCTGGGCGCAGTGGCTGACACCTGTAATCCCAGCACTTTGGGAGGCTGAAGTGGGCAGATCATGAGGTCAGGAGATCGAGAGCATCCTGGCTAACATGGTGAAAACCCGTCTCTATTAAAAATTCAAAAAATTAGCCGGGTGTGGTGGCGGGCACCTGTAGTCCCAGCTATTCTGGAAGCTGAGGCAGGAGAATGGCGTGAACCCAGGAGGCGGAGCTTGCAGTGAGCCGAGATCGAGCCACTGCACTCCAGTCTGGGCGACAGAGCGAGACTCCGTCTCAAAAAAAAAGAAAAAAGAGAAAACAGGAACAACAAACAGCTCCCTACTGACTGCTTTTCACAGGAGTCCTCTCCTTGAAGCAGCCACCCTCTTTCCCTAAACGCTTATCTCCCCTCCCCTCCCCTCCCTTCCAGTTGTTAAAACTTTCACCAGTGAGGAGGATGGTGTGCTGTAGTAAGGGGTGTGCTGCAGCAGTGTGTCAGGCATTTGAGATACAGGGAGGAGACAGCAACTATGGGGTAATGAGGGTGGGTGGCTATTGCTAAGTGCCACTGATGCCTGAAGAAGGATAATGAACATCAGAGAGCAAGTACCAGGCAACTGGAAGCCAGATGTGGAAGCCTGAGGACCACTAGTTGCATATAGAGAATCTCTCATCTGCAGTGGAAGGGAAGAGAAAATGAGGACTAAGCCCAGGACTTCATAGAGTGGCAGAATTTCAGACAGTTAAACACCCAACCAAGGCAGATCTGACATGTAAGGTCAAGGACCCGATTGGGAAAACCTAACACATGAGATGGCAATATCTGCTTGGATTCCCGCCAAAGATTTTTACTTCCTGAACCCCTCAACATTCTGAGCCTATACATATGCCTCCCCCATTGCTTGCTAGCACTCTCCATTCCCAATATTACACAGGCCCTTCTTGTGCAAGACAATGTGTGCACCTTTCAGAGTCCTCCATGACTCAGCTGGGGACATGCTGGGCTTGCTAAGGAAGAATAGGGACTATACTGAACTGGAAGATGTAGTCAGCATGGACTGACAGGAGCTGGAAGAGATTCTGAGAGTGCTTGAAGACCAGGACCAGAACATAAGGTAGAAGAGAGGATAATTTTTGACTTGAAAGGGTTTTCTAAGATACAGAATTTAACTCCCTAGCATAAGTATCCCAGGTGTTGGTGTAAACTTGCTGCTAGCACGGCTCCTAGAAAGCTGGAAAAAGCGATGGCCCATGTTGAGCAAAGTTAAAATTCCAGAATTTATATGGGAGACAATGGAGGAAGAGAAGGAAAGAAGAGGGAAGGAGGGAGGGAGACCATATTGTGGGGAGACAGAGGAATAGAGACTGTTGCCACATCCTATGCCTCTTCTTTCCACTCTTGTTTAATTGACCACTCGGGCCCCTGAAGAAACTGGATGGGTTAGGGAGGGTCATTGTAGACCATCACAAGCTCCATCAAGTATAATCCCAATTGCATGCTGCCAGATGTGTCTTCATTAGACCAGATCTATACTGCCTGACGTACATGGGATACAGCTGTTGATTCAGTTCTCTTCCAATCAGAATCAGAAGCAGTTCACATTTTCATGGAAATGATAATACACATTAACAGTTTTGCTTCAAGGCCATGCTAAGTCCAAAGAAGTGTGGACCAGCTGGACATCCACAGAACATCACATTGATCCATTACAAAAATGCCACCATGTTGACTGGGCTGGATGAGCAAGAAGTGGCTAGCACACTGCAGACCTTGGTAGGATATGTGTACCCCTGAGGGTTGGAGCTAATCCTGAAAAGATTCAGGAGCCTGCTACGTCTGTAATATTCTCAGGAGTTCAGCAATCAAGTCCAGTAACCATAGACATCTTCTCCAAAGTGAAAGACAAATTATTGCATTTTGTACCTCCTAAGGAAGAAGAAAGCATAGTGCCTGGAAGCCTCAATGTCTTGAGTCACCATATTCTGCACCTGGAGATACTACTCCAACTCATATCAGGTGACATCACAGACTGCCATCTTTGAGTGGGTCCCAGAGCAGGAAAGGGCTCTGCAACCAGCCCAGGCTATCAAGCAAGCAATCCTGTGGCTTAGGCTATATGATCTGACAGACTCTATGGAGGTATCAGTGGTGGGAAAAGATATTGTGCGAAGTTTGTGGCAAGACCCAGTGGGAATTAGAATGCAAGCTGCCGAAGCTCTAGAGTAAGACCCTGCCATCTTCAGTGAAGAATTGCATACCTTTGAAAAACAACTATCCTGCTAGCGAGCCCTGGTAGAGGAGAAAGAGTGTCTGACCATGGTCACCATGGACAATGTGGCTAGAACTGTCCAAAAAGTACTGTGTCCTATCAAACCCAACAAGTCAGATGGCCCCAGCAACAGTCCATCGTAAGATGGATGTGGTACCTCCAGAAATGAGCGCAAGCGGGGTCAGAGGACACAAGCAGGCTGCCTGAGCAGAAAACCCAGACCCCTGTCATCTGCTACCATTGTACCAGAGCCCCCCCTTCAGAGCACACTGTGGCTGTCCGGGGGACCCTATGAGACCAGCTGAAAGAGGAGGGGAAAGCCTGAGCTTGTTTCATGGATGGGTGAGCTCCACGTGTGAGTGCGAGCTACAATCAGAGGGTAGCTACACTGCAGCCTCACCTGGGTGGTGTGGAAAGACAGTAGTGAAGGAAAAGCTTCCTAATGATCAGAGCTTTGAGTAGTGCAACTGGTCACCCACTTAGTGTGGGAAAGAGAAGTGAGCTAAGGTTAGTACTCTAACCTTAGAGTGTACTCTAACCTATAGTGGCAAATGACCTGGCCCAGATGGTCAGAAAAAAAACAGATCAGGGATAAGGAGGCTGGGGCAGAGGCACATGGATGGACCTAAGGAAGTGGGCAAGTCTTTGTATCACATATTAACAACTACCAAAGAGCATCCACCACTGACAACTAAACAGCCAGGTAGTCAGGTGACTCAGCCCACTGACTGCAGCTAGCCAGGCTTGCCAGTGATGGCATGATGGCATCATGAACTAAGTGGCAGAAATGGAAACTCTTCTTGCATGGGCCAACAGCATGGAGTCTCAATCAAGATAATTTGTCTCCTGCTGCTTCAAGGCCCAAACTACCTGCAACAGAGACCAACACTGAGTCCCCAGTATGGCACCCATTCCTCAAGAAAACCAACCAGCTACTTGGTGGCAAGTTGGCAAGATGGGGCCTTTCCATCCTGGAAGGTCCAGTAGTTTGTTCTCACAGGAATAGGCACATATGGAGGGTATGGGTTTCCCTTTCCTAACCATAGAGTCTCAACCAGCACCACCATCCAAAGGCTCAGAGAGTGTTTGATCCACTAGCATGAGATTCCATATATCACCTTAGACCAGAGGACCAACTTCACGGCAGAGGAGGAGTGGGAGAGAGCCCATGACCACGAGATTCATTAATGGTAGCGCATAATGCATGACCTAGAAGCTGCCAGCCTGAATGAGCATTGGAATGGTATGCTGAAGACATAGCTAAAGTGCCAGATAAAAGGCAATACTCCGTGAGCATGGGTGACATCCTCCAGGATTCAGTAATGCGTTGGATCAAAGACTCATACATACTACTGTCCCCTAAGGAAGGACACATGGGAGGAAGGAAGGAAGAGAGGGAAGGAGAGAGGGAGAGACAGGGGAAGGGAAGGGAAGGGAAAGCAGGGGAGGGGAGGGGAAGGGAAAGGAGGAGGGAGGGAGGGAGGAAGGAAGGAAGAAAGGAAGGAAGGAGGGAGGGAAAGAAATGAAAAGGAAAGCGCCTAGCTACCTTTTTGGTGGTTTGTAAGGATCTAGCAGCAATAATCGTCACCGCTGCTCTCCTAGGAGACAGAGACAAGTGTCCTGGGCCCAGCTCCCATGGCTGCTGCCACAATGGAGTGGGGTGTTGGTGGAGAGGTCTAAGGGACAGAAAGGGACTGGAGAGGTGAGTCTGTGTGAACAGCGTATTGGAGAGAAAAGTGAACACCCATGAACCTTTCAGATGCAGCTTCTGAATGAGGGTTGTGGGCCCAATGGGGCAGGACATTACACATACAATATAAAAACAGCTCTGAAGAGCTTGAAAAACCCTCAGTGTGTGTCACTTGGGAAGGCTTCTAAGCAAGTCATGAAAGACACATTGGGGATCCCTGAGCCCACTGGCCCCCTCAGGGCTCGGCTGTGCTCGGCACAGTACAGGCGGCACCCAGCACCCTGTCTCAGCCCACGGACACCCTTCCCTACTACGCTTTGACAAGAGCCACTATGTTACAGCCACTTAACACATTAAACACCCACTCTGCACACAACTCCAGGCGTCCCCAGGGGCTCCTTGGGAGAGCAGCTCCCTCGGCAGACCCCAACTTCCCTCCAGCCCCTTCACCCCCACCATGCCGCTTTTAAACTGGTTTTGCACCTGATTTCCTGAGTCAACAGCTCCTTACCATTTCATTACCAACTGACCCTTTTATCACTGGCCTGAACCCTACGTTTTTAAAGATTTTGTCTAATTAGCCAGCCATATTTATTGCATAATAATTCTCGTCCCCATGACAACCAATGTTATCAAACTGAGTTGATACAATGCCAGTCAGAAGCAAAGACACTTCTCATGGCAAACATATAATTTCCATTAGACTTCTTCAAATATTGGAAATCGCTTGTGCCCTTCTTCCCATTAGGCATCCAGGGACCGCAGGGTGGGAATTTCTTTCTGAGGGTTACCTTTGAGTGCCCACCGAATCTCCATGGTTCTCCCTTTTCACAGGTGGGCAAACCGGGCTGTTTTGACATGAGTTAACTTAAATTGACAAAGAATCAGAGTGGAAACAGATTTTTAAAATTTCCCCTTTTTTGGTCCCTAACTCAGAGCACTATTGTTTCCAAAAAATAAAAATAAGAAAGCTGCAATCAGCTGCCACCGGCCCCTGAGGGAGCCTTCTCTGGGCGCAGCCTGGCCTCCCCCCCGGGATCTTGGGAATCGCTGGCCAGCAGCTGCCTCAGCTCCCCACAGCTAGAGTCTGGAGTAACGTGGCAGACACAGCCTGAAAGGTCATCTGGTCTAGGCTGTCCCCAAGTGTGTTTCCTGGGATGCTAATTGCTATTTTGAGGGAAAAGGCTTCTGTGGTCATTTACTTATGAGAAAGACAGAGTTAAACAAAGGTAAACTGGTTGAGTTTAGTTTTTGTTTTGTTTTTACTTCAGGCCTTCCCAGAGCCTTTAAAATGCCTTTGGTCCCAAGTCTCTGACAGGAGGGTGAGGTGGTGTCCATTATCTCCGCACTTATTGGACCCGAATGCTCTTTTTCATAGGGAAGCTATGAACAAGAGGAACGTGGTTTGGAAATGTTAGTCCCAGCCGCCATGTCCAGATGAGGCAGTGTTCAAGGGGCTGTCCACAGTAAAAGAGATGGGACTGGGCTCCATCTCCAGAGAGGCCTCCCCGAGCCAGCACAGAGGAAGGACAAAGAAAAGATTGAAAAAAGCAGAGTTGGGGCTCTCTGGTGCCATTGCACTGCCTCCATTCAGCTAAGATGTGCCGCCTCTTCCCTCGCCCAAAGCAGCTTCTGCCACTCAGAAGCCCCCTCTCCCCCAACACTCTACAGCACGGGTTGGCCAGCTTAGGAACTCCGTTGACAAAGCCAGACCTTCCTCCTTTCCGCCTGTCCCTAGAGTGTGGGAAGGCACAGCGAGCAGCTGTCCTCCCTGCTGGCGATTACCACCTCCAGCACTGGCTGTTTCCCTTTGAACATTAATTAGCAGGTGGGCTCTGATTTGAGAGGGAAGCATTCTTTGGGGTGCCCAGCTGAGAACAATGGTCTGATGGAGCAGCGTGTGGGACTCTCTGGAAGGCTCTTGCCATTATAGTAGAGCTGGAAATGTGATTTCCAGGACTGAGTCGGATGGTGGGGGTGGGTCGCTCTCCAGCCTGGTGACTGGAGGTGAATTCCTGGACCTCCTCGGTTCTTGGCTTCTTCCTCTGTGGACTCTGACTTGGAGGTTGTTGGGAGGTGATTTAGTGCTGTTCTTACACACATTCCGGGACAGAGGCGAAAGGCAGTGTTTTCTCTGCTGTCCCTGCAGACATGGAGGGTGCTGTGTGGGGAGAAGTGCCACAGCCCCAGATCCCAGCACATTAGTCCTGAGTGGAAAACCTCCTGTAAGAGTTTCTGCAGCAAGCAAAGTGCATTTCTACTGTGCTGACCACCCTCATCCCACTTGATCATGTTCATACCCAGACCTGAGCTAGACCCTCAACCAAATTAGTCCCCAGCCACTCTGGGACCTCTTGGAGACTGCAGGGTAAGGAAAAGGGGTGAGGGACATAACTTACTTGAGCTTAGGATTCCTTTGGTTCCTGAAGGTAAGGAGGGAAACACTTGGGCTGATGGAGGGCCTATTTCAGGTCTCACCAATAAAGAAGGCACAGGTGAAATAAGAATACATGGGGCTGGGCACGGTGGCTCATGCCTGTAATCCCAGCATTTTGGGAGGCCAAGGTGGGTGGATCACTTGAGGTGAGGAGTTCGAGACCAGCCTGGCCAATGTGGTGAAACCCCATCTCTACTGAAAATACAAAAATTAGCCAGGCAGTAGTAACATGCACCTGTAATCCCAGCTACTCGGGAGGCTGAGGCAGGAGAATTGCACCACTGCACTTTTGAGACAGAGCGAGACCCTGTCTCAAAAAAAAAAAAAAAAAAAGAATACATGGGCCACATGAACAAACAGACTCTCTTCAAATAGAAGCTGGTTGGTCACATCACCCCCATTGACAAGATCCCTGTCTAGCTACAGATAGCCTTCTGAGATATGTCACCAGCCTTTGAATCCTGGGACCACCACTTACACCTGGGGGGCCCTGGGCAAAATAGTTGGCCTAAGCCTCAGTTTACCCATCTATATAACAGGGATGAAAAAAATCAACTCTAAGGGTTGCCTTGTGAATCAGGCTAAGTGGTGTAGGCAGTGTTGGCCCGATTCCAAAAACTCAAGGCTGTAACCAATGAAAAGAGCTTATGGTCTCATGGAAGAGACAAAGAAACCCACCGGGCAGCAGCTGCACAGTGAGTACTGTTGGAACACCAGAAATGGGGACTTCACTCTGGCTGGGGGTGATCCGAAGGGCCCCCCAGGTAGGGAAGGAGGGAACCATCCAGGTATGGACTGCACACGTGTTCATGGAACTGCAAGCAGGGTGGGGGATGAAAAGGAAGCGTGAGGTGTATACAGAACACCTGTACTGTGGGAGGAGGTGGATTGAGAAGGTCTCAGTGCCCTGAGCCAAAGCTGTGAACCACATTTCAGCTACAAGCTGGGAAGGCACGATCGCCTTTGGGTTTTAGAAAGGTTATTTGGCCAGCTGTAAGAGAAGGAGGCAGGGCACCCTGGAGGCAGGGAGGCCAGGTGGGAGGTGGTTCTGTTCTGTGGTGGAGGATCCTGGGCTCGGAACTGAGGTAGAGGCAGTGGAGAGGGAAGATGAGGTGGCTCCAAGAGCTGGGACTGTCACTGTGGAGGCTGAGGGAGAGTGAATCACTCAAGTTGCTAGGGTGGGTGGTTGATGGTACCATTTACTGGAAGAGGGTTCAGAGAAGGGAAAGGTGACCCTTTCCATTCCTAACATGTCAAAATTGAAGTGCCCAAACAAGTAGACATATTCAGTTACACAGCATATAGTAGGAACTTTATAAATACCTGTTGAATGAATATGGTTGGGATCCAGGCTGGAGCTCAGCAGGGATGGCAGCCCAAGGTGACAGAATACGAGTCTTCACACAAGAGGATGGACAGCGTGGAGCTCTTGGGTTCAGAAGATGCTCCTTGGCCAGGCGCAGTGGCTCATACCTGTAATCCCAGCACTTTGGGAGGCCAAGGTGGGAGGATTGCTTGAGCCCAGGAGTTTCAGACCAGCCTTGGGCAACGTGGAATAAACCCTATGTCTACAAAAAATACAAAAAAATTATCTGAGTGTGGTGGTATGTGTCTGTAGTCCCAGCTACTCGAGTGGCTGAGGTGGGAGGATGGATTGAGGCCACATGGTTGAGGCTGTAGTGAGCCATGATTGTACCAGTGCACTCCAGCTTGGGTGACAAAGTGAGACCTTGTCTCAAAACAAAAACAAAAACAAAATCTGTTGTAATTTTTTATCAGAATGCATTTAATCCTGTTATGGGTTGAATTGTGTCCCTCCAAAATTCATGTGGAAGTCCTCAGTGTCTCAAAATGACATTATTTGGAAATAGGATCATTAGAGATGCAATCAATTAAGATGAATATAGTAGGGTGGGCCCCTAGTCCAATACTACTGGTGTCCTTATAAAATGAGGGCAATTGGACACAGACACTACAGAGAGAATGCCATGTGAAGGCTGGAGTCACACTTCCACAGACCAAACAAAGCCAGCTCTTAGCACGGAGTCCTGGAACAGACGTTTCCCTGGGGCCTTCAAAGGAAGCATGGCCCTGCCAGCATCTTGATTTGGGGCTTCTTCTTATATACTGACTTTGTATCCAGATCCCTGCTCAATTTAGTTCTTAATTTTGAGAGTGTGGAGATTCTTCTGGATTTTCCTACATCCAAAATCATGCAATCTGCAAATAATAACACTTTTATTTCTTCCATTTTTTATACTTTTCCCCCACTTTTTCTAGCTTTATTGCACTGGTTAGAACTTTTGTGACAAGCCTGAGTAGAAGTGGCACACTGAACATCATTTCCCTGCTCCTGAACTTGGCGAAAGCGTCTGTATTAGTCAGTTTTCGTGGTGCTGATAAAGACATACCCAAGACTGGGTAATTTATAAAGAGAAAGAGGTTTAATGGATTCACAGTTCCACGTGACTGGGGAGGCCTCACAATTGTGGTGGAAGGCGAAAGGTATGTCTTACATACTGGCAGACAAGAGAGAATGTGTGCAGGGCAACTCCTCTTTATAAAACCGTCAGATCTCATGAGACATTCACTATCATGAGAAAAGACCCCCCAGTGATTCAATTGCCTCCCACCAGGTTCCTCCCAAGACATGTGGGAATTATGAGAGCTACAATTCAAGACGAGATTTGAGGGGGGACACAGCCAAACCATATCCGTGTCCAGTATTTCACCACTGAATATCATGTTAGCTACAGGCTTTTTAATAGCTACCCTAATCAGATGAAGAAAAGTTAGGGTCTGTTTTTATACTCTCTGTTACGTGACATTACTCTGGTTGTTTATTTTTGTATTAGTTCCTATTTTAATTACTATAACCTTATGATACAATTTCATATTTTATAGAATAAGCCCCCTTCCATATTTCTTCTTTTGCAAAACTGTTATGAAATATTTTTGCCAATTTATGGGATTTTTTTTTTTTTTTTGAGATGGAGTCTCACTCTGTTGCCCAGATTGGAGTGCAGTGGAGTGATCTCAGCTTGCTGCAACCTCCGCCCCGGGGTTCAAGCAATTCTCCTGCCTCAGCATCCTGAGTAGCTGGGATTACAGGTGCACACCAGCACGCCTGGCTAATTTTTGTATTTTTGATAGAGATGGGGTTTTTTCATGTTGGCCAGGCTGGTCTCGAACTCCTGATCTCAGGTGATCTGCCCGCCTCAGCCTCCCAAAGTGCTGGGATTACAGGCATAAGCCACCACGCCTGGCCCGTTTATGGGATCTTGACTGAAATTACACTAAATTTTTAAATTAATTTGGGGAAAAATTTCACCTTCATAATATCTAATAAGTATCCAGGAGTACTGAATAAATATTTCTCCATTTACCCAGATTTTCTTTCATATACATGGTGATATGGTTTGGCTGTGTACCCCACCCAAATCTCACCTTCAATTGTAATAATCCCCACGTGTCAAGGGCAGGACCAGGTGGAGATAATTGAATCATGGGGGTGGTTTCCCCCACGCTGTTCTCATGATAGTGAGTTCTCACGAGATCTGATGGTTTTATAAGGGGCATCCACCTTTGTTCAGCTCTCATTCTCTTTCCTGCTGCCATGTGAAGAAGGATGTGTTTGCTTCCCCTTCTGCCATGATTATAAGTTTCCTGAGGCCTCCTCAGCCATGCGAAACTGTGAGTCAATTAAGCCTGTTTTCTTTATAAATGACCCAGTCTCGGGTATGTCTTTATTAGCAGTGCGAGAATGGATTAATATACATGGTAAAGATTTTTCACGATTTCCACATTCTAAAAAATTATGTTATGTATACATACAAGATATTTATCTTGTACATATATTTATCAATATATATCTCTCACAATGTTAAGAAGAATAACATGAACACCCACACAGTCATCACCCAACAAAGGAAGGCATTGCGTTTGCCTTTGGACCCCTCCATGTCCTTCTCCCAATTTCTATCCCCTTTCTCTTCCCACCTTCAGTAGGGCACTACCGTGAGTCTGTGTTAATAATTCTCTTGCGGCCGGGCGCGGTGGCTCAAGCCTGTAATCCCAGCATTTTGGGAGGCCGAGACGGGCGGATCACGACGGCAGGAGATGGAGACCATCCTGGCTAACACGGTGAAACCCCGTCTCTACTTAAAAAAAATACAAAAACTAGCCGGGCGAGCGCCTGTAGTCCCAGCTACTCGGGAGGCTGAGGCAGGAGAATGGCGTGAACCCGGGAGGCGGAGCTTGCAGTGAGCTGAGATCTGGCCACTGGACTCCAGCCTGGGCGACAGACCGAGACTCCGTCTCACAAAAAAATAATAATAATAATTCTCTTGCTTTTTATTACAGTTTCATTCCAAATGTATGTGTCCCAAAATAATGCATCTTTTAATTTTGTGTTTCTTTTTTACTTGCTTTGCTTGTTCAACATGTTAGTGATAATCAGTGATATTTTCCCTGTAGCTATATTTTCTTTTCTTTTTTTTTTTTTTTTTTTTTTTTTGAGATGGAGTTTTGCTCTTTCGCCCAGGCTGGAGTGCAGTGGCATGATCTCGGCTCACTGCAACCTCTGACTTTTGGTTTCAAGCAATTCTCCTGCCTCAGCCTCCCGAGTAGCTGGGATTACAGGCACCCACCATGCCCAGCTAATTTTTGTATTATTAGTAGAGATGGGGTTTCACCATGTTGGCCAGGCTGGTCTCGAGCTCCTGACCTCGTGATCCACCCAACTTGGCCTCCCAAAGTGCTGGGATTATAGGTGTGAGCCACCGTGCCCGGCCTGTAGCTATATTTTCATTGCTATGTAATATTCCATTTCACAAATATGCCACAATTATCCTTTCTACCATCAATGGCTATTTGAGTTGTTTTCAATTATTTTATATTATGAACAATGTAGCTATTAACATCCTTGTAAATGTCTTTAGTGTGAAGGTTTTTTCTAAATGGGCCTTATTTTTCTGGCTGAGTTTTTTTGTTCTTTCAGTTCTGTCTTCTACTTGATTAATGTTGGTATTTAGGAAAACTAGAATCTTTTTTTTTTTTTTTTTTTTCTTTTTTTGGTGGAAACAGGGTCTCACTATGTTGACCAGGCTAGTCTTAAACTACTAGCCTCAAGTGATCCTCCCACCTTGGCCTCCCAAAATGCCAGGATTACAGGTATGAGCCACCACACCTGGCCTAGTAAACTAGATTTGAACATTTATCTTGTGTCCAATTTGAGTACAATTTACTTGGGCTTTTCATCATAAACAATAATATCATCTATAACGCATAATTATTTTGGCTACTCCCTTTTAATAATTACACATTTCAGAATCATAGACCATTGTTAAATTAATATGGTGATATGAAGCATTCCAGTGTCGTTCCTAACTGGGGGGACTGTGCTGGAGTTTGACTATGCTGTAACTATGTTGGCTGTTAAATGTTGGCTTTGAGATATAATATTTGTGTTGTATTAAGGAAAGCTTCTACTTCTAGGTACAGTGTTGAATTTTGTCAAATACTTTTTTTAGCTTGAACTGTTGGGGTGAGAATCATGCTAATATATGTTTTCATAGTCTCTCATATTAAATAAGCCAATCATTAATACAGTATGGACACTTCCTTATTTTTCTCAAGATCAAAAACGGTCACAAATATGACTTCAGGTCTTAGTCATCCTCCAAGATCTTTCTCCCTGAGTCTCTTTTCATTTGTAGCTGAGACAATTGACTTGGCCAAGCTGACAGTGGCTGTTGACAGACAGGTTAAAGCCGGGTGACCTCCCTTATACTGATGATGGCCTCCTACAGAGCAAGCATGGTAGACTAGGAGGGAGAGTATTAAAGTACTTCCCGGCTGGGCGCAGTGGCTCACACCTGTAATTCCAGCACTTTGGGAGGACGAGGTGGGCAGATCATGAGGTCAGGAGTTCGAGACCAGCCTGGTCAACATGGTGAAACCCTGTCTCTACTAAAAATACAAACATTAGCCGGGCATGGTGGCAGGCATCTGTAATCCTAGGTACTCAGGAAGCTGAGGCAGGAGAATTGCTTGAAGCCGGGAGGCGGAGGTTGCAGTGAGCCAAGATCGCACCATTGCACTCCAACTCTGGGCTACAGAGCAAGACTCCGTCTCAGAAAAAACAAAACAAAGCAAAACAAAAAAATCCCTAATCCCAGTCATTTCCCTGTGATGAGGATTATGAAATGAAAAGCTGCAGCTGGAGTCAGGCATGGGAACAGATGCCTGGCAGAGTCAGAGTTGATGGAGAGTGAGCTGGCAGAGATACTGAGGTCTGCAGTTAAAATCCCTGGCCAGGGTCCTGGTCCCATCCCCCCTGCCTGCCAGCCTGGGGGAGTGGTGCAGGATGACCCCGACCAGGTAAGAGCCACACGTCTGTCTTCCTTCGGGCGTCTGTAGATTCAGGGTGGTGCAGCAAGCAGAGCTGATGTGTGTGAGTGTGTGACTCCATGTGTGCTGCAGCACGCAGAGGGGCGTGACAGGAAGACCGGGGGCTGCAGTCTGGAGGTGTCCAACTGTCCTCTGACAGCATCTCTCCTAGTTTTCTCTCCCAGCCTGTTTCCACACACTTTTCTCTCATTACCTTCTCCTCTCCCCTACCCCCATCCATTTCTTCTTCTGATAGGTATTTTATTTCCAAATTTCCAGGCTCATTCAGAATTGAAGTATAAGTCCAACGCTGCTGGTGGTGATGGATGGCATTTTGGGGAAGAGAAAAGAGGGAAGGGGGCCAGGGGCCAGAAGGCCTGGGCATCAGACGTAAGCAGGGCTCAGTCAGGAAGTCTGGGCACAGCTCCCGGCCCTGCTGGTGGCTGCCTTTCTCACAGGGCCTGGGGCAGGACTGGCCATACTGAGTGGACGAACCAAATCCTTTGGAGAGGACCTTGATTCTCTTAGCAAGCCGTGGCCCCTCTCTCTCTCAGGCATTGCTATCTGATAGGGATTTTTTCTTTTCTTTAATCACCTGGCATTTGGTCCACACCTTTCGTGTGGTGGGCACCTCTTAGAGGCCAGGGACACAGGAAGGACCAGACACGGTGCTGCTCGCAAGAAGTCTCCGTGAAGTGAGAGACACACGGGCTTAGATGTGTACAACTGCGGACAGGTGCTCTGCCAGAAGCAGGTGCTCTGACAGGTGAGGGCTGTGGAGGGAGTGGGGGAAGGCTTCCTGAGGAGGTGACATGTGAGCTGAGTGTGGAAGGTCTAGGAGGAGACAGCCAAGTCGGGATGGGGATGTCAGTCTGCTCCGGCTGCCATAACAAAACACCATAGACTGGGTGGCTTAAAACACAGGAAATTATTTCTATGGTTCTGGAGGCCGATGTCTGAGGTCACATGCCAGCTCGGTGGAGCGCTGGTGAGGGCTCCCCTCCTGGCCGGCAGACAGCTGCCTTCTCATTATATCCTCACATGATGAGGAGAGTGCGCAGGGAGAGCGCTCTCTGGGGTCTCTTCTCGTCAGGATGCTAATCCCATCATGGGGGCCCCACCGTCATGACCTCCTCTAACCCTAATCACCTCCCAAAGGCCCCGCTTCCTAATACTATCCCACAGAGGGGTTAGGGCACCAACATATGAATTTGGAGGGGGCCCCAGTTCAGTCCACAGCAGGATGTGTGCGTGTGGAGTGAAGCAGGTATTTCAGGCTGAAGGAATGCCTGGGCAAAGAGACAGGACTCAGTGTCACCAGTCAGGGAACTAGAAGCAACTCAATATGGTGAGGAAGCAGGGCAGGCTCTCGGGGCTGGGATGAGAGATGAGCCCACGTGCCATTCAAAGGCTTTGGAGTTTTAACTCGAGGCCCTGCGCTTCCCCAAACTGACCGGGCCTCAACATCACCTGGGAAGCTTGGAAGGAAACAGGTTCCTGGGCCTTGCTGCAACCTAAGGAATCAAAATCTGCACAGGTGAGGCCTCAGAATCAGCCTTCCCAGCAGGGGAATCAGGTGGGGAGTACAGGGGAGCCGCGGGAGGGTTTTGGGAGAGAGGAAGCAGCTGCGTGGTAGACCCGGCATGTGCCCTCACTCCTCTGCTGGAGGAAGCGATCAGGGCAGACCTGGGGCTGGGAATGGGGTCCTCGGCAGTTGCTGCTCAGACCAGTTGCCTCCTTGGACCATGTTCCTGTGAGCAAGACAGGAGCCACTAGGAAATGCAGGTTTCCATTTGAACAAGCCCCTTTAGGCTGGACAGTCGAGGGATGCTAGAAGTGTGCCCCCACCCCATTCCTGCCCCACTCTGCTCTAATGGTGTGAGCTGGAAGAACCATCTCCCTCACTTTTCCCTTCATCCTAAGTGAAACCTAGTTTCCGCAGCCCATGTGGTGCCATATTTCCAACCTTCAGAGCAGGCTGGAAAGTTGGGAGGAAGGGTGAGGCTTGTATTTTCACTCGGAGTAAGTCAAAGGGGCTTCTTGGGATGGTCCATTTCCCTATTTGTTCAGCAGAGGAAGGGGCTTTGTGATCACTTTACATTTTATTTGTTTTCCTCCTAGACTTCCCTCCAGAAGATAATGGAAGTGTCTGATGCATAAGGAAATAAATAAGATTGTTATGTGCCAGGCTCAAGGGCTAAGGTGTTGGTCAAGACCACACCCGAGGGGCTGCCAGTCACAGGGTGGGGTCCAAGCTCCTCACCCAGACCCAACCTCCCCTGCCCTGCAACCTCATCCTTCCCCTGCCTTTCCTGGGTAAAGTTTACACTTAGTAACACTGAAACTAGGCAGTTTCACACCTCTGAGCCTGTGTTTATGCTCATCTCTTTACCTGAAATGCCTTCTCTCACCCCTCCCCCTCTGTCTGGCTAATTCCTGCTCATTCTCCAAGACCCAGTTCTCCGTGGTACCCCTTCTCACCCAACACACATTCCTCAATCTAGCCTTTTCTGTGAGCACCCTACACTACCTTATGCTGACCTGGATGGGAGCACCTATACAGAAAGTGTGTGTGCCTGCCCTTCCCCAACTCGACCAGAAATTCCTCAAAAGTAGGGTCTGCGGTGCTAAATTTTTTCTCTGCAGTCTCTGACATTTCATAGGAGCTCAACAAATATCTGCTAAACCAAACAGAATCCAGATGAACAAGAATGCCCTCGACACGTAGATGTCGTAATTCAACAGCATTCTAAGGATGTGCCCATGGGTATCTTTAGGACAGGTGGCTTTTAAGGCCTTGGTATAGATGTGACGCCCCACTCCCCTGGGCGGGCGGGTGGGGGGGGGGAGGCAGGCGGAAAAAAGCTTTAACCCAAATAAACTGAAAGTGATTATTTGCATCTCAAAAGATTGGGGGGAGGCAGGTTTTCTTTAAACATTAAACCTTTGCTGGAACTTTCAGAAACTTGCCTTATAGATCATTAACTTCTGCGGGGGTGGGGGGGGGTGGGAGCAGAAGCCGTGGAGTCTGAATTCAGAGGTGCCTCTATAAAGAGGAAGCAAGGCAGAAAATCTTGGAACCAGACAGAGCTGGGTTCAGATTCTAGCTATACTAGCTGTGTGGCCTTAGGCAAGCGACTTAACCTCTCTGCAGCTCGATTTCGTTATCACTTAAGTGGAGATACACTATACCTATTTTGTGTGGCTGTTGTAAAGATGTAAAGGATCCTACGTGGGGTACCTTAGCTCATAGGATGCCCCCAATAATAGTAACAGTGTTGCTGCTGTCAGGCTTACCACTGGGCATGCAGGAGAGGAAGGAGTCTTGAGGCGCTTTTTACTTAGACGGCTGGAATAAGCCAGGAAGGGCCAAGCCACTGTGCCAGCACATTTTCAGTATCACAGCACTTCATGATTTTTTTCACCAATCTTTTGATTTTTTTTAAACTAAATCTTTCCATGTTGAACAGGCAGATGCTGTGCAGTGTATTGGCATGAGGGCCTGGACTCTAGGAGACTGGACTGCCACTTACCCAGCTGTGGATCCTGGGGCGTTCACTTACACTCAGTGTCTACAGAAAGGAGACAATAGCCAGTGCCCACTTCTTAAGGCTGAAATATGAGATAACGAATTTAAACTGCTTAGCCAATGTCTGGTACCCAGTATGCCCTCTGCAAACAGTACAGGCACCACTCTATGAAGCAATCAATACTAAGAAGCAAAAGCAGCCAATGCTTTGTTAGAGGAACTTCTTGTTCTGGGAACATGCTGAGTTTTGGGGAGGGAAGAGGCCACCCAGGACCCTGGAGACCGCCTGTCACCAGAGCTGTGTAACTGCTACAGGAGAGGGGTCTCAATCCGGACCACAATGGAGGGTTCTTGGATCTCTCACAAGAAAGAATTCGGGGCAAGGCTGGGCACAGTGGCTTATGCCTGTAATCCCAGAACTGTGGGAGGCCAAGGCAGGTGGATCACTTGAGGTCAGGAGTTCGAGATCAGCCTGGCCAACATGGTGAAACCCCATCTCTACTAAAAATACAAAAATTAGCTGGGTGTGGTGGTGCATGTCTGTAGTCCCAGCTACTCAGGAGGCTGAGGGGGGAGAATCGATCTCCCCACTGCACTCCAGCCTGGGCAACAGAGCAAGACTCTGTCTCAAAAAAAAAAAAAAAAAAAAAAAGGCAAGGTGAGTTCACAGTGCAAAGCAAAAGCAAGTTTAGTAAGAAAGTAAAGTGGTGAAAGTACAGCTACTCCATAGACAGAGGAGGGAGTTCTGGAAAGTAAGAGGAGGAACGCGTCCACCCTAGGTACAATACTTAATACTTCCATAGGATAAAAAAAGATCATGGGGAGATGTGCTCTGCTACAAAGGTTTGTGATAAAGGATTAATTTTCTAAATTACTATATTTTGCAATAATCGATATTATTAACTTTAAAGCATAATTAGGAATGAGTCTGTTCTCAAGATTATCAGGACACTCCTAAGTCTAGGTCTGTTTAGTAAACGTTAATTTGTCCTCTTAACCATAAATATCTAGAAGCTGTGAATAGCTAACTCACTGGGAATGCGGCCCAGCAAGTCCCAGCCTCATTTTCCTCACCCTCACACAAGATGGAGTCGCTCTGGTTCGAAGCCTCTGACACAACCTTGGGCCTGTACTGTGACCCAGAGGGTTTGCACTGGATAATCTCTCAAGCTCCTAAATTGCCAAGAGGCCAATCCACTCACAGTTCCCCAGGCTCCGCTCTCCTGTTGCCCTGCTAGACGCCCCTTCCTCACCTTGTGACAGTAACCCCCTCCTTACTCAAGAGGCAGCCCCTCTAGAAAACGTCCTTCCCCTCCTCGCCTGCACGGGTACATTGCGCGGCCCTTACTGTTGCTGTGTCTGTTCTGCCATCTGGAGGTGCACAACTACCCCATGCTTGACAGCGAAGCCTGTCGGCTGAAGGAAAGACGAACGGGCACTTTCTCTTTGTAGAGATTTCCGGAATCTCCTGAGGCCACTTTTATTGCTTCCCGTCTGTGAAAAACTAGGCTTGGAAATAGGTGAGGCTCGGTCACCCCCTCTGGGTGGAAGGAGAAAGTAAGCTCTGTTGGTTTGGGCCGCGGCTGCAGGGAGTGTCCCTGGCTGCGGCCCCTGGCTGCGACCCCCGCCCTGCGCTGCGGAAAGTGGTCTGCTCGGGAGTCCCCAGGACCCTGAGAACCGGTCCCCACCCAAGGCGGCGGCGGGCAATGCCGGCACCGGGGCAGATGGGATGCGCGGACCGTGTTCCCTCCGGGTTTCCCTCATGCCTCTGGAGAGCGGGAACCATCGACCTTGGTCTCGGAGGAAACGGCTCCACGGAGCGATGGACGGCCCCACAGAGAGGGCGGCCGGCTCCTCCGGAAAACTTGTCCACACAAAAGGCATTCCTCAGCTTCCACCCCGAAAGGCGAGCCCTGGGTGTAGGGTTACCAGCGGCGCGCGGAGCCCGGCGAGAACGTGGTGCGCCCCCAGCTCCTGCCCGCGCTCCCCGTCCTCCGTGCGCCCCGCGCGCCTCCGCTCTCACGCCCGCTTTCCCGCGGGGAAGGGGCCACCGCCCTGCGAGGCTGGCGACCGCCCCGTCGTCCCCAAGCTCGGGGCCGCCCCGGACTTCCCTCCCGCGCCTCTGACGGCCGGGGGCACTCGCTCCCTGGGCCGCGGCGCGGGAGAGGCGGCCCCGCTGGGCTCCGGGCGGGGTGGGAGGCCGAGGCCCGGCTCCTCCAGCCCCTCCCGCGGCCCCTCCTCTCCGCGCTCCGCTCCCTCTGCCCGCCGCGGGCCGGGAAGGCGCGGGCTTGGCCGCTCTCCCCTCTACGGCAAAGCCGCGAACGGACAGCCGATGCCACTTCCTTCTCTGCCGGCGCCTTCCCTGCCCGACCCCGCTTCCCCTCCTCTCGCCGGGAGGGAGTGCGGCCCGCGGGGCGCTGCGCCAGCCGGACCCACCCGGGAACCAGGGGCTGCCCGCAGAGCCGGGAGCTGGCCCGGCCTCGGCGCCGTCCCGGACCCCCGGTCGGCCGCGCCCCGAGGGGCGAGGCCTGCGAGCCGCACTCCGGCCCCGGATTCGGGGCTGGAAGTCCCTCCCCGAACCCGGCAGCGGGCCTGGGAGGGAGAAGGGGCTGGAGAGGGCCTGGCCTCTCCAAGGGATGGAGGGGACAGAGGCGGCAGCGGCCAAACCCGCGGGCAGCAGCCCCCAGTGAGTATAGAGGAAGCAACGCCAGGCCGGCCGGGCGGGGGTGGCGGACCGGCGGGGCGGCGGAGTGGGGAGCCCAGGTCGCCCCGGACACTGGGAGGCAGGCCTCCTGCAGGCTCAGAGCTAGAAGGGTCGTGGGGAGGCCTGCCCTTCACGTCCATCTTCGTTTGGCCCCTCTGAGTTAGAGGAAATACATCACAGTGCTTGGGCCACAGAACCAGGCGGCTCCGAGCTGACCCATCTTCCCGAAAGCCCATGCCCAGGGGACTCCAGTGGGAGGGTCTCATTCTTTAAGGCCTCTGGCGTGCTGTTCCACAGTTCACCCATTAACAATTCTTTCTTTAATTTTTTGGAGCCAGGGTCTCGCTCTGTCGCCCAGGCTGGAGTGCAGTGGTGTGATCTTGGCTCACTGCAACCTCTACCTCCCGGGCTCAAGCCCGGCCTCCTCTGGCTTCAGCCTCCCCAAAAACAAAAAGTTCTTTTAACCTTACACAAATTGCTCATATTACATTCTAATCCCCTGTTTTCTGGATTGGACTTTAGAAGAGAAGAAGGAGATGCAAAGAGAAACTTGCTGCATTCTAGATTAACTCAGAGAACAAATTATTTCTGTCCTCCTAAAGATAATCCTTAAACTTTACTGGCTTAAAACTGATGTGACATTTCGCATTATACGTGTATTTTGCTTTATAAAATGTGTGCATTCCTGAAAGCTTATGTATAAATTGAATTGTAATAAACGACTACAGAGGGACTTGCCATTTAAGAGAATTTGTGGTGAATCCTTGGTCAGTGTTATGAAGTGGATAACTCCTAATTTGAAGTTTATACACATACGGATTTTTATGCACAAAGTTTACTTCAAGTAGGGCACATCTAGATGTATGATATTAAAGCTGCATTTTTCTCAGAAGGTAGAATCAACATTAAAATGCTGTGGCACGTAGATATGCATGCAACACCCTGAGTCAAACCCCTGCTCACCTTCATTCCTTGTGAAGGGGTAAACGTCAGCCATGCTGCTAAGGACCTGTGCAGCACTGGCAAGCCACCCAACCTCTGGGGATGGAACATTCTCATTTACGGAATAAGGGGAATAGAGTTAAGTGATCACTACATGTTTTGGAAAAGGCCTGGGCTTGGAATGAGAAGCTTTGAATTCCAAACTGGGCCTCCCCTTAGCACCTCTGTGTTGTAATCTGTGCCTCAATTTCTCCATCTGTAGAAGTATATAACCAAGCCTTTTTTTTTTTTTTTTTTTTTTTTTGAGACAGTCTCGCTCTATCGCCCAGGCTGGAGTGCAGTGGCGGGATCTCAGCTCACTGTAACCTCCACTTCGCAAGTGATTCTCCTGCCTCTGCCTCCCAAGTAGCTGGGACTACAGGTGCCTGCCACCACACCCAGCTAATTTTTTGTATTTTTTACTTTTATTTATTTATTTATTTATTTATTTGAGACAGAGTCTCTCTCTGTTGCCCAGGCTGGAGTGCAGTGGCACAATCTTGGCTCACTGCAACCTCTGCCTCCCGAGTTCAAGCAATTACCCTGCCTCCGCCTCCCGAGTAGCTGGGACTACAGGCGCGAAGCACTCCTGGCCTCGTGATCCACCTGCCTCGGCCTCCCAAAGTGCTGGGATTACAGGTGTGAGCCACCATGCCTGGCACATTTTTTATGTTTTTAATGGAGGTGAGGTTTCATCATGTTGGCCAGGCTGGTTTCAAACTCCTGACCTCAAGTGATCCACCCGCCTCAGCCTCCCAAAGTGCTGGGATTACAGGTGTGAGCCACCGCGCCTGGCCAATTTTTTGTATTTTTAATGGAGATGGGGTTTCACCATGTTGGCCAGGCTGGTCTCGAATTCCTGACCTCAAGTGACGCACCCACCTCAGCCTCCCAAAGTGTTGGGACTACAGGCGTGAGCCACCGTGCCTGGTCAATAACGCCATTCTGTTAGGGACAGGATTACTGGGGGGAGTGTGCTTGAAAGCACTTGCAGTCCCACCTGGCATAGAGCAGATGCCTGATCAGCGTTCCTGACTGGTCAAGGTCTCCCTTTGAGCTCAACCCCATACTGTGGTCCTGTGGCTTGGGCATCAAGGGTCAGGGGTGAGGTTGGATGCAGCACCTTCTACCAGAGGTCAGATGCTGCTTGGTGTCTTCCTGATGTCCATCATCCTCATTGGCTCCCCTTGGAGAGGGAAGAGCATGTTGCCTGTTAGCAGATGCGGGCATCCTCCACTGAAACTACCCTTCAGTAAAGCAAGAGGCCAAGGACTGGGAAATCACCCTGGTTTTCACTGTGGTACACATTTGGCATAGGATTAGTTGTCCTCTGAAGCTTCATTTTGCCCATCTGTAAAATGGGGATAGAAAAACTAGAACACTACTCAGACTTGGAAGAAAACATTCAACAATAACTTATTTGCACTCTTCAATGATTTGCATTTTTAAAAAAGTGCTTTCACATTATCAATAGCAGGCGTCCCCAACCCCCGGGCCACAAACCAATAGTGGTCCACAGACCATAGCAGTCCGTGGCCTATTAGGAACCAGGCCACACAGCAGGAAGTGAGT